>NW_004524580.1:26017830-26081856 GCF_000260255.1 Octodon degus | reverse complement strand
TATATATATATATAACAAATCACTGTAAAATAAGGAGATTCCTGTTATAAAACAGAAAGTGAGATGTATGGAGGCCACAAAGTGGATTTTTAATTGAGGACATCAGAAGCAAATGTAGCATATTCCTTTGTTTTCAAATGCATACTTGAAGTTATTTAAGGAACCAGTTTTGGTTTATGTATGTATCTGTGTCTTCAGAGCATCATTAAGAATCTGTTGAAGAAATATAGGTCTGGTAAATACAAAGATGAGATTACCTAATACTGTTTTCTATGGGAGAAAACATATCTAATTCTAGTTTTTTTTTTTTTTTTTAAAGGTATTTTCTAGTCATTAAGACTTCTAGAAAAGTAGATTCAGAGCCAGGCTTAGAGAATAATCCTGAGTCATCTTTTGTCCTTTCTATAAAAAAAAATAAAGATCCCCTTGTTCTTAATCCTCTATGCACCAGCCATTCACAAAAGTTTTCTAAACTATCTCCAAGTTCTGCACTTTCTTTTCTGACCGGAAGAATTCTATTTGTTTAAATGCCTCCTCACACAACTTTTAATCCATTTTTTATGACTTCCTCTTCCTTTAATCCCTCTTTAGTTTTGCAGCATAGCTTCATTCGACTTGTATAAAAAATGTACTGTTGCATCAGTCAGGGAATTTGCCTGTAAATAATAAAACCCCCAGAAACCTCAACAAATAGTATTTTATTTTATTTTATTTTTTTCAGAACCGGGGATTAAACTCAAGCCCTTGTGCTTGCCAGGGAAGCACTTATTCCACTGAGCCATTCCCTGGCCAACAAACAGTATTTTAAATGGGAAAAATATTTCTTTCATGCAATAAAAGTGTAGTGGTGGGCACAGGGACACTCTGGTGGTTGCATGCGGTCACTGAGGCCCCACCCCAATCCATCTTCCTTCTCTACTATTCTTAGTATGAAGCCTTCTCCAACATATGTGTCGTATCATGGTCACCCTCAATGTCACAAAAATATTACTTACAGAAAAGTGCAGAAAAAGACTAAAATCTCATTGAAATATGGAATTTATTTCTCTACCCATGGAACCTGCACTGGCTTTGTGTGTTGCCACAATCAATGAAATGTGAAGGAATTAAAGATATCCCCACCTCGGGATGGCCTTTATGCTCTGGAAACTTGCTCTGACACCAGCAAAACGGCCTGCTAGCTGACAGAAGGCCACACGGAGCAGACCTTAGATGTCCCAGCTGAGGGTCCATTATGTGAATGGGCCACACATGAGCCAGATCTAACCACAGATCCAAGTGTGAGCCAGATGAGAGTGTAAGGCCTCTCCTGCAGCACCCCACCTAACTGGGTTACTGAAAGGAGCATGAGCTTCACAGGCCATGTTAGCCACTGACTCTTGGGGTGCACTGTGCACCAACAGGTTGTTCATGCACAGAAGTTCCTCAGAGCTGCCCACTTCTCATCCCACCTCCCTTGGCAGCTCGGTTGGCCTTGGTGACTGTGCCTCCTTCTACCTCAGTAGGAATTAAGTGGTGCCCTTTGCTTCTTTCTACTCAAATCTTTCCCAAAGTTTGGTAGGCAATGACATGGTCCACAGCATGCTCAGATTAGCCCTGGGACATTAGCCTGCCCAGCACAGTCACCCTTTCTTGTCATTAGATGCTGCGGTGGGTGACGATGCCCATTCCATGCATCCCACAATCTTCAGGAGTTTGATCAAACTCTCTTGAAAGTCACAAGCCCTCTGTAGGACTCTTTGGTGTGACAGAAGCATCTGCCACACCTGATGGGTGGGTGAATTCAGAACACTAGCTGTCTTCCGAAGTTCCTCTACAACCTCCACTAACCCAACGCCTGGCATCCTTCTGGGGTACTGGGTTAAAATATTCAACTGACTTTTTATTACCCATCATGATTTTTAATCTCACATGGGAATATGACATTTCATTTTATCAACCTGGGAGCTGAGATAAAGTACTTCCCACATGCAGATTTATGTCTTCCAGCAAATGCTAAAGTCCATTGGGCTGCAGGGAAGAAGATAAAGATGGCAGGAAGTTAGAAAACTACCCTCTGGCTCTCAGAACTTAACAGAAAGTATGTCATCCTTTCACTCAATTTTTAATCACAAAACTTTAAATTCCCTTGGAAAACATCATTGTCACTTGAGAGTCAGAGCTACCTGAAAGACTACAAACATTGTGTAACGAATGCTAGGGAGGACATGTCGTAGACATTGCGAGGAATCCTGGTGGGCGCCGCAGGAAGCAGCTGCCCTACAATGTCTGTTCTTATCTAACATCTTCATTCCTAAGCCAGAATAGGGGGCAGCCAGCACACTGATGAAATTCACAGATGGTACTCATTTGGGAGATACTATGAATACCGGAGATATCAGGGAAATGATACAAAAGGACCTAGGAAAGGAATAACAATGAGACTTGACTTTGAAAATGCAAAGCAATGTGTCTGAGTGTAAAAAATTGAAATCTTGAACATTTAAATAGAAGGCAGAAAACTGGAAATCAATGTGAAAAGTGACATCCGGTTGGATAATGGAGTTAGATTTAAAAATAGGCTCTTTGAAATACAGCGGTGAATTTACTAATACAGATCTTAATTTTTGCTATTCTCTAGAAGCTGAATTATATGTCCTTCCTATGTGCTCCCTTATCCTTAACCTGTCACATTGTTTTCGTAAGTTACCACTTAGGTTTGCTATCTTGCCCCATGGCACTGCACTCTGCTAGAGGACAGGGGCTGGGTTACAGTCATTTCTGTCAGCCTGGAGTGTGCCTGTGTGGTGGGAGCTTGGAAGGTACTGGATCGATGCATCTGGAAGGCACGAAAGCAAGTCCTCATCACAGTATTTCTTTATATACAATGTAATTTTGAAAAATTATCAGGAAGCACTGATTTCAGGGTTGTATAAGTACAGAAGAGAGAAGGTTACTGAGAAATTAGAGCTATTGTTTGGATCTGGAAGGATCCCCAAAGGCTCGGTAGTAGGATGGTTCTATTGCGAGGTGGGAGGAGCTTGGAGAGGGTTGGCCAAACGGGCAGCCTTTAGATCGTGGGGGGTGGGGGGATGTCCTTCCAGGAGACTGGGATTTACAGCTGCTCACTTCTTCTGTTTCTCCACCCTGAAGCAAGTGGCTTGGTCTAGCACATGCCCCTGTTACTGTGTGCTGCCTCACTGCAGATCCAAAAGCAAGGGTCAGTTGGTCCCGGATTGGTTTTTACAGTGATCCAAAATAAACATGCTAATTTATTTCGAGCACTAAACATGGAAAACATCAATATAGCATGTGAAAGGATAGTATGCGAAATAGGGTGTGAAAGGGCCAACCAGTAGCTCAGGGACTAGGTTCGATTCCCAGCCCCAACCTCCATCCCCGGAGCACGCTGAGATGGCAGTTGAAACTGGGCATGGTGGCGAATGCCTTTAATTCCAGCGCTCAGGAGGCTGAAAACAGGAGGATCAGTATGAGTCCGATCTGGGTAGTGAGACCCTGTAAGTCCTGTACTAGACAAATTAAAAAAAAAAAAAAAGATGTGAAAGTTTACAATGACTGTTCTCAGAGTATGGTCTAGAAACCTCTGCCTGCAATGTCTGCTTATTGTTCTTGTATTTTAAAGGTTTTATAGCTTGAGGGGCTGGGGAGATGGCTCAGGAGAATAAGCTCTTGCCTGGCAAGCACAAGGGCCTGAGTTCAATTCCCAGTTCCGCCAAAGGAAAAAAAAAAAAAAAAAAGTTTTTATAGCTTGAATTTCTAATACGATAAATCTTTATAGTACAAACACATGCAAACCTGTTTTGGGGGTCCTTACTAATTTTTAAGAATGTAAAGCCTTCTTGAGACAAAAAAACCAAAAAGGGGGCCGGGGAGATAGCTCAGTAGATTAAGTGCTTGCCTGGCAAGTGCAAGGTCCTGAGTTCAATCCCTGATACCACCCAGCCCCCGCAAAAACCCTTGAAATTTATTCACATTGTCGAGTCAATCAAAAATTGAAATTTTCCTTTTGTTGATTTCTCAGTTATTTATTTTTCTAATTTTCTATGTCCTGGGCAGCAGAATGATATCTACTTTCTGAAATTGTGCAGATTAGATAAGGAAGCCTGAACAAAGAACAATTAATGCCACAGGCACAGCTGGATCTAAATGAGCTGTTTATCATCATCACGAGGGAAGGATATCACATGGCGGTGATGACTTCAAGAAGATTTCTGTGGCCCGCAGGAGTACCCATTCACCCTAGTAGAGGTGAGCTGGGAAAGACAGCGCCTTTCTTCTTCTTCCTCTTTGAAGTCAAGAAGCAATTGATTGTGTTGCCTCTGCCTACAGGGGGAGGGGGATGAGTACATTAATTTCCATCCTGTGGCACATAGCTCCTGCGTATACAGAAGAATATAAAACAGACGATGTCTCTCCTGCAGTGCTGGTGAGAGCTGAAAAGGTCATTACTCTCAAGCAGTGGGAGGGAGAGGCTTTATGTTTCCTAGTAATGGTAATGGCCTTTACTGAGACAAAACCCTGCCACCCACATCATCCTCTATCCTTTTGTAGAGGTTGCTGATTCCCAAGGACTACACACTCACAGTCGTAATACTGTTATCTTCTCTACTAAAAGCAAAAGAACTTTGGGTTTTTGTTGTTTCAATTAGCCATAGTCCAAACGTGTTAAATGGAAAATTCCAGAAACAAACAATTTGTTTTAAGTTGTACACTGTTCCAAGTAATGTAATGAAATCTCACAAGATTCTGCTCTATGATGCCTTCCATGTGTATCATCTCTTTGTTCAGTGTGTCCACATAGTATATACTACCTCCACATTAGTCATTTAATAGCTGTCTCTGTCAATAGTTATCAGATTGCCAAAGTTTCACAATACTTGTCTATGGCGTTCAGTACCATGGGAAGATCCTGGTAGGCACTGGGGATTTTAGATGATATCTTCTTGGGAATAAGGGGGGAACTGCTGTACTAATAAAAATACTACAGATCATAAGGATGATCAGGTTGACATTTACCCAATTAACACCTCCATGTCCATAAAAATCTGTAGTATCTGAGTAGAATGAGGTTGGTGATTCCTCCAGTTAAGCCTTTAATCCAAGTCAAAATGAAGAAAAAGAGAACCTGGAGTTCACATGACTATCCTGAGGTCACACAAATAATGGAAAAACCACATTCTCGTTAAAGCTTATGATAACTTAACTATGCCCACACGGTAGATATTGTACATAACATTCTTTAGCAGATAAGAGACCTAAGGTGTAGGTTTCAGGTCTTTGCCATCTCCTCTAGAGTAAGCAGCATTGTCAGGTTTTAAGTCCGAGTCATTGCTGTGTAGAATGACTCAGATTTTCAGGGACCTCTGTTTTCCGAGATAGCACCCAGGAAGCATAGTCACTCAGGGAACACAGTAGGTAGCACCAGCCTCCCTCCCCTCCTCCTGCCTCTCCACCAGCCACTTTAGTCCTGCTGTCCTCTTACCTGGCTCTGTCCCCTGAGTGGGAGCCGATGGGTGCAATCATAGCAGCCTCTGGAGCTCTGATGGGCTGAACTCCCTCCGGCAGAGCTGGTGACTGCGCAGGCAGCACCAAGAGCTCTTTTCTCAGAATGGCTCCCCTCCCGTCTCGCTGCTGTAGCCAAGCTTCCCCACCACCACACCTCTAGTCATTTACATTGCTCTTACAGAGGTCTTAAAATAGAAATATCATTTTGGCGTGTGATATACTGACTTGATTAAACATCATACGCTGAGTTTCCGTTTTTAGTATTCATGCAAGTGTAGATGAGGCCCGTTTTGCAGTTGGGAAGGAACAGGTAGCAACCATCAAGCTGTGGCATGGCGCAACTGCGGCCCCCCGAGTGTTGACACAAGTCTTACAGCAGTTCCGCTCCATAGGCTTTTTGCAGTAGACACAGCACTCCCTTTGCTCTCTCAAGTTATCCAGTGTGTCTTTTCTTGTGATCAGTTTGCAAAGCTCATCACACACCCTCTGGTCATCAGTCCTTTGTTTCTTCTTATTCATTAATGAACAAGGAAGGCCATTTGAAGTTGGTGCATACCCATGTGTTGGGCTCTTCTCCTCCATACCTTGTGTGTAGCACCCGCTGGGAGGGCCCTGGGGAGAAAGTAAAAGCCCTCGTGGTTGTGGCTGCAGTAGACGTCCACTTCTCATACACACCAATGTGGCCTCATCGGTGGACTGTGCCTTACCCTGCAGGGTGCCGGGGGCTTTGATGGAGTCTCACACTTCAAGACAGCTGGTGATCTGACGGGGAAGGCAGGACAGTGGCAGCGGTGGCTGAGGGTAGACAGATGGTGGGAAGTGAATCACAGCAGACCCTAGACTGGTCTTGAACAAACAGCATAGCGTGTCACAAAATTAATTAATACCTTGAAGATCCAGAACTCTGTGTGACATATTTTGAGATGTGCATTTGTAAGTGTATCTCTGTTTTGTAAGTACTATACTAGCTGAACCACACAGAAGAATTAATAAGTACCTTCCTAACACAGTTAAAGATCTTTCTTTCTGGAACTGGAGACCAAATCTAGAGCTACCCAATGAACTACGTCCCCAGCACTTTTTTTTTTTTTTTTTAATTTCGAGACCAATTCTCACTAAGTTGCAAGCTGTCCAGACTGGGCATGAACTTGAGATTCTCCTAGCTCAGCCTTCCAATGTGCTGGAGTTACAGTGGAAAATTATCACTACTGGTTCTTCCTTGTTCTGAAGTGCAGCTCCTAATTCGCATTCTTTGAGGACAGACATGGGGCGCTTTTGAACTCTGTGAGTAGGGGACTTCACACCCAGTATTCCAGCTTCTTTTCCTCTAACATGCAGATGGAAAGAGTTATCTCTTCAGATTTTTAATCTTGATTTAATAAGTAGCAACTTAGCATTCTAGTTATCAAGTAATTCGCTAGCCCATCAGTCAAGATAGACTTGGCTATGACACAATAATAAGTCCCCCTATGGGAGGTGTTTCCTGCACTGTTATACTCCTGGTGGGAAAATGAAGGCCACACTCACATGTGGAAGCACAGTACATGTTTGCTGAATGAATAAGGGACTAATCCAATAAATAAAATTTACATACGGTGTTGTTTCTACATCTCCACACCTACTGTGTACAATTTTTTCCCTTTTCTATGACTAAAAGGACACAGCGAGGTGACTTTGACTATCAGTACAGGTATATTTTCATAATGTTCTATGTTGGTTAAATATTAAATCGTTCTTTTCTTTCACAGCAGCAGTGGAAAGGGGATAATGTAACAGCCCTGATGTCCTGTATCCAGTCTTCCTCCTTTAAAAATTATTCAAAGGAATATGAAAATGACATTAGCTGCCTTCATCACGGCTTCACGGATCACTTAATGTGAGCTCTCTTTCAAGTCCAGTTCTGCGAGTCCAGGTGCATGTTAACCGGAGATGCTTTGAAGCGAACGCATCTGCCTTGCGTGGGATAACTAATTTATATGCTGGGAACCCGTTCATGGGGCAGGACAGGGAAAATGTACTCCGAAGAAGAGGCAAACTGCTGCTCGGGCAGGAAACCTTTCTCACCCATGCATGCGTTTATCTTGGGCAGACACTGTTGTTTAAATGGAAAATAAGCACAGCCTGTGCTGTGGCATGAAATTGCTTAGTTACTCCTGCGTAAAACCAGGGAGGAAGATGAGGCCAAAAGTTGTCGGTGACTGGGAGGATTTTTTATTTCTGTGGTAATGGGGCCTCATCCCATATGCAGGAAGATGGTGCCTGTGTTTGAAAAGCTTGTTGATTCCTTAAGTTACAATTAATGTGAAATTAATATACAAAAAGTAATTAATACACAATTAGTATACAAGGGCTGTTGGTACACAGAAAAGATCCGAATGATGGAATTCTCTGCTTAGTGAAGAAAGTAGCTCCATTACCACTCAGAGCTCAGAAAAGGCTGCCGGTGCTGGCGCCTTGGAGGAGGCCCCTCTTGTTTCTCGTCTTGTTCTGTTTCACTTGTCCTTCACCACATTCCAAATAGGTAAAAAGGTAAACACATTAATAGGCTCAGGATGTTTCCCTCCACCTCCAAGTGAATGTGCATAATAACATCTTCCCTGGAAAAAGACAAAAGGCAAGAAAACTCATTCAGAAAAATAAAGGAAGGAGGAGGAGGAGGCACTGAAGCTGGAAGCGGACAGAGAAGAAGCCGAAAAATAGAATTTGCATAATGAGCAGAAGAAAAAAAGGTTAAAACCTTTTATTCATAAGCTGGCTCTTCTTAAGAATGCCTCCGGGATTAGAATAGATGTTAGTCATGTTCATACCATATATGAGGAAAGTAGCCAGAGGATATTCTTCCTTTTTATTTCTGAAGAAACAAGCAATTATTTCTTATCTATGGAAGAAATCATCAGGGTGTGGGAGGCCAGGCGGAGGCACACAGTAAAAATAAATAAATAAAATTCACTCTCCCCTTGTTCCCCAGCCCTAAGGAAGTGATGCCTTCCGCTTCAGACATGGAGAAGGAGTCTGTTTGTTATCGCAAAGCAATCCTGTCAGGCTTCAGATCTTCTGAATTCTTTCTTACCTAGTCTCCCACTTCAAATAAGAAGCAATTGCCTAAAACAAAATGACAGTTATCAAAAGCTCAGCTAAAAGGAAGTTGTTTGCACAACAGCCGATCCACACACTGGCTGCCTACAACAGAGAGGAGGAAGCCAAGCTGTTTCCAGAGCTGATCTGAGCTGAAGTGAGCCACTCCAGGGTTTCTCTGCCTTCTCTGGGTGGCGCGAATGCCTCTATCGCAGTTTTAGTATTAGCTCCGGAACACGTTTCATGGCTTTTCTGCTGGACTCGGGTATCGGGAACACGTTCATAGCTTTTCTGATGGACTCACCACGTATCAATGCTGATGTGTAGATCTGAGACCACCCAGCCTCAAGAACCATAAGGAAAATATTTCTGATGGCTATAAATTCCCAAGTCCATTTTTCTTTCTTTAGTACATATGAGCTGATGCGGTGTTCTTGTTCACTTTGCTGGAGAAAGATATTAAAAACCAAGATCTGCCGCAATCTCAACTACTTGGTAGGCTGAGGCAGGAGGCCAACCTGAACAAGTTAGCAAGACACCATCTCAAAATAAACATAGAAAATAGAAAGAGCTTCAGATGTGAAGTCTCTGGGTTCAATTTCAACATATACACACATACACGTGTACACACACATGCACACACACGTGTGCACATAAAGGTCTCGGCACTAAGCATGCTCATTGTTACTCCAGTACTATTGTTCCTAAGTTTTACTAGCAAAAAGCAAAGAAATATATGCTTGTATCAATTTACATACATACATGTACTATGGATATGTATGATATAAATATTTCTATAATAAGAAAACTAAATGTGAGTTCATACAGCTATGTCCAACTCTAATCCATTACCACATTGATCATTTTAACTTCTTCTCCTGCTTTTATGCAAACTCCTACTCCAACACTGAAAATCTGGCTCCTGCAATCTGCCATCCATCTATTTATTGTTCTGTTTCAGAGCATATATGTAGCAGTACCAGAGTTCCTAAGCCATATCCCAAGGGTACAACTTCATCCGCTATAATACATATTAATCTACAATTTCTTTTCCTTTTAGTTTTATCAGTTCCATTTATTTTCAAAACTAGTTAAGTCAGAAGACTTTTACCGATGCTCTTAAGTGATGTTGTGTCCTACATTTAGAATATAGTGACACTGTTTTGTCACATTCTGCACTTTGTCCTAGGATTCACAGATGTCCTCAATGAGATTTTCTAATTTGCATCCACTGAAGCTCCCTGTGTGCTGTACAATTCATGGTTTTGATGGATGCACAGCCTCCTGTAGGTACAATTATGGCACCATGGAGGATAGTTACACACCTTAAGCTCTCCTTGCAACTCCCCTATTCAACTCTCCCTGTCCCTTTCCACACAGCCCTGCTGAAGAGACTTAAATAAAAAAAATCTACTGCTGGATATTTCACGTTCATAGAAAATCATGCAATATATGGACTTTGTGGGATGGCTTCTTTTACTTAGCCATACGTGTTTAAGTGTTTGCCATGTCTTTTTATGGCTTGCTAGCTCACTTCATCACTGCATAATATTCTACTGTAGAGATGCAACACAGCTTAGTTGTTCATCTATTTATTGAGGAACATTCTCATTCTTTGCATTTTTGGCAGTTATAAATAAAGTCAGTGTGAACCTTCCTGTGCAGGATTTTAGGTGGGCAGAAATTTTCAAGTCAGATAACAAAGTACCTGAGAGAGCAATTGCTGGATATTATAGCCATAACACTTAGTAACTACCAACAAAATCTTACTAATGATTTAGCTGAAAATATTTTTAATCAACATTTATTGAGTATTGACTAGGTCCAAAGGTTTTATATAAGACATTTTTGTACTTTTTATTTATCCATTCACTTATTCTGAAAATATTGATTGGAATTTCTAATGTTATGTCTAACTCTTCTAAGAACTGGGGATACAGACATGAATGGAAGTATAAAAATTGCCTTTTTAAAAGGAATATAAGTAAAAGAATAAGTCAAGTGAAGATGAGTATTTATAAAAACTTATGGTACAGTAAGGTGGATCAACACCATCAAAAGGGATGGTTGCTATGTCAGAAAGGTTTTATAGGGAACATGACATTTGTCCGGAAGTCACTTTATGGTTGTGAGGAGGTGGGGCAGATTACTTAATTACTTAATCTGTAATTAAGTGACAGATTCTGTGAAGGCACTGATGCAGTGACAAGCTTGATATGTTCCTATCAAGAAAGACTGAGGAGCTGGTATAAGTAGCCTGCTGCACAGGGAAAGGATTGTGAGACAAGGAGCCAAGAAGAAGTGAGGAGGGCAAGCTCGGTGGGCTTCCAGCCAATCCAGAGACTCCTGCATATACTCTGAGTAAAACAGGAAGCCACTAGAGGTTTTGAGTGAAAGCCTCCAACATCTGCCTAAAACTTCAGTTGCTCTTTTTTTTGTACCCAGACTAATGTGAATTCATGCTAGAGCAGCCTATTGGGAAAAGTCAATAACGGCATGATTCCAACGATGTCCTTTTAAGGGTCTGGTTGGGCAAATTTTACTTGATACAAGCAATTTGAGTAAAGTGCATGCAATTTGTGTAAGTGCAGGAGTAACACCAATGCCACAAGACAGATGCAGAATAAAGGCCTGACAGGTTTTTAACATGCCACATGTATGTCCCTTTTCATTTCATACATTAGTCATGGCAGAGAGAGTCTTACGTTAAATTTGAGAAGATAGAGGCACAGCAATTGCAAAATCCTATGTGGTTGAGGATGCATCAGCAACAGAAGAACCCACATCTGGATTTGGAAGGCTTGGGTGCAAATTCCAGCCTCAGGTGGGTGTAATAGCATAGTCTCTGAGCAGATCATCCACTCCCTGAGCTTCATTGTCTAACTACAAAATTGCAGCTATGTGAAACAAAAAATTGTGAGACATGAATGAGAACCATGTACGTGAACGTATTTGTCAGAGTACCTGGTGTAAAATAGGCAGTCAGTAAACATCAGTTCTACATCAGTCTGCACCACGCTGGGAAAATCATATTAGCTGGGCAGCTTTCTGAACTGTGAAGCCAACAACTAATATCCATTTATTGTACAAGTGCTATGTGCTAGGAATTACATTAGGAGGTTTAAATGATGAGCATCAGACAGACAGATACATACGTACATACATACGTATCATAGAGATTATCTAGATGGGGACAAAGGGCTATAAAAGTCAAATAAGTTTAGTCTACAAGCAACCAGTTTACAAGTGACAGAAACATTTGATCCGGGCTTTGTGACAACTGAAGCCCACAGTATCCTTTGCATTGAGGTTTCTGCAGAAATAAGATGCCCACAGTCACCAGAAATAAAGATGATAGGGTAAACATATCTCCCAGTGAAAGTGACATATGCAAAAAAGTCACAATTACCCCTACTCAACTGAAAATCAGGAAACATTGTGAGGGTATTATTTTTTCTTCTGTTGGAAAAGAGGCTGGAAAATCTACACCATGGAAATCTGACCACTAAATTAGTATGAGTGAAGTAGATTCTTTCCTAAGCACAATTCCTGTTTTCTTTCTAAGAGGAAAAAATACCCGCATCCTTTATTAAATCTCCTTCATTGTCAGTCAATATTTAACGCGATATGGCCACAGTGTCCAGAAGCACTCTGGTGCAGAGCTTCTGCATCTGCTGTGATTTGCAAGCCTAGGAGACTGGAACCATTGTGACTGGAACAGAAAAATACTACTGTAGAGTCCGTGTATGTCTTCATCACCACAGGCACATTCCCTTAGGAGGGAAAAGTGACCCATAGATGGCTTGCCTAGTGTGGCTTTTGTGGTCTAAAACATTCCAGAAAGTTGCTTGCATTCTGTCCTCCCCTCAAGCGCCCTTCAAGCTGAGTCTGGCTTTAGCTGGTCAGCTCTTCAAACTGGAATTGCCATTTGATGCCATTTGTCATCCATTTCCCTGACTAAAACTATTTAGCACATTCTCAGGGAAAGATGATTATAACTTGCTGGTCCTTAATGGTTAATTTATTTACATGCATGCCTGCCACAGAGTTATTTTGTTCATCTCCCAAATTATGGCATCAAATCATTGAAAAATGATGAGCGATAAACAACCATTCCATGACAGTCCTCTGAGGACAGCGACACCCACTGTCACTTCTAAAATCAGTTGACCTGTGTGCTGCTGTTGAAACCCAGCCATAATGCAGGCAATGCAAGCATAAAATTCCTCTATTGCTGCTTTGTTGTAGTTTTGTGTTTGTAACTGAAGCAATGCCATGTGTGTTCTTCCTTTTCATTCATTTTCTTTACTCTCTTTTCTTTTGTTTTTTTGCAGAATGTCATATTAAGTGGGAGAAAGGGTGAATTTTTGGAGCTATGACTGCATTCTAATTGTCTCTGCTGTTGTTGCCTGGGCAGGGCTATTCACGTCTTCACATTAGGCTGAACAAATGCCACATTTGCATTTCCGATAAGTGCTAGCATTTTCTGGATTTCGCTGGCAATTCTCCTTTCAGTGAAAACACCTGAAAAGTTCCCTAAATTAGTCTATGAGGACCACTCATCATCTCATCCAAAGTGGAAGGGAATAACTAGGGCTTTTTCTCCAAATCATTGAAAGTCTTGACTCAGCAGAAAGGACCTTGCCCTTTCTCCTTGAAAGATTGAAATGAGAAGACAATGAGGTTAAAAGGAGCAGAATGGGTGTTTTCTTTTCTTTTCTTTTTTTCCTTTGCCCTCCTAGGAAAATAGCAGGCAAGAGTCTCCAGTCGGTGCCAGCAGGCAGGGGTATTAGCTCACGTCCCAGAAGGCAGGATGCATTAATCAGCTTGCTCTCCCTACTTCTTATCTAAACAGCCTTCTACTCTCTTGGCTTAAAATAAAAAAGCAAGCTCTATTTTTTAAAAATACCAAAACAAAGTCTGCAGTCACACTGCCTCTTTCAAAAATCACATTATTATGTTATTATAAATAAGAACTAGACATTTCCCTTCAAGGAGGCTACCGAAGGGCTGCTGTGAAAGGACTGCTTGTACTGCAATTATTGGAACTTCTAATGATGTTTGGTTCCCCAAAGATGGCAGAGAGGGAAAATCAAAGGGTATCCCGGCATTCCATCCCCAGCCTTATGACCTCCATGCTGAACATTGTTATCACTGGTAGATTTTCAAACTTCATTCTGTGAAGGGCTAACATAAAATGAGTTTTGAAAATTAAACAGCAAACAGACAGGCACAAAGAAGGCAGCCCTTATTTCAGGAGAATTACACACTGCATTTTTTTCCTTTCAAGCCTTTAAAGGATGCAAACAGTGAGGCAGCTATGACTTCACGCAAGCGTCGGGGCACATCCTACCTTCTATTCCCAAGGAGACCGTAGAGAAGAGCAAACCTGACGGGATCATAATTGCAAATCTCTCCAACACCTAAGGGAACATGGCAAAATCTCCTCACAGGGTTGTCTGAGTCTCACCCAAATGAAGAACACAGTTAGCTATTGGTAGCTCCTTAGTCTAAGTTAGAATGCTTCAACCAAGAAAGGATAGAAAAAAGGATATTAAATATTTCCCTATTCAGGGAATAATAAGAGCACAAAGGATATTTGTTATCAAGTCTGTGCCTTTTTTCTTCCCTGGCTCCCTTTTGTGGTCTTTTGTCATCATCCATGCAAGCCACTTTTTTTTTCTTTTTAGTAGGGCAAGACATTTTCCAAAATAATCTTTATCATCTGGCAAAAGAAGTGTTCAATTTGACACATATATGACATGATCAGAGATCACCACAAAGACGCAGAACAGAAAACTTATTGGCCACTGACTTGCTATTTACAGCATAATTTGTGTTTTCTTCTAACACATAAGGATTTAAAAATGCTTTTTACTAAAATCCAAGATTCTTCATGTAGCCCTACAACTGCCTTGATCTTTATTTTGTAAAACTCTGGGTCAAATGCTTCTTAGTTTTGCAACTAGACATGTTGTTCATTTAGAGTATGATTATCTAAAAGTTGGCAAAATGAGGTTGTTAGCCCAAATCTAGCCATGCTGTCCCATTGCTCTTCAAGATTGAGAATGCCTACGAAGCAGAGGTCTCCATTGATCCAAATCTATGGTCGCCTTGGATTCTAGCAAAGCCTCAAATTGGCCCTTCAAAGCTTGAAATTTCCTCCCACGGAAATCAAATGAACCATGAGTCATGAGGATTTGATCTGAATAAGGACATCAGGACTGAGATATTGACCAAGTGGACTCTGGTTCCCCTGAGCTGACACTTAAATGCTGGCCTTCTGCTTTTGTGTTTTGCCAGACACCTGCATCAGGGTTCCCTCTTCAGCTATTCCTACTGGACTCCTTTCCATATATGTTTGAGCTTTGTCAGGTGAATTGTTTCGCTTTGTCAGACTTCTGCTCCTTATTTTTTTCTTCTTACTTTCAGTTAAATCCTTTTTCCTACAAATCTGTGCTGTCAATTTCCACCATCACCAAAACAAAGGCCCACACTATTGGTGACAGATTCCTACACAAGGCTAGGAACAGATGGACCAGGCTGGCTCACAACTGTGTACTTATTCCTTCCTTCCCTCTTTCCTTCTTTTGTCTTATTCATTTGAAAAGTGTATACATTTCTGCAGGTATTTAAATTGGATTTCAACCAACCTGAGATTTGTCATTAAATAGAGTCGTAATAAATACAGCATATCAGACTTAGAGTTGAAGAGATGATTTCATTGTCATCATTTTTGACCAGGGGCCATCGCCTGCAAGCCTTTTTAATGAATTTGAGGGAAAAAAACCCATATGAACTCAAAAAGAAAAACATTTATTGAAAGGTGATGGTTTACAAAAAATGATTTAAAGAAAAATCCCTGAAAAAATGCTATCATTTGAGAAAATTGACATGTTTTTTGAAATTCATAATTGTAGGTATTACTCTTCCCCAAGTTCCACTGATGTGACATACCTACAAAAATTAACTTTGGAGAAAATTTTAAGTGGTTAGCGTGGTTTACCTTCTTAACACAGGCAGGGAAGGTTAGCAAATACTGTGGTGGGTATCATGCAGAACGAGGGAAGTATCTAGATGGGAGATCATTAGTTAGTACTTGTATTGCTGGTGTGGCACTCCAATGGGGAGGAGCAGGATCACTTTTCTCATAGTCTACAGACACAATGCATTGAGATTAAGTCCATTGCATTGAAGTTGAGTGCATCTACTGCATTTTAAAAAATATTATAGCTTTTTGAAATGTATTTGGTACAGGGTCTCACTATGCAGCTCAAACTTATAGTGATCCTCCTTTTCTTAGCCTCCCCAGTGCTGGGATTACAGCCATGCACCACCACACCTGGATTCAGTCTCCAGTTCAGTGCACCTGGGGGCTGGGCCAGCGTGGCATGTGGTACCAGGGATCGAACCCTGGTCCCTGTGCTTGCCTAAGCAGGCGCTTAGCTTGCTGAGCCCTTATAGCTTATTTTTACATAATTAGCTCAGCAGTATGCATAGTAAAATTTTAAAGATAGCATAAGTCTACTATGGTAGAAGGAACTTTGTGAGGTTGAAAACCTAGAATAATGAATGATTATTGGCAGAGGGACTGATATATAATGGAAACACATAAGGAGAAGGACATGGGCAGACAGAGAAGAGAACAAGATGATTTGGAAATCTGCCTCCTGGGGTAGTGAAGGGTAAAAGGGATGTGCCCACTTCCTTACTCATAATCCTGGAGTTGAGGGCCCCAAAAATTTTTTGCTGCCCATTCAACTGATAGCAGGAGCTGATTTCTATCTTTGATGACACAAAAAGCTGTGTTGGTCTGTGCTGAAATGGCAACAGAAAAAGGTGCAAAAATTTCTTCAGATCAGCCATGAACAGGAAAAGCAAGACCACCTCTTATTATGTATGTTGTCACTGGCACTTGAAGAGATAGCAGTGCTTTAAATTACTGCACCGTGCAACGGCAGGATTCCAAACACACACAACATCTGAAGTATAAGAAGTGAGTTCCTTGGCATAAATTACAGTACAGTAAATACTTTTGTGATTGATCTGAAATGGGAAATAGGAAAGTAAGGGAAATGCTTTCCTGGTGCTGTGCTAGGGGGAAGTGTCTTGTTTTCCTTGAGGATGGGATTTTTTTCCTTGGCTTTTCTGCCTTTAACCCTGGAGAATAACTGGGCATGTTCATCCTGGTTACTTTCTTCCTCTTCTGAAGAACTGCTTGCAGGGTACATGTTTTCCCTGGCTTCTTCATTGTTCCTATACTCAAGACCTAGAGGTGGTGCATAGCCCCAATACTGCTGTGATGCAAAAGACATGTTTACCTCGCTCTTGAATTCAAAAGTCCCAATTCTGTCTGGCTTTCAGACTTGACTTACTGCTCTATTATAGTTTCTCCTGGTATTTATGTTCTCAGAAGTGTTATATCTGTTCATATTTCCCAGAACTTGAACAGACAAGAACCCCAACATCCAGAAGACTTTGTATGTTATCTGAATTAGTGCTGGCAAGGTGGTACCAGAAACATGATCTCTGAGAAGATTTTTGGCTTTTTACACAGTACGTTCCACTTGTCTTAGAGTCACAAAGTACAAGTTTAAGCACAGTTAGCAGATATATTCTCTCTCACAAGAGCCCACTATTGACACTTTGCATTTGTCAAGGATAGGGTATGATCAAAATAAATAGTGAATGTTTAAGCTTTAAAAAATTTACACAAGTAAAAGATATATTACCATTCCTTCCCTCAAATTACTCCTCCTTGCCTCAGACAGACTCATCCCATCATTCTTGATAATTTCTGAAGCAGTTTTGGAGAGTGTTTGTACAAAATATGGTAAACAAAAAAAAATTACGGTAAATGCTGCTGCTGAGTCTCACCCAACAGAAAGACAGACTCAGTGTTATTCCCGGCACCACACTCAGGACCATGTGACAGCTGGCTCTTCCCCAAGGTCAAGAGGACTCTGGAAGGGTAATGTTTGGAGTCAACTGTGGACACTGTGACAGCCACCACGGTGCAGCTGACGACACTCAAGGAAGACTTTCAGAACTGCTTCAGGAAGTGTTAAGGATGATGGGATGAAGGTGTGGGAAGTGAGAGGAAGTACTGGGACGAGAATGGGTGACAATGGGTTTTCACTACAATAAAGTCTTTACTGTGTAAACAGGCACCCCATTTTCCAGTCACACTGCACACGTAAGAAACAGCTTCTGTCTCCATGTGGGCTTTTCGCTTGGAGATGTTCTAGGGCTCTCACTCCTTTCCAACAATGTTTGGACAATTAAATGATGGCTGCTCTACAACTGGCCTTATTTCAGGGCTTTGTCTTCTCAATGTGTGTTCAGCCCCCCTCAAGGCCCCTTTCTCCTATGTGTTTTGTGTTACTGGTCTTGTGTGGTGCCTTTTTGTGGGCAGACTGTGTACAGGTCATTGAGATTCTCATGCTCCATGATCCTCCACAGTCTTGGGAGCAGGCATTTTGATTTTACCTGACTGAGCCCATCTCCCTGGGTCCAGTCAAGGAATTGCTTAGAACCAAGAGCACTTCCTCCCAAGAAAGTTTCTACTGCTGATGTAATTTTTTTTTAAAAATTCACCTTCAGTTTGAAATCTCATGAGGACTCTATCTTTTGAGTTGTGAAGCAGTCATACCAATTTGAGGTTAGTTCCCTTTCTTACCTCTGAAAGCAGATCCAGTCAATATAAACGAAGAACAGACTGTGACCCAAAATTCTTCTCAAATTAGCCAATTAGAGAAATTACTTTGTCTCCATACAGCAATATGAGCAAAAGAAGTCTTTGAAAAAAATTGGCCCTATCTGCTCGTGGAAACTGGGAGGAGGGGTGTGGTTCTGGGAACGGAGTTCTCCTTGCTTCTTGGCAAAGCTTCATTTGTTTTTTCAGAAGTAAGAAACAGAAAGGAGCTGCAGAGGTAAAACATTTGGTAAAATGCCTTCTTGTCTGTTAGCAGAAGCGGGGAAAAATGGTTGCACAGAAGCAGCGTAAATAATTGATGATAGCATTTCAGACAACTTCCCAATTTCTATTTTGTTCTTTAAAAAAGTAAAACATGAAAGCAAAGCCAAAAGGTAACCCATGGTGATCAATAGATGTGTGAAAATCACCTTTGTTAAAAATAAAACGCAATTGTCCTCCCAGCTTGGGCTGAGATGGGATGTGTGTTGGCATGTAGACTGGGAAATGCATTTTGCACAGGGTGAAAAGCGAGAGTTTCCAGCATGTTATTTCAGCCGTTACCCAAACTAGGTGAAGCTTGAGGAAAGAAACTGGGCAAGTTGTAGTGGATTCATGCCTCCGTGCCTGGCTTCTCTCTGAAGTGGTTACTAGAAAGTCTTCAGTGGGTGGGAGTGGGTACTAGTAAGATGGGAATTCCAGGAGCAGTGCTGACCTAGGACATCTGGGACATCCATGCAGTTGGCAGCCTGGGAAGAGAGGAGGTGAAAAGGGGGGTGGAGGTTAGCAACTTTGCAACAAGTCAGAGGCAGGTCAAATTCTAGGTTGGCAGAAAGTCTGACCCTTCTAGTTCTCAGCACTTGGACTTTAGGCAAATTGCTTAACATCTCCATGCCTCAGTTTCCTCATATGCATGATACTGATAATAATGTAGGTCCTGCCTCACTCACTGAGTTAAGCATATTAAATTAATTTCTCTATGAGTCACTTAAAACAATATCTTTTACCTAAGAAACACCATATACTGCTGTTAGGGTCAGTTCAACCAAAACTACAAATGATTGGGACAGGGTGGAAAGGGCATCAGGCAAGGATTCAGGAAACGATGTGTGAGCATCAACATTTGGTTTGTGCTACTGCAACTAACTGCTACTTATTGTATGCCACCCACTGTCCCTAGGGCTTAGATGTCTTTTTTGTAGAATGCAGAAGATACGTCTTGCTCATAACATTGTCTGGAAGATTCAATGAATAAAAAATATTTAAAACATCTTAGTCTATACTTCTCATGTTTGCACATAAGTCCAAAAATCTTACCATATACAACAATTCTTTATGCCTATTTTAAAAATATATTCTAATTTTTATATGTTTTTCATCATATTCTGTAGGGACTTAAAGTTCAACATATCAATACTTGATGAAAAATACCTGTTCCATATTATGCCTAAGATGTTTGATATGCAGACAAATAGTGAGGTTAAGCTTAACAGCCAAAGTTGTATGGTAATAACAATAAGCTTATCTTCTGGATGGTTAACAACCTAAGTTTGCAAACCAAAATTATAGAAAAAAGAGGGCTGCAAGGAAAGCCAATATTTTGGTCCTAGCCTTCTAAGGTCAATTAAGACTCAGGACATATGAGAACTTGTACTGTAACATCATGTAACTCAGTAGTGTCCCAAATTTTCTGATCAAGGAGATTTTGGGCCCAAAGAGGAAAGTGATCAATGATGTAGAGTGTGCCTAAGGAGAGTCACATGGAGAGAAAACATTCTCTCAGGCTTTCACAGAGAGCACATTGGCCAAGCAATGGCCGTGACTCATCCACATGGCTGACACTGACAAAGGTTCTACAATCTGAGGTACAGGATCTCAGGATAAATCCTGAGGGGATTTCACTGTCCTTATCAGACCCAAAAGCTACAACTCTTGTTGCATAGGTCCTGCTTTACCTTGGCCTTAACCATCCAGAAGAAAAGTATAAAAACGAAATATAAGAAGTAAAGCCATGCTGTTATATTGAGCTGTGGGGGACTCAGGTCATCAATTTGTGACATTGTCAGTGAAGCGGAAAACCCAATACTATTGTGGGCTGCTGGACTCTTTTGGAATGTTTTGCTGAGTTTACACACCTATAATATTCAAATAACAGAACTTAACAAAAAAAAGGTATACAGATGAATGTCCATTTTGTATCTGTGTATTCAGAGAGGTTGGGATAGATATATAGTTACATTCTCTTAATGAATAAAATGATTTGTTCTAATGATGTTTGTAAATAGGATCTCAAGTTCACATCTTGTACAGCAATTAACCACTAAGAAGAATGTATGCAGTGTGTTAATTATTAAAAAAAACATTTCAAAGTCAAAAAAAAATCTTATTCTATAATATAAACCTTCAGTAAATATTTATATTCCTTTTTACCTTTTTTCTCATCCAAAGTCCCAATAGTCTTTGTTTTCTCACAATTAAAACTACCCTGAAAATACAAAATATTGATTCACCGAACAAGATGTTGTCCTTCACCTGAAATCAGTGCTGTATGTAAAATAATAAAATTGATCAGAAAACAAAGGATAGAATGAGACAGATATTTTCTGAGTACCTGAAGCATTATATTAAGGCCAACCTATGTAGCAACGGTATATTTCAGTGGTCAGAGGAGTTCCCATAATAAAAATATACACTTTCTGACTTCACTGATTTTTTTTTTTTTTTTTTTTTTTGGTACTGAGGATCAAACTGAGGACCTTGTGACTGCCAGGCAGGTGCTTAAGCCACTGAGCTATCTCCCCAGCCCAGAGAACTGTTAATGTAGGGAAGGGGAGAAGAAGATCTTATTCATAATTTTAATGAAAAATAAATTCTGTCTCATGGTCTGACAAATATGCAAACTAAATATTACAGGGCTCGGAGCGGTGAGTGAACCTGTCTACTTTGCCAATATGGCAACAACTTTGAGATGGAACTAATTTGGTCTTTGAGGCTGGATTACACTGGATTAATTACAATGTAGAACAAAAGTTTATCAAAACAGTGACCAAGGGTATGGATTGAACTGTGTCTCCTTGAAATTTTGTATGCAGATATCCTTCCCTTCAGCACCTTAAAATATGACCATGTGGGTTGGAGATAAAGCTCAGCTGCACAAGCGCCTGTCTGGCAAGTGCAAGGTCCTGAGTTTGATTCCCAGTACAAAAACAATACTGTATTTGGATTCTTTTTTTTTTTTTTTTTTTTTTTTTTGTGGAACCAGGGATTGAACTCAGGCCCTTGCGCTTGCCAGGGAAGCGCTTATTCCACTGAGCCATCTCCCCAACCCCAACAATACTGTATTTGGAAACAGAGTTTAAAAGAGCTGATTAAATAAAATGAGGTTATTAGAGTGGGCCATAATCCAATATGACTGATATTCCTATAAAATGAAGAGATGAGGACATAGAGACACACAGAAGAAACATGTGAAGCTACATGGAGCAGACCACCCTCTGCAAGCTAAGGAGAAAAGCACAGGAGAAACAAGCCCTGTTAACACTTTGATCTCAGGAAACCAGTCTCCAGAACTCCCCACTCCCCATACACACACACAAACACATCACCTCCCCTCCCCACACTTCTGTTGTTTAAGTCCTTTGCTCTGTGGTACTATGGAGTGTGTGTGGACTAACAGAGTCACCAACAACCAAGCTCAGACATGTAGCATACAATGGGGAGTGTATTCAGGGGAAGTTTTCATTTCCTTGGGTGACTGGCAGTGGAGCAGTTGGAGATCACAGCAAAAAATGGGAAATTTAAGTGAAAGGAAGCAGAGCCTTTTCCAAATCCAAGCTAGGAATCTGGATTTCATCCAGCAAATGAAGGTGATCATTTGAGAATTTTGAAGGGGCATTGTTAGGCCCAGGGTGATGGTGCCTATGGGTTTGGGGAGGTGAAATTGGGAGGGATGGAGCTGTGGGAAGGATTCTTAGGTAACATTTGTACAAGGGGATGAGGGGTGAAATTGAGGGCCCATGGAAGAGAGGTAAGACATATAGAAGATTCATTTTGATGAGCTTCTGGGAAAGTGTGGGATGAGAAATCAACCGCAAGGAAGGGAGTTGGGAGTCACACAGAGATGCTGTCTAGCAGGTGAGGTACAATTTAGGGCAGGGGTGATATGCAGAAGGAGTTCCTCTAAATGTTTGTCTTTACCTGGCCACTTACCCTCATCCTAACCTTGTAATTGAACAAAGTAGGCTTTGGCATGGGGAAGTGAGGAGTCACATGGACTATGGTTAAATGAACAAAGAATGAGACATCCCAGCTTGCTTTCTAATCCACTTTATTGCGGTATCACTCATGGAAGACAAAAATATATATTTTAATGATATAGCTCCATTTTTGATGACTGTGTTTATTATAACCACCAACAATGTAAAAATAAAGGACATCTTTATCAATCTTCCAAGTTTAATTATTTCCTTTTCTCTTCAATATCTGTACCCAAACATTAGACCTATATTTTTACTATACAGTATTCATTTCCTTAGAGTTTCATGAAAAATAAATCAAATAGTATAGACTCATGCATTTAGCTTCTTTCTTTATGAATAAATGTATTTGAGGTTCATCCATGTTTTGTAAGTTGTATTTTCTGGAGAACAGTCTTCCTTTGTAATGCTATGATATATTTTACGTATTCATAGGCAGAAAGGGCTGTTTTTCACTTTTTGCTGTTGTGAACAAAACTGCTGCACCCTTTTGCGATGATTTTCTAAATGATATATATATATATTTTTCAACAGTGATTGTTATATTGCACATTATTGTCTTCAGTGTAGTTGCTCAGATTGCCAGACATAATCATGTAAAATTGGACAAAGCAAAAATTTTAAGGATTAACTGTTAACTTCCAAAAACTAATAGAAATTAATAGCACAACCACCTTAGCTATCATGTGTGTACATATATGATTCTTTTTCCTTCCCTCTTTTTCCTTACTTTTGTCCTTTCCCTCACCCCAATTTTTTATTCCTTTGGCACAATTTCTTTCCCTTTTACTATATCTACTGTACCTTTCAGATTTTATTTACTCCTTCAGGTTCTTACACTAGGGAGACAATATGATGCATGTGGGTCTGACTTATTTCATTTAGGAGTATAGCTTCTAGTTGCATCCATTTACCTATAAAAGCTTCAAGTCTGTCTTTCTTTATAGTTTAATAATATTCCTTTGTATAAAATTGCCACATCTTTTTTTTTATCCATTCCTCAGTTGATGGGCATTTGTGTTGTTTCTAAGATTTAGCTGTAAGAAATTGTGCTACTATAAACATGGGTGCACATATACTGCTTTGGTGTGATACTTTCAATTCTTCTGGAAAAATATTCAGAAGGGGAATAGCTGGATTGAATGGGACTTTTAATCCTAGTTTTCTGAGGAATTTCCACACTTATTTTCACAGAAGTTGTAACCGTCTACACTCCCATTGATAGTGGAGGATTCCTCTTTCCTCACAGCCTCTCCTGCTTTTGTTATTAGTTGATCTCTTTATGATAGCCATTCTTTTTGGAGTGAGATTTAATATCAGTGAAATAATGTTTTAATTTATATTTCTTTCTTTTTTTTTTTTTTAGAAACAAAGTTTTTTTTTTTTTTTTTTAATTTATTTATTTATTTTGTGTGTGTATGTGTGGCCAGCTCAGCCCACCAGGGGGCGGGGCTGGCTGGCATGTGGTGCAGGGGATTAGAACCGCGGTCGCTGTGCTTTTGCTTAGCTTAGCTTGTTCTAAGTAGGTGCTTTAGACCACTGAGCCATCTCACCAGCCCTAATTTATATTTCTTGAATGATCACAGCTGTTGAACATTTTTTTCATATATTTATTTGCCATTTATACTTTTTCATCTGTGTATTCATCTAAGATGCCCATTTTTGAATTGGGTCTTTGAATTCTGGGGGCCTGCTTTTTTAATTCTTTATATATTCTGGATAGAAGTCCTTTGTCTGAGTGACTGTTGGTTAATATTTTCCCAATTTATGAGATTTCTTTTCACTGGGTTGGTGATTTCTTTTGATGTACAGAAACTTTTCAAAAAGATGAGATCCTAAGTGATCTTTCTTTGAAGTACTTCCTGTGCAGTTTGGTTTATGTACATGAATTATCTGTGTGTCTTCAAGAAACTTACCTGCTTTCTCTTCCAGTAGATTTAGTGTTTCTGTTTTAATATTTATTTATTTTGTATTTTGTATTTTAGGGAAGGTCTACTGGCTGTTCAGGGTCTCACTACTAGACTGGACTCGTAGTGACCAGCCTGTTTATAGCCTCCCAAGAGCTGGGATTACTGAATGATGTATTTTAAAATTCACTGTTCTAATTGCTGTTCCAAAACTTAATATTCATCTCTGAGCTTGATTGTCAATCTGACTGGATTAAGAGATTGTAGAGAGGCAACTAGGTCATGGGATGCTGTGCTCACATTAGTGGACTACCCCATGGATGTTGGTGCTTATGCCTGAATGTGCCTGTAGAGAGTGGGGCAGGTGGAGGAGATGGGTAATGGGGAGCATGGACTTGGAGGGTGTAGATCTTGCTTTTGCTCTCCTCCTCTTCTTCTCCCTGTCTGGCTCTGGTTCTCGCACCCTCTCTTCTCTGTTCACCCTTTTCTGGCCACCAGGAGGCAAGTGACTTTCTTTTGCTATGCCCTTCTGCTGTAAGTTTTCTGCCTTGGTTTCGGGCATTTTGCCTCAAGGATGGGAAGACTAATCAGTGCTCTCTGTTCTTCAGCAATCAGTGATAATGCATCCAAGGTGGGCCCGCCCTCTTTACATCCTTTACTCCATCCTTTCTCACTGCCTGCCTATTTCTTTTTCCTTGATCACAGTTTCTTTAGTTTCCTGAAGCTATAGGTTTATAATTTTCATCAAATTTGAAAATTTTCTGATCGTTTCTTTAAGACTGTTTCTTATGTCACAAAATCTTGCACTTGGACTCCAATTCTCTGTGTGCTATACCCTCTGATATATTCTTTGAAGTTTTTTTTTTCTGGTCTATTTTGCTCTGCCTGTTTAATTTTAATGTAATTTCTGTTATTATTTTGTCAACATTATTGTTGTTGTATATAATTGCTGGTATTCCTATCCAGAAAAATTGTAATTTCCTATGTAGTATTTTTTTCTTTCTTCAAAATTCATTTGTTCTTTCTATAACTTCTATTTCTCTTCCCATGTTTATGTTTCCATCAAGGTCCTTCAAGGTCTTCAATGTCGTTGTCTGTACATCTATCATCTCCATCACACTATTGTTGGTTTATATTCCATGATTTTTTTTCATTTTTTATGGAATTGTTTCTTTGTATGTCCAGCAGATTTTTATTAGACAATTCACATTAAAATTTTACATAGTTTAATGTATTTTTGACTGGTTTAGTTTATGTCTTTTTCTATTTCTTTAAAGAATGTAGGTAGTATGACTGTTAAATTACTTGTGAATCATTTTGATCTCTCTCTCTGTCTCTCACTCTTTTTTTCTTTCTTTGCTTTCTTTCATCTTTTTATTGTTTAGTTAAGGCTTACTTTTTTGCTTTTATGCTGGGCAACCATTCTACTGCTGAGCAAATCCCCAGCCCCCACCTTGATCCTTTTGAGGCTTTATTTTAATGGTGAGTCTAGGACTACTTCATTCCTGATGGTAATTGCCTACTTTTAGGTAGCTACTGAACACCCATGTGCTCCAGTGTCTCTAGCCCTGTGTAAACTCTGGAAATTTCCTCTTATAATCCCCCAGAATTACTCTTGCTCTACGGTTTTCCTTCTGCCCTTCTATAGTGCTCTTTCACAACTTTGATCCATGGTACTCCCACTCTGAGACTCTGTTTCTCTACATTGCAAATTGATCCAGAAATTTCTTTTGGTGAAAAAGTCAGTGTGCCCTGAGGGCTCACCTCCCCTATTTTTATTTACTAGGGACACGTGCTGCCTGTGGCTCAGTGTTCAGAGACAGTGGTTTATATATGTCATCCACTTCTAAATTTTTTGTTTTTTGAGTTCTAAGTTTTTTGAGTCAGGGTCTTTCTATGTAGTGCAGGCTGGTCTTGAACTTGCTTATGTAACCCAGGATGATCTCAAACTCATGACAATCCCCAGCTTCAGCTTCCTGAGTGCAGGATTGTAAGTGCGGACTACCACTCTCAGCTCAACTTCTAGTTTTATATGGTGGGAAGATGAATGAGTTTAGTTACTTTCTCATGGCCAGAAGCAGAAATTGCTCAATTTCTGCTTACTTTCCTGTTTTTCCTTCCTTCCCTTCTGTTCCCTCCCTTCCCCTCCCCTCCCCTTTTCTTCCCTTCCTTTCCCTTCTTTTCCCTTCCTTCCCTTCCCTCCTTCCTTTTCCCCTTCTTTTCTTTCTTCCTTTCTACCTTCTTTCTTTTTCTTCCCTTTTTATGGCAATACTGGATACTGAATCATGGAACTTAACACTGAATTATCTTCATAGCTCTTTAACGATATTTTGTGACAAGATTTTGCTAAGTCCTAGTTTTCCCAGACTGGGTTCAAAATTGCCATCCTCCTGACTTGGTCAACTTAAATTATCAACATTGGGCCAGGCATCAAGCTAAATTCTTAAAATCACAGTCTGTAGGAGAATTATAGAGTTGAATTCTGTTGCTTGTAAATAATAGCTAGCTTTTACTGAAAAATCTATCTGTTTGAAGTATGATGCTGATCTTTTTCTTATTTTATTCTCAAAATAGCATTTAAAGAAGTGAATTCATATTCCCACTTAACAAGTGAAAAAGTAGTGGCTGTCAGTATTTGTGAAACATTGGAATTGAGATGCAGAGCTTGAGCGGTATGGCTGCTGACCCTGGCCCAGGGTACTATATTTTCCTTATCATGTAAGTCACATGGAAGAACAGCAGAGTGAGCGTTAGTACTAGAAAGATTAGCAAATTGGAAAGAAGATTTTTAAGGTTAAAACAGAATCTATGGATAAAAGCTTGACCTGGCAGAGTCACTCTATGTGGGTGACTCCTGGACTCCATAGTTATAGCCCTGACATACTCTAAAATGGTATATCTGTCCTTCATTTTGCAAAGCTCAGTTAAAATCCACTTTCCCTCATTCTCAGTGGTTCTCTGCAGCATTTCTGACTTGCCAAAAGTTTGTGATTTTATTCCTGCCACTCGAGGTCTCAGGCTTGCAAGGGCTGTGTCTGGCCTCTTATTAATTTTCCCTGACTTCTTGTCACTCAGCTAGGTCCCTGTAGGTTTTCTCTTTGGGATTTTTCCATCTCTTTCTGTTACTATTATGAAATAGACCTTTGGTCTCTGGGGTTCTTTCCATAGAGTTTTAAGCAAAGTTTTGTAATTCCTATTATTAAAAAATCCATCACCAATCATCAACCTCTGGCTCAGCATAAGCCAATTTCCTCACTTGTATTTTTGGCCTATGTTCTCTGGGAACAGAATTCCATCTACCCTTGCAGCAGGAACGTAAAATCACAGAGTTTCTCCTTCCTTGGCTTCAGAGCTTGTCAGAGCACTGAAACAACATTCTGAGATCTACTTGAAAACCTCTTAAAACTTAAATGAAATGGCTTTTCATCAGCTCTGCTTTTATTTAATTTAGCTTCTGATTCAGAGGTGTGATTGGTCATTTAAACCTTTTACCCATTGCTGTTGTCCTCTTTCTCTTTTATGAATTACTACTTACCTGGCTGGGTGTTGTACAAGTGGGCATTACTTCATATTCTGTCCCTCCTTGCCTCATGCTGCATTTAGCTGAAACTTCTCAACCTGATTCCTGAGTCATTTAATCGGAACTTTTCTTACATCCCCCAGCCTGTTTCCTATGTGTCTATGATGCAACCTAACTCCAAGCCCTTGCCCTGGCTCTCTTACAGTAACAACTGATTTCAAGGCAGAACATGGTCTCCTTCCTGCATGACACTTTAGTTTGCTTCACGTGGCTTCCAGGAGTGCAAAGTTGAGAGGTTGAACTTATAGATGAGACATGTGACTATCAGGCCACGGTGGCTGCTATGCTCCTGGGTGAGGAGCATGTTTGCCTGTCATGGGAACATCTTCTTTCCTTAAGATGAGAGTTCTCAACATCCACTCATTTAATTTTGCATCATTTCTATATTTTACTGCAGAGGCACATCTCTCTGTTTTCAATATTTTTCTGCTTCAAAGAAATTATATTCTTCTTCTGTTTTTGTTTTTTTTTTTTTAATGTAATCTGTAAGGGTCTCTGCTGTTGGGCGGGCATTGGTACAGCCCATGTCCTATAATTTGATGTCTGCCATTTTATATTGTCCCAGTTCTTGGTCCAATTGCTTTCTTTTCCCTCAATATTTCCAGATTAGAATGCCTTTCTTATCAAGTGCCTCCCTTCTTATATTAATTTATAGATTTTGGACTGAGGAAAAGGAGCTCAAGCTATTGTCTTCAAATTGGAATTCAGATTCGTGTTTCATACAGTGTCTTTTTCCTGGCGTATTGTTTCCTGTTTTGTTGTTTATCTGTGTGAATCATTATGTTCCAGACTCACTGACATATTTCAAAAAGAAAGGCCCTACTTAAGGAAGTTTTGTGCTACGCTTTGTCAAACACAAAAACATTTGCGCTTGTTAACATTCTGTTGTTCTCTCAGTGGCTGCTATCTGACGCTCTCACATATGTTTAATACATGGCATCAACATTTATGGAATCGCTTCATAATAATTACAGAAGGCGCTTGGGATCACAGCAGCAGGTATGATGTTATAGGTTCCCCAGACCAGCTTGTTACAAACCAACTGCTTGTCTCTCTTGGCTTCTGTGCAGGCAGGCTGGAAGCCAGCTGCTTTACCACCTTGCTGTTAGGCTGGGTGTTCACATGGGGCCTCATTTGCAGCCTTCTCCACACCCCTGGGGCACATTTCCACACCCTGTGAGATATCTCTGCTGGAAAACTCCATGTAACACAAAAGTGCCCATAAAAATACTACAGGGGTGCCGAGATTAGAGCAGTAGAAAGAAATGGAGGCAATAACCATAACAATAACAATAACAATAACAGTGATATACATGGATATGTGTATGTATGTGGATATATACATGTGAATATATATATATATATATATATATATATATATATATTTCGGTTTTCATTAGAGCTTGATTCTGTAGAATGCCGTTTGTGGAAATGCGTCCTGTAGAATAGCAAAGAGAAGAGGAACTGTGAGAGGGCAAGTTAAACAGTGGCAAGGAGGAATCAGCTTTTCTTAGGAGGCTTGTGAGATAAAACTAATGAGAAGAATACACAAGAGAAGAAATTGTGCATCTGCAGCATTTCTCGAAACGCATTTCCTGGAATTCTAGTCCTTGGCACAGTAAGCAGCACAAACACAGGACAAAACAATCCATACTCAAAGGAGGCTTTGAAAACCCAGGTTTGCCAAGTGTATTTTTTTTTCTGCAGAACTTTCCAGATCATCGCTTCTTGGCCTGTTGGCTGAAATCGAGTGTAGAACTGTTCAGGTCTCCCAGTGTAATAATGGATACTTAAATTCCAAGAGTAGAAAAAGTGATGGGGAACTTCTTAGTCTTTCTTGTTTACAGGGTGCCGTTGTGTTTTAGCAGCAGTACAAGGTTAGTTTCAGGAGCAAGTGGCCAGGTTGCTTTCCCTCTTGATTCCAAAACATGGGTGCTCACAGCATAAACTATGGATAACACAGGACCATGAATGCGCACATAGAGTTCATGGAGTTGTCGACGTGGGTGAAATTTCCAGCATGCTGTCCTCAGTGTGAGAAATAGGAGGCCTTTCTTTATGACATATTTTGGTCTGGAAATTAGGAGGTACAGAAAATCTAGGAGCATTCAGAACATATTTGATTTCATGTTTGCAATGAGCAAGCACAAGCGTTATGCCTTATCTTGAGCCTGTTTTGAAGATAAACGACTATTTAATAAGGCATTGAATTTATACAGGAGAAATTAGAAATTCAAAATACCGACTGGATTTATTGTAAATTATCTTTCCCTGCTTATGAGATAGCAGAGATGACAAGGAGTGTTGCCTTTTCAGTTTCCTTCTAAAATCAGGAAAACAAGGTCACTCCTGGCCGTCCCTCCTTTTCAAGCCTCAGAGACAGAGTTCCAGCTCTGTCCTTGGACCTTGCTTCTCTAGGGAAGGTAACACTTTCTGAATCTGTGCCTGCATTTCCCTTTGTCACCTGTTATGGTTTGTGTCTAGTTGTCCTCCCAAAGCCTCATGTAAGTTATGGGCTGGAGGAGAGGAGCAATGAGTGGCTTGAGGGGTGGGGCCAGAGGACCAGGGCGGGGCCCAAGGGGCGGGGCCAGAGAGGCGTGAACTCTTAAATTGGCCAGCCTGTGCTTTCTGAGAGATGTGGAGAGGGTCATTCTGGACACCGCAGCGCCCCAGACTCTCCCTCAGTGTCTTTTTTTTTTTTTTTTCCATGATTTTATTGGGAAACAAATAGCAATGAGACAGTTTCAAACCAAATTGGTAGGACAGTTTCAATAATTAACACATTGCATAATTCTTCCTACTGGTTAATTTCTGTACATGATATCCTATTTACAAACACTATTAGAACAAATCCCTATATTCATTAAGAGAATCTAACTATATATCTGTCCTAACCATTTTAAATACACAGATACAAAATGGACATTCAAGACCAGCCTGGGTTACAAAGTGAACTTAAGAACACCCTGAACTGCACAGTGAGACCCTGTCTCAAAAAGACAAAAGGGGGGGTAGTTGAATATAGAATTTAGAAAGAACCCTTAAAGTTAACGTTCAGAGGACAACCTAGTTTACATAAGGGCAAAGGACTTCGCTGGAGTGCAGATGTTGTCTGAGAGTATTCCTGAGGGTTGATTGTTGAAATTCAATCTTCATTCTGAGGCATTACAAGGGAGGAAACTTAACCTTATCATGGTGGTTAGTGGTGCAGACTTCAGGAGCAACTGTGGGTCTTTAAGATCTTCAGGACGTGTCACACATGGTTGAATCCTCCTAACTGTCTAAGTACGGGGAGAAATGCCAGGAGAGATGGGCTCACATGTTCTCTGCTTCTTGCCTTGTGATGCCCTGCACCACCTCAGAACTCTGTCAACAAGAAGACTGGATGCAGCCCCACATCCAGGCTCAGAGCAGAAATAAACATCTCCAGGAGCTTGTGTCAAGTGTTGCATCATGGGAACTATAAGTGGACCAGCAGAAAATTGGTGATGAGGGTGAGATCGCTACTCTGGCTTACCTAATCTGTGCTCTGCTACTAGCAACTGATATAGAATAGAAATTTGAGTCTAGATTTCTCCAAAGAATATATACAATTGCTTTTTTTTTCCTCCATTAAACAAAGTAGTAGGAATTTGACAGTGGTTGTTGTATTGCATAACGGAATTCTCAAATCAGCTGTTTACATCACCAGATATAAACCTGCAAAATTGGTTAAGCAATATTATAAGAATTAAAAAGGAAAAGAGAAAAAAATCAACCATTACCTCCTCCTTTCAATAGACCAGCAGAAATCAGCAGTACAATTATCCAAGCTATCCAGCATGTAGACATAAATATATCTTTTTCTCTTCTTTCTTTTGTTCTTTTCCTCATCTCAGCTTCTCCTTCCCATTAAACAGATTTTTTCCCTTTCACAGTATCTCTTGTACCTTTCAGATTTTATTTACTTTTTCAGGTTCTCACACTCACAAGATAATATGATGTTTGCACATGTGGGTCTAATTTATTTCACTTACTAATACAGTCTCTAGTTGCATCCATTTACCTACAAAAACCTTAAATTTATCTTTTTTATAGCTGAGTAATACTCCATTGCATAAAAATACACATCTATTTTATCCATTTCTCAGTTGGTAAGCATTTGGTTAGTTTCCAAGATTTAGTTATGACTAATTGCACTGCTATAAACATGACTGCACATATGTCATTATGGTATGATTAAGACTAGGACCTTCTTACTAAGCTACATCATCCTTTTTTAAATGTTTTGTTTGTTGGTTTAGAGACAACATCTCATTAAGTTACTACATTGTTCAAGGTGGCCTTGAACTTGTTACCTTCCTGCCTCAGCTTCCCCAAGTGTTGGGACTACAGACACACACCTTCATGCCCAACTCCAGGGAAGATGGCAAATGGTCGAGACACACAAGAGAATGTCTTCAACATTTATTAAATCATTAAGGAAATACAAATCAAAATCACAATACCATTTCATACCCTAGAAAGTAGTTTTGAAAAACAAGAAAGTACCAAGTTTTAGTGAGGCTGGAAAATACTGGTACCTTATGCATTAGTGCATTTTTGGAGGAAATGGATAATGATGCAATCACTGTTGAAAACGGTAGTGCTTCAGAAAGCTAAACAATGGAGTTGTCATACAATTCAGCAACCCATTAGTTACATAACCCACAGAATTATAAACAATTTGAGGCAGTATATTTATAGCCATGTTCATGACAATATTATTCGCAATCATTAAAAAGTCAAAGTAACTCAGATATCTACCAACTTCTGAGTAAAGAAACAATGATATGTGCACTAGTGAGGCAGGACAATGTCCATAAGAAAGAGTGAAACACTAGCATGTGCTATACCAGATGAACCAAGTGCTTCCTAATGCTCATCAATGTGGACAAGTGCTAATATGTGCTTCATCAGTAATTTCACCACAGGGTAAGTGCCATAGAGTGCACTTGCACACTAAGTACGCTTGGGTGTCTACAGCATCACTTCCCTGGGTGATATCTTACGGCATCATCACTATACTGCAGTCTGATCCCTGCATGGCACACAGCTATACTTATTTTTATCAATTTTGGCAGTTTTTTAATTAAAGTTACACACGAGGACTGTATGTCTGCATCTTCTTCATTGTTTCTTCCGTGTTTTTACGCTTTTCCTTTCCTACTTGTGAGACTCGGCTTTCCATTCCTGGATTTTGTGTGCTCTCTGTCCAGTTTTAGCCTGGTGGTGACTGCCTTGCTGGGGTGAATGTCCACTTGGGCAGTTGTACCACGGGCCTTTTCTTGCTGCATCCATTTGATGTAGATGGCGTATCTCTTCCTGGGCTACTTTGCCAATCTGCTGACCTTTATAGTGTTCTTGCACAATCTGAACACCTCATCATCCTTTCAGATGGGCATAAGTGGAGCACTGTATTTCTTTTTATTTTTTGATCTATCTATCTATCTATCTATCTATCTATCTATCTATCTATCTATGTATTTGGTACAGGATCTCACGACATAGCTCAGACTTGTAGTGATCCTCCTGTTCCAGCTACTCAATGCTGGGATTACAGGTGTGTGCCACTATACCCAGTTTCAGTGGCTGGCACAATGTTACCAAATTTGGGGGCCCACACATGGCCAAAACACACAGGAGAATGTCTTCAACATTCATTAAGTCATTAAGGAAATACAAACCAAAACCACAATGCCATTTCATACTCTAGAAAATAGTTTTTAAAAATAAGAAAGTACCAAGTTTTAGTGAGGTACTAAACCTCAGGGATCGAACTTGAGTCCTTGTGCTTGCCAGGCAGGTGCTTAGACAGCTGAGCTATCTCCTCAGCCCAGAACACTGTATTTCTGTCTCAGCTCTTTGGAAAGAGGGGAAGATATGAATGTGGGAAGGTGTATTGAAGAGCTTTTTAATGGTTCTTGCTTCAGTCTGAAGTCACAAAAGGACTGACTTTCATTTGGGCCACTGACTCTCGCAATAGCCACAAAAAGGGAAGAGCCCTCTCTGAGCTTAATGTGTCTCTTGTAAGGAGAAAACAAGCTCTATTGAGGCAGGAATTCACCCTTGGGTGTCCCCTTGTTCTTCTCTATTTCCAATACTTCCAACTGGCAGATTGTAGATTCTCAATAAATATTTGTGGAATAGCAGATGAAAATGTAGACCTAGAAGGAGCTCAAAAAGTCCCTGAAAAATGTTACTTCATATTATTTTTTTAAATCTGTTCTTTTTAGGAGACAAGGGTTCAAACCCCTGTCATGGAAGGAAGTCAAACCAAGGGCCAGGGAAAGAAGAGCCACAGAGATGGGACAACACTCTTTATGATAAAATACCATAGTAGGTAAGAATAGCTGCTGAAATAGATTTTTTTTGAAATAGATTTTAAAAATATAAAAAATCCATGAATGGAAAGTATAAGCAATGCGAAATACATTTTAAAATATATGCAATTCTCTTTGGTATCCTAACCAGAAGCTGGCTGTGTTCCAAGGATTTTCTTGGAACTTGTCTACGTTTTTTGTCAGGGACTAAGCAAAACCAAAATCAAGAAGACAAAAATAACAATTTCTACTCACAAAATGGTAGTGATGGGAAAATGCAAAGAAAGGTCAAAAAGGAAATCCTCCCTATGTTAGTTGGTAGCAGTCCCCAGGGTTGGGAACGCCTGTGTGTGTGAACAACAGGCAGAGGTTCACTCCCTTACATGGCTCACTTCCTGTTCTTGATGCCCTTTGAACCCACAAACAGGCCACCCCATGACTCAGGCTGCTTGGTGCTTGCCCCTGCCTCCTGCTTGCTTCCTCCTGGCCCTCTCTCCTTGGTCTCTGAACTGTCCCTGCCCTTGGCTGAGTCCTCCCAGAGTGCAGGCCCTACACTTTGCTCCTTTTCTTCCCCATTGCTCGCCTCAGGCATGTGATCATCTGTACATGTTCAGTAATTCCAGTTGCAAAAGGAGTTGCGAATGATGAATTAGTCAGACTGCCAGAGCAAATTCATAGGCACTCAAGAGGCCTAAAAATACAGCACATCTCCAAGCCTACTGAACATACTGTTGCCGAAGGTACCTCCTCTGCTTTGAAACCTTCTCCAGGTATCCCCATTGTCCTCACTGAACAGTCTGTGTACTTCTCTGCAGAGACAAGGCACCATTTCTAGTCAGTGAACCTCCAAGGACAGAGACTTTAGGTATGTCTGTGTATCCTGCTCTTAGCTTCCTGTCTGGTGGCAGAGGAGATAGTCAATATGAATTTGTTGAATGTCTCTGATATCTCTGCTTGCCTTCATCACTTTCTCTTCTCCCTCCTTCCCTCTTTTTCTTCTTTCTGTCAGTTTTCCTCCCTATATCCATCATCCATCCCTTTTTCTTTCTTTCCCATTTGATCTCCCTTCCTTTCTGGCACCTTCCTATTATCTAAGATTTTTTATAGACTCAGAAGCTGAGCCATGGAAGTGCATATCGCATTTGTTCATCATCCCAAGAATCTTCCTATTGCACTGTGTAGCTAACACTTAACCAAATACCTTGGTGTCACATGGTCTAGTTAAATTGACTTGTAAAATTAATCATAGCCTTGTAAATATATTTGGTTTCTGTGTGGTGCTGGGAATCAACCTTAGAGCCTCATGCACAATAGGGAAGTGTTCTACCACTGAGTTACATCTCCCACCTCTCCTTTAAATGTTTTAAAAATCTGAAGTTCTAGGCGACTTGTTTATTTTCATCAGCTAATGAGAGGCAGATGAGATCTCTAAGAATTGGCCCTTGAATTTCAAAAGCCTGATGCCCTGTTAGCTGCTCCTTCCTTCTCTCCACACCTATTGGATATAATGGTTCGCACACTGGAAGCTTGGCCCTCAGAGTGGTGACATGGTGGCAAATGGTGGGCCCTCCAAGAGGTGGAAGCTAGGGAAAGGCAGTCAGGGTACCAAGAATGCTGTCCTGGGAAGGAATTGCTGCTGCTTTCGTGGAACTCTGTTTAGGTCTTGCAAGAGCATTGCTATGAAAGTCAGAGCCTCGTCTCTGAGTCACTCTCCATCTTTCTATCTTTGGATGTGACTGCTCTCTCACACACGTTCCCATCACAGGCTATGGTGGCCCTGTGAGCCTCTTCAATGGCTGAAAACATGGGCCACTAGATTTTCAACATTTGGCCTCCAAAACCATGAGCTAAAGAAACCTATTTTCTTCTATGGTACCCAGTGTTGGATGTTTTGTTGTGGTAGTGCAAGCCAGATTAATATATACCCTACACACCCTTCTTATGTTGTTTTTGTTTCTTTACCAAAGTCAATCATACTTTAGCTTTGTCACACCAAGGGGGACAAAAACCTTAAAATCCAAAACAAAATTTGATGTGTGTGTGTGTGTGTGTGTGTGTATGCAAATGTGTTTGAATCAGTGTGTTCATGTAAGAGTGCATGTGGTCATTGTGCAGGAAGAGGATTCCAGGGCCCTGAACATTGCCTCCTCCATTACCCTCCAAGCACAAATCTAGATGTTTTATTTTATTTTAACAAATAATGCGAATTTATAATTTATAAAATAAATACAAAGACATGCATGAAGCTAAAACCATTCGAAATCTTCTCTTAGGTTTCAAAGCACCCCTAGGTGGGGCATAGGGGCTCTTGTAATCAGCAGTGAGACAGCAGGAGCGTAGACTCTTCTACCCTAAATTGGACCAGAATATCAAGTGCACAGTCAGGATAACTACGCTGAGCTGTGATAGGCTGTGTTCTGTATTCCAGGAAATGTGTAACACTCTGAACACAATGACAGATTTGGGGTGTTGTCAAGAAATTATCTGTTTTTCACTGTCTTGTACAGCATCAGGTTTCATGGGTTATGTAGCCTTAAAAGGCAATATTCCTATTCGAAAACAAATACCCATGTTTGCCTCAGACAAATGAGGACATTGAGTAGATGCGTGCCCAATATACATATAATATAAAGGATTCATATTATTCATAAAATAATAACATGCATTATGCATTGTATTGACCCCAAGGCAATGAAAGGTAGTTAACTCATTATTCCAGTGGTGATTGTTTGAGTCCCTGGGCACCTGTTCTGTCGGTAGGTGAAAGCGTTGAAGGCTGAAAGCATGTTAAGTGTTTTTTTTTCCTTTTCTCATGTCTTTAAATCTATTTAAAAATAAATTTGTCTTTTATTATATACTGTAATTCCACCTTTATGTCACTGCCAGTCTGAGAAATCATTTTGAGCAATTATGAATAATGATGTTGGATGTCTGGTACTCAATTGTTTATGCAGCCATAGGCTTCTGATTCCTTAGAGACTTCCACCTGCTGTGCCCACAACCTCACCCTCACCCCCCAAGAGCCCAGGCATTCGTCATTTAGAGTTTTAATTAAATTACTGAAAGGAGTCCAAGATGTAAGGTAGCTGGCTTTCCTTAGGAGATAAGATTATTTCAGTGGCTAGGAAAGGAAAGGCCAGGCCTGGTCATACTAAGTGAAGGTTTTCTTTGCTCATTAAAATAGTGCAGTTAAAGAAAGTCACACAGGAAAGCCTGTGTTTATTCTCAAGTAGCACCAGAGACACCTTCCTCAGTGATACCACAGGATGATTTTAATCACAAGAGTGTTTTAAAGGTTGGTGTTGGGCCGAATGCCCAGGGGTTTGGCTCAGGCTCCCATTCCCACTAAACAATTAAGTTGCCTTTGACCTCTGTTATGCTTCCCTTTACCGAATGAGAGACTATCCATGTTAGCACATTTTATGCTTAAACAATTTGGAGAAACGTGTACTGACTCCATTCAGTAGAGGAGAACACTGAGAAGGCTCGAGGCTGGGTAAGTTGTCCAAATTCCAGTGATAATCGCTAAGAAGTAGTTTCTATCCAACTGCAAAGATCATATTGCAATCTCTAATTTTCTGCTTCTTGCCCCTAAAGGATAACTAACAATTAATTAATCAGGAGAGAATCTGTGTCCCAGGTGCAAGAGAAACAAGCAAGGGGAGAACCAGTTCTCCCTTTCTCAGCAATTTTGCTCCACTGAGGTTTTCAATAGACCAGTTGAGGTCATGAGGGACATCCACATTGCAGAGGGAAGTGGACTCAATCTACCACCTCATATATTACTCTTATCTGAAAACACTGTCCAAGAAACACCAAGAATTATGTTTAACCAAATGTAGCGGAGCTCAAGGCCTGAGTTAATACATGAGATTAACAATCACCATCCCCAATATTCTTTTTAACAAAAGGGGAAGTGAGGATTTAGAAAGTTATCTAATATCATTAGCAGATCAGAAACAGGTATTATATCCAAGATTCTATCTTTTGCTACAAAATCCCAGTCTCTTGTGAGCCCTCCCTTCCTCCTGTATGTACAGATTTGCATAGATTTTATCCTTCTTAGTGTTATCAAGGAACAGAGTGATTGCAAAGGCACTTGTGATACTTTCTAATAATCCAAGACTGCAAACTTTGAGCCTTGTCTTCCAATTCTCTTCTTTGAAAGGGTGTCTTTTGGTAAAAAGGTAGTGCATCTCAGAGTCACCAATGTATGCCTATGTCAATGATATCAGCCAGAATTACAACCTGTCAGTAGTAACCAGTTCATGTTTATTTATAACCCAAATCTACAACCTTATGATCTTATCCTTTGTCAACTGAACATACACCTCAACCCTGTAAATTCTAGGGCAATACCTCTAAGGTGGTGTTTCACTAAAGCATGAGTTACTCTGCATCTAATTATTTTTATTTAATTTGAATTTTTCATTCTATCATTAGCATGAGGATGATGCTCATAGCTGGGGGAACTAGGAGTGAGGCCAGCATTGTTCCATCTTAACCAAGATCTTCAACCCAGTCAAAGCAGTTGTTGCCCAACAATTCTTGGCTCACACTTGTGGTCATGGATATTTAATCACTCTATGGTGTTCTCTTTATTTGTGGATTTATACCAGTACTTCCTGCTAGTTTACTGACCATTCCTTCTGCTTTGACAAACTCAACCAGTATATTTATCTTCTATAAGATGATAGCGTTGCCTATGTTATTCCACTTCTGGGTTTTAATTTTCAATCTTTTTATCTGGAAAATAAAGATAGCCATAACTACATTGCTGATTATATTGGTTTATTAAATATGCATGTGACATCTTAAGTTTCTGTACTGCTATTTTTATTTTATTTTATTTTATTTTTTTGTATTTTAGAGAAGGGCCTACAGGGTGTTCAGGGTCTCACTACTAGATTGGACTTGTAGTGATCTGCCTGTTTACAGCCTCCCACGAGCTGGGATTACAGGCGCACACCACCATGCCTGGCACGGCAGGCCTGGGGATTGAACCCTTGGCCCCTGCGACTGCTTGCAGGTGCTTTAATCTGCTGAGCTATTTGGTCAGCCCTGTAATGATGTTTTTTCTTAGTTTAATTGTACTTTTCTCAAATTTACACACTTTAAAAGCTGAATTATGGTACTGTAATACTCATAAAAGGACAGGGCATCACACTTAGAATTTTTATTTCTCTAGGACAATTTCTTTCAATTTTTCTTTCATTATTTACCTCAGTGTTTCCAGAAGGCATCCTTTTTAAGACAACCTAGGCAAGATCTCTCTGTACTTGTGGCTCAGTTTGCAGGATGTCCTTGTATTTTCTATGAGCTTTCTACTCTGTACTCACTCCCTATCCTTGCCTGGTGTCTGCAGCTATCGAATCCCTTTGTTTCAATCTTTTCCATCAGTAAAATTCTTGTGTCATCCTAGATGGGGAGATTCATGTACTCTAGTTGAAGTTTCTAATGACCCAAAAACAGGCCAATGAAATATGGCCTGTAGGCTTAATAATATGTACCTTGTTTTATAAAAGGAGCCCATTATTTTAAGCATTGTTTATGGCCACTTTCATACTGCAGAAACAAATTTAAAGAGTTGTTATAGAGAATGGTAAGATGAAAATACTTAAAATATTTATCATATGGGCTTTTATAGCCTAAATGATTGTGTGTCCCTCCCCCCACCAAATTTCATGTTAGAAATGGTCTATGAATGTGATGCTACTTGTAGACAAGGCCTTTAGGGATATATATATATATATATATATATATCCTTTGTGAATGTGATTGGTGCCTTTTACAGGAGGCCCCAGAGAGGTCCCATTTCTTCTTTTCCAGCATGTGAGGTACCCCTGAGATGACTGTCATCCAGCAAATCTGCCTGAGCTTTGATCTTAAGCTTCCTGGCTCTTGAGGCCTGGGAGAATGGATTTCTCTCATTTATAAACCACCCAGTTTATGAAGTTTTGATATAAAGGCATGGTCATTTACAGAAGATGTTACTAGCCCCCAAACTACACTTTCAATAAACTCACTCATCTCTAACCCATCCAATTCTATGAACTTTAAGATTGTCTGATGTCTTCTATCACTGAAGTCCTCCAGTGTGAAATGAATGTGGTTACTTGTCAGTATTTCCCTCCCTATACGCACTGAGTTTCTGCTTTCTACTTTCTGACCTGTCAGTTTCCATTTACTTATCTGAATTATAAGAACCAAGAAAATAATGTTGATCTCTCATTTGCTTCCTTGTCCTTGAAGCTATATGCGTCACTTCTGATCTTTATTTCATTGTTGTGGGGAGAGAGAACTAATCAATCAGGGCATTCCAGAAAATGGTAACCACTCAATGTATTGAAACAGGTAAGAATTTAACTTAAGGACTGCAGAAGTTGAGAATGATGTGGGGAAAGTTGCAATTTCAAAGAAGAGTAACGCTTCTGCTCATTCTTGTGTCCATCATTACCTTTCATAGAACTAGAAAGTTGCCGGAAATACCTCGAAGCACTGGAACTGGTCAGTAATGCTTAGGATATTCCAAACTGTAAACCAAAAGTGTGAACCAGTTGCAGGGTTCATTGAAGCTGCACCTTTGCATTTCCTTACCAAGAAACAATAAAATCTCACCAGTCTCTCTTCTACCTTGCACTCAGGAACCCTTAGAAACTGGAAGCACTCACAAGGGATGCTGGGAAATGTGCTCCTAGCCCTTCCTTCTGGAACATGGGGAGGGGCCAAGCAGCACAAGGGTGTTGTGTCAGGGCAAGGAATTTTAATCTAACCTGTTTAACTTTTCAAACCCCATTTGTCCTCCGTATCATAAAGGTGTCTATAAAGCCACTACAGCCTGAGAGGGAACACTGCACAGAAATGGGTTAGATATTACTGTAGTGTGACCTCTGGCAAATCATTAGGCTTTGTTTTCCTGGGTGTCTTAGTTATTTTTCTCTCATTGCTGAGACAGAATACCAGATACTCAAGGTAAGAAAGGAAAGGTTTATTTAGCTCACAGTTTGTGGAAGTTTTAGTCCATAATCAGCTGGCTCCAAGGCAGAGCGGCACATGGTAGAGGGAAGCATTCTATGGCCAAAGAAACAGCAAGAGTAAAAAAAGAGGAGCTGCGACAGAGATCAAGCCCCTCTTCCTCCCTTATATTGCATTCAGGCTCTTTACCCCAGGGCTAGCATAGCACTCTCCTCCATAATGCCAGCAATGGATCATGAATTAATTTCAAACTTTATAAGCCCTCACCCTCACTACAGGAGGCTTTGAGGGGGCAACTAGACCCACACATAACACTGGGTGCATTGGTTTAGAACTAGATGGCCTCCAAGATCCCCATATATGTAAATGCAGGGCTTTGGAATGGTGACTGGGCTGTGGGGCTCATTACCAACTTGCTGCTAGAAGGTGGGGTGTGCTTAGCTCCTTCGGCACCTCCTGGATATGGTGAGGCAAGCAGCTTTGCCTCCACTGTACCCCTTTTCTATACTTTCCTGCCCTGGCACCAGCCAACCATGGAATGCAACCCTGAGCCGAAATAAACCTGCTTTTCAAAGTGTGTGTTTTGGAGATGACACTGCAGGGACAAGAATATGGTGATGGTGACACTGACTTAAGTGAGGACAAAAAAGAAAAAATGAAAAACTTGCTTTATGCATTCTGTGAAGTGAGTAAGAGTGTTTTAAATGGTCAGTAAAATGTAAGAGACCTGTCAATAAAAATATTATTGTATAGGCAAAATTAATTCTATTAATTTTGGTCTTTTTCATCTGGTCCATTTTTCTGATTCCAAAGAATGGCAACGTATGTCTCCAGGGAATGTGACAATGAGTTGGTCTCCTCTGGGACTTCTCATCTGTTCTTTTTTTTTTCATAAAAAATAAAATAAAAGCTATTTCCAGTACTAAGTGCAGCAAAACATCATCACTGAACCTCGTTTATTTTAGTCTTCATTGGTTTCTGGCGGATGGTCCAATAGTCTAAAGGCACCCTGGGCCCTTCTGAGATAGAGGAAAAAGTGTTTCAGGGCCCACTTTCTATTGGACAGCCTTGATTTCCTGCAGAGCCTCCAGGTTACTGGATGTCATTCTTGCATTTGTAATTGTGATTGAGATTTCTTACTAGAAATATCCATTTCATATATTAAGCATGTGTTACAGTCAAAAATAAAACGTCTTCATATCTGCAGAACAAAAATAAAAGTACTTTCTCTCATTTGAAAATGGTTCCATTCTCCTTCTCTTTAATGCTAGTCGTCTTAGTTACTTTTCTTGTTGCTGGGACCAAATACCTTATATCCAAAGTTAAATGGAGAGAGTTTTATTTAGCACACAGTTTGTAGAGGTTTCAGTCCATAATCGGCTGGCTCCAAGGCTGGGTGGCATAGCAGACAGGTACTGCAGAGGGAAAACAGTTCATGGCAGGCAGAAGGTAGCGAAGCAAACAAGAGACAAGAAAAGCCTCTTTTTGGTCCTTATGTTGTACACAGGATATTGGGCTTAGGGTGGTGCCAAACCAATCAGTAGAATGATTCAATCACCACACACCCTTAATCCTATTACTCTTAATCCTAGCATTGCACCATGAATCAAGCACATGCTGTAGATTCAGCCACCTCTAAAAAAGGCCCACCAATGCTGCACAAGGCTTTGGGGGGACATTTAGACTTAAAGCATAACACTATGTTCTGTTTTGATTACAAATATTGAACAATTAAAAGGTATTGAAATATGTAGCAGGGTGGTGGCCTCATGCAGATACAATGGTGTGCTGTTCTCTGCTCATTCCTTAGAAGGAGGGGCTAGAACAAAATGCAGAACTCACAGATGTAGATTCTCTTAGAAAATGGGAAACAAAGGATTGTCAAATCACTGACAGGAAATTTATGTCTGTGTGCAAACCATGCCTTTGCCAAAAAGAGAGTACATTCAGTCAGGGTTTGTGAACTTTAATTTAAAAGGAAAAATTCCTTCAAACCCTTAGAAGATACTTATAGAGGAGCAGAGGAGTATAAAATATCACATTCCCAAAGAAAGAAGCATCTGGGAAGACTTTTGCCCTAGAATAGAGTTTTTGCATGTATGATTTACAGACCTTGAGGGATAGTGGGGACATAAGGTCACAACCATGTTAATTATGCAGTAGGCATGATTGGCCTTTCTTTTTTCAACTGTGAAGACATTTGCCCTGATAGTGACATTTGACCCAAGGGTAGGTCGATCTTAGCATGAATCAAGGCAGTGGCACAGGGTACTAGTAGTTACTCTATTATTCACAGTCACACACTTTCGTTAAAAAATTATTAAATAATACCTTTGATGAAGCACTAAATATTATTAACATTGACCTTTGAGCATCACTCATTTTAGTATTCTGTGTGACTAAAGGATAAATAACTCACAAAGCATAATGATTGCATATCAATGAGGACAGGGATCTTGGGGGAAAGCCTTCCTGATATGTGAATTGTTCACTTCACCAGGAACTTTTCTCATTGAACCCCACTTTTACTGAAAGGAATGAGTTACAGAGAGGCTGTAGGTACTTGGACTTGTGTGTTTGGTGGATGTATTCTCAAAAATGAGTACCTCTAAGGATACACCTGGTCTAGCACTGAAATGCTAACAGTTTCCAAGGAGCCTCTCAGTATTGGACAAACAGAACCAGTCAGTTACCCTAAATGAGCCTGTCATTTCAAGGAAAATAGTGATTGTATTTGTTGTCAGTGATGTCATATGAGCTTTCAAGCAAGAAAATAAGAACTTTGGCAAGTTTGCATTTGGTCATCATGAGACTGACGGCTTCTCAAATATAAAGACTTTTCTGACAAGAAGGAGATATTCATAAATGTGGTATTTTACATTGCATATTAAAATATGTTAACATTTGGAAGGTTTACAGACCTCATATTTTTCAAGTGGCCAATGCAGGATGTTCTGGAGTTGTCCACAACACTAATTGCAAGTATAAGGTGGACTTATGAATTTTAATAAGATGAGACAAAGCAGTACTGATATGGTTTCAGTTTTACATTGTGCATGACCATTAAGAAGCTCCTTTTTTCCATTGTGGTATAGCATTATAAAACAATATTCACAATCATCTGAAAGAGCAATTAAATGTTCATCCCTTTTCCCTTTTATTGTATCTCTGAGAGGCAGGACCATCTCCAACTAAAACAACAAATGACAGCATGACTGCAGAGAGAGCTGTAAGAATCCAATTGTCTGTCATTACACAGTTGATGAAACAGAAAAATGTAAAAAAAATAATGATAGTCTTCTCACTGAATTAAAAAATGATAGTTTCATGCTTTTACTTTATTTTAAAAGATACATGTATTTTTCACAAAAGTGTGCCATTTATGTTAAGAGGCAGTGGATTTATTATCTAGGCCTTTCAATAAACTAATTAGAAAAGTATTAATTAGTGATGTATTTACTTCTCCTAGCAATTCTTACCTTCATTTCTTTCAGTTTATTAGCTTTCTAGAATCTATAATTATCATCTTGTAACTTTCATTTAAGTATTTGTAGTCTAAATGGTCAAGAGAGAATAATGGCAAAACATACAGAACATAAAATCGAACATCAGAAGTAAGAATCGTGGCTCAGCCACTTACTAGATGTGTAGATTAGAGACTTCTCTTAAATATTTTCATCTTAAATTAGGAATAATAATTTTACTCCATATATATATATATATATATATATATATATAGAGAGAGAGAGAGAGAGAGAGAGAGAGAACTGTGAAAGTGTTTGCTATTATAATTATGAACCATTTATACACTTGACCTTTGGACACTGTATGATTGGGATACGGCTTGTGCATGTCTCGGGCTTGGTTCTCCATGTGTATGCTGGTACTGACATGGTAGAATTTTAAGAGGTGGTGTACAAGTGGAAGATAGATACGTCATGGGGGCGCCATCCTCAGGAGGGATTAATGCTGGTCTGAGTGGACTGGTTTCTTTAAGAACAGGTTGCTGTAAGGACCCCTGACTTGAGCCTCTCTTCTGCAGGTACCACCAGTCAATATGGTTGACATCCCTGTTGCTAAGTTGCCACCTACCACAAGGCCCTCATTGGTGCCAGGCAACTGGTACCATGTTCTGAAGCCTCCGGAAACATGAGCTACATAAGCCTTTTTTCCTTACAAAGTACCATTCTCAGATATTTTGTTATAACAAAAGAAAGTGGGCAAATCCTGAAGAAATTTTTGGTTTCATTGGCCTTAGTTTCCCTCATTCATTACATAGTACCTTGTATAAAGTCAAAGAAAAATAAATGTTTGATGAATAATAATATCTGCTACTTATAGAATTTTAGAATTTATAGCATATGTTCCCAGAACATGAGAGAGAAAACAAAACAAAAACACAACAAAATGAAATTAGATACTTTCCACAAAATTATATCGGCTAAGGAATGGCAGAGTTGGGAATGACACTAACTTTGTCCAATCACTTAATATCCCATCTGACATCTGAAAAAAAATGAAAGACAATATTGAAACATTCCACTTTTTGCCAAACAATATTCTGACTAAAATGCAATTATTTCAATGAGAAAAAATAATGTGACTTAATTTCTTAGATGTGTATTGTTTTCCCAAGATAGAAGAGCCATCTAAAAATCAGAATTATTTTAAACAATGAGAATAAACAATTTCAAGATGGTGTTTGGTTCTGAACAAAGGCTGACAATTTGAGTTTCATTTGTCATGTCAGCCGGAAAGGCATAAAAGATGAATTACAGTCTTATTCTCCTAGTATAAATGGAATCTTTCGCATCAAACTGCTCCTTTGAATTCTAAGAAGAAATTTAGAAACAAATTAACCATGTAGAATGTCAATAAATGCATTTCTGGTGAGAGGGCTGAACTCCAGGGTTGAGGTAGGTGAAGAAAAACGAAAAATTATTGCCTGTTATATAATGGCTGGTTGTACAGTCTCATACATGTACCATTTTGTTTTGAGGCAGGGTCTGTTCCTATCTGTGCTTCAAGAGTGGTATTTCACATTAAATAGATATAGTTTGCTTAGCAGTACCCTAGTTCTTCCTCTTCTCCCACCCTTTGGTGTTTTCACCTTGAGTTCTTCCTGGACTGAATCCTCATTCTCCCTGCCTTGCTGGTCTGCTTTGACCAGGGAGTTCTACCCCAATCAGATAGACAGGCCATGTTGCCTATCTGGTTGGCTTGGACTTGTTGACTCTGGCTTTGGTTCTGTTTGTTTGCTTTGGGGAGGTTGCTTATTTTTGTTTATATTTATTATATAATAGGATACCTTGCTCTTTACTGAGGGAGTGGGAGCATAGGACTTGCAGGTCAGATCTAGCTTAGCCTATTTCTATAAATGAAGTCTTATTGGCCCACAGGCGTGTTCATCCATTTTTTTGATGACTACTTTTGCATGACAACAGCAGAGATCATATGTGTCATGAAACAAAAATATTAACATCTTTCCTTAAAAGAAAATGATGTCTGAATACTCTATACTAATACAAGTCTCAGATTAGCAATTTACTTATATTGCTACTCTCTTTGTCCTGACTTCCAACCAGGTCAGAGATCACCCATTCATCTCCTGGCCTACTCTTTTCTGGGATGATAGCACCTCTGTTGGCTGTCACTGGTAAAAGGTACTCAAGGGCAATTAGCAAGTTTATGTTGACTTTACTTTCAGGACTATGGTTCTAAGAGGACAAGTGTCTTGGCGATTCTCTCCCCTGTGTAGAGAAATTGGTTTCTCTCCAATTACAGTTTTGTTTAACTGTCTATTCTACCACTTCCTATTGATTTGTGAATAAGAAATGTTGCCTGGTGTAAAGGTTTTCGCCTGTGTTACACACGTGACAACATTCTCCTTACTTGATGCATAGCATGGCTTGCTCCTATCTATGCATCCAGCCAGACAAGTGTTGTTTTCTTTTGGAAAAAAAAAAGATATTTAGAGTAAAGCCATTCCAGCAGTCATGCTTGATCTGTTAGCAGTTTCTGTTCTCCACTGTATTTAGTACTGGTTGCTGTGTGAAACACTATCCCCAAACTCGGTGGCTTTGAAGAACATGGATTATGTCACAGTGTCTGCTAGCCAGGAGTCCAGGTGCACTGGAGTTGGGTTGGCTGGCTCAAGATTACTCACACGTGGCTGTCAAAGTGTCAGTTGGAGCTGCAGTTATCTCACGGCTCTCTATGAGGGAAAGATCTGCTTCTAAGCTCACTCATCTGGTGGCAGGCAGGATTCAGTTCCTCCTTGGCTCTAGGCTGGAGGCTACCCTCATCTCCTTGCCACTGGAGCCTCTCCATTAGTGGCTCTCACAGTGACATGTCGCTTCATCAAAGCAAGCAGGCAGGAAATATCAGAAAGAGCACCATCAGGACAGAAGTCACTACTTCTCCATGAACAAAACTTGGCAGTAACATCCTGTCCTTTCTGCCATAATCTTTTCATCAGAATTGAGTCATTATGCTCCAGCAGAGAAGATTACACAAAGGTGTAGAATCAGGAAGTGGGGGTCATTAAGGGGACATTTCAGAAACTACCTACCGTAGTCACCTTCCAGTACAAATATGTGCCTACAACCTTTAGCCCTCCACCAGTCCCTGATCCTTTTCTCACTCTTGTCTCATCCAGAGCCAAGATCCAATGCCTGGTGCTGGTAGCATCCATACTGGAGACTTTTCTGCCTCCATAAGCCACAGCCTGGCTAATATTCCATTCCATCAGTGGAACCACTATGCCAAGGGGTTGTGGAGCATTATTTTCCTTTGGATTTTGAAGGCATTTAATGTTTAAGTAAGCTATGGCTCCCATCTAAAAACCACTCATTTGGTTTTTATTTTTGAACATTCTCCAAAGTTCTCTCTGGAAAACAGAGTTACAAAGACTGCTAATGTACATGCTTTAATATATGCTTTCATCATTTTTACTATTTTTTTCTTCTTCTGCAAGAATTAGTCTTCTCCTATGAGTATCTCATTTTTGGGATTACATAGAGTGGGCTACTTTTTCCCCACAGTAAGACTCAAAAATCTCTGAGTGAGAATAGGTCTTTACAAAAACAAAGATTTTATTTGAAAGTAATATTTTGTAGAAAACAACACCTCTAATAGAGCCATTTGTGTGTGTTTGCTATCTCTAGTGTGATGAAATGAAGATTAATTTTTCTGCAGCCTAAGCCAAAAATAATACCGATGTTCCTTGCACACATCCCCTCTCGTGGAACCACACAATGAACACTCCAGCCCACAAATCCCTTGTGCTGCCTCATAATGGACTTGTAGGGCCAGGCTGAGCTCTACTGATGCTAGCATTTCCTCCATAGGCCAACTCTTTCGGTTTCCTTATGATACCTTAGTCCTTTTGTTGCAACCCCAAAAGCAAAGGGGTAAAAGGAAGTCAACTTGGGAATAAGAAAGAGCTTCCCAAGTGTCTTGACCTACCTTCGGAATGATTCTTTAAAAAATTAATAAATAAGTATTGCAATGAGCTAGTCGCTTTCTTCCCAGATCACTCCCTCCACACACCAAACCTAATTAGAGTAATTTGTGTTTAAGGAGATATCGATGTGGCATAATGGTTTTGTCTTATATTACACACATGACAATGTTCTCCTTACTTGACCCCAACAACAATCTGATTTACTGATATGTAGAAGCTCTTGCTCCGATAGCTACCCTGGCATCCATCCGTGTCTCAAGGAGAAAAGAGATCAAATTGCTTCTGGTGGTGCTATTAAATGTATAAATAAGCCAAGAAAATAGCAAAGCACCCAGAAAGCAAGGGCTGTGTTTGTCTGACCTTGTTGAAAGTATTGTGCTGTGGGACTGTGCTTTTGCAATTAAAATGAGTTTCAGTGGTTTTCCTCTTTATTGGGGCCCCCTGCTCTCTCCCGGAATAATAACTCTGGCCCATCCCAGGGACAGGTAGAATTGAAAAGCCTTTTTTATTTCCATAAGCTTAAACCAAACTCCTCCAAGCCAGCTATTCCGGAGCTGAGCTGGGTAGGGCTAATGCCACGGTTGGCAGCCGATGCGAAGCCTCCTTCTTGGTGATCCCAGCCAGAGCTCTTATCCACTTGAGCTGTCTTTTAAAAGCTTCCTTCTCACAAAAGACAGAGCTGCTCTCAAGGGCCTGGGAAAATAGAAAATCTTCACACTGCGATGGGAAACACTGTCGAGAACTCAGACTCCATAGTGAAGCATCGGATGCCAGTGTGCGGTCACAGATATGGTGAGGGGACTGGGACGTGCGGCAGAGATAGCAACATGAGAATTGAAGCAGAGAGTGAAGCTGGAATTGCAATATTTAAGAAACAAGCCTGATTTGTTCTTTAAAGAGTCCACAGTCTTGTCGTTTGTTTTTGTCGTTTGTTAACTTGGGTCTATATTTCTTCCTCTTCAAACATCCTAGAATTGGTTTTAGGAATAATATGTGTCTACTGAGACCCTTACTATTTGTGCTAGGAGACAAAAAGAGGGGCTTGACTAGTTCATTTGGAAGATTAATGTTTTGATTTTTTTTTTAATGTATTTGGTATAGAGTCTCACTATGCAGCTGGGACTTGTAGTGATCCTCCTATTTTTAGTCTCCCCAGCGCTGGGATTATAGGCATGCACTACCATCTCCAGTCTTGGTGGCCAGTTCAGCATGTCCAGAGCTGAGGCCAGTGAGGCATGTGGTGCTGGAGATGGAACCCTGGTCCCTGAACTTGCCTAAGTAGGCACTTAGTCCTCTAACTATCTCACCGGCCCTTGGAAGATTAACGTTAAACATCGTCATTCTTGTTTTCTCTATTCTTGGAGTTTCTGTTTCTGGTAAAGCCAGTCCTCCATCCAGACCCCTAAAGCTAAAAAAAGGGTCATGTCAAGTCATTGTGCCAAGAATTCTCTTGGTATTTCTACCTAATCCTCTGGAGAGATTGAGAGTTGATGCCTATCCATGTATGTGTTCAATTTATATAGTTCTTATCAACAAGGTACCTTGAAATGCAAAGGATACAGGTTATGCCTTTATTCTCACAGCAGAAGAGCAGACTGAGATGTCCCAGCTGACGGATGGAAAGTCAGAAATTATGCTCAGTTTTTGATGGATGCCCTTTAAATTGCTGCCGACTCATACGAGAAGGAGGTTTCAAAACAATTTTAATATACAGGACAATGCACCACGCAGCAAAGAGAGTTTTTGAGCTTTCAAATATTCTGGGACTTCATCTTCCAGCAGAAATTGCAATTTCATTAACATTTATGACTAGCTTTCCAGAGATGTTTGCCAAAGGGATGAAAGCAGAAACAAAACAGAACAAAGCAAAACAAAACCAAAAGCCATAGCGGTCCTTCCCCAGGCTGACACAAAGGTGCTAATTAGTGACGGTTTTCTTCCATGGGCAATGGCTCGGGATGCGAAGAGTTGTGACCACAGACCTATTTCCATCATGCCTAAGAAAACAACAAACTCACTAAGCAAAATGAAAATTCTACTTTCTGGAGTTTCATGTCAACTAGTGGTTTGTGGATGAAGTTATTAAACAGAGGATTATGAGAAGTTATTTTCTACAGAGAAAATTAGCCCCTGCTAGACAAGCAAAGGGAAGGTGAGCTCAGTTTTCCAGCAGGGAGATTGTTACAACATAAAACAAGCATTGCTCCTGCCCCCACCCCACCCCCTGCTCACAGAGGGGGAGATGGGAGCAATATTTTTGTGATAACTTAAAGAAAAAAGAAGTTAATTTATTCTTAAAATAAATCCATGATATCGTTACTTAAAACTCGTAATTTTCTAAGGTGGAATCTTTAATGAATCAACCAACTCCAGCAGTGCACGTTTATTGACTATTCGCCGGTTTTGTGCCCCATCCTGTGCTTTCTTCTCTCCTTTCACTCTCATAACTTGGTGAAGAATGTGTTGTTACCCTGATTTTCCAGATGGGGAAGATCAGGGTCAGTGAGGATGAATCCATTCCCAACAGTCATGAAGGTCAAATGCAATAGAGCCAGGATTTAAACCAAAGGCTTTGATCATCCAATTCAAAAATTTTTATCCATCTCAAAGAGGCGTGAAGTTATCACTAGTGCCACATACCTTGCCCCGGAGCCAATGCAGAAGTCTATTGTCTGAATGAATAAACCCTATTCAGTGCCATCCAGCAATTTATAAATGAGTTAATTTGATAACTTATTCTCCATTCTACCTGATACTCTGAGAACACAGTCCCAAGAATCTTTGAAGCAGAACTATTTGTTCAATTAATATTTATTAGGCACCTGCCTTGTGTCAAATATTGTGCTGGTTCCTAAACTTTGGAAGGGGAAGCTTCTCCACAGGGTTGCTTTTCTACTTGTCTCAGGCCAGGCTTCTTGGCAGAGGGTAGAATGGCAGATTCTACCTTTATAGGTGAAAAGGGAGAGAGAAATAAACAGAACTTGTGAAGGAGGAAGAGCTGTGCCTTTGAAGAAGAGAGAAGGGGGACCTTTGTGTTCATTGCATGTACACATGGACTCAGCCTGTGTCCATAAATAGGTTCTTGGGTAAAGAAAATGTAATATATATATATATATATATATATATATATATATTCCATGACACAGAAATACAATCAAAATGTTATTAAAAAAGGAAATCCTGTCACTTGCAGCAACATAGATGGATCGAGATAACATTATGTCAGGTGAAATAAGATATATAAACAACATATTGAGCTTACAGAGGCAGAAAGTGGAAAGATGACTATCAGGGAGAGAGGGGTTGGGGAGATATTGGTTAAAATATATGAGTTGTAACCACAAAACTATCTCCATTAGGCCTATGGAAACAACATATGCACTAATACATAAATTACAGTTAAGATAGAAGGAATAATTTTGTGAAATCTATTACATGTCATGGTGACTGAAGTCGTAGTGACTCTCATTTGTATTCTAGAAAATGCTAGGACAGTTTATTTATCATTGCTTTCCCCACAAAACAAGATAATGTATGCATTCATCTGCTTGAATTAACCATTGCATGAAGTACACATCTTGTAAGCCATAAATACATACAGCTTTTATTTGCCAGTGTAAAGGCACAAAGAAATAATTAAAGCATTTAATGAAAAAACAAGATCAGGGTTAGACCTTTGAAAAATATATGTACAGTTAACCATTATTTGAATATTGAAAAGAGCAAACTTAGAAAAGGGCATACGGCATGTTGTGCAGTGGACTAGGAGCAGTTCAAGAGATGGTGTACTATGGAGAAGTTCCAGTTCCAGAGGTTTAGATCTCCTTAGAGCAGATAGCCCTATGGAGAACTATGGCAGCAAGCCCAGTTTTCCGTGACACAGCCATTGACCATGAGATCCACAGCCCTTGCAAGGTCTTCACTAGAGCCTGGTTTAGATGCAGAATTGGGTAGTCGATGGCAGTTTGATTGAGAAGGTATGACTTGGCTTGCAGGTTAATACATTCTAAATAAGGAGACTGTGCACAGACCAAACGACATCAACATGGATTCTGTAGTCATCTTAGATGAGAGGTGAATCCCAAGGTAGGTTGAAATGTGAAAAGCTGGAAGACAGAACAGAGATGGAGAGATGAAAAGATATGGGGAGGAGTCTCAAGAAAGGCTCCAAAATAAGCTGTGCAGAAAACTCACTTATTTGGTGACCCATTTGGAAAGTTGAAGAAATGCTTCAGGCTTCATTCTACTTGTTAGGGTCCTGAACTCCTTGTACAGTCCCAAAAGTCCAAAAGAATTTCCAAATATCTTTTTAATTCTTAAAGACCACAATGTAGTGTTGTATATAATTCACTGAAATTGTTATTACCAAACCTTTTCCAATCTATTGGAATCTCCATGAATTTCTCTTATTTTTCATTACATCTTTTCATTTTATCCTTATTATAGTTTATATCTAGGTCACCCCCAAGAGCCCTATGAGCTCTTAGGTAGAGTTTTCTAGAAGGGGATTGGCTTATGGGGCTTATATGACTTTCTGTTAGAAGATAGGGTCTAGTAGAAGAGTCATGTCAGTGGGGATGTGGCCTGGAAGGTTTTGTCCTCTTTCTGGGCTCTCTTTCATACTCTACTTCCCCACTACCATGCCATGAGTACATTTTCCTCTGCCGTGCTACCTTCTGATTATGGACTGAAACCTCTACAAATGGTGAGCCAAATTAAACCTTTCCTCCTTTAAATCGTGGGGCTGGATATTGTGTCTCAGTAATGAGGAAAGTGTCTGTGACCAACTGTGGTGCCGGAAGCAGGATCATTACTGAGATTGTGACCAGACCACATAGTTCAAAAGATTTTGGAAATGGCTTAAGGGACTAATTTGATGCTGTGCAGTGTAGGAGCCCTAGAATACTGTGAGCTGAGATTGATGGACTATTCTTGTCAGAGCTCGGAAGGCCAGATACTAATGGTAATGCGACTAATAACACCAGGCTCAAAATATTTTAGTTGGGAAGAAAGACTCCATTGGCAGTTGGACTTCTGGCCATGTGTGATGTTCTGATGAAAGGTTTGTCTACATTTGGCTCATGTTCTGAGCCTCTTCAGGAGACTGAGAATAAGGGAAGGAGACTAATTAATCTGGTGGATGAAGTTTCAAGGCAGCCCAATATTCAGGCTGTAGAATAGGTGTTATTGGGAGCTTTTAACCAGCTCTACATTGAAAATCAAGAGGAAATGGCACCGTTAAATAGTTTAAGTTTTGAATTTGGCTGGAAAAGAAACACTTAGAAAGTTGGAGCCAGAAAAGTTGGAGCAGAGCAAAATTTGATTGCTGAAAATATTAGCATTAAAGAGAAACCTGGGTCAGAAAAATAGCTGGAGAAAATGTCAAGATAGAGCAATACCTCTTCCTTTCTCCTGAAAAAGTAGTTGGTTTTCCCATGACAAGAGGGTGCTCTGCTAGAGAAGGGCTCCCAAGGAAATTGATTCCTTGGGATTCAATTCATCAAGCCCAGGAATGCAGGGAACTCTAAGGCCTCTGCAACCACTATCAAGATGCAAAAGGGCCTGGCTACTGCTCCAGCAGATGGCAGACTTTGGCACCAACTCTGTGGTTCTAGTTTTATGGGTATGTAGAAGGCAAGATTTCCACCCAGATTTCAGAAGAAGCCTGAGGAGGCCTATCAGTGTGTCTCTGACTGGATAGTGTGAGAAGCTGGGAGACTGAAGCTGATAATCCAGAGGCAACCCCAAGGATTTGGAGAAGCCAGGAATGTGGGATGTCTGAGGAAATCCCAAAGGACTGGGCCAAGCCACTCCAAGAGAAAAGCCACAAACTTTGCAATCACCAGCAGTGCTGCAGGGGTTTGGCCACCCAAACCTTTTGGAGGTCACATCTCATCAACCTCGTCCTGGGTGCTGGACGTGGAGCCACAGGATTTAATGTTTGCCGTGCTGGATTTTGGTATTGGTTTGGTCCTATTCCTTTCTAGCCTCCTATTGCTCCCTTTTGAGTGGAGATGTTTATTCTGTGCCCTTGTAGGTCAGCACGTTTTTAATTTCCTTTCTGATTTATTGCAGGGTGTCACAGCTAAGAGTTTGCTTTGAATTTCAGAAGAGACTTTGGCCATGGACTTTTCAACAGTGCTGAGGCTGTTAGGACTTTTTCATCTCTTATAGGACTAAATGTGTAAAAGAGTACACATGAGTCTTTTGGAGATCAGAACAGAATCTTACAGTTTATATCTAAATACCCCAGAAAAACTTCAGGAGCTCTTAAATGGGGTTTTTCACAAGGTTATTGAATCTTAATGCCAAGTGACTTGGCTTTAGGATGTGGCATCTTGTTGGAAGAGGTCACTGTGGATGTGACCTGGAAAAGTTTATCTCCCTCTCTGGATCCTTCCTTCACTTTCTACTTCCCAGCTGCCACACCGTGAGTAGCTTTTCCTCTGCCAGGAATGCTGCCCTCCCCTGGAGCCAGCCAGCTACAGATTGAAACCTCTATAAAGTGTGAGGCAAAATAAATCTGTACTCTTTGGATTAGGGTGTTATGCAGTTGTGTTCTAGCACTGCAGTAAGTGACTAAGACGATCCTATATTGTAAGTCATTCAAGCAAGCAAAATTGCTCACTCTGTATCCCTCCATCTAGTTTATAGCCTCTGAGAGGTGCACTTGGATGTGGGCCTGTCTTGCTTCATAAACCACTTACTGGATTGGATGTTTTGCAACCTACCACGCTCTTCACATTCTGCAGCATGGACATCAAAAGACCCACTTAGGGTCTCGCTAGAACAAAGGAAGGAGAAAAGCCAATCTATAAATCAGTTCTGCCATGGGGAAGACAATGGTGTGGGGCCAGGATGCACTCATCCACAAATAGTAATTCTGTTTTTTTTTTTTTTATTTTTTTTTTTATTCTCCTATAAATTTTTCATTTTTTTTTTTTTTTTTTTTTTTTTGGCATATTGAGGACTGAACTGCACACTGCGATACATCTCTAGTCCTTTTTCTATTTTTATTTTGACATAAGGTCATGCTAGTTCACTAAGTTACATGAGCTGGGCTCAAACCTGGACCTTACTGCTTTAGCCTCCCAGCATGCTGAAATTACAGGTATGTGCCACCATACCTAGATAATTTTGGTTTTTGTAACATCATATGAATAAATAAATAAATAAATAAATATCCTGAAACAGACATGTATCATTTGAGGCTGCCCTTTTAGGCAATGACCCCAGCAAATTCCTACAACTTATTAACCATGGGGTCACTACTGGTGGAGTCAATGGAAACGTGTGATAGATATTTTAGTGCAGCTTTGATAGATTTTTATTTAGGATTACCATCACTAGAGGGGTCAGCTTTGACTTCAAGCGTGACCATTGCTGATGTCCACTCAGAACTCTTCTGAATCAAAGGTTGAGTAAACATGGACTCATAGGAACAAACAGTCCAGAAGTCCACAAGGGAGCTTCTCTGTGGTTAGTCAGGGATATTGTCACATGAAAATGTGAGGAATAGGCCGAAAATAAAACTCTGTTTTGATGGGAATTTGCTTCCCAATTAGATGCTGATAATTCTTTATCAGTAATCCAGAAGCCCAGTAATCTGAATGAAGCTTGCTCTCATCCTTAGAAGAAAAAGTAAGAATCAGTGTTTGTGCCAGAACTCAAAGGGCAGACTATGCAATGGCTTAAGAGCCATTTGTTGATTCATTCCTCTTCATTTATTCATTCAACAATTACTCAGTAGTGCCTATCATAAATATTATGCCCTGTGCTCAGCAAATGAGATACAATGTTGAGCTTCTGTGTTTGCCCTTTAGCTTCATCAAGCTTGAAACCTGGCCAGTAGGTTATAAAATAAGCAGTTATGAGCACTCTGATTGTCACCAAGTGGAGGCGAAAGAGTCAAGGAATATGGCATTATTTTTCAGGCTCACAAGCCCACCGTCCTCCAAGGAAGGGCCATTGAATTTGAGCTTTACGTGAAGACTGGGCAGCCTGGGCCGTAGTGTTCCAGTCAGAGGGTCCAGCTTGCTGCCTTTTTGTGAAGATTTTGTTCTGCTGTAGTGCTTCCTGCCAGGAACACAGAGGAAGCTTGTCAGCAAGGGGTAGCAAACTTGGGGGAGATGGGTAACTCTCAAGGCAGCTGGGATGCATAATTCAAATGAAATTCCCATCAATAACCTCTCTCTTCGTACTTTAATTAATGTGTGTCAAATACTTTTCTATCTTCTCCCCAGATCTGTGCACATATTCAATATTTGTAGGCATCTTCCAAAATAGTGATAGGCAGGTTTCCAACAAAAATAGCCATTTTTTTCTACTCCTCTTCCATTAGCCATGGCCTCTTGCCATGTAGTCTCACAAATGGACACAAACCAATCAATCACCCTTATAAAAATGTCAGAATTCATCCTTCCCTACTGTGAAATGAATACACTGACCTTAACACAAATGTAGAAATAAATAAAAAGAAATCTATCTCCAACCACGGACCCCTCAGTGCCACACGACATTTTCACACTTTTCAGTTTGACAAAACTGACGTTGTCAGGAAATATTTTTTTTTATTTTCTTAAATAAAATAAGAAAGACAGTGAGAAGTTGGAGAAGATAAATGTTATTTCTAAAAATTTACTGTTAAAATTTTATTTACATACAGGCTCTACCTATCAGAAAGTGCAGCACACGAGGGCCGTTATTTGTTCAGAAGGAAGGAATAAAAAAAAAAAGGTTTAATTCACTAGAAACATTCTGTTTGAATTGTCCTTTAAAATGCGTAAAAATAACTTTTCTCTGTCTAGAAGCTTAACCAGGGTGTTTGTATCAGTCAATATCCAGTTCTAGTTCATTCATCAGAGGAAAATGGGTGCTCTGGACCTGGCAGATGTCAGCTCAAGTCCTAGCTCTGTTATTTTCCAAGTCTGTGACCTTGAGTAGGTATCTTACTCTCTTTAACCCTCCATTTGTTCATTTGTAGGAAAGCACAGTGCTTTCTATCTCCTACAGTACTGCTGTGGATATATCTTATTTTCACAAGCCTGTGAAACCATTGGACTCTTCTGGTTGCTAAACTTCATTGCTGTTGTCATCTCACTATGTGGTCCAGGTTGGCCTTAAAAGTTCTGAGTAGCCCAGGTTTCAGAACTGTGGTAACCACTGGAGCAACAAAGTCAAGGTGTGACATTTGGGAGGATCAGCCCCCTTTGGGCTCTTGGGAGAGAACATACGGTGTTCCCCTGGACTGTCAGAACACCAAGACCTTGTATTATAGGAGTTGCTTAAAGGCCGCACATGTGACATAGGCTGGGGCAATAAGATTCCTACAAAAGGGGAATTGTGGGTATCCAGTATCTCAGCATCACGGTGCTGAAGCTACTAGGCTGCTAGGAATTAAGCCTAAGAAAACCTTGGGGGAAACCCATGCACCTATGAGCCACACAGAGAGAAACAGAAAAGGGAGATGGAGAAAGATGACTCTGAGTCCTTAGATCTTGTTGCAATTCTAGATTTTTTTTTGTTTCAGAAGTCAGTCAATTTTCTTGTTTGTATTGTAATGTTTAAGTTAAGAGTTCTGAAAATTTTTAATTTAAATAAATTTAATTGCATGACTTTAAAGAATTCAACATGCTGAACGCAAGGCACTTCGATTTTGGTACACAGTATGGATGCTCCTGGACTTATTATGGGCTATATCCTGATAAAACAATTGTAAGGCAAAAATACCATAAGTTCAAACTCGACATGCAACACAACTAACCTACCTAATGAAGCACACATCTTAGCAACACAGTTGCCTGCAGAGTACTGGTTGTTTTGCTCTTGTGAGCAAACTAGCTGCTTCCTGCTCTGGGAACTGTAGCTGCTTGCTGCTGCCCAGAATCTTGGAAGAACATGACACAGCATGTTGCTAGGCCAGGAGAAGATCTAAATTCAAATACTGAAGTATGGTTTGTGTTGAATGTGTATTGTTTTTACACTGTAGTAAAGTTGAAAACTTGGAATCTGAACCATTGGGGACCATCTATAAATAGAATCATATATTGGTGTGTGTGTGTGTGTGTGTGTGTGCGCGCGCGCGCATGCATTTTTTCCCTTAGCACTTGTAAGCTGTATAGAGTCAAGAAACAAAAATAGGCAGGAGCCATGCTAAGTCTCAGTAATGTCAGCGAGCTCCTCAGGTGGAGAGAAATGCTGCCCACCCCACCCCGCCCCTACAGTCTGAGAGCAGCAATGAGCCTCAGAACTTTGTGAGCCACATGAGAGGAAAGAAACCCCACCCACCATCCCTCTGCCATAAGGGAATCAGTCTGGAGGAACTCTGGTGCCTGGCCCATAATTTTGCACTGCAGGTTGGGCAATCAGTGCAGGAAACTCCCAGGACACATCAACAGTCATATCTGGAGGAACCCAGGTTAAATCTACTCTAAGAAGGAGAAACACTTTGCATGCAAACTCCCCCTTTACCAGTGGTTCTGTTATGTTACTATAGACTTTGCTCCTATAGTCTAAAGTACAAGATCAATAGTTAGTACAGTTGGTAAATTTCTAAATTGTGCTCATTGCTAATTGTATTACTGTAACTAGGCTGCCATTTCTGTTGTAATCAGTTGTTCTTCCTTGGATAACAATACTAGGATGCTTTGGGGTAATAACCTCACCACAGCCATATACCAAAAGAGTGGGGATGGAGTCAATTAAAAACCAACATCCCTCTCTCACTTAATTGGGAATGCAGGATCCTGGGACACTTACAAACCAAGAATGTACTCCACATAGACAATATCCTGAAGTACAGACTGTTCCTAGAGAGGCCTTGATATTAGTGATGTTGCTACCTACTACCAAAGCACATAAGGATCACCACAGAAAACAAAATAAAAGATTTTTTACAGTGGGGAACAATACAATATTTACACATGTGGGTTTGGTTTATTTCATTTATGAGCATAGCCTCAAGTTGCATCCACTTAGCGACAAAGGCTTAGGGTTTTTCTTTCTAGCTGAGCAATACTCCATTGTATAAAAATACCACATTTTTTTCATCCATTCAAGTGCTGGGAATTTTGGTTGTTTCCAAAATTTGACTATCACAAATTGTGCTGCTATAAACATGGGCACACATATTCCACTCTGGTAAAATGTTTCAGTTCTTTTGGGAAAATTCCTAGAAGGGGAATGGCTGGATTAATGGAATTTCTACTCCTAGTTTTTTGAAGAGTCTCTACATTGATTTCCATAATGGTTGTACACCAGCAGGGGAGAAGGGTTCCTTTTACCCCACAGCCTCTGCAGCATCTGTTGTTGGTTGATTCCTTTATGACAGCCATTCTTTCTGGAGTGATATGGTATCTCAATGTTATTTTAATTTGCATTTCTCAGAAGGCCAGTAATGTAGAGCACTTTTTTCATGTATCTATTTCCCTCTTGTATTTCTTCTTCTGAGAAGTGTGTATTCATCTCAAATGCCCATTTTTGAATTGGGTCTTTAAATTTTGGGGCCCTAGTAATTTTTAGTGCTTTTTATATTCTACATAGAAGACCTTTGTCTGAGTGATTATTAGTTAAGAATTTTTCCTAACTTGAGGGTTGTCTTCACTCTGCTGGTAATTTCTTTTGATGTGCAGAAACTTCTCAATAAGAGGAGGTTCCAGTTGTTAATTCTTTCAAGTATTTCATGTACAGTTTGATATGACCCATCTTGCATAACTATATCTGTTAATCTAAGTAACAGATTTGATGATAAAAATAGAAATATATCAATAATTGTTAATCAGCTATTCTTGTTTTGAAAATCTGTAACATATGTATTGTTATGTGTTACCCTGTTTCTGTCTTTGTTTTTATTTTTTTTTTCTTGCTCTTGTTTTTACTTTTCAAAATAAAATTATTAAAAAATGAAAAAGAAAACTTTTTTTGAAATAGAAAATGTCAAAATAAAGAAGCAAAATGCAATTTTAGTCCACTAGCCCACCTAGAACAAGTTCAGTAGTCAAGGATGTAGAAAAATTTTGGAGTCACAAATGAAATTTCTGAAATGATAGCAACTGACGTAAAAAAACACTCCATCAGGATATAGAAGAAATCAAATAGCAAATAATCTCTCAGGTAAAAAAAAAGAAATGACAACCATAATGAAAGAGCTGTTCATCATATCAAAAGAAGACATAGACAAAAAATAGAGCACAGAAAAATGATGGAAACCTTGAATGAAGAAAGAATTCAAATGCATGAAACAGATTCAAATATATATCCAGTAAATTAAAAATTCCATTGAAATGCTGGCAAAACTGCTTGAACAAAAATATATGATAATTACCCTGAATTCACATACCTACAATATTTAAATGACAATGAAATACCCTTCTCTGACAAAACTAAACAAAAAGGGGTTACAAACGAAGGACCATTTTGTATCTGTATATTCAAAATAGGATAGATACACAGGCACTTTCTCTTAATTCAATGAGCAGAAAGATTTGTACTAATAGTGTTTGTGGACAGGCTATCATGTCTTCACTTTATACTGTGAATAACCACTATGAAGACAACAATATGTAATGTATTAATTATTGAAACTGTCCTATTAATCAGTTTTGAAACTGTCTCATTACTATTTGTTGCTTAACAAAATTATTTTTTAAAAAGCAGAAGATAGACTTTTGGACCTTCAAGATAGCATTCAATCATGAAAGGAAAGATCTTTTAAAAATATAAGGAGCCAGGAAATAGCAACTCAACTTCTGCAAGATGATGCAAATATATAAACCCTACTGTCACAAAGAGATCTACTAGACAAAAAAATTAGCAAAGAAATAACAAATCAAACAAGTGAACAAATGGACTTAGTAGAATTTTACAGTGTTCCCCCCAACAACATTAGAATACATATTCTTCTCAGCTGCACATGGAATATTCTCTAGACTATATGCTAGCCTTTAGAACATGAATAAGTAAATTCAAAGGATTTTAAATTATCCTATGCATATTATCTGACCATAGTGCAATTAAATTGGAAAGTATTAAAAAAAAGAAATTGCAAAAACTACATAAATACATGGAAATTAAATATTACTCTCCTTCCCAACCAATGGATCACAGATGAAATTAAAGAATAAATTAAACAACATTCACAAACAAACAAAAATGCATATACAACTTCCCAGAACCTGTGTGATTCAATGAAAGTAGTCCTCAGAGGGATACTTATAGCAGTGATTTCTCACATCTGGAAAAAGAATGAACACAAGTAAACAAGCTGATATTGTACCTCAAGGTTCTAGAAAAATAAAAGCAAGTCAAACCGAAAGCCCAAAGAAAATAGGAGAAAATTGTAAACATTAGAACAGAGATTTACGCAATGCAGATGAAGAAAACAATACAAACATTAATGAATCAAAGAGTTGGTTCTAGGGCTGACCAAATAACTTAGTGGATTAAAGCTCCTGCTTAGGCAGATGCAGCAGCTGGGGTTGGATCCCCAGCATGCCATGCCATCCCTGTCCCCAGGGCATGCTGCGAGGGTGATTGAGACTGGGCGTGGTGGCACGCGCCTGTAATCCCAGCTCTTGGGAGGCTGAACACGGGAGGATCGCTATAAGTCCACCCTACATAGTGAGACCCTGTAGGCCCTGTAGACCCTGTACTAAAATACAAAAAACAAAGAAACCAAAGAGTTGGTTCTTCCAAAAAATAAATAAAATTGATAAATATCTAGCCAACCTTTGGGAAAAGGAAAGAAAATAACTTAAATCCATGAAATAGAAATGAAAAGGGAGAGATCAATGCCAGTTTCCATAAAAGTTCAGAAGATCATCAGTATGTACACTGAAAACCTTCACTCTCAAAGGATGGCTAAACAGAAGAAATAGACAGATTCTTAGATGCACATGAATTACCAAAGCTGAATCAAGAAGATACAATTATCTTTAATAACACAGTATCAGTCAACGAAATTGAAAACATAATTTAAAATATACCAGCAAAGAAAAGCCCAGGCCCTCATGGATTCACTGCTGAATTCCACAAGAAATTTAGAGATTCAACAACACTGCTTCTCAAACTCTTTAATAAAATTAAAAGTGAAATAATTCTCCAAAACTCATTTGTGGAGGAAAGTATTACCTTCATACCAAAACTAGAGAAAGACTTAATAATTAAAAGGAACTACAGGCTGATATCACTAATGAGCATAGATGCAAAAATCCTCAGTGAGATATTAGCAAACAGAACACAGCATATAATCAAAATTATACAGCATAATTAAGTGGGGTTCATCCCATGAATGCAGGGATGGTTCAATATATGCCAATCCATAAATGCAATATACCATATCAACAGAGCCAAAGACAAAAGGCACAGGATGATCTCAATAGATGCAGAAAAAGATTTTGATAAAGTCCAACGCTTACTCATAATAAAAACCCTACAGAAAATTGGAATAGATGGTGTTAGCCTCAGTCATATAAAAGCCATATATGACAAACTATCAGCAGATTAAATACACAAAAACTGAAAGCTGTAGCTTTGAAATCAAGAACAAGAAAAGGATGTCCACTGTCACCATTCCTTTCAGTGTAGTTCTGGAAACATTAGCTAGAGAAATTAGACAAGAGAGACAAACAAAAGGAATAAGAATTGGAAAGGAAGTTAAATTATCATTATTTGCAGATTATATGATAATCAACATTGAAAACTCCAAACAGCCCACCAAAGACTTCTAGATTTAATAACCAAATTCAGTAGCATAGTGTAATTTTACAGCATACACTGTAAAATTCTACTAAGTCCATTTGTTCACTTGTTTGATTTGTTATTTCTTTGCTAATTTTTTTGTCTAGTAGATCTCTTTGTGACAGTGGGGTTTATATATTTGCATCATCTTGCAGAAGTTGAATTGCTATTTCCTGGTTCCTTATGTTTTTAAAAGATCTTTCCTTTCATGATTGAATGCTATCTTGAAGGTCCAAAAGTCTATCTTCTGCTTTTAAATACAAAGTCAGCACTTCAAAATCAGTAGAATTCCTGTACTCAATCAGTGAACTCACGAGAAATTAGAAAAACCACGCCTTTCACAACAGCATCCCCAAAATGAAATACTTAGAAATCAATATAACAAAGGCATGAGGACTCAGGTCAATAATTTCTGACATTGCCAGTTAAACAGAAGACCCAATGCTATTATGGGCTACTGGACTCTTTTAGAATATTTTGCTGAGTTTACAC
>NW_004524580.1:25999335-26008495 GCF_000260255.1 Octodon degus | reverse complement strand
ACAAGTCCGCATCTTGTACAGCAATTAACCACTAAGAATAATATATGCAGTGTATTATTTGTTGAAACTGTACTTCCAATTTGATTTGAAACTGTCTCATTGCTATATGTTTATCAATAAAACTGTAGAAAAAAAAAAAAGAAATAGACAGTGTTGTAACAGATGCAGAAAATGAAGCATAAGGCTTAAGCAACTTGTGCAGTCCTTGCTGCGCTCCTTATCACCACACCGTACTGTCTCCTGAGTGTCTATTACATACCAGGCCCTGGGCTAGGCCCCAAGGATGTAAGCATGAGTTAAACACCATCGTAGAACTATTGATCTAGTAGAGGAAATAGGTGAATAGCCAGCCACGCTATCTTTAGCACCCAAGACAGTTTCTGATCCATGGGAGACGCGCAATAGATAGTTACTGAATAGTGGGTGCTTGAGTAGATGGGTGGGTAGACAAGATATAGCACAGTATTACAGCTGCATTGATGGAGGTGAGTATGATGATGTTCTGAGGTTAGAGGAGACAAACTGATGCCTGAGCCAAGTTTTGAGGTAGGAATAGAAGTTTGCCAGCCTGTTAGTACCTCCATACGAGGTTGGTTTCTATCATAGTTTCAGCAGCACTCTGCCCTAGCAAAGCAGCTCTGAGCTTTCTCTTTCCTTCCTGAGAGCATGAGATTAGAGAGCAAAGGCCAGGTCATGACCCACTCAGGGTCCAATCGTTCTCCTCCCCAGGGCTCCACCCGACCTCTCTCTCACTGTTTTTTGCCCTTCTCTCTAACACAGGGGATCAGCCCCCAGGAGTGATTGTGTTACCCGTGAGCCTGGTACCTGTATTTCTTATACTAAGGATTATTAATGATTTTAGAACTAAGCGATAAGTTTCAGGTCCCCATCGATAACCATGACAAGAGCCGTAACAGTAATTAGCAAAGCCGTAGTTACCATGCCTATGTCTTGCTTACATTCTACAGCACTCCATGGCAAGCAGTGGTCTTTGGAAGGATGTTATTTGGCAACAGATTCTAACAACCCCACGGGAGAGAAAAAGAAAATAATCTCTATAGTTTGATGTAGATAGGATTCCGGCTCAGATCAAGTGAGATAAATCATGGGATGATGGCATCTTGCTGGTGGCATACTGGTGCCTGGACGCCCTTTCTACTGAGACTTGAGGTAGCCTGGTTAAGTGGATGTTCGAGCTCCTGTGTTTTGCTGTTGAGGAGACTGAGTTTTATTAACTGACTTACCTAGGGGCTCACAGGTGGTAAGTGAGAGAGCTGTGATTGAAAGCCAGCTCTTAGTACCCTCAGTGAGCTGCCCGTGTCTTTGAATATCGTTTCCTCATTATTCAAGGGAGGCAGAGAGCTAATGACCAAGCACCTTATCTCCTTAGAGGGTTTTCATGTGCAGTATTTCATTTGCTATGACTCTTACCAACATCTGGTACAAAACCCAGCCCACCCTGGCTAAAGAACACAGGTTCCTGGGTTTGGGGATGGCTCTTGAAAACTCTGTGAAATATTTTTATTATTAGTATTTTTTTTTGGTGGAACCAGGGATTGAACTCAAGCCCTTGAGCTTGCCAGGGAAGCGCTTATTCCACTGAGCCATCTCCCTGGCCCTCTGTGAAATATTTGAAGCTTCCTCCCCTTCTTCTTTCTCCTCCTCCCCCTCCTCCTCTTTCTTCTTTTTTGGGATTCCTTCGCTCCATTTAATATTCTCTTATTACTGATGGTGCCCTGGTAATTAGAATAACGCTTTAGTTCTTGGGAAGGAGCGATTTGTATAGGAATATGTGAATATGTGCATGTGCTGGGAGGAGACGTACTAATCATGACTCAGACTCTTACAAGGTGTGATAGCATCCTCTGCTACTTACTAATTTTATGCTAAGAACCTTCTATACTCATCTGATCTCTCACCCTTGGAGTAAATGCAAAGGAATGGTGAGAACACAGTTGAAATTATCCAATCAGATTCCTTCTCCACATATACCATTGGAGCTCCTGCTGCCAAAGCTGGGACAAATTGCAGAAGGGCAGGAATTCTAAGCTTAGAGAGAGGTGCTGAGAGGCTAGGGTGCCTTCCCCTCCATGGCCAGTGGAAAAGGTGCTGCCAGTGTCCAATGACAATGGAAGGATTGCCTCTGCCAGGCCCAGAGAAGACTGAGGCGTGAGATCAGGACAGCTGTGGAGAAGCTGGCAGATCTGGTCTAATAAAAAGGGAAGATGTTGTGGAGCTGGAGCTGGGAAGTCCATGCTCAGAAAGGAGGTCAGAGTCAGGAGAACGAAGGGAGCCAGGAAGACAACAAGGAGGTGAGCTGTCATGAGGAAGAGAATGTTAGGCCACAGCAAGAGAGACTGGGAGAAAAGGAGCATAGAGCTGTCGGGGAGGAGTCCCTTGCTGAGATGCTGTCTTAAGACTGGATGGGGGAGGGAAGGCCTGGAGATAGCAGAAGTAGAAGCCCCAGTGGGAAGAAGAGTCCCAGGTAGATCTGGCTGACTTTGCTGAGGGGTTGGTCTGGAGGCCTCTGAGCAACAGACATGGGAAGGGGTGACATTTCTGGCACCGAAACCAGTTTCCTTGTCATCCTGTCCTGATGATGCTCGGGTTGGCACCTCTGATCTCCTGGGACAACCGGGGGCACTTTTGTTGCCACATCTGGTCAGAGCTTCTCATTTATACCCTGTCAGAAAGATCTATTTCCCTGGTAATAGTCAGGTTTCCACTGGTGATTCCCTTCCCCGGGGGCCCTGGGATTGCAGTCGGCTCTGCAGCCTCCTGAGACACATCACCTAAATATTCCCTGTGGAAATTGCTCCTGCAAATATTCTCAATCAAACCCCAATAAAATGTCTAAAATCTTGTACTACCCTGGAGGCTGGGAATTGTACACTGAAATCATAGCCCAGCATATTAAACAAACGGCCAAGTTCAGCTCTTTTCCAACAGTACACATTTGGGGAATTACACCTGGGTTTTAATCATCCGAACTCTGTCTTTGTTATCGCATTAAGAATATTTATCTATTATCTTTAGCCATTTAACAATCCTAGCACATAATAGACACACTAAACCTATATTGGGAGCCAGGATAGTTTGTAAAAAAAAAAATCATCATTCAGAGAATTGCATCCTCCATGAAGATTTTGTAAAAAATCCTGATGTACTTTCTGTAACAAAACTTCACAAAGGCAGATACTCATAAAAGCCAACTCTCCAGAGGTAGTGCTTTTTCTCTTCCTTCTGGAGAGAGATCTACATTGGAGGACAGCATGAACTACTGAGACAGAGGGTGAGTGGTCACCCCAGCAGGTAGAAAGCTTTTGTTTTTCTTGGGTGCGACTCCCACCTGATTGGTGGTCCAAGTATCATTATTCCAAGGGAAGATTTCTTCTGTCATCCTGCCTACCAGCACGATTATGATTGTGTCACTAACATCATTTCAGGTGTGAATTAGTTGTATGGAGCGATGAGGTTCGATTTGATGCATTGGTTTTGTGCATATAATATATTTTGATTATCTTCTTCCCCGTTATTCCCTCTCTCTGGCTCCTTTCCCCAACTCTAAATGCCTGCCTTCTAGTTTCCTTTGGGCTCCCACTGATTAATTAATTCAACATATTTAACTTTCTGAGGTTGGTTTATTTTGCTACCCACTGTGGTATCTAATTCCACTGAGTTTCTTCTGCAAAAGCCGTGTCTTCCTTCTTTTTATGGCTGAGTAATACTCCATCACACCAGCACCACTTTTTTTTTTTAATGTTACAGCTCCCTGGAAGGGAGAAAGCAGACAGAAGGCAGCAGTCCCCTAGGAGGATGGTGTCTAAGAGTCATTCACACTCCTTCTATCCATATCACTATTGGCCAGAACTTAGTTATGTGGAACTGGGTAATGTGACAGCCAGGGATATCGAAGAATGCCCCTCCCAAAGCGCTTTGTTCTTTAGCATGGTCCCTGAGAACATTTTTTTCCTGGGTGCTCCAAGCATACTGAACTTCTTTTTTTATTTTTTATTTTGGCGGAACTGGGGTTTGCACTCAGGCCCTTGTACTTGCCAGGCAAGCACTCACTCTACTGAGCCATCTCCCCGGCCTCATACTGAACTTCTTGGAGTTCTGGGTTTTCCATGCAGTCTCAAGGCTCTGTCCCTGTGTATGTCACTCGTCCCTCCTGTGATACTTGTGTTCTCCCTCTCATTCAGCTGCACTCACGCTCATCTTCTAGAACTGATCTCAGTCTAATAAGAGAACGCCAGGCCACAGCAAGAGTGGCCGGGAGAAAAGGGGCTTAGAAATGTCGGGGAGGACTCCCTTGCTGAGATGCTGTCTTAAGACTGGATGGGGGAGAGAAGGCCTGGAGATGGCAGAAGTAGGAGTCCCCAGATGAGGGCTGTTGCAGACAAGCTTCTTACCCACACAGCTTCTCTTCTCATCCAGTGGATGGTGCTTCTCTCAGAGATAAATTTTCTTTGGTAGTGGTGGTGGTACTGGGACTTGGATCCAAGGCTCACTGTAATGTGTCTACAGCCTTCTTTTAAATTTAAGACAAGAGCTCATTAAGTTGTTTGGGCTGGCCTTGAATGTGTGAGCATCCTGCACCAGCCTCCCAAGTGGCTAAGATCACTGGCATTTGCCACCATACCTAGTTTGAAGGAATTCATTATTTAATACATTTTAATTTTGTGATTTTGTTAGACTGGAGGTTCTTGGTGCAGATAGTACTGTACAACGGAGTTTGTTTGGTTTTTTTAATTTAGTACAGGTCTCACTATGCAGATTGGACTCATAATGATCCTCCTGTTTTCAGCCTCTCAAGTGCTGGGATTACAGGTGCACACCACCAGACCCAGTCTCATTTGCCATCTCAGTGCTCCCTGGGAGCGGGGCCAACATGGCAAGCTGGGGATTGAACCTGGTCCCTGAGCCTGTCTAAGCAGGTGCTTTAATCCGCTGAGCTATCTGGCCAGCCCTAGAATGGAGGTTTTGAAGGTCTGTGTGTGGCCTGTTTCCCAAGAGTTCATATGTTAGAATCTTTCCCTGACTCAATGTGACGACAATAAGAGAGGCAGGGCTAGGAGTGGTGGTGAACTTCTATAATCCCTGTATCTGAGAGCTTGAGGTGGGGTAATCATAAATTCAAGGCTAGCCTGGACAATTTAGCAAAAGGGGGCTGGGAATGTAGGTTGATGTAATGACCCTGGGTTCAAGTCTTAGTATCAGAAAAAAAAAAAAAAAGAAAAAGAGCTCATAGGACATTGAAGAGGTGTGGCCTCATGGGTGTTATTAGGGTCCTGTCCTCCTGGAAAGAAATTGAAGGAGCTCACATGGGACTGGGTATTTCTTGAGAAACTTATTATAAAAGAATATACCTGGTCACTCTTGGTCTCTTAGGTTTCTCATCTCCAGTGACTTCTCCCTGTTACATGCACATTATTATAGAACCATTTGCCGTGACCCCTTCAGTAGTACCAAGCGATGCTGGCGCTAAGCTTCTTATTTAAATTACTCAGCCTCAGGCATTTTAGTGTGGCAACAGAAATCCAACTAACACAGAGTCTCAGTGTGGGCCAGGTTATTTACAATCTCTAGGGCTAGGGCTTCGGTATTAGAGTTTAAACATGTTTCCTTGGTGAATTTAAGGTGTAGGTAAAACGAGAAACTACAGAACTAGCTTAAAGGTGGAATTTTTTTGTCTCTGGACCATGAGCACTTGTACCTGGCATTCTAATGACAATCAATAAATTCTTAGTTAATGGACAATGAATGAATGAAAACTGGCTTCTTACACATTAGTTAAACTAGACTCCAAACAGAAATTTACAATTCCCATTATTTTCTCAAATATAAAATACTTGCACTGGAAAAGAACTTTGGCATGATAGAGATCCATCGTGTCTGACAGAACTATAGCCCAAAAAGGAGTTACGGTGAGATTTGAGTAGCAACAAAGCTGATGGATACTAAATTTGAGGGAGGTCAAGCTGAGACGCTGACTTTGTGTATCTATCCAGATTTTTTAAACCTAGATGCATTCTTCCTGATTCATCTTTGGAAGCAAAACTGAGCTCTGGTTACCAGACCACACAGAATTTAAAAGAAATATTTCTTGTTCTCCTGACTAGCTTCATTGCAGGGCATTTATTCATTGTTTGGAACCTGCTTATTATATTGTTTTGCTACATAATGAAGACAAATGCTCACAGTTTAGCTACAGATTTGGTTAATGACAAGATGTAAAATAATACAAGATAATGGGGCCAAGCCATAGCATTCTAATTAAATATTTTTGTCAGATTCTTTCCCTCATTAATCTTCTTTTATTTAGCACGCTTTATGGCTATTTTGCTTCCCACCTTGAGTGTATATATACATGTACTTTTAGGAACACAAAGAGTTTCAAGGTTTTATGGGAATTGAGCTTTCTCTGCTCTGTATGTGTTTATCTGCAGACAAATCATTGAGTTTAGAAGGGAATACATCACACATAATCCAGACAAGACCCCTAATTGGTATGCTAGCCCACGCAAAGCTATCTGATTGCATTCAGTAACTGGCAGGGACAGAAAGCATTTCCAAGGGAAATAATATCTCTCTGTGAACCTGGGAATATCTATGTAAGAACTGAATAGTAAACACCAGTCTTAATTTTAATGTCTCACACTATGCAAAATTTTGAAAAGACAGGATCTCTGGTAGTCAAGCCTGCCCCATGGGATGACAATGCTGTCATGAGAGTCAATGTCAAATTTTCAACTGCTTAGGGGTGTGGTCAGAGGTTTAGAGCATCCACACTTCCAGATCATCATTTTCTGCCATAAGCAGAGGTATTTACCTGTTAACAACTGTCAAAGGCTGGGATTCCGCAAGCTCTCAGGCTGCCTGCAATAACCCCTTTAGGTTGAGTTTTGATGGGGCAGACTTTAGGTTCTAATGGCCCTTAAAACTGCACGGTGCAAATGTGAAACTGTGAAGTCCAGACTGCCATGGCCATTTTCAGAATGACCTTTGCAAAGCTGCCCAGAGATTTGGCGGTTGATGAGGCATCTCCATCAAAATGTGCTCCCAGAAATGCGTTCTCCATGATACCTGTTTCATTTAATAGTGCTCATTCTTGCCCTCCACCACCCGCTTCCCACAACTCAGGATGATGACTCTGACAGCAAGCTGTGTCTCACCCATCATTTTCTGTCAATTTTCTTGCCTCTGGAAAGGATTCTGTTTGGGTTCTTAGATTAATTCTCTAGGCAAAACATTCGGCTCTTCTTCTTGCTATTTCTGTTCAAAATAGATATCCTGGGAGAGTTCACTAAGCAAACAAAACTTAGACTATGATTTAAACACAACACACCAATTACAAGTTTTAAAGGGGAGCAGGAAAAAATTTAAGGGTAACTTTCCTACTGAAATGTGCACTAGACAGGAGGCACTGTGGGAATTCAGCAATACACCCCTGATGAGGAAAGAGCAAGCTGCCTCTTGACCTACCATCCCATAATCTAGATTGGTTTCGTCAGCACCTACAGTGCAAGATGTGTATAACAGTTGGACATTTAAATCCAAGATAAAAAACATACTAATAACAGGCATACAGTAGCCACATAAGCATTAACAGGTGATTTTCACAAACCACATAGTGGCCCTGGGTAGCATTCAAAATATTTCTTGGGACTCAGTTCCTGGGATTAAAGGACTTCACATGCTCTTCTCTAACTATATTTTCTTGTGACTTTTCTTTTCAATGTTGAGCACATTCAGCATTGGTAAAGATGATGAATCCTTAGTGTCCCAGATTATGAAGAATTTACTGAGTGATGCAGGCAGATGTGCTAGGTAAAGGCGAGGTGGAGAAGACACAAGGCAAAGCATATAGAACCTCACCTCACTTGCAAAAGGAAATCAGCTTCAAACACAAAGACTTCAACTCTTGGGGCAAGCTCCCATAAAAGAGCTGATTTTCACTTCTTTTTTACCCAAGACTGTTAATTACTTGGCAAAAAATCTAACTCTTAATGAGAAACAAGAGGTAGTTTGTCGATGTTGGACAACAGCTCTTTCTATAGAATTATGAGTAAAAATTCATTCATAGCTTAGGTGCTCATTAAAGTAAATATGGGACTATTAAGGAATACAAATGCAAATGTATTGATGAGGGAAGAACTCAGCGTAGATGAAGTGTGCAAATGGCTGGAGTGTACATCCTCAAGTGGAGAGCATGGGGTATGCCGAGCAGCTAGGACCAACTGCTAACTGTCCTGGGCGGACAGGTGGGGACTTGGATGACTGAACTCTGGATCCCAGAGTGTCAGAAAAATGAAGAATCCATTTGCAATTCCACTCTCATGCTATGATCCTTGGAAGTCTTTTCTTGGGGTCTAAAATGTAGCAGGGTGAAATTTCACCTCAGCAGTATGTTTGATTCCCAAGTCCTCTTAAAATGAGAAATTAGGAGAAGCTTAAAAGAGGATTAAGAGTTCCACTCTCACACACATACTTTCATAAACTCACAGGATTCTCTGAAAAATCATTATAGAGAAAGGCTTAATTCTCCCCCCCCCCTCTGGTTTTAGATGTACATCTGATGACACAGAAAAAGTTTCCAAAAATTCCATATGAAGGAAGCTATCCAACCTCCAAAGAGTTATGTAACCACAGACATTTGTGTTCAGAGGACTTTGGTCACCCTGTTGATTTTATTTCCTGCTGAACAAAATCTTTGGAAAATGCTAGAGTAACTCCAGGATCTCTTCTCCTGTCCTGTTATGCTGCCTGCTTGTTAAACTCTCTAATGTTCTCTTCCCTTTCCCCAGCAGATTGTCTTTGCCCCATTTCTCCTCCTCCTCCCCATATTTGGAATCATCATTCTATTGATGTTTCCATATTTTACCTATGGGCTTACTGTTCTTCCTCAGGCTGACTTTTCTTAAATTACTTTTGTTTTTTTTTTTTTTTTTTTGCAAACCAGGGGTTGAACTCAGGCCTTTGTGCTTGCCACGCAAGGGCTTATTCTACTGAGCCACCTCCCTGGCCCCTATTTTTAAAATTTGTTTAACTTTTAAATATTTCTTTTCTTCTTTTTCTTCTTCTTCTTCTTCTTCTTCTTCTTCTTCTTCTTCTTCTTCTTCTTCTTCTTCTTCTTCTTCTTCTTCTTCTTTCTTCCTCT
>NW_004524580.1:25993758-25999235 GCF_000260255.1 Octodon degus | reverse complement strand
TATGCAGTGTATTATTTGTTGAAACTGTACTTCCGATTTGATTTGAAACTGTCTCATTGCTATCTGTTTATCAATAAAACTTTGAAAAAAAATAACAAAGGCAGTAAAAGATCTATGCAGTGAAAATTTCAGTACTCTGAAAAGAGGTCAAAGAGGATTTCAAGGGCCAGCCGAATAGGTCAGTGGATTAAAGTGCCTGCACGCAGGAACATGGGGAGGGGGTTCGATCCCCAGGCCTACCATGACAGCCCCACCCCCGGGGACATGCTGAGATGGAAACTGAGACTGGGCTTGGTGGCACATGTCTGTAATCCCAGCTCTTGAGAGGCTGTAAACAGGCGGATCACTACAAGTACAATCTAGTAGCGAGACCCTGAACACCCTGTAGACCCTTCTCTAAAATCCAAAAAAAAGAGAGGATTTCAGAAAATGGAAATGTGGAATTCCTTGCTCCTAAATAGGAAGAACCAACATTGTAGTAATGGCCATACTCCCAAAACTGTTATACAGATTCAATGCAATCCTGATCAAAATATCATTAGTGTACCTCACAGATCTGGAGAAAGCATTTCTAAAATCTGGAACCAGAAGAGAACTGGAACAGCAAAACAATACTGAACAACAAGGGAAAGGCAGATGGCAGCACAACCTCTGACTTGAATTCATACTATATTTCAGTTGTTCCTTCCCCTTGAATACATTCTTTCCCTTTCGTAGTATCTATTTGACCTTTAAGATTTATTACTTTTTAGTAGCAAGATAATATGATTTTTGCACATGCAGATCTGATTAATTTCCCTTATGAGTGTGGTCTCTAGTTGCTTCCATTTACTACAAAAGCCTCGAGTTTATCTTTTCTTCCGCTGGGTAGTACTCCACGCTGTAAAAAGACATCTTTTTATCCATTTCTCAGCTGATGAGCATTTGGGTTGTTATTAAGATTTAGCTATGACAAATTTTGCTGCTCTGAACATGGGTGCGCATACAGCACTGTGGTATGATGCTTTCAGTTCTTCTGGAAAAACACCCAGGAGGGAAATATCGGGGATAAATGGGACCTCCAAGGCTACTTTTTTGAGGGATCTCCATACTGATTTCCACAGAGATTGTACCAGCCTGCACTCCCAACAGTGGAGAGGGGTTCCCTTTTCCCCACAGCCCCTCCAGGATTTGTTATTGGTTGACTTCTTGAAGATAGCCATTCTTTCTGGGGTGAGATGAAATCTCAGAGGATGAAAGAAAGAAAAAAGGAACGGGCAAAGATACACTCATGTATACATGCAATATAGCTTGGCTAGTCATATTGCTGATTTCTTCTGGTCTGTTAAAAAGAGCAGTTAATGCTTAGATTTTTTCTTCTCATTTATAACTTCTTGTAACTTTTTAAAACTAGTTTTGCATACTTATGTGTGGTAATCTAAACAACTACTATGAATACCACTTTATGCAATATAACAACCATTATTGAATTCCTATTATTTTGTTTAAATAAATTCTGTATCTTTTTTTTTTTACTATTTTTATCCTCTTTAAAAAATAATGAAATAAAGAAATCATTAGTGGAGAACAAAAGAAATTATGCTACAAAGTGAATCTGACAAAATCTGCATGGTACTTGCCAGAAAAACAGACCTGAGGATCAATGGAACAGATGAGAAGGTGCAGACACAACTATAAACACACTCAGACCTCTTATTCCTGAAGAAGCTTTTGCACATCAAAAGAAATCACCAACAGAGCAAAAAGAAATCCCATGAATTTGGAAAAATTTTTAGTCTATACCCCATCTGAGAGAGGACTTCTATCTAGACCATACAAAGAATTAAAAAAAAAAATCAGAACCCCCAGTATTCAAAGACCCAGTAAAAAAAATGGGCTTCCAAAATCAATATACCTTTCTAGATGAAGAAAACCAAATGGCAAATAAATATATGAAACCATGTTTAACAACATTGATCACTGGAAAAATTCAAATTAAAAGAACACCAAAATTCCATCTTACCCTTGAAAAAAATTTTAAAAATCAACTAATAACAAATGCTGGAGGGGCTGTGGGGAAGAAACAAAACCCTTCTTCACTGTTTATAGGAGTGCAGACTGGTCCATCCACTATGGAAATCAGTGTGGAGATCTCAAAAAATTAGGATTAGAGGTCCCATTTGACCCAGCTATTCCTCTTCTGGATATTTTTCCAAAATAACTGAAAACATTATATCACAGAATATATATGCACAATTTGGTTTGTAGCAGCTAAATCTTGTAAACAACCCTAATGCCCATCAGCTGAGAAATTGATTAAAAAATTGTGATATTTTTATACAACTGAGTATTGCTCAGCTATGAAGAAAGACAACTTGAGGCTTTGATAGGTAAATAGATGCTACAGGATACCGTACTCACAAGTTGGATAAATCACACCTGCATGTGTAAACATCATATGTATCTCCCTAGTGTATGAACCCAAAACAGCAATAAAACAAAACAGAACAAAAAAAATAAACAAAACCCAAAAGGTACAATAGAGAAAGGGAAAGTAACTGTTCAAAAGGATAATTCAACTGGGATGAGGGAAAGAAGGAAAGAAATAAAGAAGGGAAAACAAATAAACAAATATATATTATATATATATATATATAATCGTACTATCAATTTCTATTGGTCTATTGAAAGGAGCAGTTAATGCTTAATTGCTTGGTGAATTTTGCATGTACATATATGGTAATCTGAACAAGTACTACTTTGTACTTGTTCTACTTTGTAGACGACATTAAGCAATATTACAACCATTGTTAATTTTCTATCACGTTATTTTGAAGTTCTATGGTTTTTAATGTTCTGTTAACATTTTTTACTCTCTTTAAAATAAAAGAAAAAGAAAAATAGCTATGGTTCTGTCTAGAGCCACTTCTAGGGCAGTAACCCCAGGGCAAATTTAATCCTATGTAGAAGGAACATTTATTGGAGTTCTCATTCATTTCCATATTGGTACTGTGGGGCCATCATCATTTGTCATGTCAGCCTATAAAATAGAGAGAAAGGAAAGAAGGAAAGAAATAAGTTTGCAAGGAAGGAATGAAGAGGGTAAATATCAAGTATTGATAAGGTTTTGAAATAGCTAAGATGTCTTAGGACTTCTGATTTTAATTTTATAATTCTTCTTTAGTTTAAATTTTTATATTCTGGAGATACCTTTACAGAGATCTCATGGCTATCTCCTCACTAGCTATTCCATTTGCTTCTCTATTTTTTTAAATAAAATCCTGTATTTAACCATGAAAACCAACAAAAACATATAAAAACCATTCAGGGACAAATAACTGATAATAGTTTAAAGTTACCCTATTTATGAGAATTTTAGAAAGCATCAAAACAAAAGACAGCATTCTTCAGGTAGAGGAATTGGCTGAGTTACTTTTCTCTCATTGCTGAGGCAAAATACCAAGCGCATCATGTTAAAGAGGGAAAGGTTTGTTTAGCTCAGAGTTTCTACCGGCTGACTCTGTAATCAGCCCATAATCAGCTGGCTCCAAGGCAGGGTGGCACATGGCAGGGGGACATCAACGAGGGGAAAGAATTTGCAGCAGGCAAAAGGCAGTAAAATCACTCAAGCAGCAAGAAGCAAGCAACAAGAAATGAGTGAAAATTGGTGACCCTCTTTCTGTCCCTTATGTCTTATTCTGCCTCCCCACACTTAGGGCAGGTAGCACTCCAACCTTTCGTCTTAACATTGCACCCTTGGTACCAGCATCACTCTCCCTGGATCCAGCCACTTCCGAAAGCCCCCACCTATGACTGCACGGGGCTTTGGGAAGCCATCTTGGTACGAGCCATAACAGGAACTAGCACCTGTGTGCTATGTGCTGGACAATTAACATATTTTCATGTATTGAGTTTGTTCTGCCCTATGTTTAAATTTGATTGCCAGTGTAAAGACGCTGGGATGAGAGGGCTTTAAGCTATAAATAGGTCATACTGTCTCTGCTTTTATAGATGAAGCGAAACCTTTCTCAGGAGACTGGGTTAGTGCATTTACAACTGGAATAGTGCATGCAGGAATGGTTCAGTGACCATGCGAGTGGGTGGTCACAGAGCAGGCACTGCACACACGTGGTCCTACTTTGCATATGTGCTTGCTTTGCTTCTTCGGGTTATAACACAGCACAAAACCTTACCAGAACCCTAGCTGATGAAGCCACCTAATGGACTTCCTAACCTCTGAGCTGTGAGCCAACATAACCTTGTTTTCTTCATAAATCACCCAGTTCAAGTATTTTTGTTACGGTGTCATATGATGCACCAAAGCACATGTCTTACACCATCCTCATCGTGCCATTGTGTGATAGACACCATTATGCCCATTTGGCAGATGGAGAAAGGGGCAGAGAAGTTCAAAACTTTGTCCACAGTCACATACCTCAAAAGGGAAGGAACCCTGATTTAACTGGGCCAATACCCACACTCTTGGCTACGTTTTTTTTCCTGGTAACCCTGAAATTACGACTCTCACTAGCTGAGCTGGCCAAGGAACAGGGGACATGATTTGGAGATGACTGACTTGGGGGCAGGAAGGCACCAGAGTGACAAAGTGGATTTTATCTGAGGAGATGAATTTTTAAATTCAATAGCAGGAACCACCCTGGCATTTTTTTAAAAACTTGAGTTAAACTGATTTTCTAAACTGCATACCAGCACCTAATCAGTTTGGTTTCTCTCTTTTCTCTTTGCCTTTAATTTTATTTTAGCTTCCAGCCTTATATGCTTGGCTACAGAGGGTGGGAAAAGGATTTCTCTGTACTCCGCAGACTCTTTTCTGCCGTTCTGTGCTTTCTCGCATTGAGTCTTAATTTGATCAGCAGTTATGAAAAGGCAACATTAATCCTGGAGAAAGGGACATTGTTCCTAGCCAGACAGTTTCAGTATTGCTTCTCAAGTGAAGTGCTTTGTGCTTGGATATGAGTTTTGTCCCTTGGGATGCTGCGACTCCTAGGCCTGAGAACAGAAAGGAGAACAAAGTTGCTTAGAATTGGACAGATGACACCTGGTGCTGAGAAGTCCTGTCAGAGAGCACAGCGAACTCTATACCTCACCCCAGCTCCTGGACAAGAGGCTCCCAGAAGACACCATTGCTCACCACGAAAGCACTGGGGGTAGTATGTGGCCAGTGGGGAGGGTGACAGAAGAGAGGAGACAGGAGTAGCAGCTGCTCATACCCATTGTGACAGCAAGACCCTCATATCTGTTAACGCAGGCATAAGTAATTTCTCCATCATGGTTTCAGCTATTGTCTATGCAGCACCGACTAGATCATGAGTACTTTACCAAGCACTTTCTGTGACTACCTCATTTTTATCCTTGCAGTAGTCATTAGAAATAGACAGTGTTGAGTAGGATTTTCTGCCGAGTTCCGGGAGCCCCCAGACCCAGTCCTAGCCCAGGTCCGGTGAGTGTGCGGAGAGTTTCCTGCTACCCTGCGCCGG
>NW_004524580.1:25987453-25992365 GCF_000260255.1 Octodon degus | reverse complement strand
AGTTCAGATTCATAGTGATCATCCTGATTACAGCCTACCTAGCAGCTAGGATTACAGGCATATGCCACCACACCTGGACTCCATTGCTGGCTCAGTGTGCCCGGGGGTGGGGGCGGTGCAGTATGTGGTACCGGGGATCGAACCCCAATCCCTGCACTTGCCTAAGCAGGCACTTAGTCCACTGAGCTATCTCTACAGCCCTTGTTTTAATTTTTTAAAGAGAATAAAAAGTAGTAAAAATTTAGAAGTGATACACAATTTCACTAAACAGAATGGTAAGAATTCAATAATGGTTATTGTATTGTATATTGTTTGTCTTCAAAGGAGATGTGCAGATCATCAGATATATACATGTGAAATTCATCAAACAATTAAGTATTAACTGCTCCTTTCAATAAACCAATAGAAATTAATCGTACAATTATCTATCTTGTATACATATATATTTCCCTTCCTTCGATCTTTTCTTTTTTCTTCATCCCAGTTGTGTTTTCTTTTTAGAAGTTTCTTTCCCTTTCACAGTATCTATTGTACCTTTCAGATTTTATTTACTTTTTCAGGTTCAAATACTAGAAGAGAATATGATGTTTATACATGCAGGTATGATTTATTTCACTTATGAATATGGTTTCTAGTTGTATCCACTTACCTTATAGCTGAGTAATACTCTATTGTATAAAAATACCACATTTTAAAAATCTATTCTTTTTTTTTTAAATCTGTTCTTTGGGTGATGGGAATTTGGGATGTTTCCAAGATTTAGCTATGACAAATTTTGCTTCTATAAACATAGGTGCACATATATTGCTGTGGTATGATGTTTTCAGTTTTTCTGAGAAATACCCACAAGAGAAATAGCTGGGTTGAATGGGATCTCTAATCCTAATTTTCTGAAGAATCTCCATATTTATTTCCGTACTGGTTGTACCAATCTTGGTCCTTCCAACAGTGGAGAAGGGTTCCTTTTCCCCACTGCCCCTCCAGCACTTGTTATTGGTTGACTTCTTGATGATAGCCATCCTTTTGGGGGTGAGATGGAACTAATTATTGTTTTAATTTGCATTTCTCCAGTGCTATTGAACTTTTTTTCATACATTTTTTTGCCATTTGTATTTCTTCATTTAAGAAACGTGTATTCAGGGCCAGCAGTATAGCTCAGCAGACTAAGCGCTTGCTTAAGTAAGAGCAGGGACCAGGGTTCGATCCCTGGCTCTGCATGCCACTCCAGCCCTGCCCCCAGGTATGCTGAGCTAGCAATGTGGTCTGGGCGTGGTGGCGTGCGCCTGTAATTCCAGCACTAGGGAGGCAGAAATCAAGAGGATCACTACAAGTCTGGGCTGTGTAGTGGGACCCTGCACACACAAACATACACACACCAAAAAAAAAAAAAAAAAAAAAAAACAAACACCTAGAAATGTGTATTTATGCCAGATTATGCCAGATGAAACGAATCAAATAAAATACCACAAGCAAGCAAGTATGTGAATGACTTTATTACAATGATTTATTTATACATTCACAATATTATACCATGAATTTTAAAAAATTCAGATATATTACTCAAAAATGGATACAAACTACCAGTGGTATAATTCTTTGGAGTGAAAAAAGTAAACATAAAAATAAGAAGAAAAAGCAACAAAATATGGAAGAAAAGAAGTAGATAATTAGGTCTTTGAATTTTGTGGGTAATTTTTTTTTTCTTTTGTATTTAGTGCAGGGTCTACGGGGTCTCACTACACAAACGGGACTCCTAGTGATCCATGAATTTTCAACCTCCCAAGAGCTGGGATTAGAGGTGAACAACACCACACCTAGTCTCCATCTCTGTCTCAATGCACCCTGGGGGTGGGGCCAGCATGGCATGCTGGGGATCAAATCCCAGCTGCAGCATCCGCCTAAGCAGGCACTTTAATCCGCTGAGTTATCTGGCTGGCCCAACAATGTTTTCTTTTTTTAATACTTTACATGTTCTAGATATAAGTTCTTTGTCTGAGGGACAATCAGTAAAATTTCTTTCCAATTCATGAGATTTCTTTCTACTATGTTGGTGATTTTTTTTTTTTTGATGTGCAAAAGCTTTTCAATAAGTTGAGATCCCAGTTGTTGATTCTCTGAAGTATTTCCATTGAAGTTTGATCTTTTGTTCGTGAACTCTCTGCCAATCCTTAAATCTTAAAGATTTCTACCTATTTTCTCCAGCAGTAGATTTAGTGTTCCTGTTTCAATATTTAGACCTTTGATCCATTTTGACTTTAGTTTAGTGCATGGTGATAGACATGGGTCTAATTATATTCTTTGGCATTTATCGAGCCAGTTTTTCCTTTTTTTTTTTTTTTTTTTATTAAAGAAGCTATCTGTCCCCCAGTGAACATGCTTGCTCCTTTGTTAAAGATAAGTTGGCGGAGTGTGTTTGTAGTTGTATCTACATCCTTTAAACTGTTCCAGTGATCCTCAGGTCTGCTTTTGCCAGCACCAGGCTGATTTGATCACAGTAGTTTGTATTATAAGTTCAGGTCAGGGATTGTGATGCCACCTGCCTTTCTTTTGTCCAGAATTGCTTTTGCTATTCTAGGTCTCTTCTGGTTCCAGATGAATTTTAGGACTGTTTTCCGTAGCTCTATGATGAGATTCCTTCCTTATTAGCTTTTAAATGTAAATTTCTTTTTAAAAAATCCCACTTAGAGTGTTTAAGATTAATTACACAGTTCATTGGCTTGGAGCCCCCAGGGGACTGATGGAGCACATTTTTGTACGTGTCTGGGTAGATCATGGAGGTGTGACCTTGGGTCACATCCCTAGCCCCACACCCCTTCCACTCTGACACTGTTCCTCTACTTCTTAGTTGCCATGAACTAAGCAGCTCTGACCCACAACTCCCTTCAGCCTTGAGGTTTCTGCCTTGGGATCAGCTGAACATGGAGTAAATTCCCTTAAAATAGGAGCCAGATTAAACCTCTTCTACAAGATGTGGGTGTCTGGTATTAGACCCCAGTAGTGGTAAAGCTGCTAATGTACTGCTTGGCTTCTTTTACAGGCCAGGAATTTCCTTTGCAAGTGAGTTTAAAGATCTTACCAAACCAACTTGGTGTGTGGCCCCTTCATTTACAGTAATCAAGTCCCTGCTCATCGCACTTTATATTTCTCTCAGGATTTTCACCTCTTTATGAATATTTTCTTCCCAGCATATAATTGTATTATTTTTTTCTATTTCTTTTCCTCCACATTTTTTTTCAATCTTATTTTTATGTTTATATCTTCCTAAGAGTATGTAGCTCCTGAGTACTCAAAGTGAGATGGAACACAGTTTACCACATTCAAAATGCTGTCAACTATTAGGCAATGCCTCTATATCCTTATCTGAAAGCCACTGGCTATTTCCACTGTATAGCCAAATAGCTATTCTAGGACCCTATTTTCAGTGGCATAATCCCACACTTGGAGATCAAGACCTGAAGAAAGAAGCAAGTACCCAATAAACATGGGGATGGGCCTTCTGCATGCTCAAGGTGCTGGTCAGATCATATACATACACACATATCTTTCAAATAGAAGGAGGCTCAGTTTAATGGATCATATAGCTGAAAGTCCAGCAGCAAACTTGTATCAAGCTTGGATGAATATTTATATAGTAGTAGTCTGTCAATTATGTTGTCAAGAATGTTTTTCTCTACATCTCATGGCATGGCTTCTTTCTTTGGTAGGTTATTCTCTTGCTATAGCAAGATGGCTACTAGTAGCTACAGGTTTAAATTGACCTTGCTTAATGTTCCACGTGGAAAAGATTATTTATCCTCACCAGATGAACACAAGTTCTACCACTGACTAGAAAAGTGGGTGATGAATTATCCCATGAACTAAGTAATTATTTTGGTCATGGAGGTCATAAACTCATTGTTTATACCTGGACTTTGGGTTTATCTTGGAGATAAGAGAGGGGGTGTGAGCCCCATCTGAAGGACTGGATCTGAGAATAGAGCGTATGTGTTTCTGAAATAAAAAAAGAACTGAATTCTAGGTATCTATTGATAACAGCGTCTACTATTTTTTTTTATTAGTAGTAAGAAAGAGACCCATGACATATGAGTTCTAAGGCTGACTTAATAGCTGAACTGGTGAACTAGGTTTCTTAAACTCCAAGTGACAGAGGATGAAATTAGTCATTTAGTTTTACCAGGGATTTGTTTAGTTCTATGATAAAGGAAAAGAAAGAGAAAATTGTAAAGGCAAAGAGCCAAGAATTCATTCGTTGTACAAACACATGTTGATTAATTCTGGTGCTGGACATTGATCTACTATATGCCAAGCTCTGTGATAGGGTCTGGGGATGTAGATGAGACTCAGTGCTTTCCTTAAAGAATTTACAACCTAGGGGGAGAAAGTAAGAAGTTTCAATTGATAGCCACAACACAAAGGGCTAAGTGCAGTATGCCATTGTCTCCCAAGGTAATTCTGGTACCAGTATCTTCAGTCTGAAAAACATTTTCTTTCTTTTTTTTTTTTTTTTTGGCAGAACCGGGGATTGAACTCAGACCCTTGTACTTGCTAGGGAAGCGCTTATTCCACTGAGCCATCTCCCCAGCCCCTGAAAAACATTTTCTAAAGAGTCAAGCCCAGCTCATGTACTAGGAGAATGTCATATCAATCATGCACCTACATCACTCACTAATAATCTGTTTTCTCTGGGATTCTATCAAGATTCTTCACCAGTTGCTGCTATGCTGTCTCTAGGGTAGATGATTGTTCAAAAAGAAGGGACTGGTGAATGAAAGCAAGAGACAGGAAAGGGAATATTGTGGGACTGTCCTGCTTAAAGGTTGTATATAGTTAGTTTTTTGGACTTATGTGTAAACATAAGAAGTATATAATTCTTTATGCCTATTTTTAAAATATATTCTAATTTTTAAATGTT
>NW_004524580.1:25983038-25986913 GCF_000260255.1 Octodon degus | reverse complement strand
TCCTGCTTTCCCTTGGTCTTAACCATCCAGCAGAACAGTATAAAAATGAAATATAAGAAGTAAAGCCATGCTGTTATGCTGAGCTGTAGGGGACTCAGGTCAACAATTTCTGACATTGCCAGTGAAGTGGAAGACCCAATACTATTATGGGCTACTGGACTCTTTTAGAATATTTTGCTGAGTGTACACACCTATAATATTCAAATAACAGAACTAAACAAAAAAAGGGGATACAGATGGATGTCCATTTTGTATCTGTATATCAAAGTGGTTAGGATAAATATATAGTTACATTCTTTTAATGAATAGAAGGATTTGTTCTAATGGTGTTTGTAAATAGGATATCATGTCCGCATCTTGTATAGCAATTAACCACTAGGAAGAATGTATGCAATGTGTTAATTATTGAAACTGTCCTACCAATTTAATTTGAAACTGTCTCATTGCTATTTGTTTCTCAATAAAATTTAGAAAAAAAAAAAAAGATTCTTCATCCTTCTTGAGGAATTCTAAATCCAGCCAGCACTACTTTTCTTTGGAAAGTGGAGTAGAAATAAGACTCAAATTGTGCCCAAATAATTTCAACTTCATTATGCCATGAATACCAAAACAATTAAATGAGTACTTGCTATGTCATAGGGGATACATGTTTCAGCATCATGGGGACTTGCTTATGCATATGTAGAATGAGAAGATGGTATTACAAGGATTGCTGTGAGAATTAAATGAGGTATTGTGTGTAAAATGCTTAGAAAAGTTCCTGACTTGGCATTAAGTGCGCAGCAATTAGTAGTGCATTAGTTATAACTGTATTTATACATGCTGTTATTTTTAAGATTATTATTGAATTGTTGATGCATTGAAGATCATAGAAATCAGTGGATTGCCCATGTTTTCCAGCTTATTAATTTCAGCGTCAGGGCTCTGCCTCAGGTTTCTGGCTGTTAGATGATTCTCTTGCCCTGACATCTGTATGCTGTACCATCATAAAGTTTATATTCCCACTTACACCAGACTCAGACTAGTCCTGAAGTCATTTGTATTCCCTCAGCATCCACCTGCTCGGAAAGCAAGTGTGGCATTGACAAGAATAATCACACTTGGCATTCGTAAAATATTATATATGTTTCAAAGCCCCTTTGCATATGTTACCTCATGTGGGATTATGCATTTGCCATGGATACTCCACTCATGCATAATCAAAGTTGGAATTTTATGCTGGTTATTACATTTGGCTTCAGCTGGCATTGGGGAGAAACCCACAAATCAGTTTATTTAGTGTAAGGCATATTCATCATCATCAGTTTTCAGGGAATTTAGGTCAGTCAGAATTGAGAATTTGGTTTGCATGTCTTAGGGAAAAGTGATGTTTCCAGGGATTTACTTTATACAGGTAGCAAGGAGGGTGGTGACAGAGAAGGGCATAGAGATGTGATGCAAAACCTAAGCTCTTACCAGTGTCCTGACAGATAAGTGCAGGAAGCAAGGATGCCTGTCCTGAAACACGTAAAAGCCACATGTCAAAGGCTGTGACTTAACAAGTGCCAGGAAAGGCAAATTTGTTTAGAGTCAGACAAATTTCCGTTCAAATACTTACTAAATACTAACTTTGAGCTAGTCATGTGACCTCTCTGGTCCACAATGTTCTTGTGGCTTACATGGGATTTGGGGCTCCATAACATTATGATAAATATAAAATACATAAGTACAGTACCTACATGTGGAAAGTGTGTAAATGGTAGCTTTGTCCATATTATTGGCATTCATCACTGTTTTGGGAGTTCTGGAGGCTAAAATGATATTCACTAAGTGTATTTCTCATTGCTGTCATTAGAAGGACCTGAGAAAATCTGGTTGGAAGCAGCTTTGGGGAATGAGGCTCAGGATGGCCTCTGAGACCATGGACAGTGGGACAGGTTTGGAATTGCCCCAATTAAATGGCAGATGCTTGATCCACAGCCTCTCTTATAGGGAATAAGCAATCACTATCACTGAACGATTCTGCAAAAAGGAGGCCAACACTGGACATCAGGACCCAAGACCAGGCACAGGATCATGCCTGAGCCATGCTGCACACAGTAGGTCCTCCAACAAAAAGGAGCTCTTGAGAGACCTTGATGTTAGAAGCTGCTACACTGTGGCTATTGGGAGATCTACCTGGAGCTGAGTCTCTTTGGAATTTCTCTCTCTCTCTCTCTCTCTCTCTCTCTCTCTCTCTCTCTCTCTCCCCCCTGCCTCCCTCCCTCCCTCTACCAGCTCCCTCCCCCCTCCCCAGGAATCAAACACAGGATCTCACACTTGCCTGGCAGGTGCTGTACTAGTAAGCTATATTCTCAGCCCCTGAACTCTTTTAACAGAAACAAATACATAAAGACCAAAGCCATTCAGATCAGAATTGACATATTCCAGATTCAAGTACTACTGAAAACTTGGCTTAGGTTTTCCAGCAAACCCCAGCTTTGCAAAAGTAGTTGTAGGTGAGTGAATGTGTGTGAATGTGTGTCTCTGGTGTGTATTATAGGAGTCGATAAGAGATAATCTTTTGTGTTTCAATATTTTTTCCTCACTGAGAGTTGTGTTGCAGCTGAAGGTTCAAATTGAGGCTGGTCCTCTCCACAGCTGAAGAGTTCCGGCAGGACAAGCAGCCCACAGGGCCCAGAGGGCCCACTTCACCTTAACTTGGTGAGCTGAGGTGTATTGCTGGTCTCATCTGAACCCCACTGATGTCCAGACCTACAAGAGCATGCTTGCAGCACAGAAGTGGCAGCAGGTAACAGGGGCGAATTAGTCTGCCAGGGAGACTTCAGGTGCATGAAACAGAGGTGCCCAGACAGAACTCAGGTGAACTAATTTAAATACAAATTCCCAACTTATGACCTGCATTGTTAAATATCATATCATAAATAATCTCACTGGTAAAGAAGAAATGTTAATGATAATGAAAGAATTACTAAGCATTTCTAAAGAAGACACTGATAAAAAATTGAGGATAAAAATGATGGAAACCTTGAATGAGCAAGCAATACAAGGAATAGAATGCATGAAACAGTTCAAAGAGATATACAAGAAATTTAAAACTCCATTACAAGTTGGCAAAACTGTTTGAATGAAAGATAGATCCCTGGGATATCAAGCTGGCCCTGTCCCCAGGGCATGCTGAGACAGTAATTGAAACTGGGTGTGGTGGTGTATGCCTGTAATCCCAGCATTTGGGAAGCTAAAAACAGGAGAATCACTACAAGTCTCATCTGTGTAATGAGACCCTGTAGACCCTGTAGTAAATACATTTCTTAAAAAAGGAAGTCAAAATACACTTTCAGACCTTGAAGACTCCATTGCAGCCAGTGAAATGGTAAGAAAAGATCTCTTAAAAACAATGAGGATCCAGGAAATAGTCCATCAGCTGCAAGATGATGCAAAGATGAACAACATAAGACTAATTGGTATCAATGAGAAAGAAGACAACATAAACAACATAAAAATAATATGGGCAGAAATAATAACAGACAACTTCCCAAATATGGGAAAACAATGACATTCAGGTAACCAAGGCATATAGAACCTCAAATAATATCAACCCAATTAAAGCTACACCCAGACATATAATAATGAAGATCCCAGAAATTCAGCACAAGAACAACATATTAAAAGCTGCTAGAGAAAAGAAACTGATCACATTAAAAGAAAGCCCATCAGAGAGTCCCAGCCCAGGCGCAGCGTGGGCCGGACCCTCTCCCAGCCCCTCGGGCCGCCCCCCACCACTCTGCAGTTCCTCCCCCCCCCCGCCCGCCGAGTAGGATTTTCTGCCGAGTTCCGGGAGCCCCCAGACCCAGTCCTAGCCCAGGTCCGGTGAGTGTGCGGAGAGTTTCCTGCTA
>NW_004524580.1:25956475-25979588 GCF_000260255.1 Octodon degus | reverse complement strand
AAGAATTCTCAAAGTAGAATGGAGTAGGCAATAAATATTTAAAGATTTAAAAAAAAAATTAAAAAAATTAAAAAAAAAGAAAGCCCATCAGAATACCAGCAGATTTCTCCTCATAAACCCTTAAGTCAAGAAGAGTATGGAGGGAGGTACTTCAAGTCTTACAAGAAAACAAATGCCAATGCAGACTGATATAATCTGCAAATCTCTCTTTCAAGTTTAATGGAGAAATGAAACACTTCTATGACAAAGAATAACTGAAGAAATTTATTACTACCAAACCAACACTACACAGACTACTAAAAGATATTCTAGCAAAAGATCAAAATGCTCATAATTCCAGGAATGACAACAGAAAGAACTGACTAAATGCAGCAAACCATTAAACACAGGAGAAAATTAGGGAACCAACAGCAGGAAAATAACATGACAAACATAAATCAATACATATTAATTATATTGACCAATGTAAATGGAGTAAATTCACCAATTAAAAGAAATAACTTGGCAGACTGGATTAAGAAACAAAATCCAACAATATGGTGTGTACAAGAAACACAGTTAACTCATAAAGAAATTCATAGGCTAAAAGTCAAAGGATGGAAAAAAAATACTCCATGCTACAGGACCTCAGGAAAAAAAACAGGGGTAGGTATTCTGTTCTGAGATAATCTGAACTTCAAACCAAGAACGATCAAATGAGATAAAGAAGGTTACTATATACTGGTTAGGGGAAAAATTCAAGAGGAAAAGATAACAGTCATAAATTACGTATGCACCAAATATGAGAGCACCCAATGATATAAGACAAATTTTAAAGGACATGAAAAATCTAATAATCAATATTACATTCTCTTTTTTTTTGGCGGAACTGAGGATTGAACTCAGGTCCTTGCACTTCCCAGGGAAGTGCTTATTCTACTGAGTCATCTTTGTGGCCCCCCAATATCACATTCCTAACAAGGGACCTCAGTAGCCTCTTCTCTCAAAAAGGTATGTAAAGCAGACAAAAATTAGCAAAGCACTAGCAGAACTGAATCAAACTTCTGAACAAATGGATTTGGTGAACATATACAGAGTGTTCCACCCAACAGCATCTGAATACACATCTTTTTCAGCTGTACATAGGACACTTTCTAAAATAGACCACATACTAGTCCACAGATCATGCTTAAGTATATGAAAGGAAACAGAAATTATCTTATGCATATAATCTGATCACAGTGCAATGAAACTGGAAATTAATGAGAAAAGAAACCACAAAAACTCCACAAACATATGCAAATTACATAACACCTTCCTCAGCAACCAATGGGTTACAGGTGAAATTAAATAAGAAATTAAACAATATCTACAATCTGACAAGAATTCAAACACAATTTACCAGAATTAGGGCAGGCCAAATAGTTCAGCAGATTAAAGCTCCTCAAGCAGGTGCAGGAGCCAGGCATTCAATCCCCGGGCCTGCTGTGCTGGCCCCGCCCCCAGGGCATGCTGAAATAGCAGTTGAGACTGGGTGTGGTGGCACATGCCTGTAATCCTAGCTCTTGGGAAGCTGTAAACAGGTGGATCACTACAGGTTCCATCTAGTTGTGAGGCCCTGAGCACCCTGTAGACCCTCCCCTAAAATTAAAAAAAAAAAAAAAAACTTACGAGAATTTGTAGGATGCAATGAAAGCAGTTCTTAGACAGAAATTTATAGCAGTGAACTCACACATTAGGAAAACAGAGCAAGAACAAATAAATACCCTAATGCTGCACCTCAAGAGTCAAGAAAAAAAAAGAGTAAACCAAGCCCAATGCCCAAAGACAGGAGGAAATTATAAAGATTAGGGCATAAATTAATGCAATGGAGACAAGGAAAAGAATACAAAGAAGTAATGAATCCAAAAGCTGGTTCTTTGAAAGATTAAATAAAATTAATAAACCCTTAGCCAACCTCCTCAAGAAGAGGGAAGAAAAAACTCAAATAGAGCAATAAAGAATAAAAAGGGTGAAATTACTACAGATCCTATGTAAATTCAACAGATCATCAACAGCTATTTTGAAAATTTTTACTCTCACAGGATAGAAGACCAGAAGAAATGGACCAACTCTTAGATAGGTATAAATTGCCAAAATTGAATCAAGATGGTATAAAAACTCTGAATAACCCAATATCTCCAATGAAATTGAAAATGTAATAAAAAAAACTTTAGAAAAGCTACAAAGAAAATGCCCAGATACTGATGGATTCACAACTGAATTCTACAAGACATTTAGAGAAGATTTAATCACAATATTCCTCAAACTCTTCAATGAAATGAAAAAGGAAGCAATACTCCCAAAATCATTTCTGAAGGCAAGTATTATTCTGATACCGAAACTGGAGAAATGTCTAACCAGAAAGAGAATTAAAGGCCAATCTCCCTCATGAACATAGATGCAAAAATTCTCAACAAAATACTAATAAATAGAATACAGCAAATCATCAAAAAGATCATACACCATAGCCCAGTAGGATTCATCCCCAGGATGCAAGAATACATTAACATAGGCAAATCCATAAATGTAAGACATGACAAAAATAAAGCCAAAACCAAAAAACATGTGATCATCTCAATAGATGCAGAAAAGGCTTTTGACAAAGTCCAACACTCATTCATGTTCAAAGTCCTACAGAAAATTGGGATAGATGGCCTATAGCTCAATGTGTTAAAAGCTATGTATGACAAGCCAATAGGCAACATAATTCTAAGTGGAGAAAAGCTGAAATATTTTATCCTCAAATCAGGTACAAGACAAGGATGTGCTCTATCTCCACTCTTATTCAATATAGTTCTGGCATCATTAGCTAGAGCCATCAGGTAAGAGAGAGAAATAAAAGGAATAAAAATAGGAAAGAAGTTAAACTACCATTATTTGCAGATATCAAGATACTCTACTTGGAAGAACAAAAAAACTCCACCAAGAAGCTTCTAGAATTGATACACAAATTCAGTAGCATAAAACAAATTAGCTGAGAGAAAAATTGGAGAAACAATACTTTTCACAATAGCATCCCCAAAAATGAAATGCTTAGAAATTAGTCTAACAAAGGAAGGAGAAGATCTATACAATGAAAACTACAACCCTGTAACCAAAGAGCTCAAAGAGGATTTTTAAAAATGGAAAGAGATTCCTTGCTCTTGAATAGGAAGAACCAACACTAAAAAAAATGACTATACCCCCAAAATATTACAGATTTAATACATCTGTATAACATCAAAATATCATCAATGTACCTCACAGATCTAGACAAAATACTCTTAAAATTTATTTGGAACCAGAAAATACCTAGAATACCAAAGACAATCTTGGTTAACAAAAGCAAGGCAGGAGGAATTACAATCCCTAACTTGAAATTATACTACAAAGCTACACAATAAAATCAATGCAGTACTTGCAGAAAAAATAGACTCAAGGATCCAGGGAACAAATTAGAAGATGCAAATGCAACTACAAACACACTTAACTAACATCTTTGACAAAGAGGCCTGTTATGGTTTGTGCGTATTTGTCCACTGAAAGCCTCATGCAGCCACTGAGGTGCCGCTCTATAGTTTGTGATTAATTTATGATCCAAGGCTGGCATTATGAGTCTGAGTATTGCTGGGATTATGGGTGTGAGTGCTACACCCAGCCTGGGGCAGATAGCCTGAGTGTAATATAAGAGAGACAGAGAGACAGACTTGCTCTCTGTTGCCACTGTTGCTGTTACTCTTCCCCTTTGCTCTTGCTGTATTGCTGTCTTCTGCTGCCAAGAACTGCTGCTTTCTGCCTTGGACCCATCTAAGTATGGACTGAAACTTCTGGTAACTGGGAGCTAAAGAAACCTTCCCTTCCTTCATTTGGAGTGTCAGGTGTTTGTCCCAGCAACGAGAGAAGAATAACTGAGACAGGGCTGAACATGTTCACTGGAAAATAGGTAGCCTGTTTAACAAAAGGTGATGGAAAAATTGGATCTCCATGTGTCAAATACTAAAAGTAGACCTAGGTCCATTGTCATGTAGTAAACTAAAGTTAAAATGGATTAAAGATCTAAACATTAAAACAGAAACACTGAATCTCCTGGAAGCGAAAGTAGGTGGAGATCTTGAAGACAGGAGTAGGCAGACTGTTCGTGAATAAACATCAAAGTCCATGAGCGATACTCCAAGTACTCAACAACTGGGATCTCATCTTATTGAGAAGTGTCTGTATGTCAGAAGAAATCACCACCAGAGTGAAAAGACAACTCGCAAGTTGGGAAAAAAACCACTGTAGCCAACAGTCACTCAGACAAGGGACTTCTATCTAAATTATAAAAAGAACTAGAAATACATTCTGACCCCCGAATTTAGAGACCCAATACAAAAAAGGGCATCTGAGGCGAATACATATTTCTCAGTGGAAGATATACAAACCACAAATAAATATGTGAAAAAAAATTTCCACAGCAACTTGCCATTAGATAAATACAAAGTAAAACTACTCAGATAAAATCTCAACCCGAAAGAATGGCTCTCATAAGGAAATCAATTAGTAACAAATGTTGGAGAAGCTGTAGGGAAAAAAGAACACTTCTCCACTGCTGGAGGGAATGTAAACTGGTACAACCACTATGGAAATCAATGTGGAGACGCCTCAAAAACTAGGACTGGGAATCCTATTCAACCTAGATATTCCTCTTCTGGGCATTTTACCAAAAGAACTGAAAATATTGTACTGCAATGATGCATGTGCACCCATGTTTATAGCAGCACAATTTGTCATAGCCAACTCTTGGAAACAACCAAAATGCCCATCACTTGAGGAATGGATGAAAAAGATGTGATATTTTTATACAATTGAGTACTACTCAGTTATAAAGAAAGACAAACTCCAAGCCTTTATAGGTAAATGGATGCAACTAGCAGCTATACTCATAAGTGAAGTGAATCAGACTGCATGTGTAAATATCATATTGTCTCTCAAATAGAAGAACCTGAAAAAAATAAGTAAAACTTGAAGGGTATACTAGATGGAGTATACTGGGAAGAAACTGAACTTAGGGATTAAACAACGAAGATGAGAGAAAAGAGAAAAGATAGGAAAAAAAGCAGGCAGAAAACATCCAAGTCTGTATACAGGATGGCTGAGATAATTGAACTAATAATTTCCATCAGTTTTTTGAAAATAGTAGTTAATGCATAGGATTTTCACCTTGACTAACTCTGTATGCTGATATCTGAAATCTGAGCGACTACATTGAGGACAGCAATGTGTAATACAAAACCCATGGTTGAATACCTCCATTTCTAATGCCTCATCAATCACTTCTCAGCCTTTTGGCTAGGATCAATTATAGTACCTAATGTTTTATAAATTATTGTACTCTCCTTAAAATAAATTTTTAAAAAGCCATGGAAAAAATTAAGATTTCTTGAAAGCGAGCATTAATATTCAATTATTTGTCCAATCTTGCATAACAATATCTGTTAATCTGAGCAACAGATTTGATGATAAAAATAGATAATATAACCACTGTTAACTAGCTATTCCTGTTTTGAAAATCTGTAACATATACATTATTGTATGTCACTCTGTTTCTGTCGTTTTCTTTTTGTTTTTGCTCTTCAAAATAATATAAAATTAAATGTAAAATGAAAAAGAGTTCCAAAATGCTAACCTGGCTGCATGTTCTTGGTGTTGTGAGTGGCCTGAGAAAGGGAGAATTCTATTAGCAAATGAAATGAGTGTGCTTATATTTATTTGATGGAGAATGACATTAGCATTCTACAAGGAGAATTCAGAGAAAAATTAGCTCTGAATTGAATTATTTTGCAGCTGAAGCAGCCAAACTTATTGACCATCTGAGCTGTGTAGAATAACCTTTGCCAGTTCTGAAATAGCAAGCCCCCATAAACTTTGCAAAGTGTTTTTTTTTTTAAGTTGGAAAACAGCCCTTCTCTCTTCACCCCTCCATCTGGGTGTGGGTTGAGGCTTCTAAGCCAGCACCTTCTGTGACATTGGACAGGTCAAATATCTCTCTGAATTTTGATTTTTCCATTGGTGAATATGCCTACTTAATATATAAATTAAGTGAAAAAATATAGACGAAGCACTTTGTGTAATAATTGGCAATGAGACTCATAATAACCATAGCAAATATAATTGTATTATCTACTAAACACTGAATATGTCCTATAGACTAGCATTACTGCTTAGTCTCAACACTCTTCAGATTCTCTACTACTGTTATTATTGTGTTGATTTGACAGATGAGACCTTCAGAGATAAAAATCTCATAGCAAGAAAATAGTAGCATCTAGCTTCAAACTTTGGTATCCCTATGTGAAGGGACACAGGCTTTATGTAAGTTGTCATAATCAAAATGGAGTCAGTTATGTGAAACCTTACTAAAGTGGAGGCCAGAAACCATGAAGAAAGGGTGGCTAACAACACACACACCTGTGATAAAAACATGTTTCAAGGGCTTTCTGAAAACCACAGCTTTGCACAAAGGCCCTCTCAACTTCACACGAAGAATACTTCTGTGAGGATACCTTTCTATCTAGCAACTGCTTTTTTTTGGGGGGGGATGGGGGACTGTGTTCACCTTTCTTATTCCTCCTTCCAGTCAAGGACAATCATTTGAAAGCCATTTATATAACCTCCCTTATTTTATCTTTAAATCCCCTTGTCTCTCTTCATTTCACTGAATCTTCAAAGCATGCAATGCTAGGTTACAATCTTCTAGAGAGCCACTCTGCTGGTATTTCAGTGGACACACTGAACCATTTATCATACTTTGTTATAAGTACTTTCTCAATATATCAGCTGGTTCCTCCACTCCCTGAGTATTTAGCAGGAAACTATTGTGTGCATGGAATTGCAGAAGACCAGTGATGGACCTCTTGGAAGAGCTTCAAATGGCAACTTGTTAGTTCCATGTGAAGCACAGCACTTGGCAAGCAGATGCTAAGGAACAGGAGTTAACTGCCTTCTCTGCTATTTGCAGAAATAAAGAACATGAAGTCAAGAAAGAGGAAGCAAATATAGCCTGATGGAGGAAGAACATGGAAACCCCAGCGAGAAGTAGTTTGTACCACCAGGTTTGCTTGCTCTCCGTTGTCATGAATTCGTATTATTTCCTTGAAGCAATTGGAAAATCGAAATCAGCTGTATTTCTCCTCTGGGCCTAGTATCCTGGCAGGACTTCAGAGACCCTGCAGGTATTTGCTGTATCAAACTGAACGCGAGCATGTGTACTATTCACATGGTGCTACTGCCCCAGGGACAAGGCTCAAGGAGCCAGCAAAGGAACTTGGTATAGATCACCATTTCCGAAATTAGATGCTCATTTTGATGGTTTAAAAAGAAATCCAGAACCCTCTTCAGTGGACTGCTATTTCTTTAGGTGAAATGGAACCCACCTGGAGTCCTAAAGGCATGTGTGTGTGTTCTGCAACACCCAAGGTTCCAACAAGACGGAACTTCTGTTGAAATAGATACCCCAGAAAGTCTTCAGTGAAAACAGTGAATTCTGAATTAGAAGAATTCTGCCTTCTAAAGAGCCTGCGTTCAAATTGGGTCCTTGTCTGTAACTTCAGCTCTCTGGGAGACTAACGCAGGAGGATCCCAGTTCAAGCCCAGCCTGGGCAACTTAGCAATTTAGTGCAATTCTATCTCAAAAAGGTTGTGCTCACTGAGAAAGCCCTGGGTTCAATCTCCTATATAGTTTTTATGAATATGCATGATATACATACATATGCATAAAAACTTGGGCTTAGAGAGTAAGCACCTAGCTCTCCTCATGTGAAACAGTCAATGAGCTCTGTCCTTCACAGCCACACAGCTGCACAAAAGGATGGCAAGCAGCAGGAAACACAAGTCGCTCCACTGTTCCCAGCATTCAAAGCAAGAATCCACACACATTTTTGTCTATACATTTCAATGGCAGCAAAACACACATTTCATAGCATTTATTGTTACTATTGTAAGAAGGAAATAAGTCATAAATATAGAGAAATTTCCCCCACCTTTCTGGAGAGAACCAAAGCAGAGAGAGAGAGAGAGAGAGAGAGAGAGAGAGAGAGAGAGAGAGAGAGAGAGAGAGAATGCAGTTTTCAGAACCAATGAACTGGCAAGGGAGAGCAGCTTCGCCCGTACCCCCAGGAAGCTTGGAGCCACACCTGCCCACTCACTGCAGAGTCTCCACTGCTTACATGCTCAGCAGAGCCTGTGCCCAGCAGAAGCAGCCATACTGAAAGCTGGTCCATTAGTGCCAAGCTCTTGGATGTCACATAGTCATCTTAGTGCCAAGCTAGACTAAGCTAAGAAAAATTCATTATGACTCGAAGGGAAAAAGTTATTAGTTCTCAGACAATTAACAGAAACCAGCAGGAGGCTTATTAACTGTTAATGGTAGTGAGCCTCTATCTGGTAATAACTCACAAAATATTTCAAAACATTCTTGAGGAGGCAGAGGAAGAAGTCCTGATCTGACCCCTGCGTTACTAACCAGGTACCTAGGGGCAGCCTCTCATCACTGACTCTCGGGAGCTATCTTTCCCTTTGGTTGGAGCCTTTCCACAGTGCTCCATCTCAAGCCAATATGTGAGATCAAAGCTCACAAAATTCAGTGCTACCCCCAAGCAGAGATTTGGTAACTGCTGGGTGTCTACACAGGGAGCTCTGAGAGAGACCTAAGAGGCAGAAGCAGGGGCCACTTTCTATAGGAGTCTGCTGTCCTTGTCTTCTGGTGTGTGGGACAGTGACTTAGGTTTTCAGATTCATTTTGATGCTCTATAAACTAAAAATGATAACACTTTACAGCAAGGGTAACTAAAAGCACTAAATGAGCTAACATCTATAATGTGCTCAGCAAAGGTTCCTGCCTACAGTGAGTCTGTAGAAGTTCTAGCGCTAAGATGGTGTAGAGGTGCTGTCCTCTACTAGAACCCCACAGGCTACAAGGCAATGAGAACCCGGTGTATGACTTCAGAGACTGAGGTGAGATGACATGGATTTTAGTATTCCAGTGGAGGAAGAAATGATTCCTCCTGATTAGAGTACTTCATAAAAGCAGCAATAAAGGAAGTGTTTGAAAGGATGTCGACAGTTTGTGTAGGTTTTACCATGCAGGGATACAAGCAGTGAAAACATTAGAAGCACAGGCAAGGCGATGGAAAAACGTCAAATGTGGGGAAATAAAGCAGCCCAGGCAGTCCAGAAAAATATATTTGAATGGAAGAACATATGAATAAAGGCCCTACATCTTGTGTCTCTAAGTTTGAACATTATTTGGGAGGTAATAGGAAGGAGTTCATGGTCTTTTAACAGAGAAATTGTACCATCATTGACAGAAATGCTATAGAAATAGATACTTATTTTCATTAATTTTCCTAAACATGATTTCTCAGTTTAGGATACAAATTAGAAAATAACATTTGCAGGCTAAGAATGTTAAAGACCATGTGAACTAATGATGTGAAACTTCTACCAATTAATTGTGCTCAAAATTCAAAGGCTTGAAAAAATGACCCCTTGTGTATCTCGAGAGCTCAGTAAGTCAGGGTAGGCTTAGCTGAGTCTGGAGTCCACAGCTAGGACTTTGGGTTTAGGGTGCGACAGGGACCGAGGCCCTCTGCTAAGTGGACGCCCATCTCCCAGCAGGCCAGGCTGGGTTTGCTCAGCTGGAGAAAGCAGGGTTCTGACAGAGTGAATGGCACAGACTTACACATCACCTCTTCTGTCTTATGCTACTGATTAAAGCAAGCCAGAAGGTCAGACTGCATTTTAGGTGTAGGGATAGGGATTGCCTTCTTGGCAAGAAGAGCTGCTGTGTCTGATTGAAAAGGTGACTGGGTTAAAAAAAAGAAAAGAATACAACTTTCTTGGTAAAGATACAAATATAGGAACATTTTCACAATCTGTAAGACAACTATTTGGTATTAATAAATACAGGTACAGCCTATATACTCACATCCTTACTGGTTACATAGTCAAGCAAATAACAACAGTGAATTCCAACAGCTCCTTCCCTAATAGAAAGATGTGGTGCTGAATATGGAAAAGCCCTACAAATACAGGCTATTCAGAAATCCTAACATGTATATCTATTGTAGTGAGTTCTAAAGAGGAGTAAAGGGCTTATGGCCCACTGGCCAAATGTAACCAAATGTGTTTGTGACTTCTTATTCAGGACAAAAAGCAAATTTAATGGGCTATGAGGGAAGAATTGATCCATGAAGCAATTTGGTAGCAATTGCCAACAGCTTACTGAGAATTAAAGTAATAACAGAAAACTGTCTGAAATGGTTCAAGAGAATAACCTCCAACTCTGAAAGTGAGATCATTTAGCAAGAAATAAAAAGAAAGAGCCAGTAAGGTAATGCTGAGACTGAAAATTTAAGGAGAGATTTCGGGCAGTCTTGATTCCCATCCTTTTTTCTTTCTGCTTCTTCCTTTTAATCCATGAGTAAAATCAAGCATGTCATCACTAAATTCAGCATGCAATTAAAAGGGCAGTCAGGAACAGCTATAATTTTACTAAATCAATTTTTTCTTGATGATATTTGCAAGCCCTCTGCAGTTTATCTATTTCTTCTCCCTCATAAGCATGTGCACATGGAGATTGGTGCTGTTGGACTGCTCATGAATGTTAAGTGCCAGGCATTGATTTCTGTTTTGGTGAGGAGGTGGGAGAAAACATTTCCACGAATGAGCTGGTGGTCGCCATCCAGTTTCTAGCATACTGGTACCCATAGCCCTACTGTGCAGTGAGACCTTTTGCTAAAAGTCCTGGTGCAGCACTAAAGATTAACTGGGCACAGTGCCCTAGTGACTCTCAGCTGCAGCTCGAATGGGTTCAGAACATAGCTAAGGTACAGGGGTCAGCCCAAGAAGGTGTGATTTGTTGATGTCCATGGCCCAGAAATTCTGGGGACAATCTGTTCTCTGAAAGTCATATCCTGGATTTCTATTTCAGACATAAACTACAGCAAGCTTCTTCTCCTTCTTGATGGAAGAGGTTAGCTCAGTTGGTTTCTTGCCAAGAGATATAACTTCAGTCCCAAGCAGATACAGGAATATTGAATGACCAACAGCCAAGAAGTGAGTTTCTTTATGTCATGGTGTTACACTGCAAAATGTGCCAGATAAAACCAGTTTTTGGAGGATGGTAACCAAAGCATGAAATATCTCAGAGTAAAAGTTAGTGTACCTAGAAATACTTCTTTCTGGGTTCCCTATTCTGAGATATAAGTCTCTGTAAATACAGATGTAGTGGAAGCTTCAAATGCAAAGTGGATATTTGTGTGCCATGGTGTGTGTGTGTGTGTGTGTGTGTGTGTGCGCGCGTGTGTGTGTGGGGGGGCGCATGCACATGTTGTTGTCATTTAGCCTGCCTAGCACACCTTCCTGCCTTTCTGAAACACTCCAGGACACTTGACCGCATTGCAAATCCTCATCGCTTCATCAGGCTGAGGCTTTGAAGCAAGTTAGACACAATATCCTCAGCATCAGTGCTGGATAAGGGCTCAGAGAGACCAGTGAGGTTTTTCAAATGACCTAGTCTCGGTGATCATTCCATGAGGGAGCTGTTCACCCTAACCAAGACAGTCAGATAGGTGAAGATTTCTGTGGTGCCCTCAGGAGAAGAGCCGTGAGGCTATGCATGTTAACTTGAGGGGTTTGGAAGCTACCTAGGTTTAATGAAGCACACTGTCAGATGAGTCCGGGTGGGCCATGCAGTCATGTCCTTGGACCTTCATCTGGTCCCCAGCCCCTTCCTGGCACTATTCCCTTACTCTGCTTCACAGTCGCCAAGAGTGGGAGCTTCCTCCTATCAAGTCCTGCTTCAGGGGCATTCCCACTTTATGGCTAGGCAGCCGCAGCTGTGTCTCCTGAATCCATGAGCCAAATTAAGCATCTCTTCCTGTAATCTAGAGATGTCTGCCTTGTGTCACAGCAAGAGCAAACTGACACATAAATGGATATTATCATTTGACTGAATTTGCTAAAAATATAAGTTTGGAGTTGCTCTACAGATCATACTCTTAAGAGAAATAAATCAGAACACGCATACACAAACAACATATTATCTCCTATAAGAATCTGAAAAAGAAAATGGAATCTGAAGGGTACAATAGACTCTAGAAAAGGGAATGAACTTATTCAGAAAGAAAAAATTCAAAAATATCTATAATTCAATGAAAATTCAAGCACAACTTATCTGAATTTATGGGATGCAATGAAAGCAGTTCTCAGAGGGTAATTTATACCTGTGAACTCACACATTAGGAAAACAGAACAAGAACAAATAAATACCCTAATGTTGCAACTCCAACATCTAGAAAAGAGCAAACCAAGCCGAGCCCAAAGATGGGAAGAAATCATAAAGATTAGAGCAGAAATTAATTCAATTGAGACAAAGAACACAATTCAAAGAATTAATGAATCAAAAAGCTGGTTCTTTGAAAGATTAAATAAAATTGATAAGCCTCTAGCTTACTTCATCAAAAAGAGGAAAGATGTTATACTGCAACATCATTTAATTCAGTTGTGTCCCAAATTTTCTGATCAAGGAGATTATGGGACCACAGAGGAATATGAGCAATGATGTAGTGTGCACTTAAAGAAAGTCACATGGAGAGAAAACATTCTCTCAGGCTTTCACAGAAAACAAATTGGTCAAGTAATTGCTATGACTCATCCACATGGTTGACACTGACAAAGGATCTACAAAGGGTTTCAGGATCAATCCTGAGGGGAACTGACTGATCTTATCAGATACTACATTACATTTCTTGTTATATAGGTCTTGCTTTATCTTGGTCTTAACCATCCAGTAGAAAATTGTAGAAACGGGGTATGAAAAGTGGAGTCATGTTAATATGCTGAGCTATGGAAGGCTCAAGTCAACAGATTCCGACATTGCCAGTCCTGTGGATAACCCACTACTATTGTGGACTACTGGAATACATTGGAATATTTTGCTGAATTCATACACATACAATATTTGGATGGCAATGGAATACCTATCTCTGACAAAACTAAACAAAAAAGGAGATATAAATGAAGGTCAATTTTGCATCTGTATATACAAAATAATTAGGATAGATATATAGCTACTTTCTCTTAATTCAATAAGAAGGAAGATTTGTACCAATAGTGTTTGGACAGGATATCATGTCTGCATCTTGTGCTATGAATACTACAAAGACAACAATATGCAATGTATTACTTGTTGTAGGTCACCTACCAACCTGTTTTGAATTGTCTCATTGCAATTTTTTTTCAATAAAATTAATAATATAAAAATAAAATTATTAAAACAAAAAAGAGGAATGAAAAAAATTCAAATACAAGCAATAAGGAATAAAAAGAGTGTAACTGCCAGAGACCCAGTGAAAATTAAGAAGATCGTCAGTAGCTACTGTGAGAACCTTTACTTTCACACAATAGAAGACACAAAAGAAATGGACAAATTCCTAGAAAGGTACAAATTACTAAAACTGAATCAAGAAGATATAACAACTCTCAATAATCCAATAACAGTCAATGAAATAGGAAATGTAATAATAAAAGAAAAAAAACCCTACCGGCAAAGAAAAGTCCAGGTCCAGATGGATTCACAGCTGAATTTTACAAGAAATTTATGGAAGATATAACCCCTATATGCGTCAAACTCTTCAACGAAATTGAAAACGAAGCAATTCTCCCAAAATCATTCTTGGAGGCAAGTATTATTCTGATACCAAAATCAGGAAAAGCTGCAACTAAAAAAAGAACTACAAGCCAATCTCCCTCGTGAACATAGATGCAAAAATCCTCAATAAAATCCTAGCAAATGGAATACAGCAAATCATCAAGAAGATTATACAGCATGACCAGGTAGGATTCATCCCAGAGACAGAAGAATGGCTCAATATATGCAAATCTATAAATGTAGTACACTGTATCAATAGAGCCAAATCTAAAAACCACATGATCATCTCAATAGATGCAGAAAAGGCTTTTGACAAAGTCCAACACTCATTCATGTTCAAAGTCTTACAGAAAATTGGAATACATGGCCTCTACTTCAATCTGATAAAAGCCATCTATGACAACCCAACAGCTAACATAATCCAAAATGGGGAAAAACTGAAATCTTTCACTCTCAGATATGGTACAAGACAAGGATGTCCTCTTTTACCCCTCCTATTCACTATAGTTCTGGAATCATTAGCTAGAGCCATCAGACAAGAGAGAGAAATAAAAGGAATAAGAATAGGTAAAGAAGAATTAAATTATCATTATTTACAGATGACATGATACTTTACTTGCAAGACCCAAAAAACTCCACCAAGAAGCTCCTAGAATTGATACACAAATTCAGTAGCATAGCAGGATACAAAGTCAATACCCAAACATTCCTCTACATACACACTGAGAGAGAAATTAGAGAAACAGTACCTTTTACAATAGCATCACAGAAAATGAAATACCTTGAAAATCATCTACCTAAAGAAGTTAAAGAACTTTGCAAGGAAAATTAAAGTACTCTGAAAAAAGTGACCATACAAGATTTCAGAAAATGCAAAGATATTCTCTGCTCCTGGATAGGAAGAACCAGGATTGTGAGGATGGCCATACTCTCAAAATGGCTGTACAGATTTAATAGGATCTCTGTCAAACTACCACCAACATACCTCACAGAACTAGAGAAATCATTCCTAAAATTTATTTGGAAACAGAAAAGACCTAGAATAGCAAAGACAACCCTGGGAGACAAAAACAAGGCAGGAGGCATTACAATTCCTGACTTGAAATTATACTGCAAATCTACTGTGCTAAAATCAGCATAGTTCTGGCAACAAAACAGACATGAGGATCAGTGGAATAGATTAGAAGACACTGAAGCCCCTACGAACACACTCAGCCACCTGATCTTTGACAAACGGGCCAAACATGCTCACTGGAAGAAAGATAACCTCTTCAACAATGGTGCTGGAAAAACTGGCTCTCTACATGCCGAAAACTAAAACTTGATCCAGTTCTATCACCATGCACTAAGCTAAAGTCAAAATGGATTAAAGATCTAAACATTAAAACAGAAACCCTAAATCTCCTGGAAGAGAAAGTAGGAGGAACTCTTGAAGATATAGGGGTAGGCAAAGAGTTCATGAACAAAAATCAAATCACACGGGGACCTCTTCTTAATTGAGAAGTTTTTGCACATCAAATGAAATTACCAACAAAGTGAAAAGACAACACACAAATTTTGAAAAAATCTTAACTAATAAGCACTCAGACAAAGGTCTGCTCTCTAGGATTTATAAAGAACTAAAAAACATTAGGGCCCCAAAATGTAAAGACCCAATCCAGAAATGGGCATCTGAGATGAACACACACTTCTGAGAGGATGAAATTAAAGTAGGGAATAAATATATGAAAAAATGATCCACCTCACTAGCTATCTGTGAAATGTAAATTAAAATAACATTGAGATACCATCTTACCCCAGAAAGAATGGCTATCATAAAGAAATTAACTAACAAGTAATGTTGGAGAGGCTGTGGGGAAAAAGGAACCCTTCACTGCTGGTGGGAATGTGGACTCATGCAACCATTGTGCAAATCCATGTGAAGACTACTTAGAAAACTAGGACTGGAAATCCCATTCAAGCCAGCTATCCCCCTCCTGGAAATTTTCCCAAAGGAACTGAACACATCATATTATAGTGATACATGTATACCTATGTTTATAGCAGCACAATTTGAGATAGCCAAATCTTGGAAACAACCAAGATGCCCTTCACCTGAGATATGGATGAAAAATAAGGGGTATTTTTATGCAATGGAGTATACTCAGCTATAAAGAATGATAAACTTGAAGCATTTATATTTAAGTGTATGCCACTTGAACATATACTCATAAGTGAAATAAACCAGACCCACATGTGCAAATATCATATATCCTCCATAAGAACTCAAAAGAAGAAATACAAATAGAAAGGTATAACACAATTAAAAGAAAAGCAAGAACTTGAGGATTAGACAACGAAGAGATGGCAAGGAGAAAAGCTAGGAAACATAACAGGGGTAAAACCATACATTTATATGCACAAGATGGTTAAGGCAATGATCCTGAAAAACATCAGCAGATTTTTGGAACTAGCAGTTATTGGTAGGATTCTCACCCTAACTAACTATATATGTTGATACCTGTGAACTAAGCAACTGCACTGAAGATAGCAGTGTGTAATACTAGGGCCATGCTTGGAATGCCTGTCATTCTGGTCTTTTAAGTAAGTACTGTTTGTCATGACATACCAATTATTGACATACTGTCTCTCAAGTAAATGTTTACTTTTAAAAATGGGTAATAAATGAAAAATAGAGACATAAAAAAATGTCACAGGACTGTTCTGCTACAATGCTGTGTATGGTTAGATTTCTAAATTTCTGTGTAAAAATATGTAATTGTTTATTCATATTTTTAATTTTTAATTTTGTCTTCCTATTCTGTAGGGACTTAAAGTTTAACATATCAATGCTCGATAGAAAATACCTGTTCTATGTTATGCCTAAGATGTTTGATATTCAGATAGATAGTGAGGTTAAACCCAAATGCATATGTTATAAGGTAATAATAAGCTTCTCTTCTTGAGGGTTAACAACCTAAGATTGCAGATCAAAAGTTATAGAAAAAGAAGGGCTGCAAGATCAGCCAAAATTTTGGCACTAGCCTTTCATAGAAAAAGAAGGGCTGCAAGATCAGCCAAAATTTTGGCACTAGCCTTTCAAGGTCAGTGAGGACTCAGGACATAAGAGAACTTGCACTGTAACACCCTGTAACTCAGTTATGTCCCAAATTTTCTGATCAAGGAGATTATGGGCCCACAAAGGAATATGACCAATGATGTAATGTGTGCCTAAAGAGAGTCACATGGAGAGAAACCATTCTCTCAGGCTTTCACAGAAAACAAATTGGTCAAGCAATGGCCGTGACTCATCTACATGACTGACACTGACAAAGGATCTACAAAGGGTTTCAGGTTTAATCTTGAGGGGAACTGACTGACCTTATCAGATACTATAGTTACATTTCTTGTTATATAGGTCTTGCTTTATTTTGGTCTTAACCATCCAGCAGAAATGTATAAAAACGAGGTATGAGGGGTAAAGCCATGTTGCTATGCTGGACTATAAAGGGCTCAGGTCAACAACTTCTGACATTGCCAGTCCTGCAGATGACCCACTACCATTATGGACTACTGGACCATATTGGAATATTTTGCTGAGTTCACACACCTATAATATTTAAATGACAATGGAATGCCCTTCTCTGACAAAACTAAACAAAAAAGGGATACAAATGAATGACCATTTTATATCTGTATATTCAAAATAAGATAGATACACAGCTACATTCAATGAATAAGAATATTTGTTCTAATCGTGTTGGTGGGTGGGATATCATGTCTGCATCTTGTACAATGAATAACCACTGAGACAACAATGTGCAATGTATTTATTATTGAAACTGTCCTACTGATCTATTTTGAAACTGTCCTATTTCTTCTTTCATGGCTGGCCAGATAGCTAAGCAGACTAAAGTGCCTACTTAGGCAGATGCAGGGACTGTAGTTTGATTTCTGAGTTGGCATTTGAGACTGGGAATGGTGGAGCATGCCTGCAATCAGTGCTTGGCAGGCTGAAAACAGGAGAATCACTACAAGTCCGATCTACGTAGTGAGACCCATACATAGAAACAAAAAAAAAAAAATCCTCTTTCTTCAATTCTAGCATTGTTATCTTTTTGTCATCTCTCTTTTTTTTTGCCTTCACAATTTTTCAGATGTAAGATATAAAAGTAATTTTATGTTTAACCTTTTCCAAGAATAGAAAAGCAAATTCTATTAATTTACAGAAAGCTCCAAAATGAAGTAAGGAACAATATACTCCAAAATAACCAAATCCTAGCAGAAACAAGTAGATCATGTAGAAAATACAGAACATAGAAAGACACAAAAGAACAAGCAGAAAAAAAGAGAAGGGAAAATGGATAAACAAACAAATAAAGAAGATTCCACCTATTTTCCAAGATCCTTGAGAACATATTCTATCTATAGTCCTCACAGTGGTGTGACAGATCTCTAGTTTTCCTCCCTCAATTTATTTCACCCTTCCTGATGGAACACAGTAGACAACGTATTTTCTCTTTCCCTTCAAGCTAGTTCTAGAGTGTGATTAATGTACCTGATTTAATGTGAAAAGTAGCAACATATGAAACCATTACCCCACACGCTCTTCTTCCCACCTGGTGTTGCTACAGCTGTGACCCAGTTTTGAGCATGCAGATAGAAACAACAGCCTAAGGGATGACACCCTGGCAAGAAGGCAGGAGAGTAGGTTCCTAAGTGCCTCCCAGAAGCGCAGTTACCTCGTCCATCACCTATCAGTTACACAAGAGTAAAGAAAAGTTCCATGTACTGAAAGTCACTTTATTAGGGGAGTGTGAATGCTGTGTCAGCTTAAATCAATTAAGGAATACCTAGTAGATAAATCAATCACAGTTCTGGGTGTTCTGTGCATGACCGACAAGGAGATTGGCAATCTGATGGGAGAAATTTCACCTTGGTTACAAGTACCACAGACTGAGGCTTATAGCTCAGGTAAAATCTAAAGGGAAAGAAGCAAATGTGTCCGTTTTGAAGAGCTGCTGTCTTCCTCAATGGATCTGCCTTGGTTGCCATTGCTTCTGGACACTGGTCTCCAGGCTGTCAGTTCCTCTAGCCTTCCAAACACAGATGCATGCTGGGACTCCTTCTTCCTGGTCTTCACCCAGCACAGTGCTGTAGATGCCTCTCATTCTGCAGCCCCTGTCTTCTTGGCTTCTGAGCTACTGGGTCCTCTGCTCTTCCACATGTAGATGGCCATTGCAGACTTTCCTCACTCTGATCTTGTCAGCCTGCCCAATAACTTCTTTGCAAAATTATACACATACTTTCTATTGATTGTATTATAGAGAACCTTAACTAATACTAGGGACTTATTATGATAGCAGCCTAGGTTTATGTCAATAACATAGATGATGTAAAAAAGTAGCAGTGCAAAGAAAATACAGAGATATTAAAAGGACTGAAACATAAAATTATAAAGAAAAAGAAACTTTAAATTTTCACTTGAGGATATAGTTCAGTAAACATAACTCAAAAAGTCTGTTTATCTATCTATCTATCTATCTATCAATCATCTAATTTGTAAACACATAAGTAATAAAATATCAGTCCTAATTATGAGGCTTCTCAGGGAAAGGGTGAAAAATATGAATAAAAGAAATTAATAAAGAACTGGGGGCTGGGGAGATGGCTCACTGGAATATGTGCTTGCCTGGCAAGCTCAAGGGCCTGAGTTCAATCCCTGTCCACAAAAAAAAAGAAAAGAAAAAGAAATTAATAAAGAACTAGTGTATTGATTTCACTTGCAGACAAAACAAAAATAGAAGAATTGAATCTTTCTATCAGAGACCCAGATAGTACTTTCCTCGGCAAAGTGATGGAAAGCTACGAAGAGCTGGAATTACTGTTCTTCCTATTTTTAGTATTGTTTATAAGGATTATCAGCATGTAAAAATGATAAATATATTTTTATGAGATGTGTTTTGCTCTAAGTATATTATATGTAAATAAAAACTTTGAAGTACGGTAAATGAAGAAATATGAGAAAAAGTTTTCCAATTCTGAAGGAAGATGAATCTTCATTTTAAAAGAGATTATTTATAAATATCTAAAAATGAAACATCATTTTGTAATTTGTAAAATTTCTTAACACCAAAGATAAAGAGCTCTCAAAACTTGCCAAGAGAGAGAGAAAAAAATATAAGAATAATAAAAATATATCATTAACAAACATTTCACCACTTATAGAAAATACTAGGAAACACTATAATGAAGTCCTGAAAATTCTAAAAAAAATTTCATGTTATAATTCTGTAACTGATGAAACTAGCAAGAAAATACAACTAATGACATTATTTTCAAATGTGATTCTGAAAGGTTCTTTTTAAAATTCGATTTAGTTATTTGGGGGAATTTACTACAGTAAAACATAGGTTAGTTCCTAGAAAATTGAAGATGTAGATGGATCTAAAAATGGAGAAAGTGGAGAGGGAAATTCTGCCACATTCCGGGAAATCCCAGACCCAGTCCTAGCCCACGTCCAGTGAGTGTGTGGAGAGCTTCTTGCTACCCTGCACAGGCAGGACCAGTCCCAGCCCAGGCACAGCGTGGGCCGGACCCTCTCCAACCAACTTGGACCGCCCCCCACCACACTGCAGTACCTCCCTCACCCCGCCCGCCGAGTAGGAATTTCTGCCACGTTCCGGGAAGCCCCAGACCCAGTCCTAGCCCAGGTCCTGTGAGTGTATGGGAGAGCTTCTTCTTCCCCCTACTTCACCTTGCCCCCTCCAGGCACAGCTCAGGCCTGGCATACATGCCTGGGGTGTAAACCTGCAGCTGCAATCCCTGCAGAGAGTGTAGAGGATAGATCCACCCAGCTAGTCCAGGAGCAGAACATCTTGCACAGGGGCACAACAGGTTCACCCTCAAGGGCAGCAGCGGAAAGGATTATCCACAGCAGCCAGACCCAAGCCAGACGCGACTGGATAAGTCCAAACTTTGTAGAGCTGCACCTGAACTTGAGTACATGCAAAGGTTATAACTACAGCAAAGATCTACAACAAAGGTCAGAAGACAGTGCTACACAAAATGACGAGAAGGAACAAAATGCAACCTCAGAACCAAAGATTCCCACCCTGACTAACTATATATACTGATACCTGTGAACTAAGCTACTGCACTGCAGATGGTAATTTGTAATAGTAGTTTCATGTTTGAAGTGCCTGTCATTCTGGTATTCTGAATATGGGTGGCTTGTCAATACATGCCAGTTACTGCTAAGATGTCTCTCAGGTAGGTGGATGTTCAAGAAGAAGGGGGTGGTGAATGAAAGCAAGAGACAGGAAAAGGAATATTGTGGGACTGTCCTGCTTCAAGGTTGTATATGGTGAGATTTTTGGACTTATGTACAAACATGAGAAGCATAGAATTCTTTATCCTATTTTTAAAATATAATCTAATTTTTAATTTTTTTTATCATATTATGTAGGGACTTAAAGTTCAACATACCAATACTTGATGAAAAATACCGGTTCCTTTTTATGCCTAAGATGTTTAAAATGCAGTGAGATAGTGAGGTTAAGCTTAATAGCCTAAATTATTTGATAATAACAATAAGCTTGTCTTCTGGATGGTTAACAACCTATGCTTGCAGACCAAAATTAGAGAAAAAGGAGGGCTACAAGGAAAGCCAACATTTTGGCCCTAACCTTCGAAGGTCAATTAAGACTCAGGACATATGAGAACTTGTACTGTAACGTCATGTACCTCAGTAGTGTCCCAAATTTTCTGATCAAGAAGATTATGGGGCCAAAGAGGAAAGTGATCGATGATGTAGTGTGCCTAAGGAGAGTCACATGGGGAGAAGACACTCTCTCAGGCTTTCACAGAGAGCACATTGGCCAAGCAATGACCATGACTCATCCACATGGCTGCACTGACAAAGGTTCTACAATCTGAGGTACAGGATCTCAGGACAAATCCTGAGGGCATTTCACTGACCTTCTCAGACCCAAGAACTACAACTCTTGTTGCACAGGTCCTGCTTTACCTTGGTCTTAACCATCCAGTAGAAAAGTATGAAGACGAAATATAGGAAGTAAAGCCATGCTGTTATGTTGAGCTGTGGGGGACTCACGTCAATAATTTCTGACATCACCAGTTAAACAGAAGACCCAGTGCTATTATGGGCTACTGGACTCTTTTAGAATATTTTGCTGAGTTTACACACCTATAATATTCAATAACAGAACTTAGAAAAAATGGGGTAGACAGATGAATGTCCATTTTGTATCTGTGTATTCAAGGTGGTTAGGATAGATATATAGTTGCATTCTCTTAATGAATAGAATGATTTGTTCTAATGGGGCTTGTAAATAGGATCTCAACTCTGTATCTTGTACAGCAATTTACCACTAAGAAGAATACATGCAGTGTGTTTTTTGTTGAATCTGTACTTCTGATTTTATTTGAAACTGTCTCATTCCTATCTGTTTATCAATAAAATTTTGAAAAAAAATAAAAAAATAAAAATGAAGAAAGTAAACAAGAGACTAATGACAAGAATGACCAGGATGACTACTATGCCAAAGAGAAACTAGAAGTGCCTAAAAACTAACTGATTATAGAGTAAGAAGGAGCTGCCCTCCAGGTCTGATGTTTTCAAGAAGAGAATGGATTCCAAAGAATGATGAAGAGTTAGCATGATGAAGAACTGCTCCATATCAATCTCATTTTTCTTCTTTCAAGTCAAAAGACACTAAAATTTCATAAAGAAAACAAAAAGCATGTGTCTCAAATATAAAACAAACTAAAATTCGATGAAGTACAAGCAGAAAGTGTCTTGTATCCTGAGTTCTATAAACATTCCATTTTTCAGTGACAAAAGAAGACAGAGAACGAAATGGAAACTTACTTATGTGGTCATAACAATATAAATGCTTTTAAATTCTTTCAACATTTAGACAAAATTATAACAATTTATATTAATTGAATAACAAATACCTTGATCTGTGAGTTATAACTTGATAATATATAATTAAAAATAAAAATGCTTTTATATTGTACTCTGAAAAATTTGGAAAGAAAAAAATTGAAATGACAAGAGGCAAACTTGCTAATACTTTTATTTAAAAATTGACTCAAAAGGGCTGGCAAGAGAGTCAGTGGACTAACCACCTACTTCAGCAAGCATAGGGACCAGGGTTTAATCCCCTGTGGCACGGTGAGCCAGCAACCGAGTATGGGCGTGGTTGTGTACACCTGTAATCCCAGGTCTGGGAAGGCTAAACACAGGAGGATTACTATGACTCCAAGCTGCATAGAGAAACTCTGTACCAAATATATAAAATGAAAAATTAAAAAATTAAAATTGAGTTATATGATTTTTTTATTTGCTAAGAGATGGTAAATAGATTTATCTATACTGATAAGATGATAAGAAATTAAGACAGAGAATAAAGCACA
>NW_004524580.1:25948482-25949007 GCF_000260255.1 Octodon degus | reverse complement strand
TATTTGAAGGAAACCTCTGAAAACTGAAACAGGGATCCGTATGTTAATAACATAGTACCTGGCATACAGCAGCCCCAAAATAAATATTTATTAAGAGAGTTGATATTTCTTGCTTTCTGTTCTTCATGTACCATCTTGAGGGGTTTTTTTTGATAGTACATACACTATTAATGTTAAATTAGATTATTGGACTCATTTTGACATTGCTGTGGAGCACTTAATGGTAAAGCTCTTGTCAAGAAAGCAACAGATGTCACTCAATAGAAATACATGGAAATCTGTAATGAATGGTTGTCATGAAAATTAAAGTCACAGCTGTCAGTGAGTCATCCCCTGATTTGACTTTTGGATTCTCCTTAAGACAAAAAAGAAAATCTAGTAAAGAACAAGATGGTGCCTTCAAACTGCCTGCCTTCAACAGTGCTGTCCCTATGAGTGGACAGATGGTCCCTATTTACCTAGCTCTGTTCTTGGACACCATTTCTATCAGTTGGGTATGAAGTCTTTTTTTTTTTTTTTTTTCAA
>NW_004524580.1:25911373-25946356 GCF_000260255.1 Octodon degus | reverse complement strand
CCATTCTTTCTGGGGTGAGATGATATCTCAATGTAGTTTTAATTTGCATTTCACGAATGGCTAGCGATGTGGAGCATTTTTTCATGTATTGGGTATGAAGTCTTATTACTCAAAAGTTTAGTTCAAGCTGCCCATCTTTATTCAATATCTCAAAGCATTTGGTAATTTAGCTTTTCCAGGTAGTTGTTTTTAAAACCTCAAAGGATGCCTTACGAACATATGCCCACACAATATTTTTAAGAATATTAGAACAATGAACTCCACAAACCAGTTCATTCTTTTAGAGGATTTTACTCTCTTCATATGACAAGAGCTAACTATTTTCTGAATCCCCATTATTGACCCCTTTCTTCATAAAATGAGCTGTTATCAACCTGATTTTAAAGGGTAAATTCTGCCAAGAGATGACCTTTCCTTTGAAGTGACGCCTTTTAATACATAAGGTAAGAGAGCAACTGATTTGAAACAATTAAGAAGTTAAGTTTTCTTCATAATGACAGTGTCATCGATGACAGAATGAACTGTTATTTCTTTGCCTTCGATTAGATAGTGAACTGCTCCAGCCAGAACACCTGGGATTCAGTTTCTATTAACTGGTTGGGATGAAGGAGAGTGGTGCAGAGTTTCTTGCTGTGTCAATTCTTTGTATTTTATGGCCATCCCCCGAAATAATGTCCATTAATCCAAGAAAGTAAAGTTAAGCAGAAATTTTTGTGTTCAGATGCTTTCCTCCCTAGGAGCCCATGGTCTATGCTTGGGCAAATTTCTCAAATTGCCATTTTGGGGGATATTTTTGTATAGTAACCAGTTTATCTCAGAGCCAGAGTGGCTCGCACTAAGTGAAATAACTGTCACAGCCATCAGGTGTTGCAATTTAGTCACATCAATGACCACATATAGGTGTGGCTCAAGATGACAAAACAGCAGTGTTTCCTGGGCCCATCCAATGCCATCACTTTCTGTGTGAAAAAAGCAGATCCAGGGATTAAAGGGCCTGTTTAAGGTCACACAGGTACTTTATCAGGATCTTGTGGCATTGTGATTTCTTTATCCTCCACCTGCTCACCACGCTCAGCTGCTAGGATGCAGCTCTGCCAAGCCAGTTTTGTAGTATCCATCCCCTGCCTGGAAACCCTTCTTGGCCCCTACTGTTTCTGCTGTCAGAGCTGAGAGGAGTGAGCCACTGGTGGAAGCCCAGTGCTCTGTCAGGGACCAGCCACCTGCAGGGAGAAGGAAGTGGTCAGCTCTGGAGCAGCTGGAGAAGTCATACGACAGCAAAGCAGAAATCTGGGCTCAGTCCCTACCTTCCTTGGTAGCATCAGCTGTATTAGTTTGAATACATCTCTCTGTCAGTGTGGACCTTGATTTTCTCATCTGCAAAATGAGCAAGTCTGATCTAATGATCCCTTCCTATTTTGACAAGTCCATGGACTGTGGTTTTCTTCAAACCTTCTAAGTTGAGACAACATTTACAGGATACCTTTCTTCTGAGCATTTTCTGCTCTTCCCTTTGAAACATTGAATGAAAATGTAGTTTTCCAGTCTGAATCCTGTAATTTTCCACTGGTGAAGGACAGGCAAGCCAGAGGGCTAATTGAAATCCAACATTACCCTCTACTCAGTGAACTCAGCTCCTACATCTTTCCTCCACTCTATTGTGAATAATCTTTGCTTTCCAGTTTGCCCCTTCCAGGTCTTCTCTGTCTCTCTGTCTCTCTCTCTCCCCCTGTATTTAGTACAGGGTCTACAGGGTCTCACTACACAGATTGGACTTGTAGTGATTCTCCTGTTTTCAGCCTCCCAAGTGCTGGGATTACAGACATACACCACCACGCCCAGTCTCAATCTCTCTCTCAGCGCACCCCGGGGGCAGGGCTGGCACAGGACACTGGGGATCGAACCCCTGTCCCTGCATCTGCCTAAGCAAGCACTTTAATCTTCTGAGCCATCTGGCTGGCCTGCTTTTTCTCTCTTCTAACATTCTCTTCCTTCCACAGATGAATCCTTTATTGCCGCCATCTTTCCATTTCTCTTTTCAGGCTTTCCCTTTCTTCCCTCCATCTTCTTATTTCGTTCGTTCAATATTTCTTTGTTTTCTTATGCTAGTAAGGAAACTGTAGCCACAACCATAAGGCAAGGATTCTCTTGCACTCTGGGAAGGCAATCAGTCAATCAGAAGCATTTCCTTTCAACCCTAAACTCTTCTGGACTGATGTGGAACAGGATAGGAATTTGTAAAAGGGTAGAGAAGGCAATTTTCCCTTAACCAAACTGTTTTATTCATTGAGGGGGAATGACCAGGATAACTTTACAGCAGATCCTCTACTTAGGTACTTGGCAATTTCGCAGGAAATCCCATGTCACTGTTTCCTCATGACTCGTGTCTGACAAATGAAAGAAAGAGCAATCTTACTCCACGACAAGGAAAGCTAGCGACCAAAGCCTAACGCGCGTTGGAGCACTGGCCTCTGGGTAGATGATCAACCAAGCAAAGGCAGCGGCTTCAGGGTCTTCAAACCTCTCCTACTGCCACCTTTCGACCCTTAGCAAGTAGTTGGTCTCTGCTTGGAGAGGTAAAAAAGAAGAGAATGGAGAAACTCAATAAAAGGGAGAAAGAGGCAAGAAAAAAAAAAAACCCAAAAAACAGTAGAATGGGGACAGCAGAAGATGGCAAAAAGTGAGGGGCCTTCACAAGGGAGATTTTATTTGACTGGATATCTGAAAAGTATTCCCAGCATATACACGGGTGAAAACCCAGGATTCAGTGTGGCTGTCCCCGCAGTCCCGAGCTGTTGCTTCCACCCCATGCGGATTCTTCGCCTTGGTTATGGGTTGGGACATTTCATCCATTTCTGACTTTTCCTTCCTGACACCCTGCTTACAGGCAAGTGTTCTTTTCAGTTAACCTTCTCTGTTTTCCCTGGGTGACCTTATGAATTTCCAACAGGAAAAATACAAAATCGCCAATTTGTTTTTTCATTACCCAGCGGATACACACAAAGTGGGGAAGCCTTTTATCTCGCCGCACCGGCAAACCTCCTCATTACTCAGCATCGAACAAACATTTGCTAAGAGTTAATAAATCCAGTGCGTGGCTTCCTTTGTGCAGGGAATGTCCTGCCATCAGGGCAATCTTTCATTAAGGAAAAAGAAATAGAACATACTCATATTTTATTCATGGGCTCAGAATCCCAGAGAAAAAAGTCCTCAAATTTATAGACACATAGAAACTCAAAACAAAAAGGCTCATACTTTAATATTTTAAATACTGTCTTCCGACTTTTGAGTCTCAGTCTTCGTGAGAAAGTGCTGATCTACATGTTCAGTGATCCCAACAGTACCACCATCTCAGTTGGCAGTCTGGGGGCTAACATTGAGCCCAAAGGCTTTCTACCCCATCCCCTGTTAAAGGAGGCTGAGGTTTATTAAAGCATCGCCCTGAATAAGTCAAGCGGGTTATGCATGTTTTGTCATCAATCATGAATACTCTCACAAAGTTATCTAGACTTCCTTTCCCAGCTCTCATCTGGTGAGTTGTCCGGGCAGAAGCTCCATTAAAGACATCAGCATAGCCACTCCAGCAAGTTTTAATTTACCAATGATTCCTATTTCTGCTGGCGTAGAAAGGCTTTGGTGATTTATTGGACCTAAGCAGAACTCTCATCCATTATAGTTTGTCTTAACTTAATCAAAGGTATCTTCTCCCTTCAGAGCAACTCACCTACAAACTATGCGGTCACAATGATAAATGTATCCGCTTGGCTTCTTTTACTGATTACAGTGAATGAAGCATCACAAGCAACTTGATACATTCTGCCCAGGCCAGGGCTGCAGTGGGGCTATGGCTGCAGCAATGCCGCGCAGCGCTGGCTATGTGGGCAGCTAGAAGGTGACTGCATGGGGGTCTTGACTGAGTGACATAATTGATGACTGAGAGTGGAAGGGAAGTCACAGGGACTGTTCAGTTGTTTAAAAGATCAAGAAAGCAAAGCAGTTACCTCATTTATTAAGAGAAACCTTTCATCCCCTTTCCAACAACAGTATGCATTCATACTCCCTTGCACACACACACACACACACACACAGAGACACACACACACACATACACACCATAGATTGCCACCATCTCTGCAGATAGGATGTATGACTTAGAACACCAATATGTCTAGACACTCCCTACATATAACGATTAACGGAAATAATAAAAGGGCATATTTGAAAAAAAATAAGAACAAGAGGAAGCTCAGACATAACCTTTGGTGTAACTAACATATTATCAAAGGAAACAGAACCATGAAATGATCAATTATTTCTGTATATAGCAAAAATGTCTTATTTTTAAATAGCTTATGAGAACTGTTCAGGACAAATCTCTAGATTTTACCCATGAATTTTCTTAATAGGTAATAGTTTGAAAGTGATTATCATGAACTTAAAATATTATCCTGGTAACCAAGGTTTTCTTCTTTAAAAATCTTGAGATGCTCCAAGGAAGTGGTAGTTTTATTTGCTTGCAACCCTTTGGTGTTTCCCAAAGGTCCATGTGCTAAAGGCAAGGTCCTCAGTCTATTGGGAGATGGTGGAAATTTTAAGGAGTGGATCACAGTGAAAAGAAGTTGGGAGTGTACCCTTAAAGGGGCTACTAAGATCCTAGCAATTACTTTTTCTCTTTCTTAGCTTCCTGACTATGAGAATGGCAGCCAGTGCTTCTTTTCCTCATGCCCCCACCATGTTGTACTGTGTTAGCAAACAGTAGGCCCAAATAATCATGAACTGAATCCTCGGGAACTATGAACTAAAATAAATCTTTCTTCCTTGTAAGTTGATTAGCCTATAGTATTCTGTCACTGTGAAGCTGATTAACACAAATAGTTGGTATTCAAAATAGGCTGTTTTGACCAGACCTGAGGATGTGGTTCATAAGCCTTTTGAATCTGTCTCTGAGAAGAATTGGAAAAAGTTTGGAGAAGTGACCTAGGAAAAGCCTGGGATGCTCCAACCAGAGCTTAAGGGGAGATTCTGTTAAGGACTCAGAAGAGCAGAGTGTTGACAGAAATGAGGACAGTGTAAGCGGTGCTTATAAAGTTTCAGAAGAACAGAAAGGCTGTATTGGGAATTGGACTACAGGCCACCCATACACAATTATGGCAATAAAATTGGTTTCCATTTGTCCATGCTCTGAGACTTTGTGGGAGGCTGAGTTTAAACATAATGTACTAGATTTTCTTGCAGAGGCAATACCAAGGTGGCAAAGCAGCCATGGGAATGGTTTTAGCCAAATTTACAGGGTAAATGTGGAACAGAAAGCAAAGTGGAAATATTTGAAAAAATTACAGGTTAGTGAGAAGAGGAGCCTAAGTAAAGGCTAAGAGAATGTGGAGATGAGAGCGTCTTTAAAATAAAACAGGAGTTTTGCATCAGGAAAACAGGAAAGGTGCCTCAAGGACACCTCAAAAGTTGATAAGCCCCCACCTATCAGGCTCAAACATGTGAAGGTATAAAATTAATTCAAAGACTTTCATGTGAAAATAGTCCCCTGTGGTACCTCACTCCTATGAAGCCATATTGAAAGCTGTTTTCCTGGGATTGCTTTCTCCACATTTGGCCTTCAGAGCACTCAGAACCCAGTACTGGTTGGTTCAAACTGGCCCTGGAGGTACTCTTGGGCGGCCCGAGTGAATGGTTATATAAGCTGCAGCCATCAAGAACATAGGGACAAGGCTGCTCAAGGTCTTAGGAGGCCATTTTCTGCTGTAGTGTTTCCTGGATGATGTGGAGACTCATGATCTAATGTTTCCCTCCTGGGCCTCCATCTTTCTTTGGACCAGTTGTTTTTTTCTGAGTCTCTATTCCTTTTGGAATAGGAATGATTATCATGTATCAGGAGAACAGAAAGATCACTGTATCTCGTGATAGTGTAACTTACTCTTTTGATTTTTTACAGACACTCAGAGATGAATTTGCCTTCCATCTCAGAGGTGATTTTGGCTTTAACTTATGAGTAATTCTAGAACAGTTTAAGATTTCAGAGAGTTCTGAAGAAGGTCAAGATGTATTTTCTATGGTGAAATGAATGTGGGCCTTTGTGGTATAGCAGCGCAACAGCGTGGCTTGGCTAAGTGGCCTTAGAGGCCCATGTGCTTCAGCCTTGGTTGCTGCCCTTTAGTGTTGTTGACAGCAAGTGGAGCCTTTAGGAGACAGGGCTAACAGAAGGAAGTGAGGTCACTGAAAGGAGAGATTGGAAGGAGGTGTGCTCTGTGGCCTTCTGGGCTGTCATGAAACAGCAGCTTACACTGATGCTTCTCTACTAGGATGTATTGTTCATCCAGGCCCTAAACAATAGGCCAAAACTCTTGTAGATGGAAACCTCCAAAACTACAAGCTGAAATAAACCTTTTCTCCTCATAAGTTATTCATCACAGGTATTTTATCATAGTGATTAAAAAGATATCTAGCACATAATCCTGACAATTAAACCAGTGTTTGACCTGCTTAAAATATTCATTCTAACAGCAAGTCAGTTTGAGCTCATCAGTGAACTAACCCAATGATCCAGTAACCTTCCAAATACAGAAGGATTGGGGGGCACACCCCAGGTCTACACCATGTATCAAAGTGGAGTGTTTCTGTCATACAGCATTTAGAAGAACACTTGTAAGCGAGCACAAGACATTGTCAATGAAATTGACGGATTAGATTCAGGTCAGAAAAAGATCTCAAACAAATCTGACCAGTTATTTGTTTCTGTAGGTCATATAAGCTGTACCTAATGATTTTAGCATTCTTTATGGAGAAGTCAAAGATACTAAAGAGAAATGTGTAACAGAAACTGTATGAGTCCTATAAATTATTTACAGAATATTTAAACTATTTAGAAAAAGTTTGCTGGATCCAGATTGAGGTGATATTAAGCAGCCAAGTAGTAGAATTTTTTGAGTGATGTGTAATGTAATCAAGGCTGGTTTTTAAAATTTTTGATGCTGTTTGGAATTGCACCTAGGTTCTCATGGTAGGCAAATCCTTTACTTCTGAGTTCATCAATCCCAAGCCTTATCTCTTTACACCAAGAAAGAAAATCAGAAGAGCTGCTCTAACAGACCCAATATAAGATGGTAAGTTAGTGAAGAGAAGCAAGACAATGAACCCACATCTTTTCTAGCAGTATATAAATTCTTAGAGACTAAGAATACATTTACAGATTCTTGATTTTTCCAGGAAAAATCATGATTTTATACATTTTCATTGTTTTGTGAGAGATATTTAGTTTGGCTTCATTTTTGCAGAAGAATTAATAAGGTATAGAAATTAACTGAACATATTATTCCTTTGAATTATGGCATTTATTACTATGACTGTGTCTATCATTCTAATGCATTCCTATAATAGTAATCTATTTCTTTCTGTACACATATACTTTATGTTTTATAACGATGTCTGTATTAGATTTATTTTCAATTTTTGAGTAGCTTTTTGATGTGTGTTTTTTTTTTTTTTTACACTCTATGGCTTTGTGTGATTTTTAATTAAGAAAAACTTCCAGCTATCATTTCTTTCAAATCAGCTGGCCACTTCACTCTTGCCATTTCAATGTACTAGAGGAAGTAGTGAAATTTTTCATTTTGATTTTCATATACATTAAAAGTTATTTCAAATGTTTCACTGCTATATCTCTGAGTGATTTCCCAAATAAGTCTTCCAGTTTACTAATTCTTGTATTGTATGTGTTTACAGATTATTTGCTATAACCTGTCCACTCAGTTTGCCTTTGTCTATTCTATGACCAACGTAATACTTGTACTGACTTTTCTCAATTTCTGCAAGTGGAGCAATGGAAGCTTTACATGTGACGTGTTGAAGTGAACTACTGTGGACCTCTGTCTGCTGGACAGAGACTTCAGAAGCTTGCAGCAGCCCAAGATCAAGGAAACCATTAACTTTGAGGCTGTATATTGACCTGGCAACTGTATGTACCTAGCAGGCATTGCCCAGGAAGCTGAGCTTGCTCAGAATTAATGATATATCATTATTTCAGAAATTTTTCTAAGTCTCTAGAGTGTCTGGTAATTAAGAAGTATAACTGTATTTAAAATGATATAAAACATCATCAGTCTCATGCTAAATCATCTCAGATAACTGATTTATTTGCTGGTGAAATTATCCAGATAATTTTCTCAAAGTGACTAATGTAAGGTTTTTCACATATGCACTCTTATTTCATAAAGCTTTGTAGAAACAGAAAAAAATGACTCAAAGCTCCGCAATACTGTTTTATGAAGCTTTGCTTTTCATTTCCTTCACTACTAATCAATTTATGATTTAAGGAACTTGAATTAGGCCAGTGGTTACTCTAGACCTGCAAATTCCCCACTCAGTCATGTGCCAACAAATATATGTTTAGTCGGTGGGATATCTCCTTGAAATACAATTAGAATTGAACACCCAAAAAAACTCTAGCTGAAGGGGGAAATCATAAAGCCTTTACTAACTTTCTGCCTATCCCTGTCCAAACTTCCAGAAGCCCTTAGACCAAATCACCTTTAGTCCTTTCTAATTTCATTATTTTATTTCTAAGCAAGATTTCCATTTCAAGTGTCTGATTCACTATCATGTCTTATTCCCTACATCTTTGTTTTGGTGGAACTGGGGATTGAACTCAGGCCCTTGAGCTTGCCAGGGAAGCGCTTATTCTACTGAGCCATCTCCCCTGCCCCTCCCTACATCTTTACTATAAAACTGTTGACAGTGATGTGCTTTGGGTTAATAAGGAAAGAAGCAGTATGAAATTTCCCTTTAAGTACATGGTCCAGTTTCTTGTCTTAAAACAAAGTAGCCATGAATCAAATATTTAGAATTAGCATATTTTTATGTGGCTTCCAGTGTGTTAAGGAAAGAGCAGGGTCAGGTGTTCAGCACAAAATAATTATTTGTTTTCAGTGACAAACTGTTCAATGAATTGCTCTGTTGAATTTTATCTCCCAACTCTGGCTGTTGTAATTAGGATATTAGGTTGGGTTTATAGGGTAACCTAATAACAAATCCAGCATTGTGCTTACTACCACGGAAAGAGATAGAGTGCTATAATTCAATTAGAGCCATAACTGACACAAGATGTATAAAAGGGGCTAATAGAACTTATTTGATTCCAGAACTCTGAAGTGTATGCCATCATAACTAAACCGTCCTTTCTATCAAGAAGAAATTAAACTGTTCTATAAGGATTATCCAAAGTTTTATTTTTAGTGATTTTCATTCCTCTAAGCCCTTTCTGTTCTTAGATGAGGCCAAAATTAGCTACCTGAAACATTTTCTATAGAATTTTGTTTGTAAGCCTTCTCTCTTCATTATTTGTAGAACACTATTATTTAAAGTTGAGGTCTTTATTAAGGTGTGAAATTCCAGGTGGGAAGTTATTTCGTTCAACCCTATAATGATGCATCATTGTCTTTCTCCTTCCATCATTTCGATATAGAAGTCAGTTGACATCCTACCATCAGTCCTTTTAATTTAGTGTATCTTTCCATACTTTGGGTACTTTTATCCTATTGTTTTAAATTCCACTAGCCTTTCTCTAATATATTTATGCATAGTTTTTATTATTATTATTATTATTATTATTATTATTATTATTATATTTAAAATGTCTGGAGTTTTAAAATCTGATTTGAAGAGTTTCATCAACTTAAAAATTCTCTATGCCTCAAATCATGATTTCTGCCCCCTTTTTCCTCCTTCTGACACCTCGTTTATATGCATCCTGGATCTTTTTCTCTGTGCTTAATATACTTTATAAATGCCTTCCTCTGTATATTTTTCTTGCTTCAATTTAGACATTTTATACCATCAGCTTACTAATACCACCATTAGTTGTTTCTTACCTGTGTTTAAATCTACTAACTAAGCATATCTAAGCTTTCTGTGCTAGAGTTTTCTCTTATTTTTACAATTTTAGTATTAGCTTTCTACTAAAGGTCTCCGTCTCTCCATTAAGCTTTTAAAATATATTCATTTGAATGAGGTTTCCATCTTACCATTTTCTCTGCGGTGCTTTCTTAGTATTTTTTTCTCATCTTTTCATTATTTTCTTCTGTATTTTGGCATGCATGATAGCAGCATCAAAAGTAGTCATGATATCAGAAAATTTAAGCAGATAACTTAAGATCCTGGATATTTTTTTTTCTAGTTCTATGCTGTCCAGCATAAAATCATCTAAAGATATATGGCTGTTTAAGCTTAAATTAATTTTAATTTAATCAAAAATTATTTCCTCAGTATCTAGACATATCTGAAGTGTTTATTGGCCACATGGGGCTTGTGGCTGCCTCATTAATATTTCCACCATCACAGAAAGTGTCTTTGAACAGCTTTAATCCATAGCATTTCTTTTGGCTTCTGAAAAATCGTTGCTCCAGGATGTGGTTCAGGTAGGAAGAAGCTGGGTTCTACTCTTTGGGAGTAGGTTATTCTAATCCTGATTGTTTTCACTCTCCAGATGAAGTTCTTCTGCATTCCCAGATGAAATCTTGAGTATTTACTACCTTTTATTCTCTGTAACTTTTTGTCTTTGCAGCTTTGTTAGACTATCTTTGGCTTGGATGACTTTTATGATTTCTTGCCTACTACTTCCTGGGTGGTCTAACTTATACAGCATGCAAATGCCTAAGTCAAAAGCAGAAGAGCACAACTGTTGAGTCTCCCTCAAGACATTTCCTTTCTGCTTGTATCTTGGCTAATTAGCATTGTCAGTATCACTCTGATATCACAAATAGAATTTCTTCAATCTGCTTTTTCTTAACAGCCAGCAGGAGACTCTTGTATTCTCTGTAAATTCTTTGCATCAGCTTTGCATCGTTCTGTGAAAGTGTGGATATACCAAAATGCTTTTGTCAGAGTCATGAATGACCTCTCTGTTATCAAATTCAGTGGCCAGCACTCAGTTCTCATCTTGGGGACTTCAGAGAAATATCTGAAATCCTAATGTATGTATTCAATTTTCTATTTGACTTTCTGTTTTGTATTTTTTAGGGAAAAGTCTACAGGGTGTTCAGGGTCTCACTACTAGATCGGACTCATAGTGATCCGCCTGTTTACAGCCTCCCAAGAGCTGGGATTACAGGCGTGCGCCACCACACCCAGTTTCTCCTATTTGACTTTTCCAGTTAAAAATCTAACAGACATAACAGGCACCTGAAATGTAATTCATGTGGTTACAATTTCTTATTTCATTCTTCTGCTTCTCTTTTAAAATTCTCTCTTCTATACATGACGAGTCTACTCAATTTCAAGCACACCGGTGACCAACTTTATAATGATCTTCAGTTCCTCTCCAGTGTCTTCAGCATCTCCTTCAGGAAGCCACCCACGCTCTGCATGACAGTCTTTCCATACCTCTCTCCTCTCACCCTCCTCCAGCCATGATGGTCTTCTTGTTTTTCAAACATCAAATGCAGATTCTCTCATCAGAATTTTACCCTAGTTATTTTATTTGCTTGGATACGCTCTGCTTGGCTATATAAAAACTTTTCTTTTTAAACATTTTGAAAACATTTTTTCAGAATTAAAAGAGAAAAGTTTACAAATGATGCAGAATTTCACTTAATACAGTAATATGAATTTCATAATATTTGTTGTAATCCAGTGCTGTCTTTTTACTCATATTACCAGATATATGCATGTAAAATTTGAAGAAGAAAGAAAAAATGAAAGAAATGTGTAAGAAGTTTAGAAGAGAAAAAGTAAAAGCAACTGAAATAAGTTAAAGCATTAGCTGTTTCTTTCCATAGACTAGCAGAAATCCACAGTATAGTTGTCCAAACCATTCTGCTTACATACATAAGTGAATCTCTTCCCCAATTCTTGCTGAAATGTTACTCCTCACAAAAGCTTTATCTGAGTATGCCAAAAACCTCATCATATTCCTGATTATTGTCTACCCATTTACCTGTTTGTTTTTTCTTCTTTGTGTTTTATGCTTTATATTTTATATTTACATGTGTGTGGCTGTGCATATGTGTGTGAATACATATATATCTATATCTATATCTATATCTATATCTATATCTATCTATCTATATCTATCTGTCTGTCTATCTATATATATATATATATATATATATATATAGAGAGAGAGAGAGAGAGAGAGAGAGACTTTCTATATTCTTTGTAGAATATAAAGTCTATTAGAGAAGAGTTTCGATGCATTTGGTGGATTAGTTAATGGTCAGCTTGTATCACCCAGCTGAAGTGAATCAGCATGGTGATGGTGATGGGTGTGGAAGGCCCACTGGATGATTGTTGCCAACTGCATAAAAACAGAACTGGAGGGAAGAAGATGTGCAGTTGAATTTCATGGAGAAGCTTATTGCACTAGTTTTCCTGGTAAGAACTTAATTGTTCTTATTGGAAGAGGTTGGGTCTTCACTGTGGCTGAGGATGGCTACAGTTCTCTTTGGGGCTCTGATCCCTACCTTGAATGTCATTTCCTGGCTCCATGCTAGAACAGACTCTTCATCCAGCTGGCACAGATTTTCTAGCTTCCTTGGGGCCTTCCTGTTGCAGATCCCTGATACAGACTTGTACGAGAGATTGTCATGGACTCTGGGCTTCCAGTAGGACTCATGGAGGACATTGCTACAGGCTCTATGTTTTCAGATGGACTCAGGTAGAACATTGCCATGGGATCCAGACCTTCAGCTGGATTCTTTGAGTCTCTATTGTGTGCACAGATCTCTTCTGTGTTTGACTCTTTGGGTAAATATTAAATAATTTATAAATAATGCGTCCTGTATTAATTCTACTCCCTTGAAAACCCTGGATAAAATACTTCATTATTGTTATATCTTAGTTCCAGCCACATTAGTGTGTAAATAAAAGTGTATCCTCATCATACAGTTTGAGAATGGAGAAGGAGGAAGTTGTGTGATTTAATGTCAAATACAGTTACTAAACTGTATTGGTAGCCAGACTCCAGAATCTATGCTTAGCTCTTCACTGCAGTCTCTTATAATGGAGGAAACTTTAACTAATAGCCTGGGCCATACAGATCTACAGAACCTCTTTTTCCAACAGGAATTGAGCCAAAACACAAACGAGGGAGGGAGAGAGAGAGAGACAGAGAGAGAGAGAGAGAGAGAGAGAGAGAGAGAGAGAGAATCATTTGTCATGTCCCAAACAAACTTAAGTCCTATTTGTTTTCTAAAAAAGATGAAGATGTAAGGCAAAACATCCTCCTTAGTTGCAGCAAGACTGAAGTCCCTTTGTCATCATTAGTATTTTTAATGTCAAGATAAAATAAAAAAATAGACAAAAGAGAAGAAAGAGGAAGTGGAAAAGGAAGGAGAGGTGAAAGGACAAAGTGAGGGAGGAAGAGAAAGCTGGACAGGAGGAAGAGACAAAGAAAAGTAGCTTCAAGCAACTTCAAATTTTACTTTTTTAATATTGCAGCAAAATATTACCAGAACAAAAAATGCATAAATATCCTTTACATTGATTGTGATTCAGCCTAAGGAGAGGTTGTAAAACAAGTTGTGAACTGTCATTAGAAGCCAACTCTCTCTCTCTCTCTCTCTCTCTCTCTCTCTCTCTCTCTCTCTCTCTCTCTCCTCTCTTTCTCTCCCTCTCCATTTTGTCATTGTTATTGGTACTGAGAATCAAGCTCAGGGCATTGCACTTGCCAGGCAGGTGTTTGCCCCTAAGCTATGTCCTGGCTCCTCAAAGGTCCATTTAGTAGGACAGATAGAAGAAAGCCAAGGGAAGCTGGAGCCCCAGTTAAACATGAAAGGAGCTATGTGGTAAGATCTTTTCCAGAAAAATTCTGGTAGAAATCAGATAAATAGTGAGTTTAAGGCCAGTCTAAACTACATACTAAGACCCTGTCTCATAAAAATTCAAAAAAAAAGAAAGAAAGAAAGAAAGAAAGAAAGAAAGAAAGAAGAAAGAAAGAAAAGAAAAGAAAGAACAGAGAGAAGTTCATAGAACCTGTGTTCCAGTTTTTAAACCATTATAAAGGGGTTGACTCCCATAGACCTATGATGAAAGAAGTTTAGTAATAGAAGCTGGCAGACTACTCAGATTGGATTTTTAATATTAAAGCTTAAATAATTACATAAAATGATGCAAAATCTTACTAGGAAGGAAAGCTTCAGGCCTATGTTTTTCATGTGGCCTAATTACTAACTGTTTGGTCTAAGTGAGATGCAGAGGAGTTAGTTTCTGAGGACATATATTTTATGTAAGGAAAGTAATCCATCAATAACATAATTTATTTACATGTGAAGCTAATATCTGCTTCTCTGTAATTTTCTCAAATGGCACCATGTTTTTGTCGCACAGCTTCAGGAGTAAATTGTGTCTATTTTTCCAAATATCAATTCTTCAGGTATTTAGAGACAGGTTTCATATTTTCTCTGTCTTCTACTATTAGGCTTCAACATTGACACTAGCTCAACTCCAAGCCCATATTCCTTCCTTTGCTAGATATTTGGATCACTAATCGCTCTCAGGTTCAATGCAACTCCTTGGGCCAACTCTTACCCCAACTTTCCTACCTGCCAAGCCATTATCCATGACTATCACAGTCACGTAGAACATAAACTGACACATTTTCGTGGCCATTAAGTAAGATACATATTCCTTAAGCCAGTATCCTAGGCAATCCATGCTATGATGTGGACCACATGACATGTCTTGCCCTAGCTATCTTTATCAACAACAGGAGCAGTTGAAAGGTACATCTCAATCTCTATGTTGTATAAAACACACCCTTTAGCACTAGGTTGTCTTGCATGGCAGCCACCAACCACATGTGGCTACCGAAATGACACTCACCCAAATTAAAATGTCATAAATGTGAAACATACACTGACTCTTGAAGACTTAGTATGCAAAAGGGATGTATTATGTCTCATTAGTTTTATATTGATTGTGGAATGAGAATATTTGGATATATTAGCTTAAATTAAAACTTAAAATTACTTTGTATCTGTGTATTCAAAGTGGTTGGGATAGATATATAGTTGCATTCTCTTAATGAATAGAATGATTTTTTCTAATGGTGTTTGTAAGTAGGATCACAAGTCTGCATCTTGTACAGCAATTAACCACTAAGAAGAATATATGCAGTGTATTATTTGTTGAAACTGTACTTTCGATTTGATTTGAAACTGTCTCATTGCTATATGTTTATCAATAAAACTTTGAAAAGAAAAAAAAATAAAATAAAACTTAAAATTACTCTTAACCAAATCTTTTTTTTCTTTTTTATAGTTTTTAAAATGAGTCTTAGCTTTGTACAGTGGCAGTACCATAGCCAATGAGGTTTATCCAAGATGCAATTATTGCAAAAATAAACAAAGAAAGGAAGGAAGGAAGGAAGGAAGGAAGGAAGGAAGGAAGGAAGGGAGAAAAAGAAAGAGAAAACAGGTATTATGTATGCATAGATAATTATATATAGAAATTAAGAGAATGCTGCTTAGGCAGAGAGTAGAGGTTGGGACCCCTGGTATGCCATGCCAGCCCTGCCCCTAGGGCATGCTGAGACAATGATGGAGACTGGGCATGGTGGCATACGCTTGCAATCCCAGTGCTTGGGAGGCTGAATAACAGGAGGATCACTACGAGTCTGATCTGTGTAGTGAGACCTTGTAGACCCTATAGACCCTGTACTAAATACATTTAAAAAAGAAAGAAATTAAGGGACTGTCTTGAATGATGACATTGGGGATGAATTTTTTTTCTTTTTATCCAAAACTTTATTGTTTTAACTGCTCATAATCAAAAGTCTATTGCTAAATTAAACTTTAAAAGTAGCAGATTGAGCTGGGAAGACAGCTCCATGATCTAAGCACCTGCCTGGCAAGGGCAAGGACCTGGGTTCAATCCCCTGTACTGCATGCCATGCTGGCTTTGCACCAAGCTGGCCAAAGAAACCAACAAAACCAGGTGTGGTGATGCACTCCTGTAATCCCAGCACTGAGGAGGCTGAGACAGGAGGATCACTATGAGTCAGAGCTGGGTAGTGAGACCCTATATTGAATGAATGAATGAATGAATGAATGATTTTTTAAGTAGCTGATCCCTATCTTAAAGTAAATCTTTCTATAGGAAGCCTTCTTTAGGCATCTCAGCTAGAAGTAATTTCTCCCTCAGATGGCTTTTTATATCTGTAGTTTTAAAACTCCCTGTATATAGGACCAGTGAGAATGTGCTTTAAGGGCTCCCAGATGCCCAGGATATGTGACTCTAGACTTCTGGGGGTGTATTCCAGTGTGAATATTTTATAACAGCCCCACTGAGAAGCAGCAGCAGACTGTATCTGTGCCACTTAGGAGATACCCTGTTCTGTGTGGTAATTAGCCTATTCTTAAATTTCATCTTCTTTACTATGTTTGAGAAATGTTGATCTTCCATGCTATAAGGGTTTATATATCATAGATCATCAGCAAATACTAAATACATGCTAAAAAATTTAAAAACATTTCCATAAATGAAATAACTGTTGGTGAATTTAGTTTATGTGTCAATCACTGAGTTGGTCCTTATTAGCTTATTTATTCATACCACAGCCCTATGATAGGGCTCTATTATGATCCTGTTTTGATGAAAATGATAACATGGTGCTTTATAAATGAAATGAAGTGCATCTGACATTCCACTGATTAGTGAAGGTCAGGATTTGAACACAGAATGAATTCATCTGCAAAGTATCGAGGGTTAATCCCTGTTACTAGGAAAATGGGAGACATTATTGTTTTGAATATTGCACACCACTAAAATAGAGCCAAATCTGTAAAACAAAACAGAGAAAAAAAGTGCTGCCTTCGTAAGTGTAGGTCAATGGGTGCAGTGAGTAAAAAGGAAAGATTGACTTGGATTAGACTTCAAAATATACTTGAATGTTTCAGAAAGCTTATACTCTGAGATATCCTCACAAATAGAAGAAATCTTTGAAAAGTAGCTAACTAAATCAACTCAGCCACAATCTGAGGTCCAGAGCATCCGGTGAACTAGCATCTGACTCTGGGTAGACAATGAGCATGTTGAACATATGGTTAAGTTCATGAATGTCTGAGTAGTGATTTATAATATATAGCTCTTGTTTTAAAAGTACTCACTGATGGATAGTGAAACAATTGAGTAGTGAGACAATTACAGCACAACCTGATCTGTTATTAAGCAGCTAAGTCTAGAGGGGAGGGTGAGCATAAGTACATAAAGGACCACCCATTGGAAACCCCTTTTGGATGGAAAAGGCCACTATCTCTAATCTCTTGCATAGCACATAAAGAGGAAGGTCTCCAGCTAAGAAATGCTCCGGAACCCTTGTACTTAGCTTATCTGGTATCCAGGAGTGTGCCCAGCTATTTTTAATTAGTACTGCCAATAGGAAGCATGTGTTATCATCTCAAGGAATGTAATGCTCTCCACTCCAAAGCCCAAGGAAGTCCCATGGTGGCTTCATGCCACCTCCTCTTTCCCTGCCTGTGTTCAATCAGTTGCAAACTCTTGCCTAAGAGTTGTTCTTATTATCTTTTTAATCTGTCCCCTATTGGCTCTGCTCTTCGACTACCACTGGAGTTCAGGTTCTGATAAATTCTTTCCTAGACTGCAATGTCAACCTCCTAGTGGGTCTCCTGCCCCTATCTTGTCTCCTTCCACCTTGCAGCTGGAAAGAGCTTCCTGAGGAGCAAACTGATCACAGTCCTCCCTGTCTCCTAATCTTGAGTGGCTCTCTGTTGCATTCGAGAGAAGCTTGAACTCCTTCTCTGACACACCCGTCTGAGACCATGAACCTCTTCTTTCATAGTTTGTGTTCCTTATCCATGGAGTTGATCACACATCTTCAATCTTGTTGTGTCAGATGATGTTTCCAAGCAGAATATACACTGGTACCTCATACTAAATATTCTCCATTCCCTTTACCCTCTTTCACTGGGCTTCCTCCTCCTTATCCTTCAATTCTCAGCTGGGATGTCATTTCTTTGACAAGCCTTCTCCTGCTTGCGAAGTCTGAGTTAGATCTTCTAATACAGGATCTATCATACTGTGTTACAATTATCCCTTTGTTGAGTCTGAGCTTGTTTTGTTGAAGGGAAGTCAGTGTCTTTATCTAATGCCTAACACAACCCCTACCACATAGTTGGACCTCTACCAAGTATTTGCTGGTGGATCCTTTGTAGTTAATCAGTCTTATAACACATACACTCTCACCTCTGGTAGGCAGAAGAATCTGATGAGAGGAACTATCCTAAGGAATGCTGTGTATGTTAGAGGTTGGATGAAGGTTGTGAATGGAGATCTGCGGGTGTCCCAGCAAATGAAGGGAAATTATGCAGAATTTATATAATCAGTGCTAACTTAATAGAGAAAATGAGCTTGGAATCCAAAAACTCCCCTGGCCAGTATAATTGATGTAAGCACTGTCCTAAAACATCATTTAACTGGCCACCTGGAAATACCTACCCTTCCAAAGGACACTTTGGCAGACAAAACTGAAGAAATTTTTTACCATCAATGAGGTTTTTTTTTAATCTTCTGTTCTGAAGTAAAAAAATGTAAACATATGTAATCCTCTATACAAATGCCAACAAACCTGCTATGCAGTTCATAACTTATTATGCATTGAATTTTAATTAGAGAGAATGATATGGAAGTTAATAATGTGAACATTTTGTGTAGAAGCTGCTACTATTATCAGTAAAAATAAAACACTGAAATAAAATTTTGGAAAAGGAAATATCATACCTTTGTTCCCAAAGAATTTGCACTGAGCTCAAAGAGAGCAATTAATGAGGAATGAAAGGAGTCTTTGTTACTCAGTGATTTCTATGATCTGCCAAAATGTCAAATAATCCATTTAATCAATCAGAAAATTAAAGAATGTGACAGATCTCAAGGTAGCTTGAGATTACGGCTGTGCAAAGCACTTCAAATGTAGTACAAAGCTATGTCACAATAGCAATGATTTAATGACTCATTTTTCTATCACTTTGTTGATGCAAGAATGCAATTTAGATTTCAAATTAATTGCAGCTGCGCTCTTATTTGGATATGGTATACTTTACTTGGGAATGTTTACACACATTTTTTTCAACTTCTACTTTAATGAGTCTCTCTTTTGTAGGAGGGCAATACCTATTAAAAAAAGAATTCTTGCAGTTTTAGCCAAAAATTCAATTACAACCCTCAAATCTGTTTTTTGGACTGAGTTAAGCTGTGGAGTTTATTTGAAGTTGTTTTTTTTTTTGAGACAAAAGACATTCTTATAACTTAGTCTAGAGTAGTAGAATCATTCGTTCAGTCACTCAATAAATGTTGAGTTTCTTCTATGTATAGCTCTTGGCTAAATGCTGGAGAAAATCTGGAATAAATCTAAAAACAGCCTTTTTCAGGGTGCATAATTCATAGTTAGGAAAAAAGACCATAAATTCCCCCACACGAATGAATAATTATTAGGCACTGACTCAAGTGCCCTTGGAGAAATGTAGCAGATGAAATGGGTATCTGGACTGGAAAGCTAGGGAGATGGCACAGAAGGAGGAGTATGTCTGAAGTTAGAGTAGAACTTGGCAAGACAGAGGGAGGTGGAGTGTTGGACTTGGTGAGGCCTCTTGGGGAGAGCCGCTGTGTAGGTAGAGATGGAAATGCAATAATATTTTTAGCGACTGAGGAACACCAACATAACTGCCCAAAGCAGTGGATTCAGACTGCAGAGGTAGACAGGGTCATACAGTAGCTTATAAGATACAGTGGTGACTTGGGCCTTCATTTTAACAGCATTAGAAAACCATTAAAGTGTTCAAGAAGAAGAGCATGTTGTTGACATGTTAGCACTGAATTTAAAAGGTTATGTCTGGCTGCACCGTGAGGCTGGAGGTGCAGAGGGAATTCATTTGTAGACTGTTAAAATGGTTGTGCCATATCAGCTTTGAGTACAGCAGTGGAAAGAGAGAGAAGCAAATGGATTTAATAGGTACATAAGAGACCAAAAAATCACTATAACTTAGTATTAGATTAGAAATGGATCAAGAGGTATATCAAGATTATTCCTGGACTTCTAATTTATGCAAGTGGTATAACTCAATGAACTACAAGACAATGCATGAGGTTTAGACAGAAGATCACTTGCTTTGAATGTGCTGCAAGTGATATAATTTTTAAATTATATAATTTAAATTAGTTAGTCTAGTAGCAATGTCTAGAAGGCAGCTGTGTGCATGCATTTGAAATTCAGGTGAGAGATCAAGGAAGAAGTCATTGATACCATAACACTGGAAGAGAGTTTAGGGAAGCAGAGAAAAAAAGTGTGGGCTAGGAAAAGACCCAGAAGCTGGAATAGCTTCAGTTTAAATATTTAAATATCTGGACAAAGGCAGGAAAGTCTGTAATGTAGATAGATCTGTAGACAGGCAGATAAAAGAAAAACACTTCATGTCATAGAGGCCAGAATACATCAAAGAGAATATATATATATATATATATATATATAATTTTCAACAGAACAGATTGTTATGGAGAAGACAGTAAAATGAGAGTTTAAAGAGCTCATTAGATTTAGCTCCATAAAGGTTACTGATGACCTTATAAAGGGCTTTTTACAGATATAAGTCATGGGCTATAAGGCAAGCTGGAGTGAACTGAGATCATACTTCAGGTAAGGAAATAGAAATGATGGTTATAATCACAACACTTTAGCCTGCAATGTGTAATGTGCGCTATGTTCTAGGTGCTATTTAAAGTCAGACCTCATTTAATCCTTACAGCAATTTTTAAGAAAGACCTGGGGCTTCACTTTCCTGAATACAGAGGCTAAATAACTTGTTCTAAGGTCACACACCAAGACGATGCTCTCAGGAAGCTTTGTATGTGCAGAAAAGGAGAGATTTATTTAGTAGAGTAGCTAAGAGTTTTAGGACAGTAGCTGGATAGCTTTGGGGTTGACTTGGCTCTAACCTTTAAGGGAAGGCCTTGGCTTGCTCATTAGCAATAGGCGAGTGGGAGCTGTGGTGTTATCTTACACCAAGAAGGAGAAATGGAGCTGAATCTCCATCAGGCTCCAAGAGACACCCAGTCCTGCTCGGCCAGCCAAGGACTGGAATGGAAAGTGCCTTGTGAGAAGTCATCACCTTCAGCTGTAGAAGTCCTTTCACTTTTAATTTCCCACCTGTATTTCAATAGAAGGAGCTCCCCCAAGTCCCGATATATGGTGTGGAAATTAGAGATTGAGTGAATATGGGCCAGGTCACACTGAGGAAGCTGTGGTCCTCTGCCTGTCCAATCAGAGTTAAGTGTGACCTCTTCCTAAGCCCTACCAGATCCCCAGACCAAGTCTTTGATCTCTCCACTAAACCCGCTGTCCTTTTCACATGGCTGATTTCACTTGTATCTCTCATTCAGCCTGTGTTCCCTGCAGCATTAATCCCCACTGGGATTAATTAACAGGTCCAAGAACAGTGGACCTGTGTTCTTGCCAGTGTCCTCATTCCTGGCATGGGACATGGCACATGAGTCAGCAAATAGACATAAAACTTTTACACTGCATTTCAAGAAATGACATTTTGTTCTTTTGGTTTCAATTTCAAATTCAACAACCCTGTTGATATTTTATCTACATACTGATATAGTCAATCAAGGCATTTCTACTAATGAATGCCTTGAGGTGCCCCTTAAAGCACCCTGAAATGGGACAGGTGGAAATCACCCCTGGATTATGCATGAGTAAGTTAGGCTTTGAGGAAGTAAGGGACCTGCTCATGGCCACTCATGGAGTCAGAGGCAGACCTGGACCTCTTGTTGTATTCTATCATCCCGTTCACCAGTCACCATTGTACACTGTGCTCTCTGTTCTGTTAGCAAAGATTTCCCTGAGTTCCAAAATGATGGGTAAATTGCTTTGACATACCTACTTCTTTCTCATGTATTTGTGATGTCACAGGCATGTTCTCAAAACATTCGGATACAGGCCCCCATCAAACGCATTGTCTAGGAAGGAGACAGGCAAAGTAAAAATCCTTCCCCAAGGAATTGGTGATTCTGAACAGTTTAGTGCCTTGGATCCGACTGCCCAGGTCCTGAGAGTGCACCTTGCTCATCCTGGCTTTTCTAGTATTATTCTGACCCTTAGCAAGAAAAAGGTGGACAAGAGACAGAAAGAACCAGAGCAATCGAGAGGGGTTTTATGCCTCCCCCTTTCTGGGCTGCCTTGATCACTGGTGGACACAAGGAAAGGTTCATCATGCATATGGACAGGTGGGGAAGGGGCATGAGTCTCTGATCCCAAGTCTCAGAGAAGAAGAAATGAGGATCCTAGTGTTTCATGATAAGCAAAGCAAAAAGGCAGAATTGCAGCTGAGAGAAAATATCTTTGTGACTGATATAACTGGTATAAATCATGGCTTCAGTCTAAAGATCAACGCCAGAGATATAACAAAAGTGCTGGGAAAAGGCGCTAACAATCACACATAATCTCTTAGAGCCTCGCTTTCCAAATATTTAAACAAACAGACAAAAAAATTGAGGGGTTTAGTCTTCCAGAGATGTTACTGAGATGGTGCTACTGAGCTACTGACATGACTTTTGTTATGGTTTTGATCTAGAACGTCTTCCAAGTCTTATGCGATCAGATGTTGGGCATCTGGAGGGTAACTGGATCTTGGGGCCGCAATGCTCATCAGAGGATGATCTCATCCACTGGCACGTTCCTAGCTAAATGTGTTCTTAGGAGGTGGGGCCTGGTTGTGAGAGCTGTGTTCCTGGGTCCATGCCTTTGTACTGGGGATTGAACTCCAGACCTTGTGCTTGCCAGGCAGGCACTTATGCCGCTGAGCTATATGTCTGGCCCCTGGGTCTATGCCTCCAGAGCACACATCTCCCTTCCCAGTTCATCTCTGCACCTTTGGCTTTCTAGATAAAATGAGGTGAACAGCTCTTTTCTGTCATGCCCTTCCACCGTAATGTCTGCCTCAGAGCCAGCCAACTATGAACTGAATTTCCTGGACTGTGGGTCAAGTTAAGTCTCGTATTTCGGTAATGGATGTCAGGTACTGGGTTCCAGCAATGGGAAAGCCAACTAACAGCATCTAACAGGCTCCTGGAAGATCATTGCTTTCTTAGTTCCTGAGCATCTTGTAGGGGACCACTGAGGAAATACAAGGGGCGGTGATGAGGTCACTAGAATCTTAAGAGAAAGTTACTTTCTACATTTAAGAATCTATAGATGTTGAAAGATGTTGGGAGTCCAAGTAGTTTTTAAAAATAGAAACTAATAAAACTAAGGAAATGTGCACATAAGAATAAACCTTAACCAAAATTTTGTATTTAAAGTGAAAAAAAATTCTCTCAAAATCATATGCAGTGTTGGTGTAAATCTTTGTTTCTTTCAGGTAAGCCTCAGGCCTTTCTGCCCCTGAACTTAAAGCGGCTTTGGGACCCTGAAATAAACGGGTACAGCTGCACAGACCGGTCTGTACATGCGGACACAGTGAGCAACTGCTGAGCCATTTGCTATAGCTTGTTTTGGTCTCCTGCTAACCTGACTCATTTGTTTTACCTGAGCTCGTACACTGTCTTTACAAAACGTTATTGCTTATCAAATCTCATACCATACATTCCTTAGTTTGGTATTTCAGACCGCCTACTTTTAGGGTGAGAACACAAATAAAGACATAGATTTCCATACTAGTATTTTCTCCTAAATCAGAAATTAGTGGGCTGGCCAGATACCTCAGCAGACAAAAGCACCTGCTTAGGAAATGTGCAGCTGCCTGGGTTTGATCCTCAGCGTACTGTGGCAGCCCCACCCACAGGGCACACAGGGACAGTGATTGAGACTGTACGTGGTGGCACATGTCTGTAATTTCCGTGCTTGGGAGGCTAAAACAGAAGAATCACTATGAGTCTGATCTGTGTAGTGAGATCCTATAGACCCCTGCACCAAATACATTTTTAAAAAAGAAAGAAATTAGTACCTTATAAGATACCACATGCTTTAACCTTCAAAATTTGTCCTTAAGTAAACAGAACTCTGTTTATTATTCTTATTTACCAAGGATGTTAACTACTATTTGACTTTCATATATGACATTCTTGTAAGAATTCAATTTGTAAGTAAGGTATCTTATGTAAAAAGTAATCTTAGAAAGACATATAAAAAAGGGAAAAAATAAAAAACTAGCACATTTTAAAGATTTCAAAAGAAGGGCAAAATACATTTGAGTTTCTGATTAATGTGTTTCTTTACAGAGCAGTGGGAGAATATAAGTGTTTATCAGCTAAGATGGATGGGAATATGTCTTCAAAGGTGTATGTGAATGTACATTCTGATTTTGATCATCATTCCAATTTTGAGGATACAGCTCAGTGCTGGGGCATTTGCCCCACACAGTGTGAGACTCAGGACTCAATTCCCTATGTGGCAAAAAGCAAAAAGAAGACAAAACAAAGCAAAGCATGCCTACAAAGTCTTCAAATTACAATTTGATGTTGGATCCTGAAAGGCACAAAATCCTTTTCTTTTTTTTTTCTTTTTTTTTTTTTTTTGGTGGTACTGGGCATTGAACTCAGGACCTTGCGCTTACCAGGCAAGTGCTTACTCTACTGAGTTATCTTCCCAGCCCAATCCATTTCTTTAGTAAGAAAATTAACTAGTTGCTTTATTTGTATAAAAATGCAACAGAGACTATTAGCTTCTTGGTTGCCTAATAATTTTATTAAATTCAGAAAGAAGAAAAAGGTGAAGGGGCCTGGTTGTGCAAGTGAGACCAAGATAAACAGATGAATCTAGAACAAAGCAACTCAGTCCACAGAATAGATAGTACAACTTGAAGGTTACATGCTGTACATTATCAATCTATCTAATCTCTGAACATCAAGAGCTTATTCTGAGGAAACTCTCACATATATTTTAACAAGGAACATCTACACAGTGAAAGTTAAGAGATAGCATGGTTTCTTCTGATTCTTCCTGTCTTGTGGCTCTCATGTATTTTGGGGTGCTTAACTAAAAGACCCAAAAGTCTTGCTCATGTTAGCAGCCAGTGGTATGGTTATGTCCTATGTTTCCTCATACATAGACCAGACACATTAGAAAAAAAATCATATTCTTTCTTCCATTTCTTACACAAAAGAAATCTTTCATCCCAGATAATCTAGGTTCAAAATCACAAAGCAAATGTAAATAGCACAAAATAACAACTCTCCAAGAAGGAAAAATAAAATGAATGAAGAGAGCAAGAAAAGTTGGCAAGGCTGGGCCTGGCTTCCGCTGTCCCAGCCATCGCAGTACATTGAGCTCCATAGAGACAGCACCGGGGCAAATGAGAGCCAGACAGGCACTGGGCGACTCTGTACCTCACTGAAGAGAACAAATAAACATAGGCAAAGGAGATCCTAAGAAGCTGAGAGGCATGGTGTCATCATGTGCATTCTTTGTGCAAACTTGCCCGAGAGGAGCACAAAAAGAAGCACCCAGATGCTTCCATTAACTTCTCAGAGTTTTCAAAGAAGTGCTCAGAGAGGTGGAAGACCATGTCTGCTAAAGAGAAAGGAAAATTTCAAGACATGGCAAATGCAGACAAGGCTCGTTATGAAAGAGAAATGAAAACTTACATTCCTCCTAAAGGAGAAACAAAAAAGTTCAAGGATTCCCAGTGCACCCAAGAGGCCTCCTTCGGCTTTCTTCTTGTTCTGTTCTGAGTATCACCCAAAAATCAAAGGAGAACATCCTGGCCTCTCCATTGGTGATGTCGCAAAGAAACCTGGAGAAATGTGGAATAATATTTCAGCAGATGACAAGCAGCCATATGAGAAGAAGGCTGCTAAGCTGAAGGAAAAGTATAAAAAGGACATCACTGCCTGTCAGACTAAAGGAAAACCTGACGCAGCAAAAAAGGGAGTCGTCAAGACTAAAAAAAGCAAGAAAAAAGAAGGAAGAGGAGGAAGAGAAAGATGAGGAGGAAGAAGAAGATGAAGAGGGTGAGGAGGATGAAGAAAAGGATGATGATGAAGTTGGTTTAGTGCAGTTTTTTTTTTTCATCTATAAAGCATTTAACTCCCCTGTACACAACTCACTCCTTTTGAAGAAAAAAAAAAGTAGAAATGTAAGGCTGTGTAAGAGTTGTTTTCAAACTGTACAGTCTTTTTTTTGTGTGTGTAGTTAACACACTACCAAATGTGTCTTTAGATAGCGCTGTCCTGATAGTATTTTCAATAACTGTACTTGCTTGGTACAGTACAGGAGTTGTAAACTGGCATGGAAATTTAAAGCAGGTTCTTATTGGTGCACAGCACAAATTAGTTATATATGGGGACGGTAGTTTTTCATCTTCAGTTGTCTCTGATGCCGGTTATACGAAATAGTCTTTGTTCTATTAATTGAATAACACTCTTTAATTGCAAAAAAAAAAAAGTTACAACAATTTTGTTGACATTTTGAATGCTTCTAAGTAAATGCAATTCATTTATTAAAAAAAGCTGGCTAACATTTTAGAGACCAGCATAACACTAATCTTTAAAAAGTCACACAGAATATTCTGGCATTTACCTTCTGCCAGTGTGTCGACTGATACAACGTGTCTGGAAATTAGATTGCACTTATACTTCTGACTCAGTTATTTTACCACTAAGAATTTATTCTGAAGAATAAGGATGATAATTGATGGTCAAAAGATGTATTGAAGCATTGTTTGCACAAAAGAAAAACTACAGGAAACACAGCTACGTGTCTGTGTGTCCTTGAGGGGATGCTGAGATGGTGGCTCATGCACATGGTGCGGAATAGAGGAGACTCCTAGTTGTGAAGATACATATGTCAGCATCTTGATGCATGAATGCCAGGAAGTGTCAAGACAAGCATTAAGTTCATTCAACAAATATTTGAATGTGTGCTAGGTACACACACAATTCCAGATTGTGGGGACAAAGCTAACAAAAGAAACAGGTCAACATCCTGTCCTGGTTAACATCTAAGAAGAATACGATCTAGGCAGAGGCAATAGCAATTTCAAAGGCTCTAATAAGAATCCCATTTGGTGTAGTCATGGAATAGCCCCAAATCAGTGAGGCTGGAGTGGATGAACTGAAGAAAGTGACAGGAGATAAGGTCATAAAGATGAAGTACGTGCAGGCCATTGGAGCCTTGGGGGTCCCTCTGAAGACTTTCTATGAAGTAAGCAGTTATTTCATCAGTATTTATTGAGCTCTCATTGGGTAACCTAATTTTGGACTATCAGTGAGTTGCTAAAACATACTCCTAGGATATTGTTTTAGTCTCTTGGAAGAAAGATGTTTTCATTTTGTTGTTGTTGTTGCTGTTATAATGCCTAAATATATGAAGGGGAAAATGTTAATGGAGGAAAATATGAACTGTGAAAGTGATATTATTACCTTAATCCTTGCATTACCTTTATTTTGCATTCTTTGTGTTATGGATTAGAGGTTATGGGAAAATAAAGAGGCCTATTGTGATGGCCTCCATCTCAGGGCTGCCCATAGTCCAGCAGCCTCATTTGTTTTAAAAAATCATTTATTTTTTATTTATTTATTTATTTATTTATTTATTTATTTATTTATTTATTTATGTAGCTCAGACTCATAGTGAACTTCCTGTCTCAGCCTCCCCAGCACTAGGATTACAGGCATGTGCCACCATGCCCAGTTTCAGGGCTGGCATGGCATGTGGAACTGCGGATCAAACTTGGGTTCTTGTGCCTGCCAGCAAGATACTCAGACCTCCGAGGTGTTTCCCCAGTCCACAGCAGTCTCTTTTAAGGAAGGTATGAGAATAAGGGTCATCCAGTAGAATGGTGAGAAATGTCCTCAATCCTCATCCCAGTCTACTATTTTGCAATCACAATTTTAATTACAAGGGTGATATAATCTAAGAAGGCTATCTGTGGCAGCCTTCTTGGGAGTGGCTGTTCTTGGAAGATCTGATTCTAGTAATCGGTCCAGAGAGTAATTGATCTAGAGAGTGTCATGTTAATTGACACACATAGAATTTCTGCACTCTGCTCTCCTGTGTAGAACCCTCTGTGATCTACAGGTACTGGATGAGTCTTATTTCACTGAAGATTCAGGTGACAATGGCAATAAACATAAGAGAAAGAGAAAGAGTATGGATCAGTCAGTATGTGTCCATCCCACCAGTGCAGAGACAGCTCAGCACATATACCTACTTGTTGAGGGCCCATTGCAACTAAAATGATTGTGTTAATTGAATCATGGATTCAGAATTTATGGTATCACTCAGTGAATGAGAGAATTCTGATCTCTAGTTCATCTCCTTAGAAGGCATCACAGTCACACCTCCACAACAACATTAAGGAATATGAATATGTTGGACAATGTGTAATTTTTCTTACTCAGCCCAAAGTTAAATTCCATAGTTACTATCTTCCAATGACTAGTACAATGTTGACGGTGAAACTGAAGAAAAATTTCTGATAAGGGCATAATGTGAAACACTTCGCTCTTTCCTCATGTATGTTTCATTCGTCTCCAAGTCCTTGGGCAAGATGAAGAGATAGACTTCTTCACTGCTGAGTGGGATTGCTAGTCATTACAGCATTTTGCTAAGGAATGCCCTCTGATGGTTATTGCCAGCCAGTAACCTTAAAAAGGTCAGTCTTTATTGGGAGATGCTGAGTCCTGGAAAATAACCACTTTCACATAAATTGCCTTCAGTGTTACATCAACTTCCGGAATTTAAGGACAGCCACATAAGAGTAAAGGGGGAGGAAACAGAGCAAATTTGTGGCCATCTTTGAGATCTTGGGCTGACTGTGAGCTTTGACTCATTCTACCCCACATGAGTAATAGCTAATTGCAGCTCTCTGAGGCTCAGTGGTAATTAATTAATCTAAGAAAGCCTGTCCATTAAAATGTACTCTCTGTTTTTATTTATACTTGTGAAAATATTTATGAGTAAATGTATTCTCCAAGGTAGAATAGTTCTTTTGTAGCAAAAACCTGCAAGTACCACTCACTGAGGCATTTTATGAATTCCTTAACAAATGAATTTTCAGATGTCTAACTCTTACCCATGAAATTTGGCTGACATACTGTAGAGATTGTTCCTTGATTCTAGGGAACTTTCCTTGCTATAGATCTCTACAGATTTTGCCTGTGTTATTCATACACATTTTATCGTAAATAAATACCCTGGTACAATTTACTGTCAACTTAAACACTTGTATGCTTGTATTTGCCCAGCTTTCTTAAATATAAATGCATTCCCCTTGGTTTCAGAGTCATGCAACTCTTTCCTCCTCTTTTTGTTCTCCTTTTTCCCTTTCCTGCTCTACTCCTCTCTTATTTTCTCATTATTTATATATATTTGACTATCTCCTAAATATCAGCCGTACTACTAGGAAATGTAGATATAGTATTAAGTATACAATTTAAAAGGCAATTGCAATTATACTAAAGCAACTTTGGCTGTAAATATGATGTCCCTGGAGTTCATATTAGTCTTTGTTTTAATATGCACTTACATTATGTTGCAACTTAAAAAAATTCAGTGTTTGTGTAAGTAAAACATCTTTTTCTCTTTACCAACAATTGTTCCGCTGTCTTTAGTGACACTGTGAAATTGTAAATTTTATGTATTTATAGGATTAAGGGATAAAAAATTATAACTTAATTGACAATTTTCCCAAATACTGATATACAAATTAAATGTAGAGAGGAGGAACACTATTGGTTCTCGGAACACTATTGGTTCTCTTTGTGTCGTCAGTGAGTAGTTTCCAAGCAAAAAGTATGATTTTCGCACATATGTGAGACAGTCCATATAGATTGAAGGAACAGGATAAACTCTCATAGTGTGGAGGAAATAGAGAGACAAAGGTAACACAAATAATTTTTATTAAAATTCACTCTCAAACAAGTACAAAAAAACAATAGAAATGAGTATAGGTCAAAAGTTAATATTAAAACAGTTCAAGCAAAAATAAGTATACAGAAACATTAAAATTTCAAATATGTCAATATTCGATATTAAACATTTCAATAGTTTAAATAAAATTAAACTATTGGCCCAGCCTAGGCACTTAAGCCCCATACGGGAAGAAGGTGTAACAAGACATTCCTGAAGAAGTCTTTTCTTTCCCAAAGGTGTTGTTTAGATCCAAAGGTGCTGTTTTAGACTAATATCTGAAGGATGGGGAAGAAACAGGAGAGAGAGAGAAGGGAAGGGAGAGAGAAGGGAAGGAAGGAAAAAAACTAATATTTCATGAGTTTTTTAAAAATAATATTAAAACTTTGTTAGGCACATATGCATTAATTCATTTAATCCTCACAACTCTCTTAATGCTTGATTTTCTTTCTCCCATTTTTAAGGCAAGAAAAGGAGCCCATAAAGCTTAAATCACTTGCCCCAAGGCATACAGCTGAAATGATAGAGGGATTATCCTCCAACTCCAGTCCAAACTCTTTCTTCTTTCCTCTAATATTAAATGTCTGTCCACTGTACCACAGCTTTAAGTGGAAAAGGTCTCTCAGTGGGTTTATGGATCTCAGAAGATGTTGATCTAGCTCATGCAATAGATACCTTTTTTGGAGCTTGGGAGTAGAGAAATCTGGACCACATTTCCAAGAGGGCAAGTCTGATTTGTCTATTTCTTCTTTGTTTCAGAAGAAAGACCTCAACGGTTGGCAGGGAAAGGCACAGAAGGATTGAATGCTGCCTACCAAAATGCTGGGCTATGAAAGTCCCCCTAGAGTATGGTCATTAGTAGAAAACAGAAAACAATGTATGATCAACAGAAATGCGCAAACTCCAATGTGCGTGTTAACCAATGGTTACGGAAATGAGTCGACTCTGATAACCTAGGTTCCTTCGCTGTCCAAATCTAAGGTTAAAGAAACCAAGGAAAGCCAAGCACACAGTAGGACTACACACTAAGTCATTTCTCCATGACATTCACAGCACCACAGGCTAACATGCTCTATCCTGATGGTCCTTTCTGAGTTGATGATTTTTCACAATGTATTTCATGGCTTCCATCCCTACATGAGACTTTATTACTATCACATAGGAATAAAAAGCCATAAAGCACTAGAGTGAATTTATCTTGGTCGGATGCAAAATTTATTTTCTTCACATGGCTTCCCAACCATTGCAAAGCTGACCAATCATTTCATGCTACATTAAGGCACATTTTAAACTACACGTAAGTGACAGGAAGCACACTTAAATCGTGACATCACAAATTAACAAGATTTTAGCCTTCAACGACATTCTTAGCTACAAGGACCAGGAAACAAGACCAGGAGACACTCAGCAACATTCAACCACTGAATTCGCCAAAAACAAAGGACACTGGGGAGAATCCCTAGAGAAAAGCTCTTCACTTTGACGTTGAACTTGGAAACACATAAGGAAAGACAGAAGACAGACAAGTCACTGGTATAAACTAAAACCAGGGGAATCACATCAAGCAGCTGACTTCAACTTTTCTCCCAGGCTTTCCTGTAGACTGACTGCCTACTTTTAGGTTCTTCACCTTGGGGCAGGTGGGGAGAGTTGACCTCAGCACCTGCTTGCACTGTAAGCAGAAAGCCTTTTACACCTAAATAACAAAGGGAAAAAAAAATAAAATCTATGGCATTCCAAGGGACTGTAACTGCTCATCTAGTGCCTTTCACGGGTCCTGGCATCACTCCCGTCCCCTCTGTGGAAACAAGTCTCTAACTACTTCCACAAACAATCATGAATCATGTGCAGTGCAATCTCTCATTGTTTTGAGTAACTCAGGCTCAGATTCCAAGAGCACCCTTTGCGCTATACTCCAGTGACCTTGCTTTTGGTTTTATCAAGACACTGAACAGTGGATACACTGAAACCAGCTCTCTAGGACCACTGGAAACTCAATGCCATAGTTCTGATGGGTTTTCTGACTTTTCAAAAATAAGCTTGAAGTACTTATTTACCAATTCCTAAAACACCATTCCACACTAATAGCTACTGCCCCATGCTTCCAAGAAAAAAAAAGGTTAAAAGTCAAAATTTAATAAAAAGACCCACTAATGTGAATTTCTCCATAGGAGTAAGATCTGGGCAAGCTATGCCCACTTGGAAGTTCCTGTAATGAAATCTTTGTTTGTGTGAATCACAAGGAGACTGGAAATAGTTAAATGAAAGGAAGTGCATACATAAATTCAATTATCATGCATGAAGCATGCAAATGATTTAAGCACTGCATCTGAAACTCTAGTTTATATTCATTAATTTCAGGTTGCACTTTTGAAGGAGCAAGGCATGCTAATTGGGTCCAGATTAATGCACTCCCAAACCTCTCCAATTTGTTTTTAGGTGAGGGTTAAATGATATGTATTAAAATAAACACAGCTGCTCATCTGCCTCCACCTTTTCCTCCCCCACTCCACCTCTGCCTCTACCCCCAGCTGGCTACCTCCCCTGCTTCTCTCCACCCCAGCTGGCTCCTCTCCCAGCCTGTCCCTCCCCCACTGGCTGCCCTCCCCTGCCACACCTCTCCTGCCTTTAGAGAAGGTATTTGAGAACCCTGAAATTGTCCTTTTGAAAATATACTGGAGTAGTAACTTGTGTATCAGCCATTTCAATACTTGCACTTCCTCCACAAACCAACAAAGAGCAGAAAGACTCAAGCCCATATCCACCCTGATGGGGCTGGACTGTGGCATCAAGAGTGTGTACAAAGCCATCAGACACATTCCCGGACAGTGTGCTCTTCCTACAAGTTTAGACCTAAGTTCTCTGGATCGGACAGAAGGGTAGTTTGAAAGAGTCCAGGCACATGCTTGCTTGCAGCCTAAATTGCTTAAGGTTGGCATGGCGATCCTGTGACTCAGTTATGTGGGAATCTAGAGATTCTAGACAGATCACTCTTCCCTGGCAAGATTAGCCTTGAAAATGAGAAAATTATTCATTGACTTATATTAGAAAGAAATAATGTTTGAAGAGCATGTTATCTTGTAAATAATGAGTATCTTGTAAGTAATGAGTACTGAATGCATTTAAAATAGTAAAATATTATTTTCCTAAATCTGATCTTTGCAAAAATAAAACAAAGAAAAAGGACTATGGGATACTGGAGATAAACTCAATTTGAAGCTGGAGTGGCAGGGACCCTTTACTAAAAAGCAGCCATCAAGGAGTTAAACCACGCACCAAATGAGGATGGGGGAGGGGGAATGCAAACTAATTTCACACTGAAAGTGATGTTTAATTTGAATCTGCTTGTCCCAAAGGGAAAAAAGGCTAGCCTTGTCACTTGACTCATAAAAAACCCTCCCCTTCCTCCTTTCCTATGAATTAAAAATTCAGATCCATCATTAATCATGATGTGACATATTCTCACTCTCTTTTTTCCTCCCTTCTGTTCCAAAAATCAGATGAAAGCTTTGAATCACATCTGAGCACCCATGGGTTGGCTAATCCTCCCAACCTACCTTTATAACAGAGAAAAGACGAGAACAAGGACACACACACACACACACACACACACACACACAGAGCTATCAATCACAGGACAGCAGTCACAACAAAGCACACAAGCACAGACATCTAGCAATTGTCACAGATTCAGAGACCTTGTTTCTTTACCCGAAGAATTTTCTGTAATTTTCAATTTCTGTGTATTTGCAAAGGTAAAGTGAGTCGCTGTCAATAGCAACAAGGGCGGGACTGAGATTAAAATTTTTAGCATTCTGACAAATGCCCTGTACTCTTTCATTAGGAAATACACCCAGGATAGTCCTGCCTCCTAAAAGAGAAAATGATTATATGCTAACCAAACCCTAAGTACAAGCTAAAGGTATTCACCTCTTGAAGCCATTCCTCAACTAGCCCCTTGGCATTCACTGGAATTATTCCCAGCACGAGCTCTACTTTCTCATTTTCTGCTGTCTCCATGTGGGTAATTTCTTTCTCATGATTAAAAGTGAGCTTGGCAGATCCTCCAAAGCGTGGTTTTAGGTGTGGTGGGGATCCAAGCGCATCCTTTGTCTAGGGCAGCTTTCTAATAATTCCTCATTGGACCATTGAACAGACAGGCAGTTCGGGGAATATTCATGCACCTAAAATGATTTTTTAAAAGGCAAACTTTATAGATATCTTTATACAAACATATTTTATACCGAAACAGACTGCTGGCAGATAAGATGAACTGTTTACCTTGGAAAGAATAGGTAGGCTTTTCTCTTTGAAATAATCACTGCAGCCTTTCCAAACGTCATCCAGAAGCGATTCTGCGTCCTTCGACTTATCCGGCATCTGAGGTGGTGCGATAACCCTCGCACCACTGGCCTCCTTCCCTGGCCCCTCCATTATTAGCCTCCTGGTGGGTGAGATAGAATACAGTGAATGTAATAACCCTACTTCACACAACAGGCTCACTCTTTTAAATTGAAAATCCCCTTATTACAAAACAAGGGGTGTCCTTTTTCTTCCACCTTTAAGTAGGACTGCCACATTCATTGCTTTTCACAAAAACGCAGCTGCTTTTTAAGCTACAGATAAATAGAATCTGCTAGGCGGTAATTCAACTCAGTCTGAATGCATTATTTTCTAAGACACTTTGGCGAGGGGCTTTTTATTATAAACTGGAAAGAACAAGGCAAGTCCTTTTCTCTTCTAATTATGAATGTGTTTTGTTCCCTACTATTACCCTACAATGTCAGATTGATCTTCTTCTTTCTCTGCAGCCAGTTCAATAAATCAACATTTTTCCCCTAGAAAATTAGAGGGCTGATGATTAAGTCTTCATGAACTTCAGTGACAAAAACAAAAATAGAATGAGGAAAGAACAAATGCAAATGGTGAAAACGAGGTGGCCAGCCAGCATCCAAGGAAGAGAAACTCCGGGTCCAACATCCCAGGTGAGGACAGACAGGATTTACTTGTTTAATTCCACTTTGATAATATTAAAGCTATGGGGGATTTTATTATATTGGCTGACCCAGGAAAAATATATATAATTTCTGATATGTATCTATATTTGAATTATATAT
>NW_004524580.1:25866365-25911273 GCF_000260255.1 Octodon degus | reverse complement strand
ATATAGTTTTTCCTCTGTCGTGTCCAGAGCTTATGCTTATGATTTACTTCTTCCTTGTGGCTAAAGGTTAACTCTATCAGGCTCTCTCATACTTCTTGAAGCAGGAAAATGAAAGACCAGAACAGAAGAGGAAACCCTGACAAAGTGTATTCAGGTTAAGCTTCTGCTGACATTGCTTTGACTCTAAAGATAAAACACTGAGAAGAATGGTGAGTTCTTAATAACACCAGAAGGCAAATCCAGAAACCCTGTTAGCCTGGGTGTTGGCTTCATTTCGATCCCAATGTTGATATTTCTGACTATACTATTAAGAAGACCACGGTGGCTGTGCTCTAGGTCTACATGGATATATTGCCTTTGCCAAGGGGGGAGTCCTGCAGGGTGTCAGTGGGGTTCCAATTAAGGAAAAATAAATACTGCTGCAGCCCTGACAGGGCGTGGAGATTGCCAGTACAGCATGGCACCCAGGCAGGTGCTCACCCCAGAAGTCACCAATTGGAAGTCCACACTGTCATTTCCCTTTCTTCGGCAGTGACAGAAAATAAATTGCTGAAGAGCACTGTGTGTGATGGGGAGTTTCAGAATGATTTATTGGTGTTTATTTCTATTACTTTGGGTTGGATTTCAATAAGGGCAACAGAGAGAATCAAAGAGCCATGTGCGAAACAGTCATTCATGACCCCTGAATTGAGATTGCATGCAGATTTGAGCCTTCCAAGATATCAAGATATGAGAGAGAGAGAAAACTTGAAATCGTGTTTGCATCTATAATCTAAAACTGTGCTGCATTTTCTGTGCAGTTCTGCTGTCTGGAATTGTTAAAGGGAGAATATTTATCACCGTGCAGTTCCGAGTGCATTTCCAGAGAACTCACTCTATGAAGAGTGTGTTGCGGTGCACAGTGCTGACAGTTTTTGAGATTCGACTACTCTGCTTAGATTTGAATCAATTTCCTGGCTTCTGATATGCCTGGGAACAAATGATGTGCTGCCAGGTTGTCAGACTGGGCATCAGGAGCCTGAGGGATGTGGTGGAACCCGAGAAGCCCAGTTCACCGGGCACAAATAAATGAGCTCCTTCCCTGAGCACAAGCTGTGGTGTATTCGGCATCACCTTAAGAGTGAAATTGAATCCCTTCCCAATGATATCTCCACTGAGCTGACATCACAGGAACAAGCCTGCTTTGGCAATCAAAAATGTTTATTTTTGCAACAGAGATATTGAGCCAAATTTTTAAAAAAAAGACCTCGCTTATATATTAGACGGAATTTCATTTCATAGATATTCTGATATAGGAACTTTTTGCAGGGTGGTAATGAGCTTTGAGCCAAATACCTTTGCATTAAGCTATCTTCTCTGCCCTTTTTCTTATTATTCTACTCTAGAGACAGTCTCACTAAATCACTAAGTGGCTGAGGCTTGGCTCAAACTTGTGATCCTTGAGTTTCAGTCTTCCAGACTACTGGAACTATATAGACACACAATACCATACCTGGCTAAGATACGCATTTTAGACATTGATTTTCCAAGATTGCCCACAAAGATATCTCTCAAAGTCTTTCCCCAATCTGTCCTTTCCTCCTTTTGACCTTGAACATTCATTGTCACAGGGAAAAGGTAGATAGGCAGGGTTGAATGTGAACTTGCAAGGACAACCCATAAATGCCATCATCTGCCACTTGTGTTATTATTTCAATAAAATGTGCATGATGAAAATGCAAGCCACCAATGAAAACCTTTGACGTTCATTAAACGTTTAAAGTAATGCAATTCGTAGCTCTACTGGAAACAATCTATAACCCAAAAGTGAAAAACACCTGTGCTATTCCTCAAGATTCCAGGGAGTGCTGCTTTAGTAATCTGACCTTATTCTCTCTCTGAGGCAAGGAACCAAAAAAAAAGTAGAAACAAAATAAGAAGGAGGAGGAGGAAGTGACAAAGGAAGAGGAGGAGAAAGGAGAGATGCTGCATTACTAGTGAGAACAAATAGATTATTTTGTTCCTTTCTATACAAATAAAACTCACTCTCCTCAAACAATCCTCCTGCCACTTAAGATCAAATTGAGTCTTCAAACTCTCTAAGCCTCATCTTTGCTCCCCCTCAATCAAGGACAGTTGTGCCCACCTTCCTGGTCTTCCATAAAGATAAACTGAGGTTTCCCTAAGCTGCCTAGAGACACCCTGCCAACAGTGGAGATGTAATAAGAAGCAGCCAGCACCACTCCCAGCACATTTGGCTCCTTATCCCCCCTCTTCCTCTCTACCTGGAAGTTCATGCAGACCCTGAGAACACCCCACAAAGCACAGAACCAAGCCCAAACCATACCCAGCCCCACCTCCTTCCCTGCTCCCCCAGCCTCAAATCACTTTTTGTTCTCAGTGGAAAGTCCCAGCATTGACTTTGCTTTGCCTCTGGGTCCTGAAGGGTAAGAGATATGATTAATCTTCAAAATGGTAAGTGTGCCTAGAGCCCTTCCCAAGGCAGAACCAAAAATTCTCCTTTCACTTTAAATGAGATTTGTATGCAATAACAATTTTTGGTAGAAAATCTCTTTCTTTTCTTGCATAAAATTAGAAGTCAAAGCCAACTTCTCAGCATGCAATGGCTGATCAATGGCCCTGAGTGCTATGATTAGAGCCATGCTATGTTCTGATTTACTATGTAGAACCAAGTTCCTGTTGTACTAAGAGATGACATCCACAGGGGAAACTAGAAGCCTGCTGGCTTGGGAGCTGCTGCTTCCTCCTGCCCAGCTCAGGTTAGCATGGATCTCGCACATCTGTCTGCACATGCACGTGCCGGCACTTGCACCTGCGCTGGCCACTCCCACATGTACAGGTGCTCTTCCCAGGAAGCCAATCCACCTTAATTACCACTCTTTTCCCCAGATGGTGATGATAAAAACACTGAGCTCCTTGCAAATATTGGATAAGTTGGAATTTCCAAAACTGCCTAAATACTTCATCTCTACTAAGTAAAATGCCACCATAACCAATTCCTAAAAGGACGGCGTTGGGACTATGACTGATTCTTAAGATAGGTTATATTTCAAATGATCATATAGTTGCTTACTCTCAGATGTACTTTGTTGATTTCCCTTTAGCAACAAATTTATAAACACTTTAAATGGAAAATAGAAGCTACCTATGAAGAGAAAGACCATCTTTAGCCTAAGTATGCCCAGTTCTTTAAAAGAACAAAACATTGTTTTGAATAAGAAATAGTTGGCTCATCACCCCCTTCTCTCAACTCTACTTTCTAAATTTCATTGTTCAAAGTGATTTCGTTTCTAGCAGGCTGAATATAATGATCAAACTCAAGAAATCAGTACACAAGAAAGTACAAGACTCTCAGAAGGGCAACTTCAGAAAGACATTTTCCCGTTTCTGGCTGCCTACCGCTGAACATGCCTTCCAAGTCAGAAAGAGGCTTCAAGCTCCACTGACCGCAGGAAACTCCAGCCAAGACTCTCATCTCTGCAGAAGGCAGGACAGAGGTGATGGACTGGGGAGAAAAAACAGAGGACGCTATTGAATGTGGTGCATCCTACCAACGAGGAAATGCCGAGTCACATTCAGCACAGAGATGCTCTGGGAACGAAGAGTAAGGCAAACTTTTTACTTCCTTGTCAAGGCTTCCCGACACCCAGTGCTTTCATGGAGTCAGGCAACATGTCCCTCGCTTCTGTTTCCTGTTGTCCTTCAAGGAACACAGCGAAAAATGAGGCCATTCAGCTTCCCTTTAGCACGTCACACTTGGGTAGCGCCCCCACCGGCAAGTACACCCGTGGCATTTGGACTCGCAGAAGAAAAACCAAAGTCAATTTAGAACAAAAGAAATTTGCGTATTTTGCTCTCCTATTTCTAGAGCACCCGTGCTACAGTGAAGTCGAAAAATTTTGTATTATGAAGGTCGCTGAGGCATAAATCGCATAGGTAAAAACTGAGATGTAAGATAGGATGAAATCTAGATGCTAATTAAATTCTACAAGGCTTCTCAAAGGATAGCATGCTCACTAATCTTCTTCTGCTAATATATTGTGCTTGAAGGGGGCAATAAGTGAAAAGTCGTCATGGTTGTAGATTCCATGGTATGATCTTTCAGCAAAAACCCAAGAAGGGTGAAAAAAGATGAGATGCACGGATTTCTGTGCTGAAAGGATGCCAGGCCCAAGATGCAAAGAATAGATAAGTTAGAGCTGCAGAGGAACTAAATTTGAAGCCAGACAGTAAAACGGATTGAACCTTATTACCTCAGCCCCTGAGAAATTCCCGAGACAGTTGGATGTAATTTGAAAAGGTCAGAAAAAATATTTCCTGCACAGCATTACTGCTTCATGGTTTAAGGGTGTACATTTGTGAGATGCCAACTCTAATCATTTTTATTGACTTTGTTTGCTAGAGACAGACAGACAGTCGGGGAGACAAGGCCCATAGATAAGAGAAAGGCAATCTCATAAATGAAAATCTCTCTTATTCTGTTCCTCACTTGTGACTGCGAATCTCTCCAAATCTTGCCCATTTTAAGTGAAATTACACCAATTTCCCATGGCAGACGTATAGGATGAAAATGAAATCTAGGAAATCATCTACTACATTCTAGCATGGTTATTTCTTTTAATCACTATTTCTGCCACTTCTATGTGGATGCTAAACACTGGGAAAGGTAAGGAATGTTGCATTTTAATACATGTGTGAATGCTTAAAAGGAAACACCATACAATGGATGTTAATTTATTGCCAGGATTTACATTAAAGGGATTTTCATGAAAAAGGAAAATTCAGAAGAAGGGAAAAAATTAAATGAAATGTAAATATACACTCAAGATATTTTATTAAAGGCAGTATTGTCTCTAGAGTCCTTGCAAATGGAGAACTAAAAATTCTCCTTTTACTTTAAAATGAGATATGTATGCAGTAACAATTTTTGGTAGCTCATGTCTTTCTTTTTTGGCATGAAATTGGAAATCAAAGCTGACTTCTCAACACAGAATGGCACTATCCATTCCAGGTTTGCAAAGTTTTAATTAACATCTGACTTTTCTTTCTGTGAGCAGTCCTATGTGTCAGAGCAAACACAAACCTATTACTCTTCTCTTGGGTAGCAACAGAGCAAAAACTCTTTCATGGCCTTGAGACCTGCCCCACACTTCTGAGTGATGGTTTGGGCCCAGGAGGACATTCCAGATGCTCGTTTAAGGCTTTGGAGCCAGAAAGATGCCTCTGGGCTCTGCTCAGCTCCTCCCATGCAGCACGCAGGGATTTTGGACTCTGCAGTAGCACCCTGGCCTCCACTACCAGCAGTGCAAGAAGCCAGTCAGAGGATGGCTGGTCGTGATAGCAGGGCCCAGAAGCGGAGGATAAAAGCTAGCTCAGCAGCTGGACATCCGGATTCCTGGCTGTGCGTGTGAAAGTGTCCTGCTTATAACTAGCTTTGCTCCTGCTACATCACATGAATGATTGCATTATTTAAGTACAAGCAGTACAGATTAGTGAAATTTTAGCTTTTTCAACTCACTCAATGTCTGAGATATTTTTAAAAAGTTTTTAACTGAAAGTCTGTGATGATGTGTGCTCCTCTAGTGAATCACATTGAAATTTGAGGTTTCCCACATATTCATTCTCTCTCTCTCTCTCTCTCTCTCTCTCTCTCTCTCTCTCTCTCTCTCCCTCCCTCCCTCCCTCCTTTCTCTCTCCTTCTCCCTCTCTCTCCCTTTCTCCCTTTCCTTCCCTCTCTCTCTCTCCTTTCATCTTTCCTGAGAACTTGATATTGAATCCAGAACCTTTGTACTGAACTAACCTTTCTTTTGTTCTTTATTATAAGACAAGTTCTTGCTAAGTCATTAGTTTGATCAGGTTGGGCTTCACCTTGCAGTCCTCTTGACTCAGCCTCCCAAAGTGCTGGGATTATGGGCATGAATCAACACTCCTGGCTCCCACATGTTCATTTTTGTAGCTTTCTGTTTTATTAACAGAAAAATATTTAATGCATGTATCTTTAATTTTTTTCTCTTTATTTGTTTGATACAGGGTCTCACTATGCAATTCAGACTCATATGTGGTGCCCTGGATGGAACTCAGGTCCTTGCACTTGCCAGGCAGGTGTTTAGACCGCTGAACAATCTCCCCAGCCCTCTTATATGTATCTTTTGATTTGTACCACCTAAGTTCTCCATGAAGAAATACTCTGAATCTTTTGCCTGACCATTAATATTAACAAGAATGCCAACAATAGTAACAATGCTCAAGGTATTCTTACTATTAAAAATAACAATGACAATAAAAGTGATAACCATTAGTTGAGCACTTACTACAACTAATGGTTGCAAGCATCATACAAATATATCATCTTACAAAATTTTGTCTGTCAATGGAAATATGGTAAATGTAAGGGTTTCGTTTCCATCTCCTAATGGTACCCATGAGGAGAAGAGGTTCAGGAAGCTTTAACAAATTAATCTAGGCAGAAACTGGGAGGTACTGATGTTGAGACTCAAACCCAGGCTTCTTTAATTCTACTTCTTATTATTTTAAAGCTTTCAACCATGCCTCATGGACATTACAGAACCCACAGTGCTGATCTTCACAGCGCACACAGCATTTCTGGAGCAATGTTAAATCAAGATCTCTCTGCTTGTGTAGAATGAGCTGTTTCCACCCAATGTTTACTAACATCTACAAACTGCAGGAACCTTCAGAGCTGCACCTAATGCCTTACGGAAGGCAGCTTGCAAAGATGGTAATAGTCAGTTAGTATGGCTCGCCAGCACCTAATAATTCTGGGACCTAATGGCACACAAATTGCTTCTCTATTTGAATTATCTTTGAATTATGCTCAGAGATGAGCAGGAAAATATCTTCTTAGCCTGGGCTGCATTAAGGCTAAATGTGTTAGCTCGGTGAATCATTCTTCAAACACATCTTTAAAGGGGAAATGTGTCGCTATTTTGTTATCGCAGGCAAATAAGTACAATAAAAGGAAAATAATCATGGGTCACAGGGTTTAGCACATAAAACACCGCAGGTCATTGATTGCAACTGAATGTACCAAACATTGCCAGGTTTTAGCAAGAGGTTTTGTCATTATTTGGCAAAGATTTATTCTAACCAATTTACCAACTGTATCCCTAGCAGTGGATCTTCCTATTTACAGAGAGATTATGACCATAAGTGTCAAATGCCGGCTGGTAGTCCCATAACATGCCAAGTACCTGTTTTCACTTGCCTTTAGAGGCTCCCTCTGATTGCTTCCCATTGGGGGAGAGCCTAGTTTGCCCGTCAGGCCCCCTCTGCAGAAGGAGCCCTTTCATCCACCCGTGAAAGGAAACTCTCCTCCTGACAAAACTGTCTTGGGTCTCAAGAGGTATTAAAGTGAGAGAAGCAAGCCAGCAGCAGACTCCCTGTCTTGCTGATGTCACACAGTGAAAGCACTTAAATAGAAGGGAAATTAGGTGCAGCTACTGACAGGTGGAGAGAAGAACAGGCATAGAGGAGTCAGGTCACAGAATGAGTGGAAGTCTGTTACAGATTCCTGGGTGTTTCTGGTACCTCGCTTTTCTTGGGCAGAGAAGATGGGATAGAACTATACAAAGGGCTGTACTATGGGCTCGTGCTTGGCATCTTGGAAGTGGAATAAAAGGAGCCAAATTCACCAAGAATGGAGAGATGTAACATTCCCTCCACAATCATCTAAATCTTAATGCCTTCTGTCAAGGAATCAATTTTAAGCTTTATCTTTAGAAAGGGATGCCTAAAAGTAGTTTTAAGACAGGTTAATTGGCCAGCTTCTTTTTTTTTTTTTTTTCAAGTAGCATTCTTCTCTCAAAACAAATTATAACTTCATTAAAAAACAAAGCTCTGTAATAAGAGTGGTACAAGAAACCACTCTGCTAGATTATTACATGAGATTTCTATGTCACCTGATTCTTCCCATAAATACAATCTCAGCCTCAAACATTAATACGATTAGCACTAACTTTCTAGAAATGACGACATACAATTAGAACACAGTATTTATAGCAATAGAAGCAGTTAACACACTTCAAAGGCTGTGGAGAATGAAAACAGCTGCACTTTCTCCTCTCTGGGTCAAACACAGTGAGTTAATGATTTCTAGAAATTTTATTAGATTTTTACTTTAGTCATTCTTCCAACATTTCAATGTCACAATGTTAAATGCTTTGTGTACCTGGCTGTCCTCGAGAGGATTTGAGTAGTATGCGAGCCCAAATGTTATCCTCGTCCATTTTCCATGAATTAGACAATCCTCCAAAGCATATTATTTCCTGTGCCGGGAAGAGCATGGCTTAACTTTTTTTCAGAATAATTCTCAAAATCAAATTTGAAAGTTTTCAGGAGAGATGATCCTCCCCAGTGGGTGATGTGAATCATAACCTGAGGGGCAAACATGAACATAATTAGCATAAAATGTATTAGCATATAGATGCCTTTGAAATAATAAACAGCAGAAAATCAAAATACTTATCCCCAAAAGAAAGTGATGAGAAAATATGAAATTAGTGTTTGCTTCTCGCTTGACAAGCCTAGCCTGAAAACCAAACAGAGCGGCCTCACTCAGAGAAGGGTGCAGTGCCTAGAGAGATGGAGAAATCATTCTCCAACCCCTTCTGCCTTGATTTTTTGGCTCATGGTCACCACATAACTATTCCTTTTTGTCCTTCACCCATGCCACCCCCTTTCTCTTGAAAAAAGAAAAGAAAAACTGCAGGAAAACCAAATATATTTCCTCTTTCTCCCTTTAAGAGCCTCCGCCAAATACTTGGACCCAGAATTTATTTTCCTTCTTGTCGTTCTCCCCTCCTCTATTGTATCTAGCTTTCTGCTTTCATCTAGATGGTGCCTCAAAACTCAGTTTGGTGATTCAATGACCAAGCGCTGAGGAGCCCCAGTTTAAAGCTGAGATGGGACTTGGCATTTTGAAGCAACGTACCATGAGCTTCAATGCCTCCTTCTATAACCTAAGTGGGGAGCACCTGTCAAGGTGGTAAGACAGCATGGGATGGAGGATGCGGGTGGAAGACCACTTTCCAAGTAAATCCTCATTTTAAAGTCTGAGCTGGCAAGCTTAGAAAAGTTGGTAGGACACAATTAGCTTTGATATTCTACCCTACAACACAGTGATAAGGGGGGATCCACTTGTTTGAGTTGTTGGGAGAATCTGAGGGTACACATGAAAACTAACCAGGACACAGTAAATGAGCAACGAAGTTAGCTCTGCTCACATTCCTCAGTGACATCAATGAAGATGCCATCATTTTGTTACTCATTTGGTAAGCTTACCACCATCTGACTTAAATGTTGCATTTTTATAGATTTGGATGAATGCATGGACCCAAAGAAGATACTGAAGAGCGAGGTCATAAAATATGATGCCTTGTTCTAGATCCATGGTGGCATAGAATTATGGAGTGACACGAACTGCTTTAGAACCAAGGTCAAAATAATTAAGTTCCTAAAATTACAGTTCATCTCCACTAGAAAGATTTTAAATTTAAATTTCACTTTGCAAAATCTGATAGGAACCCATAAATATTTTATATTATTTGAAGAAAACAAGGATTTGCTAGCCATACCTTAATTTACCTGACACATGTAAGGTCTCTGAGCAAGGGCCATGTTGGACCATTGGAACACGGTATGCCCCTACCAGACAGGATGTAACTGGTTTGGCCCTTTTAATATTTAGTTATTCTTCATGTCATCCATAAAGAATTTAAAATAAAAAGAGAGTTTCTTTAATAATACTACTTGATTTTCTCTCAATTTTTACCTTTTGATTGATACTAATTACTTATAAATACATGTTGTTGATCTCCTGTCATAAAAATCGGACTATTTTTACAAAACGGTTGTGTAGGGATTTGAAAGTCAGTCCTGGCAGGTGGGCTTTTGTTTTTTCAGTGTAGTGCAGGTCTTCAACTTCTCTTTCTTTGTCCCACACTTGCCTACAGCTATCAGCTCCACCTTCATGAACATCTACCCATTGGTTCCTTGAATGCTCACTTGCTTCACCAATATCTCCACCCCCAGCACTGATACACAATAATGAATAAAGGGGAGACTACGAAAGAAAAACTCCTGCAGGTATGGCTTCTTGGCAAAACTCAGGGCCTACTTAAGTGTGTGATAAGTGTGTGGCAGAGAAATGTTTACTTCTCTGCATAGACGCAAAGCAGTGGTTCAATGCACACGTGTTCTTGCTTAGACTTACCTCCTTGGGCCTAAGTATTGAGAAAAACTTCATGTTCTGGACATTCCTGCTCAGTGCCACTTAAACCTCCTCTTTCTTATTCATGAGGGAATAATAGAGGTCCAACTTAATGCCTCTTGGGGCTCATTTTAAAAAGGAAATATTTAGAAAGACACACTCCAGTAAATAAACCAAAAGCTACTATTTCTTTGACTTTCAGGATTTCCAAATATTTTGATTGAGTGCATAGCTTTCTGGGTAATAGCAGAGGTGTGCTCCATCAGTCAAATAAATACATATGTATACAAGAGGTATTTTCAGCGCTCTGGCAGTCATGTGATCAGGTAAAACATGTTCTTTTCAGCAATCCCAAAAGAATCTGAAGCTCTCCCAGTTTGTTCCCTTAAGACTGTGTCAGCTTCTCACAGGGCTCTGTTTCAATACTAATTTTGTACAGATGTATTTGTCCTATAGCTGGTTTCAGAATTTAAAGCATGAAAAAGGTATAAAATTAAAACAAACTGTTTTAAGTTAATTTACATTAGTTGTTTTTAAAATTCAGTCATTTGCTTTTTCTTCACTTAAAAAAGAACTGTGGTTAAATGTGGAATATTTTATACTCATATCAGAAAGAAGTTAAAATGTTCCTGTTTGCAAAAGTTTATAGAAACTTCTAAAGACTCCGCCAAAAAACCCTGCTAAGTGTTAATAAACAAATTCAGCAAAATTATGAAACACTGATAAAAGCAATTGAAGAGACCACAGATACATGGAAATATATCCCACGTTCATAGATTGAAACAATTAATGTTAAAATGCCAAGCTGTCCAAAGAGATGTAAAGATTCAGTACAATCCTTACCAAAATTCCAATAACATTTTTCACAGAAATAGAAAGAAATTTTAAGATTCCTGTAGGACCACAAAAGACCTCAATGGATAAAATAATGTTGAACAATAAGAATAAAGCTGGAAGCATCACAACCCATAGCTTCTTATACTAATGGAAACAGCATTGTACCAGCATAAAAACATACACATAGACTAATGCAACTTGTTAGCCAGCCCAAGATAAACTCATCCATCAATAGTCAGTTGGCCTTCAACAAAGGTTCCAAGAACATACACTGGTGAAAAAACAATCTCTTTAAATAGATGGTGGTGGGAAACCTTGACAGCCATAATCAGAAAAGTGAAAAAAATATAGAAAAAATCAACTCAAATTCAAGTCAAAATGAATTAAATACATAAATGCAATAACTCAAACTAAAACATTTGGAAGAAAACACAGGGGAAGACTTCCATAACAATGGTTTGAGAAATAAGTTTTTTGGATATGACACCCATATTACAAGCAGTAAACATAAAAATGAACAAATGGAGATCACATCAAACTAAAATGTATCTCCAAAGCAATGAACCAACAGAGAGAAGGAGGAACCTATGGAAAGGAAGACAACTTTTGCAAAACATATATGTGATAAATGGCTAATATCCACTTTTATATAAGCATCTCAAATAATTCAAAAGCAAGAAAAAATTAAAACAAAGGCAAAGGAACTTTGAATAGCAATTTCAACCAAAGACATACAAATGGTCAACAGACCAAAAAAAACTGCTCAACGTCCTTAATTATGAGAAATATGCAAATTAAACTGACAATGAGATGTCAGTTTACACTTGTCAGATGGTTACTACCCAAAAGATAAAAGAACATGTTAGCAAAGATGTGGAAAAATTAGATCACTTGTATAAAATTGGTAGGAATGTAAATTAGTAGAGCCATTATACAAACTAGTATGGAAATTCCTCAAAAAATTGGATATACAACTACCAGATGATCTTGCACTCTACCATGCGACCTAGCAATCTCACTCTTTAGTGTATCCAAGGGAAATAAGATTAGCAAGTCGAAGAGAGATTCTGTACCCATGCTTAGAGCCACATTCTTCACAATGGCAAGATATGGAATTAACCAGTCTACGTCTACATTCATCAATAGACGCAAAACAAAGAAAATGTGATACAGATCCAAAATTAAATACTACTTGGCTTTTAAAATAGACAATCTGGGTATTTTTTTGTTTGTTTGTTCTGACACAGTCTCACTGTGTAGCGCAGGCTGGCCTCCAACTCATGGAGATCCTCCTATCTCAGCCTCCTAAGTGCTGGGATTATAGGCATGCATCACTATGCCTGCCAAGAAGGAGAAAATTTATCAATTTGCAATAATGGGAATGAATTAGAGACATGTTACATGAAATAAGCCGGGCACAGAAAGACCTCAACTATATGAGGAATCTAAAACATTGAACTCACAGAGAAGAGTGACTATCACAGGCTGGAGGGTAGGGCATGGGAAAAGGTTGTTCCAAGGACATGAAATTATGTTTAGGAGAAACGAGGCTATAAAGGTTATTGTATGATGAAATGACCATAGTTAATAATGTACCATATTCTTGAAAATCTCTAGGAGCATAAAATTGAATATTCTTACCACAAAATGAAAGGTAAGTATATGGGGTAATATATAAAATAATCATCTTAATTTAAATTGTTACTTATTAATATTTGTCACCAAACTCTTTTCTTTAAAGAACAGAATATACTGATTGAGGGAAAGAAAGTTTCTGTCTAAGAGAGGGGCAGAAGGGGACCTGAGGGGGTTGCCTCTGTTACCATACTCTTAATAGTGCAAACACTTTATAATCATGTTTTCATTCATTTAATGGGAATTGATATCCTATCACATAAAGTAATACCAAGATTATATAACATATAAATGCATACTATTATAAGAGAAATCACTAGGATTATATAAACCCAAATAACAGATATATTTTTATTTTTTCACTGGATTTCATAGAACTGATTAATCCAGGAAAGGAAGTGACGTGAGAACAATGATTCGACCATCTGGGATGGTTGGAGAAGGCAGCAGGGAAATCACCTTTTGAAATAATACTGCTGTATGGGTGAGTGAATAATGTTTAAGTAACAAGCATAATTCATAATTCTAATGAGGATACAATGCCTCTGAAGATGGAGTCCTGCTCGCCTTCCCTGAAGATATTCCCATTCTTTTGAAGCTACATTAGTAATTACACTCCACATAGTATTCCCTTTAGTATCAGGAGATAATTTCACCTCTTTTTAAGGAATTTACAATTCTGCTCAATTCTTTGTCAGTAATCACCTAGGACAAAGCCTGTATCATCCTGTAGGTTCTGTCATCAAGTATACCAACAGATTTTCATTATCATCCAACCCAAAACCAAGGGGCAGACAGCTTTGTTTTTAAAAGTTGTGAAAAGCTTTTATTATAAACACGTTATGACAAATATTTTCATAAATCTAAATTCATTTTGAAAAGTGGAGCCTAATTTTGCTTATCTGTGACAGCTGATGGCAAGGATTAATGCTAAGAGAAGTGTAGAAACTTGCTGATGTGAGCAGGAGGTGGAAGCATGGTGGTTTGAGTAGCACAGGCAATAATGGGGAGGAGATTGTCAGTTTTCCTGGTCAAATAACAGCTCTTCATGTCTTTGCATGAGATTCAAACTGCCATGTGAAATATTACATGGGTAAAAGGTAAATGGACATAAACTATGAAGTCCAGCATGCATGAAAAATTATCATTAAGGTCATTTACCTAACGATAATGTCTGGGACCATCTGGATGCATTCAATGAAGAACATATGTGCTTGTATGAAATTTAACACACATGCCTGACTGCATCACTTCTATTTGGTACAAACTGTCTGGACATTAATTCCCTCCTAACCATAGAATGAGATAGATGATGCTCTAGAGTGGTATCCACCAACATAGCCAGGTTCCAATAACATGAATTTCATTATTCAATTGCAATTTGTGTAAGAATGAAATTAAGCAACTACGAACAAGCCAAGATAAAATCCCCAACACCAATTTTTCTACTTATCCAGTCAATATATTATAGGCATTTTAATAACATCTGAACTAGTGCAGAAACTGCTGTTGTGTACTTGTAGAATTAATCATCTAGTTTCCTTTTCTTTTTTTCCCCTCTTCACTAAAGGATAATAAGGCAGGCAAATCAATGAAGAATGCAATGCAAAACAGGAAAAGTGATTGCCTGTACAGATTCCCCCATCTTATAAAAGGAGAGTAATTCTGGCCCTGTCACGTGGTATTGGTGCTTTGGCTTCCCCATTCATAATATTTATAGAGAGAGAGCCCTTAGCAAAGGATTGTTGTCAGAACTGGATATACAGTGATGAGAAGAGAGGCCAGCCCAGAGGAAACATTACGTACATATTAGACATCGCCAGTATTCACAATCGTATGTTCATCATTTAGGAAACAAAATCTTTGTTCTTCACAAGGGAGAATTACCCCCATTCCATTATCTATCTCAGCGACAGCCAGTGTATTCCTTATCACACACAGAGTGCTTACCCTGTGCTAAACACTGCAGTATTGCATAGCAGAACAATGTGCTGTCATGATAGAGTTCACATCGTAGGGGCTTCATGGATAATAAAAAAATGTATCATAATGTTGTACAGCAATGAGTATGATGGAGAAAACTAGTGGAAAGTGGGAAAATGTAGAGTAGTTGTTCCTTGGGCCTCACACTCAACCCTAGTTGTCAAAACAGCTCGGTGTAAGCTTTGCTTTCCCCCAAAAGGAATTCTCATACTGACATTCTAGGTAACGGCTTCACTCAAATCCCAACCATTTGGAGGTAACAAAAAATAATCCAACATATGAACACATCCAGATAGACATATGTACACTGGTTTTCTAAAATGTAATGCGTACGCAATTTCCAGAATGGCTGGTTGTCATATCCATCTGGTCTTATTTCCATAGCACTTGAATGCACCACGAGGATACAAACCCTAAAAGCTAGAAAACAGAATTTAAATGCCCAAACACATACGAGGTGTGTTTTCAAAAGCAGCGGACCTCAAGGTAGCACTTTGGTAACTTCATTAACTCTTCAGCCACAGCTGAGAGCAGCCGAGACTAAGTTGAAAGGCCACAGAACGTAAAACACATTCCATGGCAGATCTCATTAAGTGGGCTTAAGACAAGCTTGACAAGCTAATGCCCAAAATCTAATTCGGACTTTCTGGACATAAGAACCCAATACACCAAGACTCTGCCATGTATGCTATCAGAAAAGGCAACAACCCAGAATCAATTAGGACCAGGGAGCTCTCCAACCAAAAGCCAGACACGGGTGTTGTCCTATTTAAGCATACTGAATAGGCAACTGTATTCTATGTGTGTTGCAGCTTGGATATGCAGCCTGCTTAAGTTGCACAAATGTTGTAGGTCCCTAAGACATGGTGGTCTCCCTGGAAATATCCTTCAGGCTGCCTCTTTTGGACAAACACATGATCAGATCTGGACAGCATACTGTTTGTCAAGTCCATGGAAGCCCCTTCCTATTTAAGAGTTCTGACAACATGGAAGTTGGGTCAAGGTAAATTGCACTTACTTATACACCATACTCAAATGCTCTGGGTTTCTACAAATGTGTGTTTCAAGCCCTCTAACTGCTTGCCTGTCCTTGACTAGAGACACACTCACTTTCATGAAATAATAATGATAGCACTTCTGTGTGCCACGTACAGTGGGAAGTACTTTAAAACATTATTAATACTCACATGACCATCCCAGATCATGCTGCTCTTCAGGAAGCTAAATGACACACAATTTGGCCTTCCTCTAACTAGTGGATAGCCAAGGCTAGAGACCCAGGCCATCTGACTTCCATGCCTCCATCTATCTTCTACTACCCAGCATAAGAAGGAATAAATGCTCATTCGATGCATACAAGAATGAATTGGTGCATTTCTTAATACATTTAGAATTAAAAGACAATAATTTACTAAACTATTCTACTACTGCAGTAATAGATGTGTTATCACAGAACAGTAATTTAGAATTCTTGAAGAAACCATTTCTTGTACTTTCCAGGTCCCCACAGTGTTGTTCTAAATACTACCTCACGAATACACAGCATCTATAAAACATTTCTTTAATCAGTGAACTGTTCTAACCCAGCACAAAAAATTATAAATGGGTAAAATGGATTTTTTGAGATATTTTCTATCTCTTGTGACTAACTCTTAATAAGAAGGAGGGGTAGATGTGCTTTTTTGTTTTGGATTCTGACTCCATGTACTGATTTCTTTAGAAGTCCCTACACATTTTCCCATGTTTAGATTTTTGCACCTTTCTCCAGCCCTAAGGGAAACCTCAGCTCCAATTTCTATGCAAGTCATAGTGGTAAGAGTAGAGATGACAATGTTTAACTATTGCTAGCAATGATAATGCACAAGAATATTCTAATAGGTGAGTATTGACAGGAAACTCCATTCACCTGTCAAAATCTAAATAACATGATAGATTTCCCAAGACACTCATTCCTGAGTCCTGTCCTCGGATGCAGCTCTACTCGTGTAGGACATTACCCTGCCAGTATTCCTTGGAGAGAACCACTAGCCTTCTTACCAAAAAGGAGTCCAAGGTATAATCTCCTACTTGCTTTCTTTCCTGTTTCTCACTGCAGTCAGAGGCCTTGGCTTAGTCACTTATGAATACAGAGCCACTTATTCTACCCTGTTGCTATGAAGTCACCTCGAATTATTTTTGAGCTATGAAATATTAGTGTTAGAAATTATTAGAAAAGAAGCCAGCCATAAGTCCCTGTGGCATACACTTTCAGGAAGCCGAGTATTTCACTTTGTCCTTCAATATATATAAAAAGGCTGATAAAAACTAATGGGCAAAACTTAAATTTTAAAATATTATTAGAGTAAGAGACATATGGCCATTATGGTCCTCAAGCTACTCCTTTACCTCATTGCTCTCTTTCCTTTCTGAAGCAGATCATAAGTCCTCTTTCATGAGTGTCCTCAAGAGGCAGTTCTAAATCTCTGGTGAATGTGGCTTCTGATTGCCATCCAAAGAAATTGAGGCTCATAAAGACATAACAGTGGACCTTGTCCACTTTATTCAAGAGATCTGGTGCTATATGGTTTCTGGATCTTCCCCCAAGTCAAAATGACTAAGAAAAGTAAACATTCTGAATTGATGTAGGACATCAAGGAAGCCATGATGGAGCAATTAAAGACACTCAGAGGAAGAAGGAACTCCAGAAAGTGGCCTGGACAATGATGAGATAGGTGTGTTCAAGATAAGGCGAGTAGCTTGAGGGGGACTGATGGCAATGTGTCTTTAACAGTAATATGTTTTCTAATCTAACATACCACATTATTCAATCACACCTCAACACACACACAAAACTCATCCACATACACATGTACAGGCAGGGAGTCTTAATGATAAAATCTTAAGTAAGTTAATGGGTGCTACATTTTAAATTTTTCCTCAATAGCCTGTGCAGGTTTCTGACACTGATTTGTATTTTACGTAGCACAGTACCTATCACCAGTGTTCTCTCAGTGTTAGGTACTGGATTAAAATGTTTACTTAGATTATATAATTTACACCATAAATGAATATTATATCTGCTTAGTACATAAGTAAACTAGAGCCTATGAATTAAGAAAATGCCCTAAAATTACTCCGGTAGCAAATGACAGTGGCAAAAGTCTAAATTTAGGTCTAGCTGTCTACAAAACTTTCCTTACCAATTAAAATCCCATTCAGTTAAAATTTTTATCAGTCTTCATGTAGCATACATATACTCTCCAGCAAACAAATTCAAATGCATCTCATCCTCCGGAAAATGTGAGACTTCCTTTGCCAGAACATGAAGTAATCAAAATGTACACCTTTATCAAAATAAGCAGGACCTTTAGAACTCTTTAAATGTTCTCAGAAGGCTCATGGTCCTAAGTTAGGTAATGTACCACATCTCGTAATTTAGGTAACTAAAAGGTCCAAATGGGATTAACGGCCATACATTTATTTATTTGCAATCACTCTTCACTCCAGGAGCATTTCAGAAACCCTACTCTGTGTGTTAGAATTCTGGGAAAGAAAGCTGTGCTAGAGTAGGGACTACTCAAGAAGAGGATTTCCCTCAGGGAGCCTTCCATCTGTCCTTTGGAAAGGAAACAAGAAGACCCAAAGCAGTGAAAGTCAACTTAATCTTAGAATACATTAGCAATACTTATAATAAACCAAATCAAAAATTCTTCAAAGGATTTAGTCCTTCAGCCTTAGCTCAGTCAGATCTGCCTCCCCCCCATATCAATTAGAGTTCAAAGAAAAGATTCACACACCTCATTTGCAGATCGCCTGAACCCTGGGCACAAATGATAAATCCTTAATAAGTCAAAGAAATAGCTGTATTTATTCTTAAAATTAACTAATTTGCACACTGAGGTTAAAGGATTTGCCTCAAGATAATTCATTGGAATGTAAGATAAAACTCTACAGTTCCATTTCTGATTTGATATCCCTGACCTGCTTTCCCATTTTAAATTTACCCTGTAGAAATGCTCATAGGTGTTAACAAAGAGCCTGGCACAAAATAAGTTCACATCTACACATGGTGACAAAGCAGCTTGCACTAATTGATTTAGGGAAATTCAAAATGAGAAAACAAAAGCCTGTGGTGGTTAAGTTTGGCTGTGTAACTTGATGGTCTTTGGAGTTGCGTAGGGAACAAGTAAAGCACACCTCTTAGTGTGTCTGGGAGCTCCTGGGGGCATGGCTTTGTCATGTGTCTGCTCTCTGGTCCCTTCCTTTCTGCAGTGACCCCTGTGTGGCTTCCTGCCACATGACCTAGGCAGCTTTGCTTGCCTCCCTCTGGCAGACCACAGTCAACCAGATGAACATTCCCCTTCTTTTGTGGATGCTGGGCATTATGTCTTAGCAACAGGTAAACTGACTAATATAGTGAAACAAGCATTATTTTGTACACATGAATAGCCATGCTTTTATTCATGAGTTTTCTTCCTTTGTCTATGTCCTAAAAGCAGACTTAGTTGTGTTTGCCTGTTTTAGAAATTGCTTTAGTAAACCCGTCAGTACAGAAAACAATAGAATTGGTGTCTCATAGGATGCAGTGTCTGAATCGCACTCTTTGCTGGGTGATGCCTAGAGACACACATGTTCGTGCCTTGGTTTCATTGTATCAGATTTCTTGGACTATCCACAGAACATTTGGGAAGTTGCCTGCAGCCATTGACGAGACTTTCCAAGTTTTCTCCTCAAAGAATACAGAAATTCATATTAAGTACTTTTGAAAGGAGTGGTACTAAAATAATAATCAAAGGAGGCAACACAATTCTGAAGATGATCTTACAGGGTTTTTTCTGACAGTATACTACTAAATAATCATAACTGTGACATACATGAATTTCATTTAAAAATATTTTGATCAGCTTCATTGATTAGATAGCAGAGACATCAATATTGATAAAGAAAACAGAACAAGTAGCTCAAGTCCCTCCCTCCCTCCCTCCCCCTCTTCCTTCCTCCCTCTCTTCCTTACTTCTTTCCTTTCTTCTTCCATTTGACTAAATCTATTTCAAGAACCCCATATTTTCCTAGGTCAGATAATAATACTTCAATATTTTCATAGAAAAAGAACATAACTACAACAGAATTATTGGCTCAAATTCCTTATCTTTACTATTAGATGCCATTGTAATTTTGTTATATTGCAAACTATCTTAGAGCCCAAATTTGGGAACAGAAATTAGCATAATTGAAATAATTCAATTTTGGGTAATTATAATTCTCACTTAAACCTAAATTAAATATGCCAAACTATAATTATGTTCAAATTTGCATAGGGAAAATTATCCCCATTTTGCTCCTAGCATCTTAAAAGATCTAGTAGGGGATTCTAAGCCCTTCAGGTTGAGTCAAGAGGCCTTATCTTCACAGCCTTTGGGAAGAAGAGACTTATTATTCATTAAGCACAGTTATTTAGATTCTTGGGAAAGACAAAAATGGTCCATTATTTCCTCGCTATATGATGTTCGGGATTTGTACCATAATCTTCAGATATGTCTAAGTTACAGTGTCATTAGTGATCGCTGAGTGACACCGCAGATGGTAAAAGATTAGTGCTTACTTTGGAGAGAAGCCTTAAGCAAAGCAGGTCATGTTTTAGGACAAAGATAATGTGAAACAAGGACACACCAAAAAGGCTGCAGCATTTCAAGCCAGGCACTTGAAAGAAAGCATTGCTTTGTTATTCATTTTAAAATGGTAAAAGATTCAAGACCTGCTAAAGGCATCGAGTGCCCTCCTTCCAGCCCTACAAGGTGCTTAATGACTGCTAGACTCCTAAGATCATCTCCCTCAGTTATTTATGTGAGACGCAGAAAGAAAATACCAAAATAAGATTCTACTAAGTGTAAGCTGTCTTTAACATTGTATTTTCTTTTGTAAGGCTAAATTAACCCCTGATAGGCCAGCGAGATATCTCCGTGGACTAAGCACCTGCTTAGGCAAGTTCAGGGACCAGAGTTTGACCCCCAACACCACATGCCAAGCCAGTCTCACTCCCTGGGTACACTGAGCCTACCACTGAGTCCAGACATGGTGGTGCATGCCTGTAATCCCAGTGCCAGGGAGGCTGAAAACAGGAGGATCACTAGGAATCTGAGCTGCATAGTGAGACCCTGTACATATAAATAAATAAACCCCTGATATGACTAAACTGGCAAGGTAGTTTCTCTCCATCTTTGGGACATGAGCTGCATACAATCTATGAAGGTACGGGTCAAGGAATAGGTGAGGTTCTGTGTACAGGTTTGGCATCATCAAAACACACAATGAGGTTCTTAGGAAAACATATGACTATATCTCCAGTTGCGTAAAATATTAATATTAATAACAGAATAAGGCAGGAGCACACTGGCTGGCATCCCATCTGTTCTTATGAATTAAATTTAGAAATCATATGTAATATAGACGTTTCTGTCTGAATATCATAAAACCCTGACACATCCAGGCTTTCATTAGAAAGCTCCACAATGTGACTTGAATAACAATCTGTCTTAGCTAATTAGTATTTTCAGTTTAGCATATTCACATCCAGACATATTGCTGTTTGCACATGGTGATTTAAGTAAACAGATACCATCCACAGCTGCATCAATTAACACTGCTAATCAAAACTGAATTCAGGTAATTAGGCACATTTATGCCAAAAATGTGTAATTTTGGAAAAAAGGATAAATTCTTCAGTAATATGTCAATAAGTAAAAAAAAATCTCATTTTGCTTATGAAAATGAAGCATAAATGGGGAGAAATCATCGTTAATATATACATCGTGCAGACAGAGTGAGCTTCCTAAATTAAGTCTCTATCTTTAACTGGCCTGTATTTTCAGAAATTGGATGGTATTGTTCACAAATGTTTTCTTCAGTGTTTCCATATAGTGAAGCCGATTCACATCTGACTAAGGGTTTAATCACCAGCAAGCATGACTCAAATGGTTAATGAAATCTCAAGTATTTATGTAGTTAGAAGGGATGCTGGTCAAACTTGCTCTTCTGTCTTGCCTGGCAACTGTGAAGGGAAGATTCGCTCAGTGTGTCTGCTTCTGTCATTTACTTTATTTTATTCTCCTACAAAGTACTTTCATTTGCAATTAGAATTGCAGTAGCATTTTGGTATCTTTTTGCCAGTATTCTTTGGCTTTCAAAGTTCTACACAATGCCCTGGAGTTGCTTCTTCATTTGGTTTCAAAATGAATGTTGTAGATTATTTCTCTGTCTTTTTACAAACATAAACAAAAACGATCACTTTGATTTAATATTCTAATAAGTCCAAAATTTAAAAAAAAAAACAGTTTGTCTGTTGTCAACTTATAAGTGGCTATCAAGTGCCTAGTAAGTTCTGGGCATAGGGACATTTGTGGATACAGTGACTAAAACACAGGAAAAAATGGGACCTTTTTAGTAAGTGTTTTGAAGTAGATATGGGAACAAGTTGGTATCTGTCTGTCTGTCCGTCTGTCTGTCTGTCTGTCTGTCTATCTGTCTACCTGAAATTCTTTCCATCTCCAGACACTGAAGCTAAGGCCCACTTATTAATGCAAACAACTTACCTTTACAATCAAGTATTGGATTCAGTGCTTCTACCTTTATTTTAACAGTCAGAGTCACTTCCAATCCAGCTTAACAAACATTTTGTCAGTTCCTACCAAGCATCAGAAACCTTCTACAAGCCCTCTGGGTAAATACCAAGGTGGATTTAGACCAATCACAATTCCCTGAACAGATCTGAGGGAGAATCACACCAATAAAATCAAGTTTCAAAAAACAGAGTCACCAGGTGAAAGCAACATATTCATCAATTTCAAACTTCGGATTTTTTTGAGCTCGTGTTGCCAAGGGCTTAACTGTTTGCTAACGAGGCATCATTCTTCTGCTTTCATAAGCGAAGAAGTAAAAACAGAAGTTATTCTGCCAGGTAGCACAGCATCTTGGTCCACATTGCGGTGGTGCTCCTGTGATACTTATGTTTCTCTTTTAATACTTATAGAAAATATTACTTCCACATATCTTTTAAATGTACTTGGTATGAACAACTGGACAAGTCCCTGTGGCATAGAAACAAAAGAGACACTGCTGCTATACCCAAATTCAGCATCAGAAATTATAAAACGTGGGGGGAGCTTGTGGCTTGTCACACTGTTCACACCCATGAAATTGGGTAGGGTGGGACAGAGACACTTCTGACTTTGAAGTTCTGCAAAGCAGAAAGATGTAAGAATTTTATACAAAACAGAAGATAGCAGATTTTAAAACAATTTTTAAATGAACTCCATAACTTGTTTCCAGTAAACTTAATGATTAAAATTTGAGGAGGAGACTCTCCAATCTCCACAAAAGGAGCTCCCCATGGGAGTTCACCAAGCAGACACCTCAGTGGGCAATCGATAGCATACTAAGCTGCTGCTCTTTTCTCCAGAGTAAATAAGGAGACGGCTGATTCTTTCACTGCAGTTCCAGGTTGCAGTATGTTCCTTTATTTAGGAAACAGGCTTAAAGTTCTTTTCTAAGAATCTTGTTCTCATTCTTAGCAAATTTTAGCAAAGGAAAATGCTGCAGACATCATAAGAACTGCTTTGGTGAAGGAAGGGCTGGAGATGTCACCAATTTCCAAGCCAGGCCAGGCCACTTGACTTGCAACCAACTTCAAGAAAATCATGGACCATTTGGTCTGGGTTCCTGGTCCATAAATCATGACTTACAGATCCGCCTCGCAGGGTGTGGGGAGACTTAGAGCAGAAGTGGCGCTCAGGAAAGGCGCAGTGGCACTGAAGGTGGACCAGGCATGCTCCTAGCAATGCTGAAGCTGAATGCACCTTAGGTAAGGACAGTTTTAGACAGTTCTCCAAGTTACAAAGTACAGTCAGTTTCTATATCTGCAGTTTTTCATGGCTAGGTTCACCGTAAAGGGATCAAAAACATTTTTTACAATTCACATCTGTACTAACCACAAATGTTCTTTTTCCTGTCATCATCTGTTTTATTTTATTTTAATCTTTCATTTATTTGGTACAGGGTCTTGTTATGCAGCTCAGACTCATAGTGATCCTCCTGTCTCAGCCTCTCCAGCACTGCGATTACAGAAGTGCTACAATGCTCAGTTTCTGAGGCCAGCATGTTGTGCCCAAGGTTCTGGGGTTGGCACGCATGCAGTACCAGAGACTGAACCTGGGTTCTTGAGCTTGCCTGGCATGTGCTTAAACCACGGAGCTATCTCCCTAGGCCCTATTTCTTAAGTAAAATAGCACAAAACTATTAACATAAGACTTCCATTGTTCTAAGTGATCTAGAAATTATTTAAAATATTGAAAGGAGGTGCCTAGGTTACATGTAAATAGCATATCAGTTTATGGCAGGGATTTGAGCTTTCTCAGGAAGCCTGAAACCAATTCAGCAGAGATAATAGGGGTCCAGTCTCATGCATACATTTGGCATAATAATTTCAATTAACAATCACACGGACTAGAACAAATAGGCCACACACCACCACTGTACTATATTTGGTCTTCACACTTCTACTCACCTGAAAATTAGTACGAGGAAACTGATCTTTCAATTTAAGCTGGAAAGTTAACACTGGGGTATTCATTATTTCTAGAGTACTGCTATGACTTTATCAAATCAACTAGAAGATGATATAGTTCACTTGACCAAGGCTCACCAAATAACTTTATTTTAGAATGATGTTAGAAAATAACATCTTGAAATTTCATCAGTGACTTTTTTTTTAACTCTGAAAACAAATGAAAATCTTTACATCTGCCACTTGTCATGCTCTTTTGTCCAGAAAAATAAAATTGCTCGTGGTAGGCCTGCTGTCAATGCTTGTGAAATTAAATTAAAATGCTGATTCGCAATATGTAATGGATAAAAAAATGAATAAAATAACATTTTGGTTATTTATTTAAGCTGCTGGCTTTTTAGACAGAAGGACTCCGGTTGAAATATTGGTCTATGACTATATCAAATGAACTAATCTTGGCTTATTAATATTATTTCACCACTATAAGAGGAAAATGTTAGGTCCAGGACTGGATGAATCAGAGAGAAACCAAACGCCAGAAAACAAAGACAATATAAAGAAATAAAAATGTCTTTACAGGACACTTCAGCATAAAAAAAGGCTGGATTTGAGATTAATCAAAACATAATAATTTTCCTTTGCTTTTTCACTAAAACTTTTTCATCTCTGAGACAATATGAATTTTACCTTCCCAAGCCATGATCCTCGTTTATGAAAAAAGTTGATAATTAATAGCAACACAGAGGAAGATAGTATCAGCATTTTGGCTCATTAGCCTTTTATGCTTAAAGAAAGTTATTGCATTTGCAACAAATGTGCATACTGAAAGTCGTTTTCATTAGTTCTGCTAAGAAGTCAAATAAGATTATTCTAAAGAAGATTTTTTAATTATATCTGAAGAACTAAGAGTACACATTTAGGAATTAACATGGCCATCGTGTTTATTCTTTAGCAAAAATTATCTTTAATAAGAAAACAAGTATTACCATTGAACAATGGGGATTTTTTTTAAAGATTGAAAATTCATTCAACCACAGCAAAAGCTGATCATCTTCACTTTATCAGACAAGGAACAGAATAGCATATTTATTTATAGTTTATGATGAATGTTTGCCCCACAATTAAGAATTAAGAACTGATCCTCACAGCAAACAGATCTTAGTTAAACATAGTATTAATCTATGCTTCAAGGTTTTATCCAACTCTCTGGAGGATTACAGAGTCACTTTGCAAACTGAACGATCTGTTTCTCTCCTACAAGTATTTCATCTCTGCCTGTTTTCACAGGCCTACAGTAGAATCCTATCTTTCAGAAGGATGTTGAAAGCGTACATGAAAAGCTTGTGCAAAAATAAACTAGAGCACCTCGGGCTTCTTAATTTTTACACTATAATGCCTGGGACTTTTCTGCCTGGACATATTCAGAGTGAATTCTTTGATGGAAAGAGAGAGAAATAAATTACCTATGGAACGTAGAGAACCTTTATTACCATTTTAATAGTTCAGAGACACATAAAAGAAAACTGTATTCACTGTGTGGTGGAACCTAAAACTAAAAAGATACGCTGGCACAGTAATAGAAAAATTAATGTGATATGAAAAGTGTAAACAGTGTTCGAAGGCTTTACGAAGTCTTGAAGAAAGTTGAACACATGAAAACAAAGGTAAACCACTAAATAACATCGCAAACAATTGGACTTTGTTTCCCCTACAACATTTTTAAACTTAATGAAGATACTGATTGCGTCCTGAGAATATCATAGACCCTGAGAAATGAAATTCCAGATATCCAAAGTGATTTCAACAGCGGCTTCCCATGCTCCAGAACCCAGAGGCACACGTCTTCAGGAGCCACTGTACAGACTTCACATGGGCATGCTATGAAGTTTGAGTGGCTGTCATGTGGTTAGAAGTGTCACTGCTATTTTTTCCTATCCTGGATCAGTTTGCTACAGAGAATACGCATTTTTAGCTGTGCTTCATACTTCTTGCTTTCTATTATTGGGGTGGTAGTTCTGAGGTTTTCGGGGACATGGTCCTTAGGACACTTTCCCTACAAGTTCTTAATTATGTATTACACTCTTTCTTGATTCTCTGCCACCGGGACACTCTTACCAAAGCTCCAGCACTTCCAAAATAACATGTCATCCATATGCACAAAAATGAAAATTAAAATAAGAGGGTTTTAAAAACACTATTATTTGAATGACATAGGACGTACTCCATGTTTGCATTTAAATGGGACAGACTAACTCAGACGTGGCTTCTAATTTCAGAAAGGTGAATCACACCAACAAGGGTCAATCAGACTTTAATCTTAAGTAAAACTGCTACAGCCCCAGTCGTCTGTGGGACATTTATTCTTTTCCTATTTCCATGTAAAAGAATGCATGTCATTCATTACACATCACTAATCTTCTAACGCTTTACACCAGCACATTTTACCAAAATATTAATTCATTTGAAATTCTGACAAGAGTTCACTGCTACACTTCTGAGAGGTAATCCCGTTTTAAAGAGGGGGGGGGATCAACTGTGAGCAATCTTCCCAGCCCCTTCTAATCCTCAAAGATTTGGATACCCCTCCCCAGAGTTCTTGCGCTACCAAGCCTCTACTAAAGAACATATTACGGAGATTGAAGTTAAAACAACAGCTGTATTTTAACTGAAGTTAAAACAACAGCATGATCCTCTGTATTTTCTGCAATGATGCCATTCATCTACCTGTTTCTATTCACAATATTTATTGTGTACAAAATTTATTGATTTGGACAAAGCAAATGTTAACCGAAATTGAATAACAGTAGCAGTATGTATATTCATTAATTGGATTTGCTTAATGACTACATACCGAGTGCCTGTTATGCACCAGATACTGGGTGGAGGGGGAATCAAAGTTAAAGAATTTTAAAAGTTTCTATTATGAAAATAACATGCCATTGAAAGGATGTCCAAAAGATAACAAAATAATGATCAAAATCTTTTCTTTCAGCTTTGCTAATCAGTGTCATTACATTTTAGTCATAATAAAATTTTTAAAAATGTTAAATCAAATTTTAATTAAAATTTTGATGAAATGTTTTAAACTGTTTAGACACCTAAAGGTCTTCCAATTCATAATTCTATAAGATAATTCATTATTTTTATTTAAGAATGTGAAACTTTAATGTAAAATTTTTAAAAATTAATATACCAAGATTGTTAAGCTTCCTGCAGTTGGGAATAAAACTGAGAAAATATAAATGGACTTACTTAAAATACACATGCTACGTAATGGTTTGTTTCGGCATGTTTTCCTATAAGGTTAAAAACATTGCTATTCACACAAAAGACAATAGTAGTGAGCAAAACACAAACTGAGGCTCTTCCCCACAACGTAGTAGCCTGCATGACCACGGAAGGAAAGTAGATCTTTAATGTATGGCTCTGATTGTATCTCAAATTGAGCACCTGCTGGGAGGGCTGTGGGGTGACACAGCATAAATAGCCCAGTAGTGACTTCTACCCTCTTCCTTCCTTTTCCATACTCGAAAGAAGTGGCCTGTCATAGACAGAGACTTCAGCCTCCGTTCATCAATGTTCACACTCATCAATTAGCTATATGGGAAGATTGTAATTTGAGAAACACCCCCGAGCTTGACTATTCAAACAAGCAAAGCAGGTCAGAAAGAAAAAAAAACATCGCAAGAGCCTTCAATGGGCTGAGTGGCATGGGACAATAGCACATAATTTTGTAATAAATTATTTTAAAGCTCTAATTAATTTATGTGAGGCTTGTGACTTAAGACAAGACCTCAGACCCCTATTTCTTACCTTGAGCACTTTTTAAAACCAAAATAGAACCTCTATCTGTTCTAAAACTGCCTTTGCATTTCTTTTCCTTTCTCTTATAACTGGGTTGACACACAGAGTAAAACAAAATAACGGCTTTTACATTGTTGAGCAAAATAAATTCAGTGTTATACAATATAAATATTAAGTTGATATTGGTTACCAGCTAATTATCTTGAAAACTGATAAGGATGAGTTAGCCATCAAAGCAGGCAAAATAATGTTTTATATGTCATTCTCAGTACCAAAAAGCTACTTCGTCATGTATTTGAATTTTCAGATTTTGGAAATAAAAATCCCAAAGCTTCCAGAGACTATATTGTAAATGCCCAAAAATCATATAGCTCTTTTTATGAAACACTTCAGACACAAAAGTATAAAGAACCTATCAACCACCAAACAGAAATCTTCATTTAAAGAATCATACGGAATTGTAAGAGAACCTACCTTCGGTTGAGCAGGCTCGGAATTTCTCATCTCGCCTCCACAGCTCTGCTCCACCTTGAGCAAAAGTCGACTCTGTGTCCCTTGTGATCTCTGTGACGATGTCATCACATCATTGGTAAATTTTTCGATTAAACTTTGCAGACCTGGTGGCAACTTTGTTCATTATGCTGTTAGCCGGCTGGTGAGTCTGATCCGTCACCCACTGTAAGGAAGCCAGACAGAGATATCTGATCGTTGCAAGTGGAGCCGATAAATTCTGTTTCTTTCTCATTTGTGTCACAGAGTCTATCCCTCTGACCCTCTCCTCAGCCATTGACTGTCAAATTTAGATTCTGCCAGCTCCAGGCTTCCCTTTATCCCTCCTCAGATCTGAAAGTCCTGGTTATCAGGAAGACACGCGTCACTAGCTGTCGCAGAGCAGGAAACAATCAGGTGAACACTACTTATTATCTCGCACTGCTTTCTGAGGAGTGACAAGATTGATTTGGGAGAAAGGACACATCCAGATCTCACACATGGGATTGTGTTCAGATCAGGGAGTATGGGAAAATTTGCAAGAGGGAAGACTCCAACCCCAACATGAAGGCTCGAGGATATCAGAAATTCAAGGAGCATTCAAAAACTCTATGAGAGTTTCTTTTTCAAATGCCCTTGTTTCCTTTCCCACCTCTGTGCTGCTGCCTTAACGTCTACGAACAAACCACCACTTGCATCTCTGACGTTGCAGCCAGGTAGTCTAAGCCAATCCATGCAAGCAGTATGCTGACCTTATAAAGCTATCTCTACCCACATTTTCCACATGAGGATATTTCTGCAAGACGTCCCTGTGCGTGGCTATTGAGCCTCAAGACCTGAGATGATATGCGCATGAGCTCTGTGAGAAATAAGCTAAGCTTATCCCATGAGAGCGAGGTGACTCCAATACTGATTTAATCTATCTCTGAGAGTAAGAGACTCTTTATCCTTCACCTATTAGTATGATTAAAAAAATAAGCTCCATAACAGTAAAAGAACAAAAGAAGTTGAACTGTCAGGGAATGTGAGTGTTTTGTAGGACAGTATTGAAGATTTTAAAAAATACTTGATTATGAATTTAGGTAATGCACTATTTGGAAATCAGCTGTTCCCATCGTATTTGCTGCTGTAGCTTTATTTATTTATTTCTTTATTTATTTATCTCTTTTTGAGCCAGGGTCTCACTATGCAGCTCAGGCTGGTCTGAAGCTCACTCTGTAGCCCATTCTGGTCTGAAAGCTGTCATAGTCCTCCTGCCTCAGCTTCCAGAGTGCCGGGATGACAGGCATCCGGAGCACCAGCACATAGTTAACTCCTCCAAATTCACAGTGATAAATAAACACGTATACTGTGCACACCACCCTGCACAAGGACCAATTTACCTACTTTAAAACTAAATAATGCAAAAATGTACTCATCACCTAGTACTGGCTATGTATTGATTATCCACATATTTGCTCAAAATCGCATTTTTAAAATATTTAGTCATAATTCCTTAAAAGACCTAAAATAGATATTTTCTTAAGGACCTCAAGTGAGTGTTTCAATAATGTGGCTCTCTCAGGGTGACCCTAACTCAGGTAGTTAGAATGAGTCACAAAGATCCTACTGTGACCAGGAAAGGCACTTTCTGCCCCCCAAGTACAAGGAAAACAGAATATTCCATGCACACTCATTTCAGTAGAATGCATAAGAGAAAATGGAAATAATGCCCCCAATGAGAGAAATTATTACTTAAACTTTGGTGACTACTTATATGCAGCCATTATATGAAAGTCAGGAAGACTGAAAAAACCAACTTCATCTTGCTATTTTAAATCAGCACTGTGGTTTTCTTTCTCTCCGATACCAGATATCAAACTCAGAATCTTGTGCCTGTCAAGTAGGTGCAGGCAGGTGCTTATGCCACTGAGCTACACCTCCAGCCCTAAGTTAGACTATAAAATTTCATATATATTGGTTACTGAACCCATTTGAACAAAGTCTGGAAGGAGAAATGCCCAAACTGGAAACAGTGTCATCCCCAGTATTCATGAAGATTGATTCTAAGACCCCCTTTAGAAGAGGAGGGTTTCCAAATTCTGAGGATGTTTAAGTCCCTTGTATAAAATGCTATCATACTCGTGTGTGAGGTGTGTATATCCTCCTATATATGTTACGTCATATGTAGAGTAACGGCAATAGATAATACAATTGAAACACTCTGTAAGTAGTTTGTTATACTGGATTATCTGGGGAATCTGAATAAAACCATCTATCCATGTTCATTCCAGTTATATATTTTCCTGAATATTTTCAATTTATAGCTGGTTAAATTCACAGATATGGAATTTGAGAATAGAAAAGGCTGACTACGTAAAGTAGAATTAGAAAGTGTTTCCCTCTACTTAAAAAATTTAACACCACTGTAATTGTTAATCTCAAGCAGTTGAATAAAAGACCTCATCTATCAATGGGGGAAAATGATAGTGTAATCTGATAGGAGGTTGGTATTAAACCAGACAGTGCATATAAAACCATTGCATGTATCTGACTTGCAGTAAACACCTATGATACAGTTTACTTACTATTTTTATAATCACTATATACTTTTGACATCATGAAACCTGATCAAAATTCATTGAGTCAAATGAAATATTCTGAAACAAGGAAAATAGAGTGTTTTAAGCCTCCAACCAGGAGTACAAAAATGGTATAGATCATAAATGAGACTTAAGTTACAACTTATAACTTATATGAAACCTATAAGATTTTTTTGGAGCAGAAACTGAACCCAGGACACTTACATAGCTCTGCATCTCCAACCAATTTTGTGTTTTCCTTAAAGCTTTATTTTGAGAAATGGTTAGATAAAATTGCTAAGTTTCTCAGGCTGAGAGTGAATTTGCAATCCTTCTGTCTCAGTCCTACAAATTTTTTTGTGATTTTATAAAACCAACAGATCTTACAGGAGCTTCCAGTGTCGGCTTCTCCGGAGCCGCTTTCCACGCCTGAAAAGATGCAGCACTCAACTGCCAGAGAGACAGAGATGAAAATAGAAGCCTCCGACCTCTAGAAATTGGCACCGCCCTGAGACACCTGAGCGTTATTCCTTTTCTCGGCGCTCGCACTCTGAATTTCCACTGCGCGCGCCGAAGGTTCCTGCTCCCTGTGGCCGCAAAGCCCAGCCAGAGCACAGCCACCTCAGACTACCTTTTCTCCAGGGCAGGCAAGTTCACGCATCACAGTGGGTCAGTGATTACATAAACGCAATGCATAGGTGTGGAATTTTTTAAAGGTTGAAGCAGGGAGGACAAAGCAGTCCAGATTTAGAAACTCTCTCCCGGGAAGGCTCCATCTGGGAACCCCGCAGACGCTAAGCCTGACTGTGGGCCGCGCGTGGATCCCTTCTTGGTGTGCCAAGGTCTCCCTTCTACGGCCTCTTGCCTTGGCCCTCTATAGCCTGTTGATCTCTTGGATGGCATTTTTGGAACACTTGTAACAAAGGAGCATAACATTTCTTTTCCCTCTTGAAATTCTTGTTCCTTGAATTTTTCTAGGTAAATATATGAATCTTTTTTTTTTTTTTTTTTCAGAACTGGGGATTGAACTCAGGCCCTTGCCCTTGCCAGGCAAGTGCTTATTCTACTGAGCCATCTCCCCGTCCCCTATATTATAATCTTCATGCTAAATGGGTTGTCTTTTCTGTATTTTAGAGAAGGGGCTACAGGGTGTTCAGGGCCTCACTTCTAGATTGGACTCGTAGTGATCCTCCTGTTCACAGCCTCCCAAGAGCTGGGATTACAGGCACACTCTACCACGCCCAGTCTCAATTGCCATCTCAGTGCGCCCCCAGGGGTGGAGCCAGCACAGCAGGCCCAGGGATTGAACCCCTGCTCCTGCTCCTGCGCCTGCTTGCAGGCACTTTAATCCGCTCAGCTATTTGGCTGACCCTGGTTAAGTCTTCTATCTATAATAATTTGCTTTCCCTTTCCAGCTTGCTAGATGTAGAGACAAATACCTGACATTCTCTTCCCTGTTGCGCCTTCACCTCAGGAATTGAACTCCTGCTTCCCTTCCACTCGCAGTGCCTGCCTTACTATTTTCGAGGCTTCAGACCAATTATTAAACACTAATAGCACTGCTGCACAGCATGTGTAATACTTTTCTGAAGAGCACTGCGAATGCATGACAGCCGCTTACAGTAGGAATCTAATACATGCTCAGTTGCTACCAAAGAAGCAGGAGAACTCAAGAGCAGTAGAGTCCAGAGAGCGAGAGCAAAGGATCTAGAGTCGTGCTGCTCCTGTGCATGCAAGCCGTGATACCTTCCTCGGAGAGGTACAAGATTTAAGAGTCAACCTATAAAGTAGTTACTCTTTTGTAAATAATGGTGCAAATTCTTTGATTATTACTACCTTGACACCTGTGATAATTCATTATTTCGGTGCCTACCCATTGTTTAACAATGTTCAGTACAAATAAATGAGGTCTTTGTGGGTGAAGATAAGCTTAATAAGGATCCTAGTCACAGCGCTTTTTCTAATAATACAAGACAGAAAATGATCTTCATAAGTCACTCCAAGTAACTAGTTAAATAAGATACGTTATATTTCTACCATGAAATGCTGCATAATCATTAAAATACATGAAGCAGAATCTATAAAATTATTTCTATGACACATTTTAAAAAAAAGAATGGCACCAAACTGGGCATGTGTCGTACATTACCCTCACATTACCCTCTTGTTTAATCAAGATTTTACATACTGTTGTTTTGTTTTGTTTTGTTTTTTTCCTGTATTTTTAGAGAAGGGTCTACAGGGTGCTCAGGGTCTCACTACTAGATCGGACTTGTGATCCGCCTGTTTACAGCCTCCGAAGAGCTGGAATTACAGGCGTGTGCCACCACACCCAGTCTCATTTACCCTCTCAGCGAGCCCTGGGGGCGGGGTCAGCATGGCAGGCTGAGGGATTGAACCCCCAACCCCTGCGCCTGCTTTCAGGCTCTTTAATCCATTGACCTATTTTGACCAACCCTTATATCCTTTTAAAACATTACCAAATTTAAGAACATTTAGAAGAGCCATTATGCCACTGTCCTTCCTGGACTGTGCAGTTTGTATAGTTTCTTTCTAAACCAGCCCTGCAGTCCCCCTCACCCGTGCTTCTGTCCGCTGGTGGCCAGGAGTGCCCACAGCACGGCCTCTCTGCTCCGTTGTGCTACCGCCACGTTTCTGGCTTCCGATTTTCACTTCAACACCACATTCAACACCATCAGCTGCGTGAGCTGACTTCCCTCATCCAATACATGCCCAAATGCCTACTGATGCCCACAGTATCTCCTTTCTCAAAAGATGTCTTTTTTATAAAAAAGATTTAATTCAGCACCAGAGAAACAAACTGTATTCGTAAATTCATCAATTCCAGAATCATTTCCAGTAAGGAACACTTTCCTCGTGTTACAATTATGTATTTTTAATGCATTTGTACAGTGTCTCACTACACAGTTCAGACTTGTAGTGCTCCTCCTGTGTCTGCCTCCCCAGAGCTGGGATGACAGGCACATGCCACCACACCCTGACTCGATGGACAGCTCAGTGCACCCCAGAGGTGGGGCTGTAGTTGTGTAAATGGTTTTCCTAGGAGAGAGGTCATTAAGCCCTCTAGAAGCCAGCAGGATGCCCAGAGCTAATGGGACAAACAATGCCACATGGCACTTACTCCTGGTACATAATCAGTTGTGAAGTGACAACCTGCAGTTTTGAAGTGTGATCAAAATGAAGGTATTCCTTGGCTTTCTGAATATGCAAACGTGACAGTGATTGCTCTTTGCATGTACGAGCTGAACAAACGTCAATTCACATCTTCAGAGGAATCTTTCAAGGGACACATTTCCTTTTTGAAATAAGTTGTCCTTTTCAGTTTTAAAAGGAGCAACTCTCAATCACCGACTATGTGGGCATACGGATGTCTATCGTCAGAGTGCTGGGGTCTGCAACAGGGTGATGACCTGAGACAACCTGGCGCTTCATCCACCTCTTTTGCAAACAGCTTACCATACTCATGGGGGAGAGATGCTAGTTAATGCCTTACTTGAAGGACTACACAAATGATCAACACTTGGAAGCCATCAGTAACTAGCCAGTTTTCTCATCATTACTGATTACTGTTTCCACCAGGAATTCTTGACACTATTAGAGGTGGTTGGTCATAGCTGTAGACCATGAATCCCTGCTCTCTTTTCAACTTATCTTTCATCTTGGAGCAAATGCTACCGAGGAAGTGCAAATGAGTCCCTACAGCCACTGGTACTACTGGTCCTATGCAGCAGAGTATCTCAAGTCTTAATGGTCAGGTAAAATGCCAGAGGATCTTGTTGAAGTGTAGAGTTGGTTCAGTAGGTCTGGGGTGGAACTTGCTGTCCTACATGCCTGCCAACTCTCACATGACACTGCTACTGGAGTACCAAAGGTGTGGAGTGGCAAGGTTTTGCTCCACCATGAACATCATAGGGAACTAAGAATGGAGACAATGAATATTAAACCACATCAGATACTTATGCATGACCAAATTATAGTTTTCTCTCCCTCCCTCTCTCCCTCTCCCTCTCTTTTACCTTTTTCAATGTCTCTCAGTCCTGAGATAAAATCGTAAATGAGCAATAAAAGTTCAGTCACAGTTTCTTCCTTGTGTTAACTCCTGGTGGATACAAAGAAAAAAAATCACTGTGCTACTTTTATTGAAAAGAAAGCCATATGTATAAAGCTTGTGAAAACTGGAAATGGGGGCTGGTGAGATGGCTCAGTGGTCTAAAGCACCTACTTAGAACAAGCTTAGCAAAGCACAAGGGACCGCGGTTCAATCCCCCAGCACCACATGCCAGCCAGCCCTGCCCCCTGGTGGGCTGAGCTGGTCACACACACACATATACAATAAATAAATAAATAAATAAATAAATAAATAAATAAATAAATAAAAAAGAAAACTGGAAATGGGATGATTTTAAGAGTTTTTTTTAAAGGATGATACCTGTTAATTTCTTTCTTGTCAAATACAGTCAAAGCTTATATTCATCTGATTGGCTCAATAGCAAACTAAGGTATTAACAAAATCTTTTTATGTGACTGTATGCTTCTCTTGTGCCTGTTTCTTATACAACAACCTAATGCTAAATGATTTAATCAATAAACACATTATACTTTCCATAAGCAGACACAGCATGGGCTGTAAGAATTCTGCAAGGACTGGTTAAGTTTCCGTGATTGCTTTCTGTTAGAATAAGCCAATCCCCTTGATTTACTTGAGGGTAATTGTTGAAAATAATAGAATTTGAGTAAAAGAAAAAAGTAATGTCCTAAATTAGCAGCTCAGCATTTAGGTAAAAGTTTACCAAGGCTATCTGGTTTAACTGAGTATTATGTTTTTTGCTTTTCAGGCTTTTTTTCTCACTGAAATCTGTAGTTTAAAAATACACAAAAAACCACACCTTTGGGGGAAACAAATCCATGTATGAAACAAGTGTGAACCTTACTGCACACAATGTGTTCTTAGGCATCTAATATTTATCTTTTCTGTTCTTATTTTGAACTCTGTACTAGGATGGTTTTATGACTTAGTAATTGGGCCTTTGTATTGCTGGGTCTGGAAATACAACATCTTTGGGCAAATTCTGGGAATTGATGCTGGCTCTCCAAAAGATAATTGCTACCAAAGATGTTCAAGAAGTGAGGCCACAGTGTGACATAGCCGTGGGCCAGAGGCATGGTCAGAGAGCCGCTGTGAGGGTACCGTGGTGGCCATAACGGTCAGAGGCTGTGTCTCCACCCATACAGCTAATATAAATGTCTTTTCCTCTACCTTCTCTGATGGAGATAACATCAGAAGATCACTTTCCATATTTAGGTGGAATAGTAGAGAGGAATACAACCACTCATTTACTGTTAGAAAATAATGATAAAGCACACTAAGACCTGAGTATAGGTCCAAATTGATGACTACAAAGAAATATATAGGAAGTAATTCATGGTCTTCTAAATAAATTCTATTGTAGGATGCCACATTTACCCAAGAATTATATCAATGGGCCAAATGGTCATTTTATTCTAACAAGACTGGGAAATTTAGAGACTCAGAAGTCATAAGAAAATATGAAGATCAAGTCAGACACTTTACTTGCTGTTGATCCACTTCCTGTGAGAAGGCCAAATCATACGTTTCAGAAGTCCAAGCCCTACAGTCACTTTAGGCTAGACTGCGTGGGTATGTTTGTTCCACTTTACAGAAAGAACAAATCAATCTGGTGTGAGAGATAAGGAACTAAAGCAAGGAAGGCTGGGAAAGGTAACTGAAGGACACAGAGACCCACGATCTTTGCTTGGATGGTACTAAATCTTTCCTTTCAAATTGAAGCTTTAATTGGCAAAATAAGTAAATAGAACAACCTACAGTCCTGTTGGTAGCAAGACAGATAAAATATCTCTAGAAAAATAAGATAGTTTTAATCTCAGGGCAGCTTTGGCCAAAAGATTGGGATATTCCCTTCACATTTGCTTTTTGCAGAGTCATCCTCAGATCCCGCGTAAAGTCAGTGATCAAAATCTCCCTCAGTTAGAGCTGGGTACCTCGTGAAGGCTTGAAAGATCTTTTTAAGTGGGAAGAGTTAATCAAACATATTGAAAATAGCAATAATATAGCGGTAGGGTGAGAAAGCGAGTTCTTTCTGTATTTTACCTCTAAGTATGTCTGAAGAAATGTGTATTCTGATAACTCACTAACAGTTATCAGTATGTTTAGTATACCTGGATGGAGGAAAGTACACACTAAATAGTCTAAGGGGGCATCTTATGCTCTTCCTCTGAAAAATACTTTTGCATGACTCAGGGGCGTCTGGCTCTTCGAAACATCAGTTTTGTGCTCAGTGAAATTATTTTGACAGCTTGACATTACAGGATCATTGCAAGATTCTGGTATACAAAAAAAAAAAAAAAGAAAAAAGAAAAAAGAAAAAAAAGAAAAAAAGAAAAAGAAAAATTGTGAAGGATTAACATAAACGACAAAATCCTAGATGAAAATAATTCAGATGAAAATTCAGTATTTTCTGGTTCAGTCCATTGTAACTATGTGCTTTCAGGGGAATGAGTGAATGGTCCTATTGCTCCGTCAAACCTTCTCCACTCCCACCACTTCACATGAGAACACTTGCATTTATTTCATTTTAAAGATTTTTAAGACAAAAGATGCAATTTTAACACCTTATAACCAGGACTGATTCCTCCATATAATTTTCTTTGATTCAAACTAATAGTCTTGGCAATGTATCTTTTTTCTTTCTATCAAAAAGAATTTTCTCCAACAGAACTTCCTATTTCTCTGGTAGACTTTCTAAAAAGGTCATAGATCTCTTGCTTCAATATAGTTGATTAATAAAATAACATGCCATTATATATTTTGCTAAATTGTAAATAACAGTTAACGGGTTTTTTTTGCAGATCTGACCCCACTCTATGGAGCACACCCACAGACACAATGTTAAATACTCTCAGTCCTGGTGGTCTCTTGTAGGGCAGTATAATTAAATTGCTTTGGGGATATTAAAAAATAATTACCACCATCAAGAAACAAAAAGAGAAGAGATAGCCCAAAATGAAAAGTAGGGTTGTGCCTGAATTTTAAATGACAATTTTTGTGTGTAGAGCAATTAATACAATTTAACAGTGCCGGCTAGAAATGGAGTTTGGAATACTATGCATTGAGAAGAAAGATGAAACAGATGCAATACATAGTTAAGATCAAAGAGCCCCATCAATTCATTCAGAGAGTCAAAATCCAGCTGAGCCTCAGAGCCCCGTCTGCATAATAAGAAAAGTTGACCGAAACATACGGATTAGACAGATGAGCTGCCTCCTGCAGCGGCACGGGAGGGAAGCCCCACCGAGACACTTGTAAAGACACTCGAAGCTCACACCTGCTCCGGCATGGCCAAGCCGACGGGAGACCATCACAGCCAAGGACTTCTACTAATGCCCAGAACCACTAGTGCAAAAGAAAAGCGTATGTGTCTAATGGACATCTTTTTTGCATGTCAAGAGGTTTTTAGTGCTGGAAGATGACAAATAACAAGTCATTTCTGTTTCGACAAGGTGACTTAACAAATGCCTAACTTTCAAAATAAGAGAAAAAATAGAGAAATTCCTTGCTATAGAGAAACAGTACTGAGACACCATTATCCCCAAATCCCAAATGGACAGCACTTCTCTTGAGATGATCTTGAAAAACACTGATAAAAATAGTTCCATTTTCATCCTCAGGAATTAATTTTTTTAAATATAGCATGAAGTATATCTCAGTGTGTATGAATACCTTGCCGGGCTATAATCAGTACTATACTAGATTACATAGCCTAGTTTTATATACCAAAAATACAGCACAACAATTAAATGCACTGAAGACTCTGTGCTTTGCGACAAATGTTACATTTACTCTAATGACCCCAGTGCAATTTATTTTCTAGCTACTGATAAACAAGTTATTTTGAGCATCACATATTTTTTAAGAAAGCTGAACTACTTTTCAAGCAAGAAAGCCTTTAGCAATATGGATTCACCAGGGGGAAGAACTGATACCAGTGAAACGGGTATTACATGTCACATGGAATCTAAAAAACTCTAACTTTAGTATGAATGAACTTTTCCAGCACAAGGTAACAGGTGGCTGAAATATGCAGTTAATAGACTCAAATAAGTGATAAGCATTAGCTTTTGTTTTACTGGCCAAAATAAATATCCAATTGTAAGTGAGAGCAATAAAAATTTTCATAGGGAATAACAAGTCACAAAATGTCAAGAGGTAACTTCATGGGGTGAAAGCATCAGAGTCTGACCTCCTTTGCCATAGCGACATTGTCACTTATTCAATCAACCGACCCCTTCATACAGTGTTGATTATGCATGAGACAGGAAGAGGGACAAAGAGAAGAATCCCACATGAACCACAAGTAGCAACGTTAAATCCTAAGAGCCAAGCCTCTGAAGCAGCTACAGGTTAGAGAAATTGAACATTATGAGTTAAACAAACAAAAGTCACCATCAAGAGATAGCATTTGACTTAGCGCTTGATAAAGTGAAGACAGAGACACAGCAAAGGGAATTAGCATTTCTGGGGGAAAGAAAAGAGATAAAATAGGCTAAAATGCAATTGGAGAGAGTGCATGATTCCACTGGTCAGAGGACAGGTTAACGCATGTGTGAGCTAGAAGAGGTAACAGTGGAAGTTGTAAACGCTCTTGGTCATTTCTATTTCATAAGCAAGTGACGCTCCTTCTCCCAATCTTCCTCAAGATGTAGTTCCAAGAATCAGCTGAGATTCTTACTGAAAACTCAAGTTATAAGACACTCTCCAGGTAGCAAGAATCAGAATCGCAGGCCAGCAAAATGTCTCCGCAGACTAAGCACCTGCGTAGGCAAGAGCAGGGACCAGGGTTAGATCCCGGCCCCACCCCAGGCACCTGAGCCGGCCCGAGACTAGGTATGGTGGTGCGCTTCTGTAACCCCAGCACTGGGGAGGCTGAAAACAGGAGGATCACTACAAGTCCGAGCTGTATAGTGAGACCCTGTACCAAAACCATAAAAAAATAAAAATAAAAATAAAAAGAATCAGAATCTCCAGGGATGAGAGCTGAGAGCAGGGTTTTGGACAAACACCCAAATTAGGTATTATCTTCAATCTTTACAAGACAGCAGGAACTTTAAAAGTGTTTTGAGAGATGCGAATAAAAGGATAGATTAGGGTCTGTGGAAGGGAAGGTTGAGTGACAATGGGAATAAGCTCTGGGCAAGAAATCAGAATGCCTTCTTTTAACTGAGGCATGAAGAAAAAATACTTATCTTTGCTGCAAATACACACCAATATTTATTTCATACTTAAGTTTTTTAAAAAACATCCATTAAGGTCAGTAAACATTTTTATTACCCAAAAGAAAAAAAAATGTTTTAAAACAGTCCCATTTTTATTTCTAATTTTACTTCATGTTATCATTTTCAAAATGTCTTACTCAGTTCTAAATATTCATATAAATCAAAGTGAGTAATTATTAGACAAATTAGCAAACTACAATACTGTCATATTGTTAAAAATTAAGGGCAAGTAATATTCATTACTGATAAAGATTTTGGGAAGGAGAAATTCTGGAAGGGAACAATTGCTAGATATAGTCAGTTGAGTCTAAATTAATATAACACTTAATGGTTCAATTGCTATGTCGCCACAAATTTTTAATGCACATAATTGTGAAAAATTCCTGACACTGTAAAATGATGTTTAGGATAACTCATTTATTTGAAAGAGCAGATTGTATATGTGTATAAGTAGATAATTTTTAGGGGAAAAAAGCATTGTGTGTATTTACGTATGTATTTTGTTGCTTTGAGAAAATAATCTCAGTTAACAGTAGATGTGGAAAACAGGACAAGAAGTAAGGTAAGAGTTTTACTTTTTAATTCACATAGATCTGTAACACTTCAATATTGTAATGAGCAATAACATGTAAAAAACTTTCAAGGATAAATAAAAGTTTAATTTTGAAGTAGCTAAAAAATTTATATAGTATTTGAAAATGTCTTTAAATGCTTCCCAAGGGTTTTAAATAACTTCAGAAAATAGAATCACTTGAAAATGATGTGGTAGAAATGCTGGCTTCCTTTCCCTTGTTTAATTCATTCTCAGAGTTTAATACAACCACAGCCTTTAAAATCATTCATAAAAGTTAATGGTATGGACATTGACTTCTGCATTACAAAAAAGCTTTCTATTTTAATTAGTCTATCAATCTTTCCATCTGATGGGGAAGATTTTATATTTACAGCTTTAAGGAGTAGAGTCCGATATAAATACATATAAATAATACTAGAATTCTTTGGCTCACTTATACAATTATGCTACTTGATACTTTATTAGATGAATACGACCACCTTACTCATTTTTTGATTTAATACTATTAGGTACCTGGTTCTCAGAAATACTTCAAATCAAATAGGAACAAGTTGGATAGCAATTTTTTAAATGATGCTTAGTAGGTGATATTTAAATCAGTGACTATATTATGAAAGTGCAGGCCTTCTTTCTGTACTTACCATGGTGATTTTTAAAATAATTAATGAAAATCTAATGGATGAATGTTTTCCAGAAAATTTCCTGAGCTTTTAAATCACATAAAAAATAAAATTATCATGAAATTCTTTATTATTAAATAGCTATATATTTTTTCTAGCTTTTAGTTTTGAATTTTAGTTACATTTTGCATTTAGGTTGCCTCCAATTTTAAGAACTATGAAGAGGTAAGCAGACTATAAAATAGCTATGATATAAATTAAATCAAGTTTTCAAGTATTGTTAACAGCACCACGGATGCACACATGAGTTTTAGATGTCACAGGGGAGGAAGAATTTTGTTAAACTGACTCAAACAGGGAATAATGACAAGAAAATTGTTACTGCTGCACTCCCCTGAAGGCGACAGCCTTTGGAACACCTGCACCTGTTCTTCTACTTGTTACCTTTAAAATCTCGCTTTTAACTACAGGGCTAGGTATACAGAGGTGAAGTTTCCAGCACTCTTCTCCCCATAAATATAACATCACAACTTTCAAGCAAGTGGAAATAAATATCAAAGCCTTCCTCTACACGCGACCAGGAAATCATCTACTCCTGTTGGAATAGTTTCTGCTTCATTTAATCATGAACCCACAACTCTCCCAAATTTATCTGTCCACCACGTGGGTGACTTATAGAAACTCTTTAAACTGAAAGGGACAAACTCTGAGATGATTTTTTCCTGAACTTTAGGAATGTTTAAATATTGCTCAGCTTCATGAATGTTCTGTTTATTAATTTCCTTCCCTCACTCTTGGAACACCACTCGTAGCCATGTGAGAAGTATAAAGATTAAAGGTAAATGGGTAGAATTCAGTGGTACCTACACGTAGCTCAACAAACATCGGTTGACGTGATTTTTCTTTAGTTTTCCTGACTGAAAATTTGGTTATTCATATAACAAATAATAATGAGTGTCCACTGGATGCCGAATAACATGTTGAGCCTGAAGCCAGAGGTGAGAAGATAAATAACTAGGTAACATCCATATTCATACATGAAGTGGTTCTCTCAAATCTTTTCCAGGAAAGTAATCTTGACAATGCTTTTCAAGCCAGCCACAGCTTATTTTAACATTTTTCAACATTTTTAATATTCCTGTTCAGATTCAAACAATAATTTACATGGATTAAACCAATGAAAAAGTACTTTTTAAAAAGATGTGGACCAAAAGATAAATAAATAAGAAGGCGTACAGTATATCTTTTAACTTCTAAGTCAGAATAATAAAAGCACAGTAACACTTTGTCTAGTGCAGGCTTAATTCTGAAAAGCTTAGAGTGAAAAGGAAACTGGTAAATTGTAAATTCAGATTACATAAATTGTATCAGAAATGCAGACTGATTCGCCATATACTTCTTAGTGTTTCTAATCTAGCTTTCATCAATTATACTTTGCTTTTATTCTATATGAGTTTAAAATGCATTTCAATATAATTGCTGTCTTCAGCACGTCCAGATGTGGTGAAGCACAGTAACAGCTTTACTTTTAAAAACAAAGACATTTTTAAAAGGGTTTCACAAAATCAGCACCTTGAAAAGTATGGAAATCTGTCTTAATTTTTTTGGTGTTCATACAGTTGTGGAATTTTTCTTTCTTCTTGGAATACTTCTACTTATCAGCAACAATTCATTGACCTTATTATTAATTCAATTTGCTTTTTCATTTTTGTAAGCCCTCGGTTTGTCTCATTAAGATCAGCTCTATGTCTCTGTCTTCCTCTATCTCTGTCTTTGTCTCTGTCTCTGTCTCTCTCCTTCATAAAATATAATCATTCTCTATTATAGTCATGAAAATGGTATTTGTCACCTTGCTGAGAAAAAAAAATCAATGTATCTTCCAAGGCTGGACAGGCATTTAATGCAATGTATTGAAGACTCACAGAAATTCAGCTCTTCAAGGGTTTAGGACAAACTAATTACAATCCAGAAAAGTCACAGAAAGATTGGCTGATGAAACACATAGATATACCATAAAAATTAATATTTTGGCATTAGAATAAGCTGTCCTGTACAATCTTGACAGGAAAATGGATTCAGACAGGCAAATCTCCAAGGGGCTGCCATTTAAAAACCAAAAATGTAATCCATGATTCAAGAAAACATTTCTTAAAAATGGCTTGTAAATAACAAAGAGTTCTGTTTTCTTTTTCTATAAAATTTACTAGGTAAATAGATAATTTGAGAATTTCAAAATTATAGGAAGAAACCATAAGGGTCTTAAACCTATGGGGTTGCTATCAGGTGGAAATATGTTGCCTCTGAGGTGCTTTTTTTTCATTGAATAAAAACTATTGCTGTGCTCAACTATAAAGCAGAATCATTGTTGCCGAGTTCTTGTCTGTCTCTGATTCGACTTGTCCCTTCACCTATCCTAGCTTCTGTTCAGTTACCTCCTGCAAAGAGGAAGCTGCTTATCTCTTGGACTTGTACAGCACCTTGTGTACAGAATAACTGCTCTAATTAGCAAATGCATAGTCTTAGACTAAAATCTACATTTTCAAGCCAGGCGTGGTGGTGCATGCTTGTAATCCCAGCACTAGGGAGGCTGAAGCAGGAAGATCATTGTGAGTTCAAAACCAGCCTGGGCTACAAAGTGAATTCAAGGTCAGTCTGAACTGCATAGCAAGACCCTGTCTCAGAAAAATGACAAAATAAATAAATAAATAAATAAAATCTACAATTTTCAAACCTCTACCCCAGTTCTAGCACTACACTGGAATGTAAGCTCAGTCTCTGACTTAGCCTCTCCAAGTGCTAGCAGACAACTCCTATTTCTCATGAAACTTACCTTTCTGGGAGGCCCTTCTGCTCTCTCACCTACTTCCTGTGGCACGCCACCGACTGTAGCACGCAGGGTTCAGGACAGTCACAACGTAGTCGTCACAAGATCATACCACTTAGCTGTGTCCCTTTGGGAGTTGCATTACCAAAAATAAACCTAAGAAGACAACCATTAGCACACTGACTTACTGTCTTTGAAAACTGTGTCTATATGGGTATATAAAAGTTATTCTCCTCTTCTTCTTCTCCTTCTTCTCCTTCTCCTTCTCCTTCTCCTTCTCCTTCTCCTTCTTCTTCTTCTTCTTCTTCTTCTTCTTCTTCTTCTTCTTCTTCTTCTTCTTCTTCTTCTTCTTCTTCTCCTCCTCTTCCTCCTCCTCCTCTTCTTCCTCTTCCTCTTCTTCTCCTTCTCCTTTCCTTCTCCTTCTTCTTGTTCTTCTTCTTCTTCCTCCTCCTCCTCCTCTTCCTCCTCCTCCTCTTCCTCCT
>NW_004524580.1:25865341-25866265 GCF_000260255.1 Octodon degus | reverse complement strand
CCTCCTCCTCTCCTCCTCCTCCTCTTCCTCCTTTTTTCTCCTCCTTTTCCCCTCCTCCTCCTCCTCCTCTTCCTCCTTTTTTCTCCTCCTTTTCCTTCTTCTCCTTCTCCTTCTTCTCCTCCTCCTCCCTCTCCCACTCACATTCCCTCTCCTTCTCTCTTTACCTCTCCCTCCCCTTCTTCTTTAAAGGCTTCTCTTTTTTGTTATATCAGGAATCAATCTCAGGACTTTGCACTTGCCAGACTCCTGTGCTGCCAAGCTATCTCCCCAGCCTGCTTCTTTCTTTCTCATAGCAAGTTTATCTGACTTGTTTAGAGCCAAGTTTATGATCAACTATAACACAAGCTCTATGAAGGAAGAAATTCTCATTTATTTTGTTTATTCTTCATTTTCAGCGTGAATTACACAATAGGCACTCAATGAATGTTCCATGAATGGATACAGAAATGAATGATAAGGTTTTAAATCTGAAGAAGATCATCTTATAGTTTAGTTTAAGTGTTTCCAGTAATTAGCAAACCCATGCATCTGGCAAGCCTATGAGATTTATAGGATCCAGTTATTTTGTCACTGTTATACTTCATTTTTAACTATGAAGTACACATCTCCCCATAGGTTAATTCATTCCACTTTAGCCTGCTCTAGTTACTCTCTTTACTCTTCAAAACAACACTTCTCACTTCCTACATGGGAAAATCGAAGTGCAGCAAGACTACTAACTTGCCCTGAGCATTCTGTCCATAAATTCTCAGGTGAGATTCAGGAGCAGATATCTCAGAACCACGTCATATTCTGCTCACTGTTTCATGCAGCTGTTTCTTAAGAACTGAACAATAAGGGGTTAAAAAAGAACAAGGAATTTTTAAAACAAGATCCTCTGAAATAATTTGCATCCCCTTTTGTGAAGACAGAAGTATAATATGC
>NW_004524580.1:25835424-25865215 GCF_000260255.1 Octodon degus | reverse complement strand
AAGGGAAGGGAAGGGAAGGGAAGGGAAGGGAAGGGAAGGGAAGGGAAAGGAAGAGTAGGAAAGAGAGGACATTTTTTTAAAAATCAAGCCAGAAGGCCAGCGAGATAGCTCAGTGGACTAAGTGCCTGCTTAGGCAAGCACAGGGACCAGGGGTCAATCCCCATATTGCATGCTGCACTGACCCTGCCTCTGGGGTGCACTGAACCAGCAACCAAGTCTGGGCATGATGGGGCACACCTGTAATCCTTGTGCTGGGGAGGCTGAAAATAGGAGGATCACCACAAGCCCAAGCTATGTAGTGAGACTCTGTACCAAATACATATAATGAAAAAAAAATCAAGCCAGGTGTGTGGTGCATGCCTATGCTTCTAGCACGTACAGAGGCTGAGGGAGATGGACCCCAAGCTCAAGCCTAGCAGGGGCAACTTTTAGTGACCTGATGAGATACTGTCTTGAAATAAAAAAGCGCTGGGACATGGGTCAGTGTGAAGACCCGAGCTCTATTTCTACAACTGGGGAAAAACAAAGTAAAAGGAAAATGCAAAAACATCCCAACTACCTCACTGGTGGAAATGAGTAGAAAAAATCAGTAGTAAATTGAATTTTTAAAAATTTTGGCCATTTTGGTAGGTGTCACAGAAGTGAACATTCATAGTGTTCAGGCATTATGCAATTCCTGGGATAAATGATTAAGGGTTAGCTAATGAATTCAAACTAACAAATTAATAAAAATGTCACTCTCAAATAGAGTCACTCTGTCTACCAAGAGAACCTGGTATAGCTTCTTCAACTGTTGGCCTTATGACATATAATGTACAACTTTTTGAACTATCTTGAAAAATCAAGATAGAAACTTCTATCTTTTTTTTCAGATAGAAACATCACTGCCTATCTTTACCACAAAACTGCTAATGCTCATCCCTTTTATGACTTGCTCAGTTCTAATGAAATTTAAAGATCTTGTTTTCTCTATGAGCTTAATCTACCCTTTTATTGTTTTTGAATAAAATTTTTTATCTTTACTCATTTTTGACACTCTCAGAAAATACTTCCCAGAGAGGTTCAACTGTAACTTTCACCAAAATCACAAAGTTGCTTTTACTTCTTAAGTGACAGAACAAATTAATTAAATGGATTTCTTAGTATTTAATATTGCAAATGGATATACTATCTCTTCCCTAAATATGTCTCTTCCATTACAAGCCTTAGAGTATAAATTAGTGTGCTGTAGATGTGTAATAATGAATCCCTTAGCTCATAATTAACTGATCCAACAAATCTTTATTATACACCCACTATATTTCAAACACTGCTAGATTGTAGGCATCTAAAGAAATGAAGCACAACTTTCTCCTTCAGGTCAGAGAGTCTAGTCATAAACATGGCCAGAAAAGTTCAGAATCACGGGATACAAGCAACATTAGAGAATCATTTAAGTTCACAGGTGTCACCAGCACCTGGGAAGATGTCCGTAACACAGCAGACACTCAATACATATTTATTGACTGGTTGAACAAGGGAATGAGTCACTATGGTCCAGGGTGCTCAGAGGAGAGGCCCCTTTGTGTCCCTGGGACATCTGTTCTGGGCTGGAGGATGGAGGAGGAAGTGATGGTTAACCTTTTTATATTCACCTTTGTAGTAGCCTGACCTTATTCTGCAGGAGAGGGAAGGCCAGAGGGAAGGAAGAAGAGAGGGTGGAAAGATGGGGAAGAAAGGAAATGGCACACTCTCAATTATCCATCTAAGGGAATTTTCTATAAGGCAGTTTCTGACTTCCCAGGCACAGCAGTCTGTCAGTTGGAAGGTGGAGGAAAACAGGTATTTTTATGCAGATTTCATGGAGGTTCTGACATGTAAATGGCATATGTGGACTTAAGAGGTTGAGGCAGAGGGCGGAACCAAGCCAGCAGTTCAGCCTCTGGTCCACTGTGTGTTACCCCGTAGGACATATTAATGAAAAGGCTTTATATACTTCAAATCTCAATAGCAATAAATTACGGGTTTGACTGCAGACTCCAACAGCCCAACCTGCATATCAGCTGCACACCTGTGGTAAAATCTTTATAAATAAGCATACAATGATCCCTTCCCAGAAGTCTGTCTTGACTGCCCTGTACTAAATACAAGGGAGAATTCAAGCAATTACAAAGATAGCAAAGTAATGATGGTCCCCTGCCTAAACTCCTATTCACAGGATGAACTTTCTAAGAACTTGTTTCCCTGCAAAAACTCAAGAAAATTAAGGCAATGAGTCTAGCTTTGCTCCATTTATGCTGCCTTACACAATGATGAATCTAGTAAAGAAGAGAAGCTGAGTCCTGTCTAAATATTTGGCTTCTTTTAGAGCTGTCGTGGAATAAATTAAGTCTTTCTGCCTACACCTCTGAGACTGTTGAAAACACAAAGCAATGTGAGTCTTGCCTACTCAGTCTCTGCCACACTCCATCTTCTCCGTGCTCCTTCCAGACATTATCTTTCCCCCTCTCCCCCTGTTGTACTTGGCATCGGCCTCTGACTCTGGGTGAATTAACTCCTCCACTCATGCTCCCAAGCTCCTCCAGGATGCTGCCAGGAAGCTACTGCCATGGGCCAAGGTGATGCCCCTGCAAAGGAGGAAGCACTACAGGTTGCTCTTCCAGTTCCCTTCTCCCGGGCTCGGCATCACACCTCTCCTCCTACACTCAGGAGTGGCTCCAGCAGCTGAAGTGTTTCTCTTATTGCTTTTCTCCTACCAATACCTTTCCTTTCAATTGTGCTCAACTGACTCACCTGTCAAGTCTTTTCCTTTTGATCTTGCCACCCTCATAGTCACCATGCTGTCCCTCTGTGTTTCTTCAGCACTAAATTGATAGGAAATACAGGCTGCCTGTCACTGCTCACTCTTACCTTCTGCACCTCTTATCCATTATTCCACCCCTTGCAAAGTGGCTTAGAGTCTGGCAAATTCAGTTACTGAGATGACCATGAACATCCTTGTCTCCCACACAGGCTACAGTACCCGACCTGTCTTCATGCTACGCACAGCTGAATGAAATCGCACTCCTCTCTGTTCAAAATCCATTTCTACCTTTGTTTCCATGGTATTAGTCTTGGCCAAGCCTCCTTGCTTCATTCTGTCCCCTTTGGCAGACCTTCCGTTCTACTGGCCCTTTCAATGCATGCAGCTTTGCCCTGCCACATGCCCAGCTGTGGGGACACTGCCCTACCTTTCCTTCATTCTCCTGGATGGGGTGAAGGGGAAAATGGCTACTGCCAAATGTGCATGCCCTCCTTCATCCAACACTCATCATCTGGACAACAGGCAGGAAATCAGAGAGAAACAGTCACAGCGGCTAAGATCCAGTCTGCACACATATTACTAACCCAGGGCACTCTCTAGAATATCCTATGGGCTTTTCAAACTTGCTATTTATCTCACTCTTCATTTTTTAATTGGCCCCCATCTATATTTGAAGTAGAAGCACTAGCATCTATTCCATCCTTCTCAAGCAGCGTAATGAGTTCCATCTTCCACTCCTCCGTTCGGTGCCCCACTACATACAACGGGCTCACTAGCATCTACTGATGCTAACTCAGACATGCTCAGTGAATTTAATCTTTCTTCCTTATTCTCATCAGGGGGCTCCAAACCTTTTCATTTCCTGGGAGCTGGAAAATGAGGAAATCCCCCCAGTCCTTTCCTCCTTTCTCTTCCCCAGCTAGCACATTCTATTTTTTATAGAGTTAGCCATCTTATAGGATGCAGTTTCACTTAACATTCAAATGCCAAATCTCTTCCATAAAGCAAAAACTCAATCATATACCTTGCTTAGCTACTTCCTACAAGACTGATAATCTGGATTCCTTTGTTTTACAGTCAGAGCTCACCGCCAACTAGTCTGCTCACATCCTTTACCACAACGCTTCTCTTCCGCACCTCACGCAGTCACCCTCAGAGCTCCGCCATATTGAAATTCCCAACTTACCATGAGATGTCTTTGTAGATGTTATTATTCTGCCTAGAATTCTTTCCCCCTGCATCTTCATTCTCCACACTTTAGTAATCTACTTAAATGTTACCTTTCTAGGTAAGGCTTTTTCGATTATCCCGTAGAGATTTACTGACACAATTCCATTTTAGTTCTTTGTGTGATAATTTATCCACTTTTCCGTCACCTTATCTGACAGTCTCTGGATCAGAATTTATCTTACGTGTATTTCTATCTTCAGAGCTCTGTATAGTGCCTTAGCTATGAAAGGTAATCTCTAAACATCATATGAATAAATATTTTTGATAAATAAGTATTTACATTAATCAATGAAAATTACAGTAAGAATCCAGACAAGGAAATTCTGCATTATTTTTGTTTCAATATGGCTATCAATTTAAATACAGACTATGTGAATTAGATAATTAAGCTTAAATCCATAATGTAAATTTATGTTTACAATATAAATATGAATAGTTAATAAAATAGCTTGATAGCTAACAAATGCTTTTAAGAGGATACTGAGGTTTGAATTCAGGAGCTTCAGACTGTGCTAAATCTTCAGTCCTTCTTTAGCTTTTACTTATTTATTTATATTTTTTAATAAAAAACTGAATTTTATTGCTTAAAAGATAACACTAGACCAAAAAGTTCAGCTCCAACATATTCAAAATATAGCAAAAAATATTTTTCTATATTGTAAAAGAGTACTTATAGCATATATCGTTCTTTTACTATAATGTCATAAATACATAAATTATATTAGTTTATTATATCTCTTTCTTTCATAATTTTCAGACTGTTTAAAGGTACTTCTAAGAGTAATACCACAAAAGTCTGTTCACTATTATATTTAAATTTCCATGGACACAATAGAGAGCTACTTTCTCTTAGTTCAATGAGAAGAAAGATTTATACTAACAGTGTTTAGACAAGATATCATGTCTGCATCTTGTACTCTGAATAACTACTACAAAGACAACAATATATAATGTATTAATTATTGTAACTGTCCTACTAACTTGTTTTGGAACTGTCTCATTGCTATTTCTTTCTCATTAAAATTAATTAAAACAATTAAAAATTGTGTTAGTTCTTAAGACATTTATAAGTTTGCCCAGACATTTATTTATTTTGGCTGGTTCAGGCTGCCTTAAGGGCAGGTCTAGTAAGGCATGTGGATCTAGGGATCGAACTGTAGTCCCCTGTGCCTGACTGGGTTTGCCCAAGCAGGCGCTTAAACAACTGTGCTAACCTGTAAGCCCCCCTAGCTTTTATTTTGAAAAAGGTTGCCAATGAGTTACCCCACCTGGCTTGAATTCAGGATTCTCCTGCTTCAGCATTCCAAAGTTCTGGGATTACAAACGTGCTCCACCACACTCAATTTAATAAATGTCTTTTAATTATATTATAATCTGATTTGTGTGTGTGTGTGTGTGTGTGTTTGTGTGTGGTACCAGGGATTCAACTCAGGACCTTGCTCTTGCCAGGCAAGCACTTATTTCACTGAGCTGTCTCCCCAGCCCTATAATCTGAAATTTAATTTGGACACATTTCTATTATTAATCTATCTCATTTATCTATTAAAAATATAGTACTTCATAAGATACACTGAACAATAGTTATAGCCAGGCATGGTGCCCACCCTTGTATGTCAGAACTTGGAAGGATGAGGCAGGAGGACTTCTACAAGTTCGAGGCCTGCCTGTACTACAAAATAAGACCCTCTCTCAGAAAAGTCCCACCAAGAAATAAACAAATAATAATTATAGTAGCCATTTTCAATATGATGCATGCTTTTGAAAATAGCTTCAAATTTACTAAAGCTAACAGACATTTGAATGACTCATTTCTGCAATTTATTACACATGTATCCTCTGGGCAATATAAACTGCTTTTCAAGCACCAAGACTGGACCATAGTTTTTTTTCCCCCATCTTACCTAAAAATATACAAATGATTTATTTGTATTTTTTCACAGTAAGAACTTTGTAAGTATCAATTATCTTACTTTCATTCTTAATGGTCTATCACAGCAGTGATATCAAACTTAAATCTAGTTCTGAAATTGTCTTTGGATTACACTGAAGACTCCAGAAAACTGAAATTAAAATGATCTTCATGAAACAGAAGCATCTTTGCGTCACCACCCATTGTTAATAAGTAACAGCAACTACATATATTTTGTTAGTTAATAACTATAAATGGCAGAAGCTGGTAACACATGGGGTTCCCACCACTGATATTAGAGTTTGCATGAGACAAAGCACTGGTCATTCACAGTGAGACCCTCGGAGTGTCTGTTACTGTGGAAGCCAAGGGCCAAGCTTTGGTTTGCACCACGCACCTTTTCTGTTGTCAGAACCGAGCCTCTGCCACTGTACTGCCACAACAGAGGTGTAAACACAGTCCCAGACACCTGGTGACTTTCCTCTAAACTTTTGTTAGGACTCAAATTCATTTTATGTATCCATTTATATGAGAAGGTGTACTACACTCATCATTGATTACCTAGGGGGTTTTGTGTGTGTGTGTGTGTGTGTGTGTGTGTGTGTGTGTGTGCACGCGCCCACACATGTGCGCACTCTTGCACTTCTGGTGATTAAACCCAGGAGAACTCCATGACTAAGCTACATCCCAGCTCTTTGTATTTTGAGACAGAGACATTCTAAGCTTCCCAAAATGACCTTGAACTCACCATCCTTCTGCCTCAGCCTTCTGAGAAGCTACAATTACCATGAGGTGCTACCACACCTGACTATTCAGGGAGGCTTAACACAGAGCCATTATTATTCACACATATTCTGTTAGCATAATAAGATGAGTATCAATATTTTTTCTACCTGCCTTGTGAGTGCCTTAAGAGAAGTCATTGCATTGACTTGGTGTTAGATACACACATCAGACAACTAAATGCCCACCTATTTCAAAGTATAAATCCTATAGAAAAAATAGGAAGCTGGTACCATAATATTCCCTTTTCCATAATTTCTCTTTCTGTGGTTTCATTTATCTATAGTCAGTACTAGTCCAAAAATGCCAAAAAGACAAGGCAGAAATAAACAGCTGATAGGTTTTAAATAACTTTCACTACATTGCATTGTCGTAGTAGTTCTATTTTTGTTCTTTCTTATTGTTGTTAATCTTCACTCTGCCTAACTTTTAAATTGAGCTTTATCCTAGGTATGATTTATCAGAAAAAAATACATATTATAGCTAAGGTTCAGGGCCATATAAAGTTTCAGGCACATGCAGGACATCTTGCAACCCCAAGATATGGAAGAAAATATTACATTTCCCAATTAAAGTCTTTCATAAGACACGACGAGGCCAGTGAAATAAAAGTGCACATATCATGAAGATTAAAATGAAAGTCTCCGGGCCAGGGGTGGCCAAGGCTTCCAGGAAGGTAATCCCCGTTCTATTACTTCCTTTACCATTTTCTTCTTAATCATCAACAGTAAGTCCTAGAGTTCTTTTCCATCCACCTTAGGAATAGAATTGAGCAGAGAAATAAATGAAAAGAAATCACTTATTTTTCCTCCACACATATCTTGGCTATAAATCAAATTGAAGTCTGAAACCATATGCATTAGGATATCCAAGAAATGGTGAAAATAAATACAAAAATAAACATGTCCTCCAAAGTGATTTTTCCTCAGAGAATCTTTTTTCTCTCATATCCATAAAGATAAATACCATACTCAGGATCGTTTTATTGGTAATATAAAGGCTAAAAATAGCAGATAAGATTTTATGATACGACTCCCATTAAATGCAAATTACTGTGCTAATAACAGTGTAGGGCAATATTTTAATACTATGGTGAAAATGCTAACATAAACTGAGAAGAGTATTTTAGGAAACCTAGTCTTTAATGTTTAGATTAAAGCCAGCATTCAAGGACATGTGGCTACGCTTTTGTACTCCAGTATTTACATCTATGTGCAGCTGCATCCATACTTAACATAGCTTAATAACACAGAGCCATGATAATAAACAATTAACAGGGTTCCCATTTCTTGTTCTTTACAAACATTTCAGGGAGTCCATTAGAACCAACCAGAGGCTCTGCATTGCAAATTTGTGATTTTAAAGAACTCTGAGAGCTAAGGGCCAAGAAAAATGACTTTCAGATGATTTAATCTGCATGGAAAGAAAAAGGTTCACAGCTAGATATTCAAAAAGCTATCCAGAATAAAAAGGGGAACAGGGAGGCTAGATCTGGGGCAGTGAATGAGCTGGGAGAGGAAGTGAAAGGAACCTGGCTGACGTTATAAACTTGAGCTTGACACAGTAGAAAGAGCTACCTGAAACATTTGAACAAAAGAGTGACACAGCCTGTATAGAAGTCAGCAAATCTGGCTCTCAGGGCTGCATTAGGTTTTAGAGAAGAGAACAATGATGAAAGGATATGTAAGCAAAATGCCTAAGCTGTCTAGTGACAAGGAGCAGAAAGAGCGCCACTGACACGCAGTATTTTGGCTGACTATTCTGTCTCTGCAGCAAAGAGAGGGGCTTGCTTCTCTGTGACAGTGATGTCAATGTCAAATGACGGGGTGTGTTTGTTTTCCTTTATTTGCCTGAATCCATGGTCACAGTGCACCAGCCTGACTTTGCAGATTTGTGTGTGCCTGTATGTAAGAGCGAGGGACAGAGGCACCACATGGCCGCACACTTTCTGAGCATTATTTGAATACGTCACCAGTATAATTCACATGTCTAAATCCCCAGCTTTAAATTCAGATATTTAAAAATTTCTGAGTTAAAATCGGATGGAATTTTGAAGTAGCTACCATCCATGACAACACACTGCTGATTTTCAATCAAGGCCAGCCTCTCCAGTTTATCAGCCCCCAGGATGCCAAGTCATTGTCCTGCCTGAGAGGCCTTCATTAATGCCAGTCTCATAGCTCCTCGGAATTTGTCATCTCTCATTGAGGTCTTCCAGGAATGATCCATAGCTTGAGATAATCTTCCCCAAATGTTTATTGTTTGCAAGTACTGAATAACAAAAGCTATCTTGGTTATATATTTCATTGTTTGTGAAGTACTTTCATATGTTAGTACCATCTCCTGTCACTCTGCATTAGGTAAACGATGGAACATTTCCATTTTACATATTAGGGAAAAGAAACTGTGAGACCAAGGGACACACCCAGCTCTCAGAGTTGATACCTCCCTTGCCTGTGAACTCTTAGCTGCTGTGAGTTGGCCAAGAGGTCTATTCAATTATGACATCCATTTCCAGTTCTCATCTTTGTTCAGTGTTTCTTCCCATGCTAACCTATTCCCTGGTTTCTGAATTCTATTCAACCTCCCCCTTTCTCCATGTCTGCCTGGCTTCTACCCATCCTGAGCTCCAATCAGAAACCTCAGCTTCCTAAGAAAATGTTCCCAGATACGCCTTCACTTGAGGGTTCTTTGTTAGCTATCCCATTGTGCACTCTACTTTCCATGGCATGTGTTTAACTTGCTGTTAAAAAAACACTACATGTGAAGACCATGGTGAAGACCACAGTGGACACTGTGTGTGAAACAGCTTGGGCTAAAGTGCTGCGGACAAAGAGGCTTCTTTCAGATTAGGGCCTCCAATTTCTAGGACTGTATCGGGTTTACACAAAGGCACGGGGCCAAGTTTTTGTTTTGTTTTAAAATAAAAGTGTTTGAACTGCCTCAGTCTTCTCTTCAGTGAGTAGCAACTGACACTTAATCAAGCACTGCCTATCAGCATCTTTAGCTGCTCGGGTCTTCATGAAAGAACTGCAGTACCCTGGACAGAAACAGAGTGCATATCTAGACATAAATGAAATACAGAGATTCTCTCTGGCCACTTTCTGGCCTGATACAAGTTTGGTTCCAGTCACACTTTAGATGGCATTCCCTGTGGTACTGTCACATATTAATGACTTTTAGACTCATCAGAGACTAATTTGCAGCCCAGTGTTGTGAAGTGGACGACAGAGCTCACTTGAGTAATTTTTCTAGTTGCTCAAGGCAGTCACACTTTTCCGTTTGTTCACATCTTGGCTGAATGTCAATTATTTTGAGAAGCACCTCCTCACTCTAGCCATCTAAATTTGTCACTTGTACTGTCATAGGAGTACGTTGCCTGTACTTATAGCAAGGGCTACCGACTCCCACATCTGTCTTTGTATGTCTCTCCACACTCCTGGTGGGTGGAGGCAAATCTTCGCAAGTCTATTTTCCAGATCTAGCAGTCTCCCACAGGACCTGGTGCACAGTGGGTGCGCCATAAATAATCAATGTCTGAATCACTACATGAAGTCTAAATAATGGATGTGAATACTCCTTAAGACAAGAACAGTGCTCTTCCTCCATCTTTTTCTCCCTCCTTACCTTTCGCCATGATTTGAGCTCCATTTCTCCACCATATCCACCCTGTCATGACATGCCATGACACCAAAAATCCAAAAGTCATGGAACCAACTGAGTATGGACTAAAACCTTTGAACCTGTGATGTAAAATACATTTTCCTGTAAATCGTTATCTTCTGGTATTTCATCACAGCTCTGGAGAAGCTGACTAACATTGTAGGTTTTACATTTCAGCTCCTTCCAGCCCACAGAGTTACTACAATAAGCTAATCCTAGCTTCTTATAGGACTGGTACCATCTTCTCCTCTTCATTAAAAAAATTATGAAAAGAGAAGTGAAGCTTCATTAGGATGTGGCACTGCTATGGTAGGCAATGAAATGATCACCAAAGGCTCCATCATGAGGACAAGCAAGGCTCTTCTACACCTTCTACTGTTATTTTTGCATCCATTAATTTCACAGGAAGCTCTACAATTGATCTGGATGGAGCACACGCCATACAATGACCAATCCAAACAGATTCTCAAACCTAACACCTCTCTTTCTTTAGCGTAACGCTCAATTAAGATTAGTCATAACCCAGGCACACATCAACTTAAGGCTCCAAAATCCAGTTTTGTATGTGGAAAGATGAGCCAGGAATCAAACATAAGTCTTGATAAATATAAAAACCAGTGATTCTTAACCTTTTAGTTATTAATTCTTTTTCTCTTATTGATTTTCCACTCAGATTTCTATCAGTGGCTACAAAGATAGGCTCCTGGACTTCCCTGGGAAACACAATGTACTATTCCTGGCTATTCTTCTTTACAATTTGCTTAAAGCTGGGAAAAGCACTGACACTAAGCTAATACACTTTGTCAGCAAGAAGAAGAAAACCATTTCTTGGTCACTGTGGGAACTATCCAATGATGTTTGCTTTGCTTTCTTTGTTATCACGCCTTTTTTCAAATTTCTCAAATCAGTGGAAAAGCATATTAATTAATCAACACAACAATGAGCCTGTCCTCTGGTGAGAAAAACAATATACTTGCAATGGTGATATCTCTATTGCATCAAATGAGCTGATTACAGTGGTCTTCATTTCTTGGTTATGTAAGTTACGAGACAGTAGGCCTCCAAGTAATAGACACATCCCATACAAAATTAATTTAATTCTTGTGGGTATAGCACTAAGACATTCTATTTAACTTGAGTTAGATTAAAAACAAGAAAGTAGAGGCAATGACTTTTAAGTGCATTTTAGTGTATTTCTTACTTGGGAATTACCTAAACCCTCCCCGATAAATATTAAAATTCATTCCCATGCTACAAGACTTCTGCTGATGAATGAGGAAACTGCCTCATCTTTAGCAAGCTCATTTTCCAAAGGCCTGCTGCAGCACTCCTCAAGGCTCATGGATGGGTGGGTGCTGTGTTCAGTGGTTGTGTTCCCAGATGACCACAAAATCAGCATGGTCATCACAAGCAGCATTACAAACATCTGCAAGCACTGGGACCCATTCATTTTGACTCCAAAAGCTGATAAGAAGAAGCAGTTTCTGTTTTGTACACCGGTCTATTATTTTTCTAATAATTCCACTTTACTTTATGAAATTATCTAAAACAGATATAATACTACAAAAAGAAAGAAAAGGGGACTGGGGATGTAGCCCAGTGGTAAAGCACTTGCCTACAATACACAAGGCCCTGCCTACAATACTCCCCAGCACCACTTGGGAAAGAAACAAGAAGGGAAGAAAAACATTCAGAAAGGTAGTGTGGTACAGAGTGCTGCAACAGGCCAACACCGTGAGCTCCTAGCTCTTCCACCAAGTTGCTAAAACTCCTGCATCACATTGACATCAGTTGCAAAATGCGCTAAATGACAACTGTTGCTCAAGACCCTTGGGAAAAACCCAGCAAGCATTAGGTTTGGCCTCCAAGATCCCTCAACTGTATGACAGGTACAATAATGTGCCACGGAGTGTTTATGGGTGAGGTCACTTGGTGAGGTCTACAGCTGGTGCTTATTCAGTGTCTACTCAAAGCTCAAAGTTAACAGTTATGATTACCAAAATTGTCCCTCGGGCACTTAAGTGTCGTGCTTCATGGCCTCAGTCCAAACTTTGGAGTGCCTCGGGGTATCACAGCATATCACAGCACTATGCAGATGTTCAGAGAGTGGCCTGGACCCTGAGGCAGCCCATCCATAGGACCCTTTCTATGTCATAGTGGACATCTCTTCTGTGATATTTACATTTGAAAACATTCTCTCTGGGCTGTCTCTGCAGTAAGTTCCTCAACGCTGGCCTTAGTTCCTGACAGTCATGTTGTAGGAATGCATAGGTGACCTATTTCTGGAAATGAGGAAAATGTCAGAGAGATAGTCCTGTCTCTTTATCCATAAATTACACACATAATGGGTCTCTTTATTTCTCTTTGAAAAAAAAGACATTACTTAAAGAGTATCATTGGAATGGATTAAAAAGACAAGAAGAAAAGTGTTCCTATATCACTTTTGAGTTTATAAAATACCATAATCTGATTTGAGCTTTTCAAACTATGGCAGGAACATTTTTTTTAAAAAAAAAATTCCCACATCACTGATAAGGCTGAGACACAAAATGGTTGTCCAAGTAAAAATCACCATGGCAGACACATCTAAAACTTGAGTCCCATCACTTAAATCCTAAAACCCATTCAGAAACAACACAATGAAGCAAGTTACATATAAAGGGAGAATACCTCTTCAGGGTAATGTCTCAAAAATTGCTGGAGGTGTGAAAAACTTGAAATCATGAATATAAACCTTTGTGAAAGAAAAACAATGGTCAACTAAGAACAAATATATGGAAAAGATATGGGCAGAGAAAAAAACTGACAGATATCCAAAAACCAAAGAATACTAGGGGAAATTTTTCTAAGGGCATAAGCTTGTGTCTAAGGCATAACATGACTCAAAGTGCCCCCCCACACACACAAATAAAAACGAAGAAGAAAATCCAGAAACACTGACAGACATCGCTCACTGGAGCTAGGCTTAGAGAAGCAGCTTTGAGGATGCTGGAGGAATGGCATAGAGAGCCCCCGCAGGTACCTTCAGGTCAGCACAGGTCACAGTCACCACTGTGGGGAGAGGTCAGAGGGCCAGGGGAAGGTCGTGCCCTCAGGCCCATCCCATCAGCCACCCCCAGTGTCTGAGCTCTCATCAGATCTGTATTTGATCCTGGAAGAGTTCCAAGAGCAGTGGCACACAGGTAAGTGGTCCTCTGGACCTCGGTGTGCATGAATTGCAGGTTCGGACTTGAATGGAGGTTTTCCCCGGCGGACAGAAGAGAGAAGCGGAGCGTGGGGCATTGGGAAGGAGTAAAAAGCGAGTGCACCTGCTCCACAGCAGCTGCCAGGGCTGAAGGCAGCTAGTGCCTTTTCACGATTTCCCTAAGGTTAGCCAACAGTTTTTGAATAAAAATACATTATATCACAAATGTGGATGTGTACTATGTGTGCACAGGCAGACAGACAATAAAAAATAGTAATTCTAAGTATCAGGGACAGCTAATAGCTATTGGCCTTTTACCATACGGAAGGCGCTGTGCTTAAGGTTCGCTGTCCCATTTCATCTTTGCAGATATCCTACAGGGGTGGGTATGATTACTTTCCTCATTTTATAGATGAGGAACCAGCTTAGGAACTGTTTGCACAGTTGGTAACCAGTAGAGCAGGACTTCAAACCAGTCATGCCAACTCCAATTTAATCAGTACATTTATGCACTAAAATTAAACTGCTATATTCTATTTGTAATGCACCATAAACACCCCCCCCAACACACATGCCAGTATTCTAGACCTCAAAACAAGGAAGCCTGAGCCCCATCTCAAGTTCCCTTAGAGTCACGAAAGGGCAAACAGCACACCCACCACTAATTCCAGTTTCACTTCAATGTAAACAATTAAAGCTTCTTTTTATAGGACAGTAATTATATCTAATGGAAAAGGATGCAAAATGTGAGTGAATTTCTAACCTTCAAAATAAAAATGGTCTTTCACCATTATCTCTTTAGGGCGACTCCTACAAGGACCCAGAGGAATCCTTGTTCTCTCCCCTATACTACTTTTCAGATGTGGCTGAAGATTGGAACAAGGATGCTTTAATGAATTCACATATGCAGATATCTGGCCTGGATCATGGACCACTGACCTTCTTATGTACAAATGAATCTGTTCAAGAGGACTGTGATCTTTATGCTGCATTTATGAGAAACAGGGCATCTTTTTATCTGCAAGCTTATTGGTCCCTAAGAGCCATACCAGCCGAAGTATGACTGCTTCCGTCCCTTACTCCTCATCCTGACAATTACACCGTGATTTACTTTTCATATAACTATTTAATCTCAAAACAGACAAAAGATACTTTGTTCTCCAGCATTTTAATGTATTAGACAATTTTTTTTCAAAAGTCCTCATCCATATGTCTGTCAACTTTACTCTCATCCATGATCTTCTTGCAAAGTGTTTTGAAAAGCAAGAAAAGCAAAACAATAGTAGCTGCACAAATAGAATGCCTCAAGGGCCGGCCAAATAGCTCAGTGGATTAAAACACCTGCAAACAGGCACAGGGACTTGGGGTTCCATTCCAGGGCCTGCTATGCCAGCCCCGCCCCCAGGGCACGCTGAGACAGCAATTGAGACTGGGTGTGGTGGCAATCACCTATAATCCCGGCTCTTGGGAGGCTGTAAACGGGTGGATCACTATGAGTCCAATCTGGTAGTGAGACCCTGAACACCCTGTAGACTCTTCCCTAAAAAAAGGGATACCTCAGACTCTTCACCAATACTTGCAGCTTCTACGCTGCAGCTGAAATGGCCCTGTCCAGGGTCAGAGTGAATCAGGCCACATCCATGACAGTGCAGCTATAGCCAAGGAGAGAAGTCACTTTGAAATATTTTGAACTGACTGATCTTGAAGTTTCTTTAGAAAATAAATGAATATCCAAGATTCCCTGGGGGCCCAGGAAAATATTTATAAATAGAAAATACTTGTCATCTTGAACAGACTGGCTAAATAAAAGATGTGTCTAACTGCTAACATAGCAAGTACGCCATGCCCTTGATCCCAGGGAAAGTCATGGCTTTGGTGTCTGTTAGATTTCAATTGTTCATATTTTTCTTGCTAAAACTTCAAAACATTCTCATAGTTTTCCAGTGCACCTCCTGTACATGTTTGAAATGATATAGCTACAGCGACCATCATAGATGTAAATCAGAAAATGCCAGACATACAACTTCATGATAAGAAAGCGCATATACAGGAGCTCTAGCTCCAGTGAAAAACTGAGGCTTTGTAGAATTTATTTCAATAGAGAAGCACATGGACAATAACAGAGCATCATTTTGATTCATTCATAAAATGAAGGATGGCAATGTCACAGTGATTTGACGTATCTCAGAACTTGGGTTTGCGCACCATAAATGTAACTGTATTGCATTCATTCATCCTCCATGACTGCTGTAGAGAGAGCTAAACTTCTTTAAAAATATATTCTGTATGAATGCAACCCGGTATTATTCATGCCAATTTCACCATTTGTAAGGAAATTGCCCTTTGAAGAGATATTCTACAGCCTGCAGAAGCTCGGGAAAGGAGTTCATACCGTTCCTCATGCATCGCCCGCTAAGCCCTCGTCTGCAAGGACGTGAGGGAAAGGCATCCAGCCTGGCAAGATGCGAAGGTCAAGGACCGACGTAATGATGTGCTGAGTGCTGTTGCTTGATCACTGAGTTCCATCCCACGGGCAAGGAGGTTTATACTCACCACTTAGTAAACAGGAAGCCAGTTAATAGAACACAGTGAAATGCAAGTCTCAAATTCTCATTTTAATAGAAGCAAACAAGGACATGTAAAACGTACCATCTGGGGAAGCGTCCCAGCTGAAGAAGTGTGTGTTTCACGGGAATGTTTACCCTGCCTACTCAGTCTCTAATGACCCAGGAGTTATTACCATGCTTTTGGGATTCTTCCACTACATCTTATTTAAGCAGCAAGAGGAAGAAGTCCAAAAACATGCCGGGCAGAAGGAGACACCTGTTTGACTTGACAAACTCCACCATGGTAACCTTCGAAAGTGAAATTTCGGCATCAAATAATCAAGAGGTCTTGGGTATTTGATTAAATACCCCAGGCATTTGAGCCCCAACCCACTTTCATTTCTCCCTCCAACTGACAAAGAAGAAAAATTAGACCAAGAAGCTGAAGAAACAAAGTGTGTATTTTAATACTGAAAGGCTTTTACCTGCCTTCCTGCTGTGAGCGGAATGGACCAGGCTTTCACAGCGTTAGTCAGCTTAACTCCCAGCTGGTGGCACTGGGAAAATGTAGCCAGACAGCCTTATTGCTGTTTCTGTCCTTTAGCTGCCAACTGGAATACAATGGAGGAGTCAAGGAAAAACTGTAGAGAGGAGGAGCCAGGAAACCAGAGGGAGACAAACAGCAAAGGAGATGCCTGTGAGTCAGATGCTGGGTTTCACAGCGCTGGCCTCCCAGGCTGTTCTCACATTGGAGATGATTATGCCTCAATTCCTTTGTGTCTCTTCCCTCAAAAAAGTGTGCTACTTTACAAATCACAGGTTATGTCACAGGCATTCATCTTTAGGAAGAGCCATAAACTGGGTTTTATCACCAAGAAGAACATTCACATCACATTGTTCAGACGTAAATCCTGCATCTAACATATGATGGAAATTTTGGTTTAAACCTATGGGGTAGAAATGCTTCAGACACTAATGCTTTTGCATTATAGAAAAAGTATTTCCATTTGGGCCGATTAGAACATATGTATTGCACAAAGAAAGAGAGCTACTAGAATATCCTCTTGTGTTCACAGGCACTTGGGAGTTTACTTACACTCCTTCATCTTGCTGTTGGCTCTTGTATTTATTTGTGTATTCATCAAACATATTTTTATAACAGTAAACACAAGGCTGCCACTTACCATGGAATCATTATTTCCCCTTTTAACTTCACAACACTCAAAAATAAGCTACTGGCTTTGGCTTGTTTGCATGTAAGAACTCGCACATTAAATGTTAAGTTTCAGCAAGAATTAGAAACGATGTGTCTTTTCCCCCCATAATAAATAAAATGCATATAATTTAAATTTTATTTAAATGCAATGCATGATATACTGAGTTTTCTACACTGTAAAGGATGGAAAAAGAATATAAATAATTGATTTATACATAAATAAAATCATCAAATAGCCCAGCTTTAAATATTTCAAATTGGTTCCAATCTAGCCAGGCTATATGAGAGTTATAATACAGGTTTCTGTATCACAGAAGGAGATGTAAACTTTATTGAGAATGGGATCATGATCCAAGCAAGTGAAATTCTATGAGACAGAATGCAACCTTACCTCATCAGGTGGGGAATCCAAAGTCTTGCACTGTCCAGTTATTTTATTATTACATGTTGTCTTTGTAATAATCTCTCTAATAGTACATTGTCTTTGGATGCAACCAGAGTGGAAGTAGAACACCAATGACAGACAAGTTTTGTTGTTTCAGTCAGTCTGAAAGTTTAGATCCAGGAAAAAAGAATAAGAACTTCCACTAATTAATAAAAATAAATAAATGATACAGTCATAACAGACATCATTATTCACATGCTAGAATTTTGTATTTTCACTTTCTTATCAGCCTGATAACATAAGTTACTATAACTCAAATTGTATCTATCCCTTAGCAAAGCAAGGTGGTTATCTGGAAAATTTCTAATTAAAGCCCTAATTTATCTTTCTTTAATCATCTACTCTGCTCAGATTCATTATAAAAATTACCAATTTTCTACCTCACTTCACATGAGGTAGACAGTACTACAGAATACGTGTCCCCAAGTAGAACTACCAAGTGCCACCTGGGGACCAAAGAGTACACTATCATGTGTGTAATGTAAATCGTTCCAATTATTCTTTTGCTTATAAAACTATTTCTATACTCTCCTTTCAGTTTGTAAAAATACACACACTGAGGCAAGACCCATTAGCATACAGCATTTTCTGCTTCTGGGAGCCAACGCACAATAAATCTCCTACCTTGTAGAGATATGGAAGAGCACAGGGCTCATAATGGGATGAGTGATGCATAAAATGTTCTTCAGCTGACTTCCCGTGGGATTTATGCCTCCGACCTAGGAGCACCGGCTGCCTGCATGGGTGGAATGCTAAGCAATGCAGTAAAACAACCAACACAGTATGTATAGATTTTCAGCTCTGAAAAATCTAGAAGAAACTATAAAATAAATAAGCAAACAAGCAAGGATGCATCTAAAACTCCCAGCACAGGTTAGTTGCGAAATGCACAGTTTTAAACAAGGAAGGTTAGAGATAGACTCATATTTTTTTAAGTTAGACCACATAGATGATATGCTTTTGATTAGAAACTGAAAGATTATTGTACTTTGGTTAAAGATGTAACAGAGGTACTGTTTTATACTGTGTAACACAAGTATGCCGCAAGGAAATTACTGAGTATAAATTACAAACAAAAGGTCAGCCAAGGAGTTGTATTTTTCAGAAGTATTGAAGAAATTTTAGAAGCAAATCTAAGAAACATAAATGAGATAATTTTATATGCTATAATTATAATTAAATAGCCACATTTATTTGTTGGAAAAATCATTACTAATTTTTTGAAGATACAGCTTCAAATCACACTTGTTTCCAACCTAAATTTAGCCTCCTTTCTCTTTGTCATATTTCTTCAGGTATGAGAAGGAAAATCAATGCCTCTCCTCACCTTTGGAAGAATTTCACTGCCGTGTCTCCACGGTTCTGTAGGATCCAATAATCCGTGGCTCAGTATTGATTTTTCTATGACACCTGTAGAAACAGCCTCTCCTTCTTTTCTAACAAAATATAGCAACAAAAATTGTGCAGTTTCTGAATGAATTAAAACATAGGCAATTAAACACAACTTTGCCCTGTAAGGAAATGTGGTTTGTGTTTTTGGAAGATCTTAATATTGCATGCTTTTTCTGAGCTGCTTAATAGCTTCTTAAAGATAATGTGCACATCTAGTTCTGAACATAATTTGAATGTAATTTCCTTATGTTTCCTGCAGTTAACTCATATATTACAAAGAGTATTTATTTTTTAAAGGAAATGGGCAAATGGTAAAAACTATCAAAGTTTAAGGGTCAATTTTAAAATATCTCCCAAATCAAAACTCTATTTGAAAATGATAAACCACAGGGATGTCCTTAAAAATCTAAAGATTGGTAAGGTAGATGATGTTGAAGAGAGTATAGCAAAACCTAGGAGAAAGAGCGGGTTAGAGTCAGGCCTAGATTTTATAGCATTTCACAATCACCAGAAGAACAAATGAAAGATACCAGCTCCCGCTCTCCCCGACACACTCAGATGCCAATACATATGCATGTACGTTTGCAAGAAGTTGCGTTTCCCGCATTCTTCACACACCTGGTAGAAACCTCCAAGGTATTTGTTTCCCCATAGGCAGACTTCTCTGGGCATGTCTGAATGCATCCCCTGCGGCCGTTCTGTGCTGAGTGCAGTAACTACAGCTGGTACCCCCTGGCACCCCATTTCATCATGTGCTCCATCAGCCTGAGAATCTGCAAAATAAAAGTTCAGTGTTAAAAAAAAATTTTCCTTTTATGATTTCTTTTCCCAGGAAAAATCCTAGACAGGCACACACCAAGCAGGTTGTCTCTCACGAACTAGGTGACATCTTGGTTAAAAGTGACATGACCACGTTGCACCCTGACAGGTTTAGTGTTAGGACCTGACAGATAACAACTGCAGTGACAACCTCCCTGCCACAGATAGTTAAGCTCACTGTAAAACTTTGATTTGATAGTCCCTTGATTAGCTTTCTCTGTGGTGAGTACCACTGCCTTGCAAGCTCATTATGAATTATGCTGCTCTTCGCATTATGTGATTTAGGCTCCCATTTTACCAGAATGCAGGGGGCTCTAAACACTGAGACCCATGCACAATTTTTGAGTTAAGAATTAGACCAAGCCAAAGTCCAGTTCTCAAGGAGGAAGTTCCATTCTTTATCAGGCCATGTCTACACTGGCTGAGCAAAGCGCTCTGTTCAGAAGGAGAAGCGCCTTTGGCAGCTAGAGTCCACATAGCTGACCGCGGAGGCTCGAGAGGAGGCTCATCCCCTAAGTCCACCAGGGTGATGAAATCACTCGGCGTTTCATGGCAGTGACGCAGGATGATAAGAAAAGCATGTCATGTCATTGTTCTAATTTATTTGCAGGATAGTCACTCAGAATAAAATTCAAAGGAGCCATAAGAAGAACGCATCCACTTGGCAGACACGATGGATATGAGTATTGAAATAATTACTCAACATTTGGTTTAATCAGAACCATTCTTCCTAAACACAGTGGTGGAACAATTTTAAAATGCAATTTTTTCCCCTAACTGGTCTAGTTTAAGCTTATAACTCTATTCTTATACTTATGTGAAAAAAAAAAACTTTAAAGTTCAAATAATTGAAAGGATGATTTTTAATTTCAAAACAAAAAAAAAGAGAGGGTCAAAAGATAATCTGTAGTCTGCAGGCAATATTTTCGCTCCTCTGATTTATACTGGTAAGTACCCAAAATGGGTGGACTCCCTTCTGGTGACACTATATTGCTTCCCAATAGTCCTGAATGTTAAGATTCTTTCAAGCAATTTTTAGAATAAAAAGAGGTTTAGCAGAAATGTTCTACTAATAGCTATGAAATTATAGGCTTCCCCTTCCATCCACCCAAACATACTCTCCCCATTAAAATAGCAGATACAACACTAATCGCCTTTGGAAGTTTGCCAGCCTTCTCCATTGGTGAGTTGGCAGAGTTGGACCCAACTGTTTTGAAGGAATAAAGCCTAGCTAATGCCCTGTGAATACCCTTAAAGGATGTCCAGAGAATCCAATCTCAGTTTTAGAATAAAGCAGACATGAAATTTTAAGTGTGTGAATTGCTACCTGCAAGACACATTGACTTCAACTACCATCATCCCGAGATGAATTAGTGAGGCCACACTCCATACCTTTGGTTCCCTAATCACTTGGGCTTTGCAGCCAGCAGTACCTTATGCTTCTCGACATTTCTAGCTTCAGATGGTCAAGAGGAGTTCTCAGCTTCTCTGTTTCAGTTTCAGAACTGTGCAATTTACAGACTGAATCTCCTTTGGTTGGGTGCAGCGTTCCAACTTTGAAGGTTGTCATGGTGGCAATTAATTTTTAAATTACCAGTCAAACCATAAAACAAAAGAGTTCTAGGTGGTCTAAGAATTGCCTTATTTACCAAAGTTCATCTGAGGTGAATCACATCTTCTTTCCCCACATGAAATCCCTGAGACTTTCTGAATATATAAAACTCTAGAAAACCACTGTCAGTACCTTTCCTGCCTGCTTAATGTACTTCATGAGGATGAGGATGTGGGTGACAGGACAGCAAATACCCAACAACGTGCCTGGCACTATTTCAAATCCTTGTATAAATTCACTCATTTCATTCCACAACAACCCTGTAAGATGGGTATTCTTACCCTCACTTTCTAGATGAGGAAATGGAATCATAGAGACAGCAAGTAATTTGCCCTGGGCCATTTAGCAAGGAAGCGGAGCCAGTATTTAAATACATGCAGACTTCAATGAAAATCTGACTTCTTTACAATGGCTTTCCTTTCCAATCTTGGTGAAATCAGTATGCCTAGAATGAAACTTAACTGCTGTGCCCACCCGGCTCATTTATTTACTTCTCTTCAAGAGACATTTTCTTCCATAATGAACCAGAGCCTCCTTCTTTTGACAATAGGTAGATTCACTTGGAAACAAAATTTATTTTCCCTGGCCAATGGCTCAAGATACCAACTACACCTTTAAAACTTAAATTTTAAGAAGCTTATGAATGTGGGAAGCATCAAACAAAAGAACTTTAAAAGTAAAAATGATCGCATAGGACCCGTGTGAAGAGCAGGTATCTAGGGGGACTGTGTGCAATCGAGTCTCTTCCAGTCAAAACCTCCTGTTACCTATCTTAAGCTGGGCAAGTTATTTTAATCTCTCTATGACTTAGCTTTCTCATCTATTAAATGGGGATGAAAATAACCCTTCTGCTTAGAATGGTAAGGATTAAATAAGTGAATTCATGTAAAATGCTCAGACCTGCGCATGGCACAGACGGAACGCTTCATAAATACACACTACTGTTACTATCACACTTAGCTCATGAGCCGATAGCTGGCACTGATAATGAGAAAAAGGTGCCATTTCGGTTTGAAGGCATTTAGCAGAGATTTTAGAAAAGTTCTTTGTAGTGCCAGGAAATCTTTTTAACATAGACAAATGGTTTTAAAAATTTCCTGTCACTCAGCTCCACTATGAACTTTTATACTACTTTCATTTCTGAGAAATGGCAACTAACAGAATACGATAGAACCAGCCTACAATTCAACAGAGCTTACAGTGTTGTCAAGTACTCACCTGGCAAGCTAGAAGGAGCGAGTTCTATAAGGAAAGGTTTTAGGTAATGTAAAAAGAAGGCTGACTCAATTGTTTTTATATTATAATCTACATCTCTCCGATTTCAACTGACCTCAATAGCTATGACTTAATGTTAACTATTGTGTATGCCAATGGTAGGAAAAGAATTCAAATGTTCGATTCTGTGCTTTGCCAGTTGCCCCTTCCTCTTCTCGGTGTTCTGAACACTTGGGCTTTTGCTTATGTCTCCACCCTCGGAGGCCACACGTCAACTTAGAAATGGCTGCTTAGGCACCCAAAATAGAAATTTCCATCCCAAAGGAAAGTACTACAAGTACTAGGAAAAGATGACTGGCTCAATGCCCACTTGCACGGAGCTATTTGGTAAGTGCTGTACACAGAAAATGGAATGGGCTGAAACTTTTTCCTCTTCAGTTCTAAAATGGGCATCAACAACAGAGAGCATGAGAAGCCCAAGGGCTCAGCAGGAGAAGCAAGGAAAAGCTATTCTGGGTCACTCTCTGAGGAGGCACTGCGGTGCAGGCGTTGCTGCAGAATGGGTACCACAGGACTGACAAACTCCTTGATGGTCCTCAGGACCCTCTGCTTCATTTCCTAGCACCCCACAGACCTGTCCTTCTTTGGCAATCTGGAGGGAAGTGAAGTGTTTAGCAGGGAGCACCTTGGTCAAGGATTTCAGTGTTGAATAAGTGGGTCAATGTGGAGCCTCATGTGGGATAAAGGGCGGAGCCAGACCACACAGCTTGGTTTAATCCTCATGTTTCTGAAATGAGCTCTTAGCAAACCTCAGCCTCCATTTCACTAGATTTGTGTCATTGAGGGCAGGACAGGCCTAGGATTAAATGATATCTCTTAAATTATTAGAATGCAAATGGAATGGCCAGGAAGGACACAGAGTCATGCAGTCTTCAAATGTTAAGTGTCTCCACAGCCCCAGAGGCTGGAAGAGGCTGAGGGGCTGCACCTACCCTGGACAACCAGGAAGACAAAGAGAACAAGTACTGGGAGGCTCTGTACAAACCAGCTGCTTTCTTGCCTGTGATTCTCTTCAAGCTTGTTAACTACCTTTTGTTTTCTTCTTGGGGAGGGGTTGGGGCAGGGGATGTACTCAGGATTGAACCCAAGCCCTTCTAAGCAATCTCCACAGAACTTTTTAATGTTTTAAAATTTGAAACAGAGTTTCACTGAGGCACTAAGTTGCCCAGGCTGGGTTCAATCATGCAATCCTCCTGCCTCAGCCTCCCAGGGTGCTGGAATTATATCCATGATCAAGGGCACCTGGACATTACCTTCATTAATATCTTTAAGGAACATACGAAGCTGCTGCTGCTGCTGTGGTCATTTCAGGACCTCCCTCCTGCTCCCCTCCTGCTGCCCTCCTGATGCCCTGCATTCTCGCCCCCTGCCCAGCTCCCCCAGGCCACCAAATGTGCCATTCAGATGTTCTTACCAAATTCCACAGTTCTCACTTTCCTTCAGAACTTTTGTTGTTATTGTTGTTGCTTTCTTAAAGTCATACCTTTGGGCTTCCTTTAAGGCCTTCTAAATTCCTGAGATCACGTTTCTTTTAAAAGGATTGTACTTATTTCAGGTCACATAGCAATTCTAACACATAAACTCCAAATGGAAAGCAAATAAATAAATAACCCATACAGTCAGAGGAGAAGGAGCCCGCCACCCACGGGAGGGAGGTCCTCACCCAGGGCCCTCGCCCCGCCACTTCATAGCCCTGCCCTGGCTTCTCATTATCCTTGTCCTTTATGATTCCACACAGAAATTCAACCCAGGTGATTTGGTCCTTAACAAAATGAATGTGAATTAATTCTGATCATACATTTTAATGAGACGACACTTCAGAGGCTCTCAGACATTCCAAATGCAAAACTTCTCTTTTTCTGTGGTGAAACTGGAAATTCTCTTTCTTAGGAAACCTTGATTGTTTCACTGGGGCTATTTTTTACTTAATGAGGAGACATTTGCAAATCGGCAAGGTCAGAGGAGAGGGAAGGGTTCCTCCCCACCTCCAGGGCCAGGGCCATGCTCTCCTCCTTCTCTTTCTTTGCTGGTTTTATGATTTCCTAGAATTCCAAGTCCCACAGCCTGACGCCAAGGCTGATCTTGCCATTATCTTTGATTGCTCCAAAGGACACTCATTCCAGAGTGGCGACAGAATTCCTTTTCATATGTTCTTTCCTAGTTATTAAATGGCGGTGTCATACTTAAAGAACAATTATTTCTGGGACCCCTCATTCAATTCTTTGAAGACTGACAATGCATTAAAAATTCTTTTTTTTCTAATCTTCTCGCATTCGCTCTATCCCCAGTACACTTGACATGTCAGAAATAATTATAAGTGGCTTAATACATACAGGAGACCTTTCTCTTTAATATTCCAGAATGGAGGAGCGCAGGATTGCTTTGTTGTCATCTTTACTCTGGTTGGAATTCACAGTCCGCATCAGCCATGCCTCATGAGAAGGTACAGGCCTACCTCGACGTTGTGGATGTCTCTGCCTCGCCCCAGGCCTCAGCACTGCGCCTTCCTTGCAGCCAATTGCTGGTGGCAAAGGCTCACCTTCCTCAGAGACATCCCTCGCCTTCTTGTGCCACTTCCCATATGAGCAAGATCAAGGCCGTGACTTTTCTGTGTCACTCATTAATACCAGGACAGTTTGTTTAAATACAGGCTTTTGATTAGAATGGAGAGGGGGACAACGAAACAGGAGGTGATCATAAGGCCATGTGTTCCAATTTGTCTCTTACTCATACTCTATACCAAGAATGGGCACTGCCTGTTCTTTTTTGTCAGAGGCAGAACATTTACTTTGCATCCAAGGAAAGGAAAAAGGTAGGTATGTATATTTCCTTTCAAAGCTTGCTCTTCTCATTCATATATATATATATATATATGCTTAGTACAAAGGGCGCTACTCTATTATGGTCTCTGTCCTGTGCGCCTCACTCCAGGCAGATGGGATGCAAAGTGATACTAGGGACATTATCTTGCTCATAGATAGTAGTCAGGATCACAACAGGTTTGCTGAATCTCTGATTTGTCAGTTGATATTACCTCCTCTGACAAGCTCAGGGACCAACAAATGCTGTATGAGTCAAAAGCAGAAGAGGCCCAGGGCTGGCTGGAAACCTCTGACACAAACTCTGAGAGATGATGGTGCCAGGTGACTGTGGCTCAACTGAGCCAGGTGTAATTGTGCTTCTTCTCTGCCACTTACTAGCTATGTGGCATCTAGAAACCACTTTTGCTTCCAGGGACTTACTCTATACAATACCTTGTGGGGCTTATATAACATATCAGGTAATGAGTCTGACACTTAAAACACTAGTTTATCATAAACCATCACAGGGACGTCCAATATTGTTTATCTTAAATGAGGGTAGATTGGCTAATGAATAAGTCAGTCAAGACCACAAACAGAAATCAAGGCAAAAAATCCACATATAATATAGATACAGTAATTTAACATTAAGCAGGGCTTTCTTCTAATAGATGTAGTACCATGAGTACAATATAATCACATGTATATATTACATATATAGGCAACTGATCATCAGTGAATGGCTACACAGAAAAATACTTGAAGCTATATATTGAATAGACATAAATTACCACCTCTTGATATTTAACATGTATTTCATTGTCTTATCACCCCTAAGGGTCATAATTACCATTTCCAAGGTCTAATTTACTGGAGGAATGGACAGGGTCCAAATGACTCTATGACATAACTAAGAATAAATTTCTGGAATTAATCCATGCTATCCATTTGTAATACTGTCATGTGTCTCTAATTAAAAAAAAATAGCATGACCTTCATGATTTTAAGTTATCTGACCTAAGCCTTTCGGTGATTCCTCTTCTCTGTGAGTGGGTATCAGCCACAGCACACACTTCCACCTTCTAACATATCCTCAACCTCGAGGCTCTAGCAGTGTGGCTTTCGGGCATATTTGAGCCTGCAGTTCCTCCACGTCTCTACCCCGAGTACCAGCTTTGGAAAGAGCGGCCGGAAATAACTGCAGGGATGGGAAACAGAGGGAATAACAAGCTCTATGCTGACTAATTGATGCAGCTGTCAAAACGATGAAGCGGATTAACAGCTGAGCGGGACTTTGTAAGTTTCATGGCACTAGACAAGTGCAGGGTGTTATCATCATTATTGCTATTAATAATTTTACTGGGTTTACAACGGATGAGGCACATAGTGCCGCAAGAGTTCTCCAAATGACGGTGCCTTTGCTCCTCCATCGCCCGATTCTTGCTCGCTCAGCTTATCTCCAATCAGCTTGAGTGACACGCAGAGTCTGTGCCTGTTTTCATCTGTTTTTGTCAGTTTGACACAGTTGAATTAGATGGGAAGATCTTGGTGAGGATAAGGTGGCTGCGAGCAAATTCTGAAATTTTAAAAATAGCTGTCTCTGAATACTAAGGTAGAAAGGTGTCTGCATAGAGGAAGGTAAAGATGTTCTTTGTTAGTGGGGCTAAAACCATGTAGCAATTATTGTAGGACAGCGGAATAGCCTGAAAGCCCAACATCCACACCCTGTCTCTGTTCAGATGCCTTTGTCATGAACGGCAGACGCATGTCACAGTGAGCTGCACTGTGTAGCTCGGCCATCTGAATCATCTTCTTGAAAAAACAAATCTGTATCTATGTGTGTACGAGCACTTATGATTGTACAATGGCAAACATATACACAACTACATGAAAAAAAATATCATTGTAAGAAGTGAGGGCATGTTGACCAAATAGAATGCTGTCCAATTCTACAGTGCCATCAATAATCATTGATGGGGACGAGGGAGATAGCTCAGCATTCTAAACCCCTGCCTGGCAAGCAATCTGGGTCCAATCCCTGGTACCGCATGCCATGCCAGCCCCAGAACTCCAGGCATGTAGTGCCCGCCACTGAAACCTGGCATGGTGGCGCATGCCTGTAATTCTAGCACTAGGGAGGATGAGACAGGAGGATTACTATGAGTCTGACCTGTATAGTGAGTCCCTGTACCAAATAAATAGATAGACAGATAAATAGTTAGATAGATTGATGATAGATAAATTGATCTTTTAAAAATTCAAGTAAAATCCAAACTAGATTTACTAAAGTAGATATTCATTTCCCCACCATGGGAGGGAAGACTGATTTTAGCTCTTTAATAAGCAAGTACAAACATCTTTAGAACGTTGCTAAAAGCACAGTGTAGTACCCAGTGCTGAACAGAGAAGGGAAGAAGTATAAAATGGTCATATAGCAGTACAGTTATAAGCAGGATGAGGGAGTGTTATATATGCTAGCATGGAATAATTACATTCCATATATTGAGAAAGCAACTTGAAGAAAATTAAAACACAGTCTCATTTATGTTTTTGCACATGTACAAATAAGTATATTCACAGAAAAAAAGGAAAGACATAAAGTCAATCCATTGTTCTAACTTGGAAGGGAAGCAAAATTGGGACAGAAAGGACATGGGGTTGCAAGAGGGTTGTTTTTCATCATTTAATTTTGGGCTATGATTATTGTATACTTTTTTTAAATGAGAGGGCTGCAAAGCAGGCCACCTGTACTGAGGCAGCGGTCCTGAGTGTGCTAAGTCTTTTGTAGGCTTACCGTCTCTCTGCTGGTCACAGAGTTCTGCAAAGTAAATATTTTTAATTGATGGAGACAACACCCTTTCTGGTGTGTGCACCTTGGCCTGCCAAAGCCCCATCAGGACACTACACCCATAGAAATGCCAAATCTAGTGAACAGAAAATTCTAGCAAATGCATCATAATCTCGCTCCACATCCACAGCAAATAGGATTGTCCTTCCTGTTGCTTACTGGATACACAAGAGCAGTGGAGACAAAAAAAAAATTCTACTTTTTAAAAACCTAGAAATTTTGAATACAGAAGAACACAAATCTCGACTTTTGTAATCGTTAAGTAGTTCAAGTGTTTGTCATTGATATAACCCAAAATTTTATTCATGACTAAAGTAAGAACTCCCCTTCAGTTTCATGGAGATAAAAAACAAGGCAAAAGACTTACCAATGGAAATAATGAGCCAACTGGGGAGCCGGCCAGCTATGGCAAGGGAGCCCGACTCAGCCCCTGACTGTGCGAGTGAAGCTTTATGGGAACAGGCTCATACTCACGCTCTCATGTGTTGTCTCTGGTGACTTTTCAGCTACAGCAAGGATGTGAATATGAACATCAGAGACAATATTGCACATGAAAGCTAAAACAGTCACTAAACAGGCTCAGTAAAGAGAAGGTTCATTCGCCTCCAATATGTTTAAGAAAACTAGACCCTATAGTTGCAAAATGGGATATATCTGTGTGTGTGTTCTCCATTTTGGTGTGTTCTTTGGACATCTTTCTTTCAAGAAGCAATTCTAAGAGTAGTTCCTTAAGGCACATGTGTTTGTTTCCTGTCTAACACAAAGAACAAAAATAGCAAATAAAAAGTACCATAAGGCATAGGTAGAGGGCAAAGACGTTAGAGTGGCTTCGCAAGATTTTGAATGTGAACTCTGACAATTCATTTGCATCCATGTTTGGCAAAAACTCAACTCTTGTGTTGGGTGTGCAAAAAGAAAAAAATAAAAATAAAAAAGGCAAGAGCCGACCGGTGAGGACATAATGGGTCTTATTTAAACAGGCTTTAAAAGTGTTCATAATGAGGTAAGCATTCCCCAATTTGTGAATGTCTCAGCTTTATCCTGAAAGGAAAGTGGCCACAAAATTAAAAATTGCTTAAGCAAATTTTTGCAAAACATTTGCATGGATATAGTAATGCAGTCTACTGCCAAAAATGCTCTGATTTAACTCTGCCTGGCAAGTTGGCTGGGCTTGTTTGGCATTTCATTAACAAAAAATAAACCTCACTTTTCTTCCTGAGAAAATAGCATGTGTAGTATTTTTGGGACAGCAAACTTAGCATGCTACATCTTGATATCAATATATA
>NW_004524580.1:25819099-25835324 GCF_000260255.1 Octodon degus | reverse complement strand
TGTGGATAAAGATTTAAAAAGCCTTTCTCTGCATAGTAACTGGTCACTGTGGAAAATCTATGTCTTAAGTTTGTCACTGAACAGAAGTGTCACAAAACAGATGTTTAAAAGTTACAGAGTGTACACCTGCAATGCCAGCATTTGGGAGGCTCAGGCAGGAAGATCACTGTGTGTTAGAGGCCAGCCTGGGCTGCACAGGAAGTTTGAGGTGAGCCTGAACCACTTGGTGAGACTCTATCTCAAAAAAACAAAAAAAGAAAAAAGAATCACAGAGAAGCAGTATCCTAAGACAGTAAAAGAAAGGATCCAGAAATTGAGCAAATAGATGCCTGACACACCTTTACATTTGTGAAGCTGCTACACTATGATGCTTTGGATTAGCCAATAACCTATTATATTTTAGCTTCTTTGAGGATAAAAAATAGATAGTGTGGGTGTTAGAAAAAAAAAGGTATCTTGAAATCTGTGACACAGTTACTATTCCTAAGAAGGAATGAAACGAAAGCTAAAACTAAGGGATCCATCTATCTGTCAGTCAGTCAGTCAGTCAGTCAGTCAGTCAGTCTGTCTGTCTGTCTGTCTGTCTGTCTGTCTGTCTGTTTTCCTTTCTATCTTTCCACTATCTGCATAACTCAGTTTTCATCACTGGAAGAGCAAAAGATTTTTCCAGTTCTGTGCCACATAATTTTTCAAAGAAACCTGAATTAGTGGATAGAAATGAGTTGCTAAGAGCTATCAGCAGGCTGCATAGATCATATAAACACAAATTGGAAGATCATGCAGTTAAAGGAACTACTGGATTATACACCAGGTACTCATATGGCTAAGTTGGGACAGGGGGGCAAAACATACAAAAGAAAAGTCTCTGGAGAAGATGCCATGCTTGTTTTGATTAAAGGAAGACTAGAAGTGAATTGGGGAAGAGGGAGATGTGAGTTGGAAGAAAATTAGTCTATGAATGCAAAGACAGGATAAACTGGATGTGTAGAATCCTAAGCCGTTGCATGACACAGGAGAGCAAAATTGACGACAGGAAGTACTTGTGAAAAATCTGGAGTACAGCAGGAAGTAGTGGATTTAAATTAGAGTGTAGGTTGAGACAATGTTGCACTTGATCTGGCAGGATGAGGAAATACTAGGCAAGTTCAAGCTTGCAAGAAGCAGGTCTATTTTGCGATACACAGTGGGTACATTTGAAGCTGACAAGGATGACAGAAGAAAGGCCAGTAAGGACGGCTCATGTCCAAGCAGGAAATGAACCATTGCTAGTGGCCACAGGTCTGAACTAAAACAGTGGGAGTGATGAAGAACATTGAAGATACAGTTATGACACAATGTTAGTAGGCCCCAGTACTAGGCTTGCTATGGAAGAGAACAAGAGTGGGAGAGAAAGGGAGCCATCATGACTCTTCTGGTTTTGATGAGTGAGTACACAGTAATGTCACAAACCAACACAGCATAGAAGGAGAGAGCTGGGGGACAATGATGAGGTTGTTTACCCTATGCTGGGTAGGAAGGCAAGGTGAACAAGGCAAGCAGCTTGATACTAGAGTTGGTGTTGCAGGAGAGGGACTTGAGCTATACATACAGTGAATGAGTGGTTGCAAATCATGACAGTGGATGATATCACTGAATGAGTACAGGTGGGAACAGGAGAGACAAAAGTAACCTGAGGATGAACCCAGGGAAAGAGCAAGAAGAGGAGTCCATGAGAGACTGAGAAGGAATAGGGAGAATCCTTAGCCAGAGATGGTGCCCTAGAAACCAGGCATATGGATCTTTCAGGAGGAGGAAATGGTCCATGAGGTCCACCACATAGATGTGGGAAAGAGCATGTTTGAACTTTCCAATTCGGAAATCTTTATTCGCATCATGGTGGAGTAGAAACAAGCAGGAGATGGTGGGAACTGTCAAGCTAAGTGAAGAAGAAAACCATGCAGATGACGCATGCATTGAATTCTTGAGACATTTAAATGAATGAGGAGGAGAGTGATGAAGCAGGGAGCAGGAAGATGGAGAGAAACAGGGTCAAGGAGCCCACGCTCAGGGTGGGAGAAAGAGGAGCAGCCACTCACCCAGTGATCATCAGAGCCTGACGGCCAGCCCAGCGCCAGCAGCAGCCAGTCCACTCCCCATTCCCCTTTCCTTGTCACTTTGTCCATTCTTTTCCCTGCCACATTCACATTTGAGATTTCTGAGCAATTTTATCTGGTCCTAGGGTAGCAGCCTCTTTAGCAAACAAAACATGCAATAAAACGGGCTCCTACTTATCCCTTATTAAACTTGTGGGTTAACTCATTTCTTAAGTAATTACTATTTTCTAAAAATTCTCTTTTTTGTTTCCTGACTAAGCCCTGACCCTCTTTTTATTATACTTTATAATAATGCTTTTGAGATACCTGTACATTACACAACAAGCAGATTATAAGACATCCAAGTTACGATCTGATTAATTGGTGACTGGCAGTTGTCACCCCCAGTACTTTTGTATAGCTGAGGACTTCCTACACTGGGAAGGGACACTACAACACAATTGAGAAAGGCTCATTTGAGTATGAAGAGATACTTGAGTTGTTCCTGGCTCTGTCACTACCTACCACAGAACCTTAAATATGTCCTTCTCTGATTTGTCTTCATTATAAAGAAACCAGGTACTTCCACTTAACGGCTTCCTATTTCAAGCTAAGGAAAAGCTGTCATAAATAACCCAGTTACATACTCCAACCATTAGGAAATTAAGTCAAAATATGTGTTGTGGCAGATGAAGAAAATATTGAGCAGTTCCAAGGTCATAAAATTATGGCATACCTACGCATAATAATTAGAAAAGATAGCTCTATGCATAGTTTTTTTCCTGGTTTTTTTTTTTTTCCAAATGAAAAGCTTATTTGAATCACACAATATTTTTCTTTGCTTTCAAAGCCCAATACCAAGGGTTTCATGACAAATCAAAGCAGGATCGTTCCAGCCTTAGTACACATGCAGCGTCTCCAAAAGCAACGTCAAAATGACAATTTCTGGAGACAAATGATTCATTTCTCTTTCTGCTCTATTCACTAGCAGAACATAACCACAGTTGAGATTCAATCTGAGGCTCAGTAATACAAAATCTATGCACTTGGTTGCCATAAAGACAGCAGTTTCTCTTTGTAGTGTCTCCCTAGACAATGCTGAATAAATGACCTCAAAGAACTCTGGAGTCCGTGGGGGATGGGGAGCAGGGGAGGTAGAAAATTAAAAAGTGCTTTTAGCTTTGTGTAAATTTAACCAGTGCGTACTTGAGATCTTGGTGATAAAATGGAATAAATTAAATGGCAAAGAAATATCTTCCTTCTTTTTCTACTTTATTCTAGAGACAGAAGAAACAACAAGCCAGTAAGCATATCTGGTCCCCTTTCTAGGATTTGCAAGGGGCTCTGTCCTGACCTAGCCTTGCCCTAGGATTAAGAGTTTCAATAGAGATACAAAAATTTCAAATGAATTTTAATTCCTTTCTCTCCTTTACTGCTTCTGAACCCTCCTTCTATGGTACTGGATTTCATTGTTGGCTTTTGTTGTGCATGGGCTATTTCTCTCACAGTGACAGAATTTACCATCCTTTGTACTTACATTGTTTTCTACATTCTAAGTTCCAAACTTGTTGATCTAACTCACCTAGCTTCTTGGGGCCTCTCTTGCCTGGTCCTCTGATATTTAAATCAGGATTTTTTACCTGCCTTTCTAAGGCTCTCTGTCTTCATATGAAGCCTCGTGCCAAAGGCCAGTAGCTCCTCATTCCTCTACACCTACTTCATTTCCTAGCTCCCTCTGCGGAGCCACTATCAGGCAAATCATCCCAATACCCACATCACCCAACCATGCCTCTTTTTTATTGTATTTATTTTTTATTTTAGTAAGGGTCTATAGGGTTTACAAGATCTCATTACGTAGATCAACTTGTAATGATCCTCTTGTTTTCAGGCTCCCAAGTGCTGAGATTACAGGCACATGCCACCACTCCCAGTCTCAACCCCTGTCTCAGGGCGCCCCGGCCACTGTCTGCCTGAGCAGGCGCTTTAATCCTCTTAGCTATTTGGCTGGCCCCTTCCTCCTTCCTTTTAAACCTCCTACAGCATGTCTTGGATCTGTATGAAAGTCTTTAAATCACTCTGTCTCCTTTCTCCCCTTTCTCAGCAAGGCCCACCTCTAGCCTTCCACAGGAAGTTGACTTTCCCAGAAACATCTGGAAGCCAAATATCTTTAGTTACAATTTCCTAACCATTCTGGACTCCATCTTTTCTTCATTCCTTAAACTTACCTCATGGCTTGAATGTTTCACGCCTTCATAACTTCAGTAGTTTCTTCTTGCTCTAAATTGACTTTGTTTCTACCTCGTTTATTAGATTTTAAACTTCTCAAGTGTGAATTTTGTTATGAATCCATCTTTTGGGGGCAGTATCCCATCATGGTTTTTAAAACATGAAAAATCTAATAGTGATAGTAAAATAGAAAGTAGTATGCAAATTTGTTGGTTCTGCAAGGACATAAGTGACCAAATCATCATGGTGACCAGGACCGCATAGATTGGCTGCTCCGTCTGCTTCCCAAGGAGTCCCGGAAGCACCAAGCCTGTTTCTCACCTGGCTGGCTATGCGGTGGAGCTCAGACAGCAACGGACCCGCCTTTCAAGTCAACTGGAACACCACGCTTGGGTGAGCTCCAGAGAGCACACAATAGAAAGAAAGAAAAAAAAACCAAAAAACAAAAAAACCCTGACATGGTCTTCTTTCCCAAAGGGACTGCTCTGTTTCTGGGTTTCTATGCACACAGGGGCATCCCACAGACCTCAGGAATCTGCAGACGAGGTAGGAGAAGAAGGTCTAGCTAGCAAAGCCCTGGGAACGGGCAGCAGGCAAAGCCACAAGAGTATCAAGGTTTTCACTTCCAAGAAAATCGTTCTGATCATTTATTTTTTCATTATCAAGAGTCCTACAGATGACAAATAGAAACTTCTTTAAAGCTATAAAACCACTCCCTGGAAATGTCAAGCTCTTCTGCAAATGGCATCCACTTCTCATCTAAAGTACAAAACTTGCCCATGGACCAGCACACAGCTGCATAAAACAAGTGTTTGTGCCAAATCTTTACTAACAAGGAGTTACATGCAACAGGTTGAGAGCCCTGTGAACGGCTTCAAAGAGAAAAACACAAAGCGACTCTTGCGGCACGCAGCCTCCCACAACCACTTACACAGCGCACTTTCAAATGGCATTGGTGTGCAGCGTGATATCGTAGATGGGTGAAACGTGGCTTAATACTGCAGCATTCACACTGCAGCGTCACTCTAAGCCCATCCTCCAGGGCTACGCTAAATGGTGCTTTGGAAAGTAACTTTATTCTGTACATCATTTGGGATCCCATAAGTCCTTTCCAAAGAACAATTTATATTGAAATAAAAGAACCAAGATATAAGAGGAATAACTACTTCACTAGTTCTTAAATATTTGGGGATAGGCTTTTTTTTTTCCTTCTCCGGACCCTATAGTCAATGGCAGATAATATTAAAAATTTCAGGAGGCCGAGGCAGGAGGATCTTTGCAAGTTTGAAACCTGCCTGGGGTATATAGAGAATTCAAAACCAGTCTCAACTATGTACCAAAAATTTGTCTCAAAAAAAAAAAATAGTAGGTCTGAGATTTTAATATACTTTCCTTGATTCCTGATCCCACACCCTGCTTGCCATACAGCTTGCTGCTTCTGAGGCCTGAAGAGAACAAGAAAAGGAAGTAGCAGCTGAGGACTGTCAAATGGCACCACACGAGGACGCCTATATGCTGATGGCCTTCTCTTCAACGTATGTGCTCAGATCTCAGAAGATCAGACTCTCAGAACTCTACGGAGACCCTCCAATCACAGGGCACAAAACTCCAATAGAAAAATGGTAGAAACTGGGGCAAGTCACTGGAGCCTAGAAAAACGAACATGCACCTGAAAACCTGACACTCATCAATTACTGAGGAAAAAGGAATTCACCAGAGAGCCAAGCAAATGTCTCTGTGCCCCTGGACATGGCTGTAGGGCTCTAACCTGGATTTTATATTTAAATATTTCAAGATGTAGCCTAGGAAGTGCCATTTAAAAGCACCATTATTCAAAACGTCCTGACTACATTATTGGGGTAAAGACCTGGATGATGGTGAATAATTTATGCCAAGTTAAATTGTTATGAATAAGCACATTGGAGATGTACCAAAGAGGTGTACCATCCCCTGAGAACAAAGGATTCTAGGAAGCCTCCTCTAGAACATACTTCTGAGGTAGCAAAGTCAAACTAAATTTGAAAGAGATGTAGGGCAGCATGATCTAGCAAGGGAAAGGAAAACTTCAAAGAGATGAATTCAAATATATTGATTTTCTACAAATATATTTTTATTTCTCCTGATTTACAAATTTGATTGTAGACCACACTCTCTAATATTTTTTTTTTTTTTTTTTTTTTTTTTTTTTTTTTTTTTTTTTTTTTTTTTGTATTTTAGGGAAGGGTCTGCAGGGTGTTCAGGGTCTTACTACTAGATCAAACTCATAGTGATCCACCTGTTTATATCCTCGCAAGAGCTGGGATTACAGGTGTGCGCCACCACACCCAGTCTCAATTGCTGTCTCATGGCAGGCCCAGGGATTGAATCCCTCGCCCCTGCGCCTGCTTGCAGGTGCTTTAATCCACTGCGCTATTTGGCCAGCCCTCTCTAATGTTTAATGCTTTTACCTTCACAAGTGTTTGTGTGTGTGTGTGTGTGTGTGTGTGTGTGTGTGTGTGTGTGTTTTGTTTTTTGTTTTTGCTTTTGTTTCTCTTTTCTGCAAGCAGTGGAATCCTAAACCTGCATGGTTAGAGACAGGTTGGAAACAATGCCTCTTAGCCTCCTTTCTTTCTGTTCCACTTCACTGGGTGAGGAGTAGGAAGGCAGGGACTGAATCCCATGAAGGGATTTTCCAGCCATCCTTCTCACGCAGTTGGAAGCTTGTAGGTGCCTTCCTCAAAGGTTATCTAAGTGTAACGCAGCTCAGAAAGACAGCAGGGAAGGGCTTCCTTCCTTACAATAGGATGGCAAAGGCATTTCAGGGAGAGATAGTGCTGACTCTGCTGTCGCCACAGGCTCAGATGGGTGCACAGGAAGTCCTGCCTCCCAGAGGCACTGAGAGCTGAGTGCCACGTCCCAGGAAGGATGCTACCACCCGTTCTCCAAGCGGACCACAGTGAACATCCTCCTGCCCGATTCTTCCCAAGGCCCTTCGCATCATAGGATGCTCCCTCAGGACAGTCAGTCCTTTGGCTCACCCTCTCCCTGTCTTCACAGAGAGGCCATCTACGCTTCTCTGCTTAGAAAACATCAAACTGCCCACAGGAGACAACAGGCAGGGAAGCATATACATTTTCCTACCCAGTTCTCTTCCTGGGTAGAGTGAGCAGAAATAGCCAGAGCACTGCTCTCTACAAAACAGAGACTCCACAGGATAAAGGAGAATAACTGAGTCATTCCTGGGCTTTTCCTAAGGGCAGAAGTTTAAGACCTTTAAAGGGAAATTTTAATAACTTTTTGGCTACTAATCTGCCTTTCTTAGAAAATGATGACAAAATTACTGATTTTTCCTTATAACCTCAAAATGTTATATTCAGGATAGGAAATGAGAATTGAATCACTCCCAAAGCTCCTTGCTTAATGCTAGGTTTTATTTGGAATGATGCTTTTGTCTGTATGGCTAAGTGGCTATGGGATTTAAATATCCATAAATATTAAAACTTTTGTTTCATTGAGACAAAGTTATAATAGGTAGTTGAAGTTGGCCTTGAACTCACTATGTAGCCCAGGTTGGCCTTAAACTCACAGCAAACCTCTTGCCTCAGTTTCCCAAGTGCCAATATTACGGGCATGCACTACTACACCAGGCTCCTGCCTATTAACATTTGAAAGCCTTTCCACCATGTAGAATGCACTAGCATTCTACTGATAATAAGGAAACTGAAGGATTTCAAAAGATAGATGCACAAACAACAATGTTAACTATCTTAAAACTATTTCTTTTCATATTAACTACAAATTTTAGGATGTGAAAAAGCATAATTAGGGAAACAATAAATTCCACTAACCATCCAGGTCCAACACATATCCATTCTCATTTTGTTACAATGTTTAATAAAGGAAGGTCCTTGTAAGTCTTTATTGTTTAATTATTAAAAATAGAACACAGGCAAATTTTCTAAAAATTCTCATGGAATAAAAATCTTGTGATTTTGCTGATGAAATCAACTGAAAATTCTAAGATATATTTTAGAGAACTAGACTTTATCTCAAATAGTCTTATTATTGTTCTTATAACAAATAACCTAGATGAATATTTTCAGACCAAAAGCTATATTTGATAATTAGTATTACTTTCTACCTGTGAGGAAATACTTTTTCCCTTCATAGTATCAAAGATAATTGCTGAAAGTAATTTCACTATATTATCCAATTAGTTCTTTATGGTTCTTTTTCTCTCTCCACTTACACTATTGTTGATGAGGGAAAGATCATGTTGTCTCTTTATAAAATTCTTTATAGGGCCTTCGCAACACTGGTCAGATGAGATAAATAACCTGAGTTAGGAGACACTACAATAATCAAGTTAGTGAGTGACTGTAACTTTTTCCAAATTTGTGACAATAACCATGAATATCAGATCAAAGATATATCAGTTACAGAATGTACACTATACCAAGTTTTATTCAACTTGGGGTGGAAAAAATAAAATTTCTTGGACTACATAAAATTTCTGAATGATTTTAAATGTTTGTTTCACTACATGTGGTAGTGTAGGCCTGTAATCTCAACACTTGAGAGGCTTAAGCAAAAGGATCAGATCATTGTGAGTTTGAGACTGTGTCATGTGGTGAGTTCAGGCCAGCCTGAACCACATACAGACATCCTACTTTAAAAAAAAAAATCAAAGAGTTTTATTTTGGATTCATGGGAAAGAGCCAAAAATTTACTGCCAAATATACCTGCATGTCTAACTGTATTTACCCAACAAAAATAATAATAATAATAATAATAATAATAATAATAATAATACTGTTAAAGTGATAAATGACAGGAAGAATTTAAAATGTTCGTCAATGTTAGAGACCCGGTGAGTAGCTGGGTGAAGTCAAGTGGATTGACCTCCATGGTACTGAACTATCAGGATGAAAGTCAGTTCTCCCAAACTCTGGGTTCAAATATTTGTAATGCTTTGAAAATATCAGGCTAAAAAATAAAGCAAAACTTTGGAAAGCCTCAATCTGTAAGATTCTGTACCTGTTTATCCAGATAATTCTGTGCTGTATCACTTCCCTACACGTCAAAACTATCTCCCAGGCCTGAATAAAAGCACAACCTAATCTGAACATCGTCTGTCCCTCACTTCCGTTTTGCATCGTTTGCCTTCCGGTCAACTTCCTTGTCACTGCAACGGTCTACCATTCTCAATTTTCTTTTAAATTAAAATTAAAAACTGCTAACAAGAAACTATTTCTGTAAATGTCACCAAATGGAATTTCTTTTAAAGATCAACAGCATCATTATACAACAATTCTAAAAATGGAATGGTATTATTCGTGCGTCACTTACAGCCTTTACATATTAAGTCTTCAGCCAACCAACAAAATAGAACTTTTTGTCTTTTTAATCTTTTGACCAAAATGAATTATAAACTTCGCATGTGTACAAGTATCTTCCTTGTATATTCAAATTATTATGCGATATGAATTCAAATGAACATGGTTATACATTCAAATTAATAGGCAACACCCCCAATGTATATTAATGTCAGTTGAAGAGGCTCTATATTTACCAAGAGCCAACATCCAGTTAACTCAGAGGGAAAAACACCTTCAACTAACTAAGCTGATCAGGATTGCATTGAAAAACTGGCGGATTAAATATTTCCCTTTCTAACTGCACGTGGCGTGTTCTTCTGGCAAATCATAGGAGCTAAATATTCTTCTCCATTTGCTGCTTTCCATTGTGCTCCCAGGTGGCAGCGAGACACCAACAATTACACACTCTAGCTGAGTGCCAGAGTTCATGCCTGAAATTAGTGTCAAAATGAAAGGCCAGGGGGCCGGGGAGATGGCTCAGTGGAATAAGCGCTTCCCTGGCAAGCGCAAGGGTCTGAGTTCAATCCCCGGTTCCGAAAAAAAAAAAAAAAAGAAAGGCCCATGGAAAGTTGGGGTTAAAGGGGAGACAGGCTCGTCCTCTACATTTCATTGACATCAACACAGCAAGAGCTAACCTCTGGAGCAGTTTCTTTGGGGAACTCACACGGGCTGTTCCACTGGTACTGGTACAATATAGACTGAGGAAAGCGTCCTTGCTTCTTAACGCAGGATGACCCCAAGCCTTGTGGCCGAACCTTCATCCATGCTCAATCTCAGTTAACAAATAGGAGTTCACATTTGGCCTCCAAAGAATGGAGCAGCTCCAGCAGCATGCACCCCCCAAAGCTAGAGTGTGCACACACCTGTTATACTCACTGGCTTAGGAAACAATTTTTCCAGCCTTCTTTACCCAGAAAAATTAAAACACCCGACCTATATAAAAATATCTCCTTAATGTAAGTCCTGTGTTCATTTCTATATTTGTAAATCTGGTTCTTACTGAAAATACAATAAGCTACAAAGAGAGGTCATTGAGTAGTAGTTGCTTTAAGGAATACCCACCTGGATCTCTACATGCAATAAAATTTCTGCCTTAATAACAGAAGAGAGCCCATGAGAAAGTGTCTGAACCTGTAATATCTGTCTATCTGTCTGTCTGTCTATCTATATCTATCTATCTATCTATCTATCTATCTATCTATCTATCATCTATCTTGCAATTTCCAGACTACGATTTTTTGTACAACTGGGAAAAACATAATAAAATTAACTTTGAAAGCTGCTTGTGAATAGAAGAGACTCACATTAGATATGCAAAAGTTGAATTTTGCTTTTATTGATAAAAATTCAACATGTAGTGTTAACTAATGAAACTTTATAGTGGATAAGGAAATGACTTTTGGGGGTGGAGGACACTAACTTGGTACCTATTAGATTGTGAAAACAATCTAACAACACCGTTTCACTTGTTTTTCAAAACACCAAAAGTTAAGGCTGGTGAAATAGCTCAGTGGATTAAAGCTCCAGCAAGCAGGCACAGGGGCTGGGGGTTCGATTCCCAGGCCTACTGTGCTGGCCCTGCCCCCTGGGGTGTGCTGAGAAGGCAATTGAGACCGGGTATGGTGTCATGCACCTGTAATCCCAGCTCTTGGGAGGCTGTAAACAGGCAGATCAGTACAAGTCTGATCTAGTAGTGAGACCCTATAGGCCCTAAAATTAAAAAAAAAAAAAAAAAGAATCCAAAACACCAAAAGTCAAAACTTCATTTTATTTCAAAATAATTATTTCAGGGCCGGGGAGATGGCTCAGTGGAATAAGCGCTTCCCTGGCAAGCATAAGTGCCTGAGTTCAATCCCTGGTTCTGCCAAAAAAATAAAAAAAAATAATAATTATTATTTTAATGTTGAGAAAAGGGACTTTTTTCTATCAAGTGAGAACTTAATCAAAAAGCAAAAACATGCTTGATAGTAAAGACTACTGTATATATCTATATGTTCCATAACGGGATCTCTAATCTAAATACAAACACTTAAAGATTTTTAAAGGCTTTGGGTTACAAATTTAGGAGTATTACTTTCTGCTTCCCTGCATGCTTCCCACAGCTATCCTCTTCCTCTTTTCTTCCCCCTCTGCCCTATTTCCTGTCTCCAGTGTGTGCTGACTGTATATCCTAACACCAGGAAGTGCCAGGCAGTAGGGCTTTTCTGCCACACTTGCCAGTCCTAACCCCTGCTTCTTCCTTGCTTTCTTTCACTGTGCTCCCCTGAGCTCCGTGCCAACCTGTCAGTTGGGTACATCCATAAACACAGACACAAGAAGGTGTGAGATTACATCTAGCTTCCAACTGCCTTAGTTGCTGCAAATGTCATGGATCAAAGGATTCATGCAAATAAAAGAATTTCTAGGATTTTGTTCCAAAGACAGGCTTCCCTTTACTCATACCATCGGAGGATAGAGACTTTAAGAAAGCTGGGGCAAAATTCTATCTAGTGCGGAAATGAGCCAAGAAAATCCAAAACAAACTTCAGGGCAGCAGTGAGAAAATTAGCCTTCTGGTGTAGAATTTGCATTTTGTAACAGGCAATGGTGTAGGTAGAAAGAAAGACAGAACTCAATGATAAAAAAAAATCTGAAAACGTTTGACATTTAATAATGATACTTTATTGGCTCTGGAGAATCCCTGGGTGCAGAGGGCAATAACATAATGAAAGTATCAGGGTAGTTATGACACACTTGGATTCTAAAGTAGTAACGCTGAGGACTTTAAAGCCTGGTACAGCCACAACTTTATGTTGGGTACCCAGAGCAAACTAGAACATCACAGGGAATCAGTGATACACATTGAGTGAGTAGGAAATTCATAGAACCTGAAGTACCTAAGATTTCAGTCCCCACAGCTACTCACTAGCTTCACGACTTTGAGAAAGTTACTCAACTCTTCACCCTTTTCTCAGTTTCCTCATCCATACACAGGACAGTGAAGCTACCTTCCTGATGAGGTGACTGAGATGATTCAACTAGGAAACTACAAAGGGCTTAGCACATTGTCTTGTGTGTAGACAATCAGCCTTAGCCACTGATAATGATAATTAGAAGTCCCTTACACAGTGGAAGAAAGAGTTAAAAACAGTACAATGTGCTTAATGTCTACCGCCTTGTGGGTTTGAAAAAATGGAGAGAAGGCTTCTATTTAGACAAGATGTCTAAATGCCTTTCAGTAAAGTAAGTTTTTAAAGCATATTTTGGCTGTCTGATATATAGATAAAATATAGAAGAATATCTACGTATAATTTTAAGGCTTTTAAAAAGTAGACAGAAGAAACATAAGAACCAAAATGACAAGTTTAGGAAGTGACTGGCTGATGGTGTATGTACAACTAGGGAAATGTGTCTAATTTGCAAAACCAGGCAAGTAATGTTGGATATTGAATTTATAGTCACTATTAAAAGTCACGAGCATACTTTCTGGTACAAGCTAGGCTCTGAGTAATTGCTTGTTGAGTGAATGAACAATTTCTAAATCCATTTAGGAGGAGATGTTTTTTCAAATAATGTACTTGCTCTCTGTGTTTCAGTTTTCTATATAGCAAATTGAATTCTTCAAATACTTCCTGGAAATTCAATATTTTAAAGATATCTTCAGTGAACTATGTTAAAAACCTTCAGGCTGTTATAATTAACTGCATGCCATATGTTCCAACCACTGAGTGCGATTTTCTGCCTTTAAGGGAACCCGATTCTAATGGTCTATTTCAGTATTTGTGTTTGAACTGTGAACTCAATTGTCAGAAGAATATAAGCAATTCAAGGATTTATACAACAGGAGCACACTGTGGACAAATAATGTCAAGAAACCTTAAGGACATAAATGTATGGCTTAGAGTTGTTATGAAGGATGCAAAAAGCACTATACACTGTTTGGTGTACTATCCAGAATCTATCCGAATATACTATCATGAAATACTATCCGGAAATCATGAAATCTAAGCATTTCAGATGGATTCGGGGTTATTACAGGTATGCATAGCCCATCTCTACAAAAAGAAATCTTAAGCATCATTAAGTTGATACAATTTTCACATTCAAAAGTCTGAATATTTATTAGTGTGTGCCATGAAGGAGTGACTTTTAAACACAACCCTTACTTCTTAAATTATTCTGGTCTCATTAAAGCAAAACCTACCCAAGTGATGGCGATACAAATGATAATTTGCTATTCGATCACAAAGATGATTAAATATGAAACTTGTGGATAAAATGGGATCATTCACCCTTTGCAATATGTTGGGACAGCTACTTGGGGTAACAGCTACTTTGCTAGCTATCACAGAAGGCCCCGCCCCTGCCAGTTAACTCTACAATAAATGCACTGGACGAAGTCATGGAAAAGAAACTAAGATCACTGAAGCAAAGGCTTTATGAAATTGCACAGAGAATTTGAGACTCCTGGAAAAATCCACCTACGAATAAGCCCTCAAGTAGCATTCAAGATCTCAATGTTTCACACAAAATTTTTAATAAAATAAGTTTTGAGGTCCCCTCCCACACTCAGACAAATACATCGGATAGGTAGCTTTAACGTCAGTACAATTTTCTAGGTGCTAGAAGAAAAAAATAATGGCATGCCCAAAGGACAAAAATCAAAAGTATAATAGAAATAAGTTATCATTAATCACTTGATCTACGACAATGTTATTTGGAAAAATATATTCATTACAAAAATAAAGCAACCTTCAGGATATTTTCAAATATCAGAAAAAAATAATCAGATATGTGAGCTTAATTATATCTCTATAAAAATTACAGTAACTGCATGTCAACTCAAAAACTTTAAATATTTGCTTTAATTATTTGAAATTGTATAAAATATTTTTCTCTAATTAGTATTATGAACAATGCACTTTGGAAGCTATTGGCTTTGGGTAACTTGTATGGAAAACTGATGCAATAATTTCATTTTGACTTACAGAACAATTGTTATAACATGTCACAACTCCAGTTCCCAAAAGATTTTATTCTTTAAAAGCTATGTGATCAGCTTTGCTTGTGTGTACATCTCCGAAAGAACTGAGGTGCAAATGCTGTTTCTGGCAACGTAAGGCATAGTCACCTCAAGTTTATCTGTCTGCAGTTTTTAATTCAATACAAATAGATATAACAACTGTACAATGACATACAGTGTCTTATTTATTATTATTACTTAGCCCAGTTTTAAACTAAAAAAAATGTTACATCAGGAAAGCAAAGTGAAATCAGTTTTGTGCTAGGCGTTTATTCCTTCCGTTTCCTCCGCTCTCTCTTACTTGCATACCATTTTGTTTTTCCATTTTAAAGTACAAGGCATCATATCATGTGGTCCTTTCTTTAAGAAACAACTAATTATCCTTAGGAAATTCTGTCCCAAATTAAAGTTGAAGCAACCTGGAAATGCTGTTCTATCTCAAGAATTAAATGCAGTTGCTTGAGCTGAGATAAATGCTTGAAGACTCATCTGAAATAACTTTTACACAAGGCTAAAATGACTTCCATATAAGAAACAATTACCAGGCACCATTATTAGCTGGAAAATTGTAAGCTAGAATGAGCAATAAAAACATTGTGTTTAGAATGAGATATTAAGAGAATAGTTATTAAAATATTTTACTCAATTTCTATTACACCTTAAAATGAAAGTCATCAAAATGTCATTATAGGCCTTTTCCCCAGATTCTTCAGAGTGAATTTAATCATTTCAAGAAATAGAACACTATTCAATATTCGCTTAAGTCCTTTGAAATAACAGCTGAGCAAAACAAGACGGGAAATTTACAAGACATTTTACATTAAAATACGTTCATATACATACATACATACATACATACATACATACATACATACCAGGGATTATTTGTCTTCAGATACCTAGAATTAAATGTTTCTTGTGAAATTAACTGCTCAGCAAATATTACATTCAAGAAGACCTGAAGGAAGGATGCTTAGTAAAGGAGCCACAAGTTGAACTCTGCAAAATCTCAGTTAACAAAGCCCTAATGTATTAGTGTAAGAAAAAAAAAAGACTTAAATAATGAATTATTGAAAATTAATTCCAGCCACAATTGTTCTTTACATACAGGAACATGGAGCTTTTAACTGCTGCTCAACTGGAGAAGTCGGTCATTAGCCAAAGAAGCGAGCTTATAATAAGAAAGGCATCCTCAGGCCTTCTTCCTCAAAATTAGCACTTTATGAAGAATTTTTAAGGTGGAAGAGACCTTTGACATCAGCCTAATGCTGGCTGATAATAGGCTGGTTCTGGGACTCAAATCTACATAAAATAAAGATTGTTTGTATTAATTTCCCACATGATCATTTTCTCTAAAGAGATAAGAAAAGCTGCTTATTTCCAAAGCTGAAAAAGAAACACATGAAGTACCTGATCGGATTTTGCTAACACAAGGTAGCAAATCTTTTGAAAAAGACTTAACAATAAAATTCTCTCTGCTGTTCTCTTTAGATATTTTATATCTAAAATAATTCATAGTTGAACACTCACGTATAGGAAGCAATTTTCTGATAGTGCTAGCAAGGAGC
>NW_004524580.1:25804099-25814099 GCF_000260255.1 Octodon degus | reverse complement strand
ATGTGATTATCTCTCCTGTTTTTTTTTTTTAATTTCCTTTTGATCTTTCTCTTCCACATTTGTGTCTTCATAAAACCAAACTTAGTGTGCCAAACAGATTTTAAATCTTCAGTTCTTAACATGTTTGAATATAGCATAGTTCTCAGATTATTTTCTGGAGGGATGCACTGAGGGTTATCAACATTAATGAGACGCATACGCGTGTGAAAATAAAAAACAGATGCACCACAGGGAGAGTGTGGATGTGTGTGTGTACAAGTGAGCTCTGGTGTTTGTGTAGGGTACCTATTTTTGCATACTCGTAAGTATGGAAAAAGGTCATCTGTCATCCCAATAAAGGATGCTGAAGTTCCTAGCAGATGTCTCTGTCCCCAGAATACCTATGAGGTTCATTACATAGCTATAAGTTTATGCTTTGCAAGTCCATCTCTGATTCACCACATAATCCACTTTAAGCAAGAGTCCCACATGAAGTGCCAACTACTGCTTTCAAAAAGGCTCATGTGCTGGTTTTGGGGGCCTCAACAGAGAATGGTTAGGGTATTTCTCACTCACAGTGGCAAGGGGTAGCTCATTTCTCTGACGTTCTGTTGAACATTTTTGTCCACACAGCTTGACCTAAGAGATCTGAAATTAAGTTTCCCAGATGATGTGTAAGGAAAGCAGAATGTCTTCTTTATATTACAGAATATTCCAATTTTTATAATTTTCCCCCAGGACATGCTCCTGACACATTCTGCTATTCATTCACATAATGGACCTCCCGCTGTTACAACTTCTGAGGGACTCAGGGCATATCGAAAGTAGCCCAACTCTAGTAAAAGTTAAAAATAGTCTCTCCACCAAATTACACATCATCTAAGTTCTCCATGTAGTTATTAAATACATAGAAGATCACCTCTGTGTATAATCTACAAATGGCTTAGATTACATATTAAAATTCTAATTAAAAGTCTCTGTCTTATCTCCGTTGGCTGATCTGAGATTAGAGAGTAAATTCTGGTTCAGTGGGAAGGCTCAGGAGGAATCAAGATTTCTGATGACATGATGGAAAGTAATGCCAGCATTTTGAAGTGTTTCTAATGGGGAGATATATATATATATATATATATATATATATATATATATATATATTCTATGAACAACTTCTGAAGTCCTCTTTAGAGTGTAAGTAGTGTCAGGAAGAGATTCCCTGAGGACCTCTCCTCTATAGTTTCTTGAGAGTTGGAAAAGAGAGACACAGAAGCTAAAATTTCTGCAGGGTGTGAGATGAGAGTATTACCATAATTAAGTTCAAAATTGAAATCATAAGTAAACCTAAGTATTCAATTTAGCTGATTAGAAAATATACTATGAAATACAAACTAAAACTTTCCAACATTTGCAATCCAAAGTACAGAATTGCTTATGCTTCTCATTTGCTTCATAACTAAGGGGAAGTACTATTTCTGATAGTGTTGCTCTGAAGAGTCACGATTAATTTAATGAATAATATTAGCAGAGGACACCATCCAATACCTGTAATATTTCTAACAGGAAGACAGATACACATTTTCCTTAGCCACTATCTCAGTACAACACAATACTCTATGTTATATAGCCTAGGAGGTCAACTTTCTGTCATACAGTTCAAGTTAAGTAACTATTTGAGTTTAGAAAAGCTCAGTGAACTAGTGTACTCCTCAGTTAGTGAAGCATGAGGCATTTCAAGGGAATGGCAGAATATTTTGCCTTTTTTATTCTCCAATAGCTCGAGGCCAGTCATACATATAGAGAACAAAATGTTAATATTTAGAACGGTAACAAAGGGAAAGTATTTGCATTGTTTATGTATAAATGAAACAATATGCTTCCCCCTGTTTCTATAAACATGCTCTTAAGTAGTCTCAGACTTATAACACAATGAAAAAGAAACACCAACATGTAGCTGATTGATGAAAGTTGATATGCAACACGAAAGCATTTCGTAGAAGTTGGAAAACTCCCACAAGGGGCTTAGGCAAAACAAAGTTGGTAAAGATTTTACTTCATTTATTTTGTAGAGCTTTAAAAAAAAAAACAGGATATTCTAGAATACAAATTTTCTTTCAAGACTTGTCATGATGGAAATATTTTATTAGATATATATTATCTGTATCCTGTTCTTTGATTGCCACAGGACTTACCTGGCTTCTCCAGTAGCTGTAACAGAGCTTCACAGCGATTGGCAGAGAGCTCGATACAGCCAGAGCCCCGAGACCCTTGTTGTCTCCAGTTGCTATGTCTTGTGCAGTCTGCCCCATCCAAATCTTCTGATGAGAGTGAGGGGAGAGCATGATTTATTAATATGGCAAAGTCATTACAATCCTGAACTAAAATGCTATTGGACCTTTCCCTAGCTACTGCTGTGTAAAGAAGTCTTTAAAAACCAATTTAATTTCCTTCCACCCAGTCAAGTTTTCTCCACAGATAATTGGCTTTCATTATATGCACAAAAAAGCGTCAGTGGAGTCAGTATGTATGGGGCATTTAAATATTTTCCAATGAAAGTATGCCTGTATTTATGTTTGGGTGTCCAAACACACGCTTCTATTTGATTCCATGTAACTGATCATTAACACTCTTACAATGTAAGAGAAAGCACTGTGGAGATTGGGAGCAGCCAAGTTAGTCGTTAGCAGGAGAAGAAGTTTAATAAAGTCAGTATTGCAGATGTCATATTCTTTTATGTTAAACAAGTGCTTATAATGCAATGTATCCTCCTTGGTAATTGCACTGAATTGTGTGCTCACTACTAGAACACTTCTATTTCATTTTCTAATTTTTTTCCCCAAGTATCATTTTTACAACATCCGTTTTAAGGTTTAAAACTTAGTATAATATTGTCATCAAAAGCGTGTCTGAAAAGCTAGTGCAGAATTTCTAATTATTCATAAATACCTGGAAACATTAGATTAGCAGTGTGTATAATTGCCTAAATAAAGCATGACAATATGAAATCCATTACCATGCACATTGATCTTTGACATTTCACTGCATTACAACAGTAGTAGAGTTGCCATAAACTTTTTTCTATTTCTATTAACTAGTGGTCAATATTTATGGTGGACACTGGAAAAATAATCACAGTAGCCCATGCAGTGCTGAAGTCAGTCTACTTACCTGACAGCTCATTTCCTCTGGATTAAGTCTGTGTTCTTGAAGTTGAAGATTTTCACATTAGAGAATTTTCAGGAGCCTTGTGGCCCTGTAGTCTCTGTTCTTCTGGTGAACTATGATCAAAGGCTCTTGTTTAAATAACAATATGACTATTTTTTAAAAGTCACTTGGGAGAAGTGACTGATGTGTAAGCCTCCTCCCTTGACCCAAGCGCCTGTTGCTGTCCAGTGTCACAGGACAGTGTCCAGAGTTGCATCCTCAACCTCCTTCACGTTGTTCTCTGGGGGCCCAAGTTGGTGAAGTGGGACTGCTTCTCCTTGATATTTATCAGCCTTGTGAGTGGAAGGAGAGGGTTAACTTTTTTTTTTTCTCTCCTCAGTTGGAGATCAAAGGCAGACGTGTCACAGGACCAAAGATAGTTTTCTGAGTTGCATTTGAGTCTGAGACTTGCTGTATTTCTCAATGAAAAAACACCCCAGAACAGAGCACAGAGCAGACAACTGCATGTGCTTGACTCCATCAAGTTACTCTCATGGATCAAAGGAAAAAGACAGTGCAATGAGAGCAAGAAGGAAAGGTTCTGAGCGGATCGGTTCCTTCTCTCCACCCCACAGCAGCCCGAGCCGCAGCGCTCCTCCGCGCGGAGCACAGTGGGTTGTCCTCCTGTTGCACGGGAACTATGCACTTAATGAAGCCAAGGTCAGGCTGCCTCGAGTTGGCATTTGTGGTGATAATAAATCAGAAATGATAGCATCATAGAGATTTATGAATTTTTCACCCCCATCATCACAAACATCAGACGCTTACTTTATAAAGAGAGCTTTTAGATCCTTCCTGCAGTTTCCATAGTGATTTCATTTTTTTTTCCCCCTTTTAGCACAGATTGGCTGAAGTGCTGCACCCTTTGTGTTAAAAGGCTTGTGCTACCAACTGTCGACATAAAAGGTAGCTGAGGCAGAGACGCGATGTATACTGCCAAAAATAATGGAAACAGAGACATGTTGGTGAAAGGTTCCAGAAGGAAAAAAAACGTGGTTTTTTTCCCTCTTGTATCAATTTTTGCAGTACTACAGGAGAAAAATAATTTTGCTTGAAATTCTTATAATTACTTTCAGTTAAATGTAGTTATATTTTACACAGTGTACCATGCTTCTATTAAAACACTCATCATACAAAACATAATCCTTTCATAAAAGGCTTTAATATAGTTACACTGTTCCAAGTGTCTGGGCTTGTTAAACATAAAAGTTCATTATGAAAACATTTTCACTTCAGTTACTTTAGTTTCAGTCACAATGTTTATTCCAGTAGTCTTCTCTTTTATCTCTTAGTTTACACACTTTTATTTAATTTTTTTTTCCGTTAAAAAAGTATGCCTCTAGTTTCAAATTAAGCTCGACTACCCACTGCAAAACAGTAAAGACCTGTGGCAGAAGTGTGTTCATTTTTTTCTAGTACTTAATAAAGTGAGAGCTTAGTTCTTAATATAGTTCTACCTTGTCTTATGAAGCTCTTCTCTCTATTAAAATGGAGTGTTTAAATGAATTTTAAATGTTATACTGATTTTTCATTCACCTCCCATGGTATTTAATAATGTTGAAACCTGAACAAGCCTAGTCATAGGTTGCTATAATCCTAAGAGAAATGTCTGCTCTCTAACTACTTATTAAATATATTGAATTCTTGTCACAACGCTGTAGATGTATGACAAATACACTGAGCTCCAGGTATGCCATTCTGGAACGATAAGAAAAATCACACCATTGGCAATTACTTCTACAGCTCATGTGTTATGTATTAAACATTTGAAATGGAAACAAATATAAGAATAATGGTCGCTTTACAATAAAAGAACATTTCTGTGATAGTAGTAAATGTATGATAGTATATTCTTAGGTATTTTATATTAAAATCTTCTAATTACCGAAAAGATGTAGAGATATATGCACTCTGCCCTGTAGTTATTATAACATATACTTTCTTTCGTCCTATACTTTCTTTTATTAAAATTCCCAAAGAACCTTGTCTCTATTACTTTTCTCTCATTGATGGGACAAATACCCAACACCCAAAATTAAGGAAAGAAGGGTTCATTTAGCGCACAGGTTTCAGTCCATACTCAGCTGGCTCCAAGGCAGAGTGGCATACGGCAGAGGGCAGCAGTTCCTGGCAGTGGAAAACAGCAAAGAGCAAAGGCAAAAACGGAGGAGCAGCAGCAGCAGTGGCAGAGGCAAGCCTCTCTCCTTTCCTTCTATCATCTTCAGGCTCTCTGCCCCAGGCTGGGTGTAGCACTCACACCCATAATCCCAGCAATACTCAGACCCATAATCCCAGCCTTGGATCATGAATTAATCACAAACTGTAGAACTGCGCCCCAGTGACTGCATGAGGCTTTGAGGGGACAACTACACATAAGCCATTACCAACATACAGCCTAAATTAACTATCCAACTTTTGAGCTTTTACTCAAAATTAGGCATCATAGTAAAACCTTACCTTATCTCTTTTTAATCTTAATCTTATCAGAGAAATTAAACTGCAAGGTGAATTTTGAAAGAAAAATATATGAATTGATAATAGGTGGTGGGGAATTCCGAGAACTAGTGGGACAGGTAGATGCAGTATAAAACATTACTTGAGCAAAGTTCCTTGAGGAGATGGCTCAGTAGAATAAGCACTTCCCTGACAAGTGTAAGGGCCTGAGTTCAATCCCTGGTTCTGAAAAAAAAAAAAGTTCTTTGAGGAGAGCAAAGCCTTTCCAAGGTTGGCAATTGGCAAAGTTAAGTGTGAGAAAACACAAAGTAATGACAAGACTATCTCACCCTACTCTATATAACTATACTTCTGAACTCCACAGTGTAAGAATAGAAGTCAAAGAAGCGCTGGAGTCCAAGTTGGGTAGAATCCATGGATTCATTCACTGGCCAAATTCTTTTTTTTTTTTTTCCGGAATCAGGGATTGAACTCAGGTTCTTGTGCTTGCCAGGGAAGCACTTATTCCACTGAGCCATCTCCCCAGCCCCCCAAATTCTTCTTAAACACATCTCACACCACAAGCTTTGGTAAATGTGAGACATTTCTACTTTTGTGGACAAGAGACATCATCCTTGTATTCATGGCCCTTCCATTCTGGGAGGAAATAGGGAGCAAGAGAAGTAGTCAGCAAATCAAACACGTGATTTTACAGAGGAAAATAGAAGTGTCTTTGAGGCAGGCTGTGTGGGAGGACAATTCTAGGTACAATAAGAATTGTTCTATGTTGGAAGAAATGAAAGAGGGCCAACAGGGATGGAGCCAGGTAAGCAGGAGTGATGGATCCAGAAGCCATAAACTGATTGTGGGTTAACTTAATTCCAGTGATAAGAAAATACAATTGAGGGGTTTTACAGAGAAGAGTGACATGATTTGTGGATGCTTGGCTTGATTTATGTTTGATGAGACAGAATCTCACCCTGCAGTCCAGGCTGTCCTTGAAGTTGCTATGCAATCCAGACTGCCTTTGAATTCATGCTCTTCATGCAGTAATAGGATAAGTCCTGGGATTTCAGACCTCTCCCCCCAGGCCCAACTAAATTTTATTTGCCAAGATCATTCTGCAGGCTGTGTAGAGATGAGCAAGATGAGTGTAGAAACAGGAAGATGAGGTGGGAGATCACTGTCAAAAGCCAAGGGGAAATGCCAGTGGCAGCGCAGATGCTGCCAAAGGATGTTAAAGATGAGTGGAGTGGAGCGCAGTAGAGAGCAGAGGTAGAACTGTTAGCACATGGAGATGGACAGCTGGAAGGAGGAGCCAGTGAGCCCAAGTGTTGGAATGGAGTCAATGAGCTGTGAGATGAGAACAAGAAAGCAAGGAAAGGAAAACTTCCCTTCTAGACATACTAGATTGCAGACAACTATGGCTACCCAGAGGTAAGTCTGAGCAGGAGACAGATTTGTTAAGTGTCAGAATATAAGTAGTATTTATTTTTTTTATTTTATTGAGAAACAAATAGCAATGAGACAGTTTCAAACCTGATTAATAGGATAGTTTCAATAATTAATACATTGTACATTGTTATCTTCTTAGTGGTTATCCATAGTACAAGATGCAGACAGGATAGGCTGTCCAAACACTATTACTACAAATCTTTTTTCTCACTGAATTAAGCAAAAGTAGCTGTATATCTATCCTAACTATTCTGTATGTACAGATGTAAAATGGTCCTTCCTTTGCATCCCCTTTTTTGTTTAGCCCGGTCAGAGATGGGTATTTCATTGGCATCTAAATACTATAGGTGCATGAATTCAGCAAAACAATCCAACACAGTCCAGCAGTCTACAATAGTAGTGGGTTATCCACAAAAGTTGTTGACTCGAGCCTTTCACAGCTCAGCATATTAATAAGGATTTATTTTATATATCTCGCTTTTATACTTTTCTGCTGGATGGTTAAGACCAAGATAAAACAAGACCTATATAAGAAGAAATGTAACTTTTTTATCTCATAAGGTCAGTCAAATCCCTTCAGTATTTATCCTGAAGCCTTGTACCACAGTTTGCAGATCCTTTGTCAGTGTCAGCCATGTGACTGAGTCACGACCATTGCTTGACCAATTTGCTCTCTGTGAGAGCCTGAGAGAATGTTTTCTTTCCATGTGACTCTCCTTAGGCACATTCTACATCATTGATCATGTTGTTCTGTGGCTTCATAATCTCCTTGATCAGAAAATTTGGGACAAAACTGAGTTACATGATGTTATAGTACAGGTTCTCCTACGTCCTGAGTCTTTACTAACCTTGAAAGGCTAGGGACAAAATGTTGGCTGTCCTTACTGCCCTTCTATTTCTCTAATTTTTGGTCTGCAAAAATAGTTTTTTAACTCTCCAGAAGATAAGCTTATTATTACCCTACAACATATGCAGTTGGGTTTAACTTTACTATATAAGTAGTATTTAAAGACACTTTTTTTCTGAAAAAAATTCTCCTAAGAAAAATCCATACATAAAATATAAAATGAGCTCTGAGCTGAAGATCTGAGAAATGTCAATATTTAAAGGTAAAATAAAAGGAAGGCAATAGCCAAAGAGCTGGAGGGAAAGCTGAGACTATAATGTCACAGAAGCTCAGGAAAGAGGCGGTGACAGAAAGAAAGCATGGAAATCTCTGAGAGGTCAAGGAAGACATGAGTACAAAAGACTCCTCTGGATTCAGCTTCATGGAGTTACTCGGGCCTCATGGAGTGAAGGAGGAAGCAGCTACAGAAGAAAAGGATTGAAGTATAAGAGAAAAGTCAGGAAGTGGAAGCCTCTTGTTGAACATGTGTTTCAGAAGGTTAGTCAGGAAAGGAAATAGATGATCAATAGCTGGGGGGAGGTGAGCAGATGGGCTTGAGAGGTTTCCTCACTTCCAGAAGATTCCAGAGCATATGAACAGTGATGGAACTAATTCACAAAACTTTATGTGGAATAAATTAATCAAAAGTTTAATGATTGAGGAGAAAGCATATGGCTTTCCATAAAATTTTTGGTAAGATAAGAACTGATGGGATTCAAAATAGATGGAAGGATCAGCATGTACGTTGTCTTCCTCTTCTGTCTATGTAGGAGCAGAGAAGGTGTGGGGTGGAAAAGCAGGTAAGTGGGCAGAGTTGGGGAGAGGAGTATGAATTCTTGGTTGGCCAAGAACTTTAATTTTGCAACTGAGATTTGAGGCAAGGTCATCAGACAAAAACAAGTGGCAAAGAGAGAATATAGAAGCATAAAGACAGCACAAAATGTATCATCTTATGTTAAGGAGAAATTATTCACACTTGTTAAAGATGGTTAACTTTAATTTTTTTTCAAGAGAGCCAACTGTACTGGGAGTTTTGCCGCAGGGGAAAGAGATCAGCTCAACTCTAAATACAGCAAGGACAGTGGGGCTTTACAGCCAAGGGTAAGGGTCTGGGTCAGTGCATGGAAAAGTAGTAGGAGAAAACATCAAAGCAAGGGAGATTCTGTCTACACCGACTAAATAGGATTCCTGCTGAAGGCAGGACAGAGTAGCAAAATACAAAAAAGCAAAATGCTAAAATATTGATCAGAGATTGAGGGTGATCAAATCCCAAAGGGTGAGGGAAGTCACTATATAGGTTCATCACCACTATTGCTAAGATCAAACTAAATAAATTAAGAATAGAGCTTATAGTTGGACACAGTAAAAAAATACTCAGAGGAGCTTGTCTGGAGTTTGGTCAAGGAGAAAGACTTTGTCACACATAGGCTGGAAATGATACATCTGCTTGGTAAATACGGTAGGGTTGTCTGGAAGGTTGAGATTTATGATCTTGACTTTATTTTTTTATTTTTTGTATTTTAGGGAAGGGTCTACAGGGTGTTCGTGGTCTCACTACTAGATCGGACTCGTAGTGATCCATCTGTTTACAGCCTCCCAAGAGCTGGGTTTACAGGCGTGCGCCACCATGCCCAGTCTCAATTGCTGTCACAGCACACCCCAGGGGCGGGGCCAGCACAGCAGGCCCAGGGATTAAACCCTGGGCCCCTGTGCTTGCTTGTAGGCTTTTTAATCCAGTGAGCTATTTGGCCGGCCCAATCTTGACTTTAAACTGAAAGTAAATTTTAGATGCATATTAAGTGCTCAATGTAAGAAGGAAGCAGAACGATGTTTGCCAAAAAAAAACCCAACAGGGTAAATTAAATATAATACATTAAGTAGGATTTTCTGCCGAGTTCCGGGAGCCCCCAGACCCAGTCCTAGCCCAGGTCCGGAATTGCTGCCAACTACCGGGAACCCCCAGACCCAGTCCTAGCCCAGGTCCGCAGCAGGAAGGAGCTGAGCACAGCAGCCAGACCTAAGCCAGACGCAGCTGGATAACTCCAAACT
>NW_004524580.1:25768770-25800979 GCF_000260255.1 Octodon degus | reverse complement strand
AATAAATATAATACATTGGGAAGATGGGCAGAAACAGGTGAACTGATAGACTACAGAATTCTACCTTGGAAAGGAATCTGCTCTTCTTAGGAGTGAGAATGGCTAGGACCTATGGATTGCAGGTCTTAATGAAGTTGAAGACTGTTCAAGAAATCAAGATGGAAAGATAAGAGAAGGAAATTTGAAAATATAGGTTAAAATTGAGATATGGGAAGTAGTCCAGTTTCTATTAAGGCCAAGGTAGTTTCTATCATGGCCATAGATTGTAGTGACCACAAGAGGAAAATGTGTATTCCCATATGCAGATTTTACCAAGATCCACGGAAATATATGTGAGAACCTGTGCATTCAAGAGGTACTTGAAATGGAAGAGGACTCTAAGGGGGATGAAAACTGATCAGAACCTCAATTCTGAAAACAAAATACAAATGATGAAAAGAAGTCAAAGCAAAACTTCAGAAAACAGCACTGTTTGATAAGATGTGGTTGAAATGAGCTTGATGGCATAAAGGCAGACATAAAAGGTAGAAAGAGAGGCACATCTCCTAGGATAGAAAAGAACCAGATGGTGAAGGCCTTCAAGGCTGAAACAATCAGAATGAGCTGAGCTAAATTAAAAGGTTAAAAAAAATTTTTTTTTAAAAAAGGCTTTTTAATCTGTGCTCTGTGCAAAACCAGGAAAGGGATCAACTACCACTTAAGGTCATTTATTCATGTAGTTACCTGAGGAGCACAGTCCCTGCCATGTTCTAAGGGTTAAATAGCAAGATGTTGGAAACTACAGACCTTGCCCACAAAAAAAGACAACAAAATAATTCAAAAGCAGTATTAATATAGAAATTAGTAGCTTCTATATCTGCATCATTTTAAGCAATTTCCACACATGAAGTCCTGCCAGCCCCTGGGGTAGCCCCGACTAAATAAGATTCCTGCTGAAGGCAGGTCAGAGTAGCAAAACACACAAAAAGCAATATGCTAAAATATTGATCAGAGATTGAGGGTGATCAAATCCCAAAGGGTGAGGGAAGTCACTAACTCTAAGGGTCAGTTCTAATGTATCTTCCATTCTACAGATGAGAGATCTGAGGCAGAGAGGTCAACTAAATTGTTCTATCTACTACCATTTATATAGAAGAGGTGGGGTTTGAAGCTAAAACATCAGGCTGAAAAGTCTGTAAATCTCTTACCTGAAACTCTTGGAGACAGTTATAGTTTAGAATTCAGAAATTTTTAGAATTTTCAAGACTATAAACCAATGTAGTGCATGTGTGTGTTTTTTTTTTTTTCAATAATGTCCCTAGTAGAGTGGGAAGCAAAAGAAAATTAGTGATATTAGTGACATTAATCTGGTACTAAATAAGATAATAAATAAAGACTGTAAGCTTCACTTGTTAGTGGGAGTTATATTTTGTGTTAAGATGAGTGTCAGTATAAAAGAGAAATGGAGGAAGGATAAATGGAAGAGAGAGAGGGAGGGAGGGAGGGAGGGAAGGAGGAAGGAAGGCAGGAAGGAAGGAAGAGACATTAGAGAGGGTTCTTCTGCCATGCTAACGATCAGACTTTGACTTGCTAAATTTTAAAGAATGTCAAAAAAGTGACTGGGAACTGCCAAACAGACAGTGAATGAAAATAGTAGAGAAAAAATAAAGTGACCTGGGAGAAATAGCTCTTGCAAACAAACAACAGGAAATGTTTTGATGTATTACCAGCAACTACCTTGGGGATTATGAGACTGTTACATCATGTTATTTTAACACCACCATAAATATACGTATAGAGTGAGTAGCAAAAGGGAGGACCCCAAACATGGAGGTGCATAATGGGGGCAGGGAGGTGGGGATCAGAGAATTTTTTCTTATAATATTTACACTTTAATAATAACAAGATCATGCAAACATTGATTGAGATCTTGCACGTACTAGGTGCCATCCTATATACGTGATATCCTGAATACTTCCTACTTTAAAAAACGCTTTTTGAATCCTCTTAATAGCACCATGAGGGCACTAACTACCCTCCCCAGTTACAGATGAGGAAACTGAGGCACAAGGCAGCTAAAACCCTTGAGGATGTCTGAGGAGACCTTGGGTGATAGAGTGAGGATGTGAAGGTGGGCAGCCTGACTCCCAAGTTCGTGGTCGGATTCATCACCACACTCCACTCTGTGCGAAAGTGCGGTTTTCCACATCAGAATCCCCCACCGCACTCAAGGCCTGTTGCCACTACTCTAGGAGACAGTATCAAAAAGATTTTTGAATGGTTAGGCAGAGAAGAGAGAAAAAAGTACAAGACAGAAACAGGCAAGCAGAGGTGCAGAATCTGCGGCAGCGATTCCTATTGTGATTCCATTTTCACTACCGAAGAGGAAAATCTTCAGCTTGACAGGGGAGGGATCACAGTAGCTGCAGACCCAAAAGTGTGAAAATGCTCAGGGAAAGACACAGGAAGCTTAAGAAAGACGAGGGACCTGGACAGGGGCTGCCTTCCCCACAGGCCCTTCTCAAGGCCCTAGTTCTTCATTATTTGGGTTAAAGAAATTGAGAGCAGAACAATTAGAAGCAACAAGCATCTAAGATCTTTGGGGTGAAAATGTAAGTCTTAGGGAAAATGGTGAGCCACTAAGATATTTAGGTGCTTTATATAAATAAATACAAAAATGTCCAGAAAATGGAACACTAATAAATGAGGTAAAACACACCCAGAAAAGGAGAATCATTAGATTTGTGAACCTACAAATCAATGAGTCCAGCATCAATTTCTGGTGAAAATTATAACAAAGATTATTAAATTGGTTATGAGTAATTAGCAAAGAAAGAACTGATTAGAAGATACCCTGGGTTCTTACAAAGGAAGTTATACTAAAGTAAGTTTATTTTCTTCTCTGATACGAGCTTGTCAGGCTCTTATCAAAGATTGGCAGATTATTGTTCTAAGACTTTATGGACAAGATAAGGAATACATGTATGAATCTGCAGCTAATAAACTTTGGTCTCTGCCTTCCACCACGGTGTCCTTCAGACAGTACCATGCAGAAATCAAGGAATCTGGACTAGGACTGAACCATGAGCAAAAGCCCATGCAGTGCACACACTGGTACAGTAAACTAACTTGAAGCTGTCTCATTATGTAGGAAATTAAGGATATTTTTGTCTGTAGATAGAAAAGACCCAAAGGTGCTTCAGTGTGCAGTCTTTAAAGACGTTAAGGCATATCACATGAAAGAAAATCAAGGCATGTGCACACACAGGGCAGACTGTATTACAAGATAATGAGATTCAAGGAGTTGGTCCTCATGGCTCTTGGAAAAATATAGTTCTAGTGAAAGTGTTTCTTTTTTTTTCTTTTCTTTTTTTTTTTTTTTTTTTTTGATTGGTACTGAGGATCGAACACACAGGACCTCGCACTTGCCAGGCAGGTGCTTATGCCACTGAGCTATATCTCTGGCCCTCTACTAAGAGTTTTATTCAGTCCTATAAATATATTAAGAAACTGAAGCTCAGCATGGTGGCACACACAACTGTGTCCAAACTTCTGGGAAGCTGAAGCAAGAGGATTAGAAGTTCTAACACACCTTGGGCAACTTGGTGATTTAGCAAGATCCTCTCTTTTAAAAAAAATAATAAATAGGGCTGGGGAGATAGCTCAGTGGAATAAGTGCTTGCCTGACAAGCACAAGGTCTTGAGTTCGATGCCTGGTACCACCAAACACAAAACAAAAAAAACAAAAAAAAAACAAGATAATAATTAATAAATAAATGACCAAGGTAGTCTCCGAGTGAAGGCTCTGGGTTTAATAGGCCTCAGTATAAAAATAAGTAAACAAAAAAGAGGAAGGAAACCAGAAATCAAGGAGAAATGTAATTATATCCAATGCCATTGAATTCAGGGACAACAGTCCAGATTCCGAATTTGAGGTCAGCATTCTTTCAGCAGCTCTCTGGCACCTGGATGCTAATTTGGCTCCTTCACAGAAGAGAAGTAGAGGAAGACTGTGCTAATTCTCCTACTAAACTCAACCGCCTTTCCCCAGAATGGTAGGGTTTTAAGTTAAAAAAAAAAGTCAGAAGCTGCAGATTTGGAACAATATTTCAGCCTAAAGTGATCTGTTATTTAAGTGTTGTGGAACAATCCCCTCTTTGTGAAGAATTTAATCTGCTTCATGAGGCAGACTGAATTTTTCTTGCTCATTTGATTCAAAATCTGTTATTTTCTGGTTGATTTTGAAGTGTGTTAAACTGACAGAACTTTAAACCAACTATGCAAATACTCCCCATCAGTACATTAATAAAAGTTCTGGGTGCCAGTAAGCAGCACTTTCTAATCATGAAAGCATGCATGTTTTCTTGTCACTTACAACAACTACCACCATAGGGGTCATTTTCTAAACCACTTAAGTACTTAGTTCAAAAACAATTTCGGTACATGCTCCATGACAGGTAGCTGGCATGAAATATTCACAGCGTTGCTTTTCCCGAGACCTCCAGCCGCTCCCCTCTCTAGGTTGCAAAGCGAAACTTAACCCCATCAGAGCTAAGAGCCTCCATCAACTTTAGAGCAGGGAAGAAGGGAACTGAAGACTGAAGAGTGACATGCTCCAGTGTATACGCCAGACACTGTCGTATCATCTGTGCTTCATAGCAATCAGGGAAGTATTTTATTTATTACATGAATATTCATCTGCATATTACTTTATGAAAAATATTGAGGTTGCCTAAGAGGCAGACTCTACAATTCTCTTTTTTCCAATAAAGAAACCAACATATGAGTGTGATCAACTGGTCCAGGTGTCAGTTAATAAGCAAAAGGGCCCAGAAGCCAGTACAGATCTGTCTAGGCCAAAGGTCTGGGTGTGCTCAGTGCTCTGTGGGTACCACAGGGATTGACGGTGACACCTTCTAGATTGTATGAAGACTCATACTTAAGGAAAATGGACTTAAAATCCGGCATGCTTTTCCTCCACTGTCTTATCATCAACATACAATCTACGTACTTTTTCAGGATGTAGTTTTCTATCCTTTTCTCTTGAGTCAAGTCAATACGAAAGCTTGTTGTGCATCAGAAATAAACTGCAACAACCCACTCCCCTCTTGCTTCACTCCTGAGTAGGTAGGCTCAGGAGAAGTATGAATAAGGAAAAGAATGGACCTGAATTTTCACCCTTGTTCTGCTGTATGCACTCTGTGGGTGCCACTGCGAAGTGGGAACCTCTGGTGCAGTTGTTCTACAACCCCTCCATCTCTGACTCCGCGACATGGAATAAAGGTGTCAAATTAACCATCTAAACCTTAAGCAAATTTTTCCTTGGCTCTGGAAGACAAAGGCCTGGATTACAGTATATTAAAAAATGTATTTCCCTTTTGCTACCTTAGGCTTTTTGATTTAGTATAGGATCGAGGGTAGAAATAAGAAATGTGTGGGAAAATTTGATCTGCTTCTTGCCATATTAATCCAATTACAAGCAGAAAATGCCTAATATATCTTCTAAAAACCCATCATTAAATTCCTTGCTCATTTTTACAAGCTTAAGAGTTTTGATGCAAATTCTGGACTCTTAAGTACTTTTCATATTCAGCCAACATGAGAAGTAAATATGCAAAACTTTACAAGATCAAAAATTCTTCCTCAAGGACACTTAGGCTCATTTATTTTACTTTTCTCTCCCTTTCTCCTTTCTTCCTTCCATCCATCCTTCCTTCCCCTTCTCTTCTCTTTCTGTCTTGTCTGCTCCCTTTTCTTTCTCTTTTTCCCCTCCCTTTCCTTCTTTTCTTTCTCCTCTCCCCTGGTTTCTTCCTTATTTTCTGAAATGAACATCTACTGCTAGGATAAAATAAGACTGATGTCTCACACAATTCAACACTCAAAGAGAAATGATTACTGTCATAATTAATGTTTTCATTCACCATTCACTCAACAAATATTTATCAAGCATGTATGAGAAGATAAGGAGGGCGAGAACTAAATGGTGCAAAGTCAGGCAGGATTCTGGAGCTTACAGCTGGTGGAAGAGATAAACATTGCAAACAGTAGAAGGAAGATCCAATAGAAGAGAAGATCCATAGACAGGAGAGTCACAGAGGAATCCCTGAAGAGACAACACTTGAGCTGAAAAATCAAGGGTGATGTTATTTAAATAAGGAAAGAGGCTGGGCAGATTTCTGAACACAGGAGGAAAAGCACATGTAAAGGCCCTGAGGTTGAAAAGATGACGACTATGAAGGGAATAAGGAGGACATTCTTCTCCAGTAAACGCAATGTAATGGCATGAAATGCAGCGGAGCCAGAGATGTGGGGAAGAAACAAGCCTCAGAAAGCAGGATGGTTACACGAAAAGCCTTGGTTTCCACCCGAGGGAAATGAAAATCCACCTAAAGGTTCTACTATATTAGGGTAGATGGGGGGTGAGTCTGACAAATTTTCCATTCTGCAATTATTACTGTAATGATGATATTATTTCTAAGAATTCTTTTCAGGTATTGTCTTCCTCAGTACCAATTTATAAAATGTAAAGCGATTTTCTATTTAAAGCCTTCAAATGGGGCAGTTTCCCAAGTAAAGAGAAGCACAGTGAAGGGTTTGGGTTTGATTTCATACATTGTTGTGCCAGTCTGATCAGGTGACCAGGTTATACAGTCAGAAAACTTGCTTAGACGCACGGTCAGGAACCAGGCGGCGGTATTAAACACTGTGAGGCCTCAGCCACTCCATTTCTCATTGTTTTGGTACAACTACATTTCATGATTAGACATTCAACCTTCTACAACTGATGGTCTTACTTCTTATTTCACTTTCGCAGAGAGTGAAAGGAAAGGAAATTTGGTTTCGTTTGTTTAGTCATCAGTGAAGATAATCACAAAGAACATATTGATAATTAAAACTTGGCTGAGAGAAAAATGGCCAGAGTAACTATTTGTTAAACAAATATAAGATTTGGTTATTTCCGATCAAAACTGAAAGCCATTGCCGAAGTGCCTTAATTATTTAAGTTAAAGATTTGGCGTAGAATACTTCTGGGTTGGGTGTGGTAAGTTGCGCTTCCACAGACACAAGATAAAGACCTAAATAGTTGGCCCACTGCTTCAGGAAAGATAGACACCAACTGAAAACATGAGATTTCTGCACGTGATTTGGTTCTGAAAAGTAAAAGAATCCATGTAACAAAAAATAAGATGGAACACACTCACACACATGCACACACACACACACACACACACACACTTTTTAGGCAGTAGGGAGCACAACATTTGTGCCTGCTCACAGTTGGCATTCTCCGCTAGCTTGGGAGATATTTAAAAGTTGAACCAAGTCGCATACATCCCCTGAGTCAAAAAGAAAATTCTGACTTAATTACTGCATGGTCATGGTTTTTCTCTCCCACACAGAGCATTCCTGCAAACAGCAAATACAAAAAAAAGAAAATTTCTACTTCAAGTTGAGCTATCAAAAAGGAACAGATAAGGACACTATATAGAGACACTACAATAAGGAAAGTAGGAAAAAGAGCCACAAGTATAATAATAGATGAAAATGCTCCTTAAAAATCTTTTTTTGAAGTTTCAAGGGCCAGATGAAACATAACAGTATATTTAGCCAGGCATTAAGTAATGTATTACAGTTGTCTCTATGAAAGCAAAATGCAGCCTGACATACAGGACACCAGGACACAGATGGATAGGAAAGGGGCGAGATAAAACAGGCAGTTTCAGAGATATACAGAAAATGCAAGAGAAAATTAAAGCCAAGAAATAAAGATGAGGGCCAGAGAGATAGCTCAGTAGACTAAGCACCTGCTTTGGCAAGCGCAGGCACCAGGGTTCGAGCCCAGTCCTGCATGCTGTGATGCCCTACCTCTGAGACACGCTGAGCTGGCTACTGAGTCCAGGCATGGTGACACATGCCTGTAATCCCAGCACTGGGGATGACGAAAACAGGAGGATCACTCCAAGTCTGAACTGTGTACTGAGACCCTGTACCAAATACATAAAAAATGAAAAAAGAAATACAGATGAATTTGAAGGCACACAATGGAGGGTGGACTCTATTGAAAGCACAGCCAGAGACACAAAAAACAGAAATGAAAAAAGTGAGTAAAATCAAATGGAAAGAAAAGATACAGCAGGTGAATGGGGAGAGGAGAGGTTGAAAGGAGCGAAGAGAAGGGAAAGAAGAAAAATAGGAAAATGGTAGGTAAAATTAGTTAAAGGTAGGCAGAGAAAACCCCACTTATGCATAATTAGAAACCTGGAATATAAAAATCAAATTAGTAAAATAGAATAAACAATAAAACATATAGAGTAAAATCTCCAAACATAGCAAAATATTTTATTCTCCCTTTTGGAAAAGTGTACTTTGCCCAGACAAAAAGAAAGAAATAAATGATGCCATATGCTGAATTCTAAGTATCAAAGTACAAAGACAAAAATATTCTTTGGGTCTTCCAGCAAGATAGCATGTAACTTGTAATACTTTAAACGAAAAATATTACGTTAACTTATATTTCTCCAAAGGACCACACAACCTACAAAACTGTCTAAAAGGATAAACAATGCCATCTTAGCATATAACACTAGCAAAACTCCATCCAAATCCAAAAGAAACCAATCACTTTAAATACTGGAAAAATTCAGGCAACATTTTATATGAATAGTTCATGAAAAACAGACTAGAATATAAATGCACATTAGCAAAAATATAAGTGAGAAAAACTATGGCAAAAGAACAATTGTGAACATTGAATATCTTTCATACAATTCCATGAAATTAAGATTAAAACAAGAGTGGGGATTGTGCTCCAGCAGAAAATATAATGTTATAAACATGTGAAATTAGAAATGTTGCAAATAAGGGCTGGCGACATAGCTCAGCAGACTAAGTGCCTGCTTAGGCAAGCTCAGGGGCCAGGGTTCGATCCCTGGTACCGCATGCTATATGGGCCCTGTCCCTGGGCGTGCTGAACCAGTGTTGGGATCCGAGCCAGGTGGTGTGGGCCTGTAATCCCAGTGCTAGGAGAGCTGAAAACAGCAAGAATCACTATGAGTCCAAGCTAAGTAGTGAGATTCTACACACAAAACAAATAAATAAATAAAATAAAATTTATAAAAAGAAGAAATGTTGCAACTATAAAAAGTTTGGAAAAGGCAAAATTAAAGAAGTAACATTTTTTTTAAATTTTTATTTATTTTGTGTGTGTGTGTGTGTGTGTGTGTGTGGCCGGCTCAGCCCACCAGGGGGCGGGGCTGGCTGACATGTGGTGCTGGGGACTGAACAGTGGTCCTTGTGCTTTGCTGAGCTTGTTCTAAGTAGGTGCTTTAGACCACTGAGCCATCTCACCAGCCCAGAAGTAACATTTTTATACAGTGATTTCATCATTTTTTTATAAGGGGGGGCAAAGAAAATCAGATAAATTGCCACATAAGAATGAGAGAAGCAGAAGTTCATTCAATGTTAGAAAGGTAGTAACAGAAAGATAAAGTGCTCCTGAAAAGCTGGGCAATGAGAGAGGAAGAATGAAGGGGTAGAAAAAAAAAACAGTAAAACATTTTATTTTTACTCACAGTTGGGAGTTAGTGGACAACATCAAATACTGGAGGATAAAGGAGATCACAAAAAGTTGGCATAATAAGTAAATACACAAGAACAACCTTCAAACTTATCAGCGGAATCATATACCTATAAAGCACAAAAGCAAAGCTATATATAAAAATACTGAAAAGGAGTCAAAATGAAAGCCAAACATAGAGTAACAAACCAAACCCATCTATCATACCATTACATTCAAACGATCTGATATCACCTCTTAAAAGAAAATGTTTGCACATGGTATTATGGAGAAACCCCCGTGTGTGCTACGCGAAAGGCGGAGGGAAAGCAAAGAGACGCAAGATGGTTGAAATAAAAAATACGAGCAAATAGTAAAAAGCAAGTATAAACAAAAATCAGGGTTCCCAATCTTCATCTGAGACAAAGGTTATTTCAGCACACAAGGAATTAACTAAGACAAATAAGGAGCCCTCACTGTGCTAACAGGTACCATCCACAAAGACTCATCATTATCTGTTTCCTAAAATACATATGAGTATTTCTGGGCCAAAGAGTGTAAGTGATATAATAAAAATAGTCACATTAAAAATTTTATATATATACCTATATTTATTATCCGTGCATATATACTAAACCAAATACATTTAGTAGCTCCAAAGGACACATTAAGTTCTGCAGTCTAAAAACAGGGACTGTCTCTATTTTCAAGTATTCAACTAAGAATCATAAAAGCAAGAGAACTATTTTAGGTCACAAAGAAACAATTTTAAACTGCAAAACAGAAAAGTACTACTGAAAGTATTACCTAAGCTCAATGCAGCCAGACAAAACCAGAGTAGCTAAAAATGAACCATAAAGCCCCTAGGCATGAGAGCATATGCAATTCAGTGAAGGCAGCAATCATGAGTGAAGCTGTGACTAAATAGTTCCACTACTCAGTAAGAAATTAAAACAAGTAAACTGGGTGTCCAACACATGAACGTGGCCACAGACCAATAATACAAATGTAAAGAATCCCATGAGTAAATGTTAAAAGTAAATTAAATATTAGAATGTGCAGAGCTCCTAACAATCATTTGTGGAGAAATTCATGGTATGTTATGCTAACTTGTGAAATGGCCCCCATATATAGTTATGGATACATTTCTAAGATGTGTATTTTAGGTGAAACAAGTAAGATGCAGTGGAGTCTGTAAAATATGGTGCAACCTTTCAGGTAGAAGACACAGGAGAAAGAGGAGCAGGGCATGGAGGAAGAGGAAGGAGGGACAGATGCACCAGGCTACCTGGGAACCCAGCTGTTGGACATCAACAGAGGAAACCATGGCACTCGGTGACATGGGGTAGGCAACGAGAAAAATCCAATCATAATATAAATGTTTGTGAAGTAAGAAACTATTTTTAAAAAAATACCTTCATCAATACTTAAAATATAGGGCCAGCCAGATAGCTCAGTGGACCAAAGTACCTGCTTAAGCAGTCACAGGGACAGGGGGTTCTATCCCTGGTGTGCCATGCTGGCCCAGTCCCCGGGGAGCACTGAGATGGTGACTGAGACTGGGTGCGGTGGTGCAAGCCTGTAATTCCAGCACTTGGGAGTCTGAAAACAGGAGAACTACTACAAATCCAATCTAGTAATGAGACCCTGACCACCCTTTAGACCCTTTACTAAAATACAAAAAAAAAAAAAAAAAAAAGGAAAAAAGAAAAGAAAGAAATGAAAACATATAAGTGAACAAACAAATCTATAGAAAAAATTGGTTCACTATCAATTAAACACAGAGGGGCATAACATCTTAAAAGATAAATTCAAAATAGTGAAATAGTTTACCTGAGTCCCCTATAATTCCAAATAACAGCATGGCTTTACTTCTTATATTTTATTTTTATACTTTTCTGCTGGATGGTTAAGACCAAGATAAAGCAAGATCTATGCAATAAGAGTTGCAGCTTTAGGGTCTGATAAAGTCAGTGAAATCCCCTCAGGATTTATCCTGAGATCCTGTACCTCAGATTGTACATCCTTTGTCAGTGTGAGCCATGTGGATGAGTCACAGCCATTTTTGCTTGGCCAATGTGCTTGCTGTGAAAGCCTGAGAGAATGTTCTCTCTCCATGTGACTCTCTTTAGGCACACTCTACATCATCAATCACTTTCCTCTTTGGCCCCATAATCTCCTTGATCAGAAAATTTGGGACACTACTGAGTTACATGACATTACAGTACAAGTTCTCATATGTCCCGAGTCTTAATTGACCTTGGAAGGCTAGGGCCAAAATGTTGGCTTTCCCTCCTTTTTCTCTAGTTTTGGTTGCAAACTTAGGTTGTTAACCCTCCAGAAGAGAAGTTTATTGTTATTACCGTACAACCTGGGCTGTTAGGCTTAACCTCACTATCTGTCTGAACATCAAACATCTTAGGCATAACATGGAACAGGTATTTTTCATCAAGTATTGATATGTTGAACTTTAAGTCCCTTCAGAATATGATGAAACAATTTAAAAATTAGAACATATTTTAAAAATAGGCATAAAGAATTATATAATTCTTATGCTTACACATAAGTCCAAAAATCTAACCACCTACAACCTTGAAGCAGGACAGTCCCACAACATTCCTTTTCCTGTCTCCTGCCTTCACTCACCACCCCCTTCTTTTTAAACAATCATCTACCTGAGAGACAGCACAGCAGCAACGGGCATGTCATGACAAGCAGCTCGTATTCAGAAGACCAGAATGACAGGCATTCCAAGCATGAACCTACTATTACAAATTGCCATCTTCAGTGCAGTTGCTTAGTTCACAGTTAATATATAATATATATTATATATTAATATATATAGTTAATATATAATATATATTTATATATAGTTAATATATATAGTTAGTTAGTCAACAATGTCTGACATTGCCAGTGAAGTGGAAGACTCAATACTATTATGGACTACTGTACTTTTAGAATATTTTGCTGAGTTAACACACCTATAATATTCAAATAACAGAACTAAACAAAAAAGAGGATGCAGATGAATGTCCATTTTGTATCTGTGTATTCAAAATGGTTAGAATAGATTTATAGTTACAATCTCTTAATGAATAGAGGGATTTGTTCTAATAGTGTTTGTTAATAGGATATCATGTCTGCATCTTGTACAGCAATTAACCGCTAGGAAGAAGGTATGCAATGTGTTAAGTATTGAAACTGTCCTACCAATTTGGTTTGAAACTGTCTCCTTGCTATTTGTTTCTCAATAAAGTTATGGGAAAAAAGAATGAAAGACAGAACATAATTATAGGTTTGTAAACAGCAAGATGATGGCAAAGAAATATTATGAAGAATGTTATGACAATAAATTATTTAACATAAATCACATGGACGATGGAAAGTTAAAACATCACATTTAACACCAAAAGAAACAGAAAAATCTGTTGAATCTCTGTATTGGTTAAAAACTCAATTTATATTAAAAATATTTCTGCAAAAAAAAAAATTGTGAAATAATATCCTGCCTCCTCCAAAGTCTGAGATCAGAGAAAACTACTCTTGGACACATTTTTGTGTTTCATAGTTTCACATAGGCTTCGGTGTTTCAAATTATCTTTGAACTTATGGGTTTTGTGTTATGTTGTTTTGTTTTTGCTTTGCCGATTACCCTGCTCAACCCCAGCCCACATTCTTGATTCTGATGTTGAGTAGTATTTCCCAGCCTTTTCCTGAGTGCTCAGGGATCAGCCCACAACTTTTACTTGATCTACTGAGCAAGCAGGCTCATGAGTCAGGTGGTGCCTTTGAAAACTCGACAGGAATCAGAGGATGGACTCAATCAATGAGGGTCCAACTTAGCATGGAATTTTTAGGAAAATTTGACTCCTAGATCAAACCATGTCCAAGGCTAATCAGGCCTACTCATGGATTTTGTTTTTCTTGGGCCATCTTGGGGAAGATTATATAGAACTCGTAAATGAAGAGAATTAACCAATATAGTAGTCATTATTCATGCATACCATAAATGTATTAAAGTACTCAGAAAAGCAACTGTTAGAAAAGTGGCTCAGTGTTGCAAAGGTACACTCATTAAAATCAGAATTTGGATTCAGGATTATCTTGCTGCAAAGCCTCTATTTTTCCTATAACACCTTGATGTGAGGACCTTAGATATCAGAGATACAGAGAAGAAGCAAGAGATGGGGGGAAGAGAGAGAGAGAGAGAGAGAGAGAGAGAGAGAGAGAGAGAGAGAGAGAGAGACAGAGACAGAGAGACAGAGATAGAGAAAAAGACAGAGAAAGAGACAGAGAGAGACAGACAGACAGAGACAGAGAGGAGAGAGAATGAGAATGACATCATATATGAAATAAATCAATAATAAAAGGTGCAAAAAATCCCAAAATAATGCTAATACAACCAGTAAATAGAATAGTCACATGGTGTTAAAGACCTAAAGGTTATTTAAGGCACCCAGCTCATTCAGCTGCTGACCATACTCCAACCATCTTTCGGATTTTTCCCATAGTCTGTGGCCAAAGCCCCTTAAGTACTGGGGCAAGAGTGAGATCCACTGACTTGTCTTCCTGCTTTCTCTCAAACCTCTGAAGAGCAGCAACATGAGAGATAAGCTTAATGAAATACAGTTAATAACTTAAGTTATGACATTCTTACTGGCAGTGTTTCCTTTGATGTTTTCTAAAATGGGGGAAATGAACAAAAAACTGGCCCCAGGATTCCAAAGGGCAGGTGACATCAAAGGATCTAAGATGAAGAGGAAAGGTGCATTCAGCAGCTTCCCACTGGCCACCAATTCCTCATAAGAGGAGCCCCTGGAAGATCACCAGAAGACATAAATTTTTTCATACTGTTTTCCCTGGTAGCAAAAGAATGGATTTTCTGAAACAGATTCTGAAAGCTTGTACCCTGTAGAGTGTGACACAAGTGGAAGGTGTGATGCTAATGCTGATAACTGCTCCCATTACTGAAGAAACGTGGTTCATTTTCCCTTTCTTCTTTCCTTTTTTGCTCCTTTTATTCCAGTTGTTTTGTCCCTTTGAACAGTTTCTTTCCCCTTTATAGTATCTATTGTACCTTTCAGATTTTATTTACTCTTTCAGGTTCTTATGCTAGAGAGACAACACAATGTTTGCACATGCAAGTCTGATTAAAAACAAAAACAAGGGGCTGGGAAGACAGCTCAGTACAATAAGTGTTTGCCTGGCAAGCCCAGGGTCCTGAATTAAATAACCCAGTATTGAAAAAAAATCACCCCAGGATAGCTTGGATAACTGTACCACTGATTTCTACTGGTCTATTGAAAGGAATAGTTAATGGTCAATTTTTTTCTCTTCTTTTTAATTTTTGACCAATTTTGCATGCTTATGTCTGGTAATCTGAGTAATTTGAAGACAACGGTATGTAATACAACAAATTCCTATCACTTTATTTAGTGAAATCTTATCATTTCTAACTTTCTTTAAACAATTTTTATTCTCTTTAAAAAAGAAAAAAAAAAAAGAAAGAAAGAAACATGGTTAGGGCAATGATTTTCAGCCTAGCACCATTTTGCATTCTAAGATGCATGTGCCAATGTCTGAAGACTTTTTTGTTTCTCAAGAAGAATACAGGAGGCATGAGCCTGACACCTCTAGTGGACTGAGCCTAGGGACATTATTGTGAGAAGTTGTGCTGGAATTGTTGTAACCAGGATTGAGTTTAGGACTGTCCAGTTCCAAAGCCTTCATTCTTCTTACAATGTTTTGATACTGAGATGGCAAAGACAATTGAGAAAGAAAGAGACAAATAAACAAAGAGAAGCAAGCAGAAGCAAACGCAAAAGGCAAACTCTTGGCTGAAAAACATTGACTTATGAGAAAAGACCCACCGTTACAGGGTCAACAGTCTTCAGATGATGCTGAGATGTCCAGAATGACCTTTCATTACAAAAATGTTTTGGCCCAGAATATTAATAGAGACAAAGCAGAAAATACCTGGTGTTGACAGAACACAGCACTTGTTTAATGTCTTAAGGAGGATATCTGTGTGTGGGTACGGGTGTGTGGGTGCAGGGGAAGGAGGATCTGTAGATTTACTGTGTTCTCTTCCATCACCTGAGCGTCTCCAGGGCAGCCGGCTCTCTGAGGCTGGACTCATTAGTGTGTCTGGGGCCAGCATTTTGCCAATCAAGGCATCATCACCCAACAGCAATTTCAGGCTGCCCTTCTGAAAAGAAAACCAGATGTGGCTGTTGAAAAGATGGTTTCAATAGCATATACAAACTCAGCTTCAAATCTGAGTCATTAAAATATCTCCAGGTGGGTTTTTTGGCTGCTGAAGTAGGGGCAACCTCTTCTTCTCATTTTAGCAGTATTGTCATGTCTCTGGGATGCGCTTTTGTCCTGTCCCCAGTGTTAGCACCTGTTCTTCTGACAAAGATGAAAATGACTCTCTTTAAGCTGACATTGCTATGCTCATTTCCAAGCATCGCTGTCTTCTTCCCTCCCACATTATGTCTGCACTCGTCACCATTAATAGGTAAGTAATCTTCCAAGCCACCTGTGGCCATACTTCAACACATCTTGAGAGGCACTTACAAAATGCATTTTAAATAAACTCATTAGCAAAATGTATATAATCAAATAGCATGCTTACCGGAAACCAATCTCAAGAAAAGAGTGGATTCACCAGCAACAACAAAAAAAAAAATTTCCACCTCTCCATTAACTAGAAAGTTTCTTCCTACTAGCTTGGAAGTCCAAGTGGGGATGCGTCTCATTCTTCCAGTACCCCATGGATACTTCATGGAGGGCTATGGTCACTGCAAAGATAGATTAGTGAATATTTATCACTTCCTAGCTGAATCTGAATGCTTGGGCACAGTTCTGTGTTTTAGTGATAAATGTGACTCTGGCATATTATCTTTCAGAAAATGATAGAGTAGAAAAGAATTCTCTTGGGCTGGCCAAATAGTTCAGCAGATTAAATTGACTTCAAGCAGGCACAGGGGCCAGGGGTTCAATCCCCGGGCCTGCCGTGCTGGCCCCACCCTTGGGGCACACTGAGATGGCAATGGAGACTAGGCATAGTGGCACGTGCCTTTAATCCCAGCTTTTGGGAGGCTGTAAACAGGTGGATCACTCTGAGTAAAATCTAGTAGTGAGCCCCTGAACACCCTGTAGACCTTTCCCTAAAATACAAAAAAAGGGGCAGGGGAGATAGTTCAGTAGAATAAGTGCTTGCCTGGCAAGTGAAAGGTCCTGAGTTCAATCTCTGGTACCAGAAGAGAGAGAGAGAGAGAGAGAGAGAGAGAGAGAGAGAGAGAGAGAGAGAGAGAGAGACAGAGACAGAGACAGACAGAGACAGACAGAGACAGACAGAGAGAGAGACAGAGAGAGAGACAGAGAGAGAGACAGAGAGAGAGACAGAGACAGAGAGAGAGAGACAGAGACAGAGACAGAGAGACAGAGAGAGACAGAGAGAGAATTCTCTTTACACAGCTTCTGTAGTTTTTCCTTCTCTGGAAAAAAAATCACAATTAATAGTTATTTAGACTTCTATACTCTTATTAATGTTGCATTTCTTCACTCATCAAATATTTCTGATACAGGTATTTGGCTACTGCAGCTACAGAAGCAAGCAAAGAAAAAATGATTACTGCCTTTAAGTATGTTTGTGATAAAAGAAAGAAAGATTTCAGATTAATATGCAAGTTTAAAAAAAAGCAGTAAATAGTGAAAGTAGTTATGAATTGTGATCTGCTCTGGAAAGGAAACAAATACAGAACTGAAAGAGACAATACCATGGGGACCACATGAGCTAAAGGTTAGAGATACTCTTGGAGACTCTAAAGTACAAAGAGTAAGAACACACAAGTAGAGATATAGAGGGAATAACTACAAGCTGCTTTGTCCACTTAGTACCCATCTATAATCATAAAACTTAGTCCCTCTTTTAACGAATGATCATGGAAGGTCTTATCTATTTGCCAGTCTTATGCCTTAAAAATAAAAGAGTGAGCAGTCTCTCTGCTTTCACTGGATCACGATCGAATGATACAGTTTAGATAAACCTGACTGATTTTAGTAGCTGCACAAGATTCCAGAGTATAATTCATTAGTATCTATTTTATCACACTGCATCTATGGGCACTTTGGTTGTTTTTACTTTTTCACAATGAATGCTCTGGAAACATCTTTGTCAAATATGACTACAATCTACAAAATGATCTGCAAGCATTTACTATGTGACTGTGTGATTATTACTACGTCAGTTGAGTAGATTCTTACCTTCTATTTGTAATGTGCAAACCATAGTACAGATATACTGAGAAACTTTTACAAGGATATAAGACAGTAAGTATCAGAAGGTAAGAGTTTAGACATAGAAGACACAATCTGGTGGCAGAATCTACTATACCCTCTTCCCAAAACATAACATCCTAGATGTTATTTTCTGATTATTTAAACAATATGAGTATGTATTATTTAGAGAGTTAAAATATTTTAGCTCATAGGAATAATTTTCAATGGAAGTCTGTACCCATTTAGGAACTGAAAAAACAAGTCAAAACAGTCTCATCATCATGAAAGAGTCTAAAGAGTGCATTCTTCAAAAGGAAAGAGTCTAAAGAGTGCATTCTTCAAAAGGAAGGCCCTATGAAATATTTCTGTCTTCCTCCATGTAGACTAGCTCCTGGAAAGAATCTGGTAGACCAGTTGTACATGCAATTCTACACTTTCTCAGTAATACATGAGTAGTTAAGGTTCAGAGAATTCTGCCCTCACTACAAATGACTTTTCAGCTGTTCTTCTTGGTGTTTATTTTTATGCTCCCTAAGAAGCACAATGGCCAACTAAAAATCCAATGAATCTTATTAGCGTAGAGGGTGTCCTAAGTCCTCTGATTCCAGGGCATCTCCTGAAGGTTCACCTGGTGCACTGCAAGTAGTAATATGAAATAGAGGTGAAGGACACAGACTCTGGAGTCCAGTAACCTAAAGTCACAGACGTATGACCTTGCATAATGACTTGGTCTTACTCTGTATTTCTCTGTATGTAAATTAGGGATGATATTAAGACTCACTTCATAAATTGTCAGCAGTAATTCTGAATAGTTACTGTTTAATATCTTGAAGGAACTTGTGACAACACAACCAGAGTTAGCACTTGCTCAATATTCTTAGTTATTTTATTATAGGGTCACTTTAACACTAGAAGATACTACTGGAGTATAAACATAAGGGAATATAAGAAAGAACCTTAGGGAGCCAGTTAAAAATAGTTTCCTGTAACTAGCAGAATCAGGGTATATTTGTCTTCTTCCCTTTGCTTTCTTGTCTTTTCTAAGTTATCTTTACCTAACATCTATTATTTAAAAACATAATAAAACAGGTTATTTTTAAATTATTTTAAGCAGGGCTGGGGAGATAGCTCAGTTGAATAAGTCCTTGCCTGGCAAGCTCAAGGTCCTGAGTTTAATCCCTGGTACCACCAAAAAACTTAATAATAATTTTCAGCAATTTACATGGATGAGAGAAATTGAATAACCAACCTGAGATTTTAAAAATAGTTGTCACAATTGTCATGCATAGAGACTTAATTCTTTAACTTCCCTTGACTGTAAACTAACATTCTCATGAATGTTATTGCCATGATCTTTATTTGTTAAAGAATACAAAATAGTAATAAAAAACAGCATTAGAAATGACACAAAACTTCACTACACAAAGTAATAGGAATTCAACAATGGTTGCTGTAATGCCTGATGCTATCTTCAAATCACTTGTTCAGGCTACTAGATATAAATATGCAAAATTCGTTTTAAAAAAACAAACCAAAACAACAACAAGAAAGAATGGCTAACATCAAGAAGTTAACCAATAACAAATGCTGGAGAGTCTGTGGGGAAAAAGGAACCCTTCTCCAATGTTGGTGGGAGTGCAGGCTGGTACAACCATTATGGATATCAGCATGGAAATTCTTCAAAAAGCTAGGATTTGAGGTGCCATTCAAGCCAGATATTCCTCCCCTAGGTATTTTTCCAAAAGAACCAAAATCACCATACCACAGTGGTATATGTGCACCCACGTTTATAGCACTGCAATTTGTCATAGCTAAATCTTGTCAAATGCCCATTAACTGAGGACTGGATAAAGAAGATGTTACTTTTGCACAATGGAGTATTACTCAGCTATAAAAAAGATAAATTTGAGGCCTTTATAGATAAATGGATACAACTAGAGACTGTACTGGTAGGGGAAATAAATCGGATTCACATCTGTAAACATCATACTGATATGTTTATTTTCATACTCGCTAGTGTGAAAATCTGGAAGAGTAAATAAAATTTAAAAGTCACAATAAATACTGTGAAAGGAAAGAATTTATTTGATAGGAAGTAAAAATGGGGGTGAAGTAAATGACAAAAGAAAGCAGGAAAAAAGATATATTTATGAATATGTGTAGGATAATTCTGATAATTATACTGCTAATTTCTGCTGGTCTTTTGAAAGGAGGAGTTAAAGCTTAAATATTTTTCTTTTTACTCTTACTATTCTTTTTTTTCTTTTTAATTGCTATTATTTTTATCATCAAATGTTTTCATTAGTCAGGATACTTTAGACAAACACAGAAATACCAATTCTAATCATATTTCTTTTTTAAAAAATGTATTTGGTACAGTGTTTACAGGGTCTCACTACAGAGGTAGGACTCATAGTGATTCTTCTGATTTCAGCCTGCCAAGTGCTGGGATGACAGGCACGTGCCATCAGGCCCAGTCTCAATCGCCATGTCCGCAGGCCCCAGGGGCTGAGCTGGCACAGCACACTGGGGATTGAACCCCGGCCAATGTGCTCTGCCTCAGCAGGCACTTTAGTCCACTGAGCTATCTGGCCAGCCCTTGTAATCATATTTCTTTGACAATCCTTTATCTGTTATGTTTGGCCAATAAATGCCCTTCCAATACTAACATTACATATGATGATAAAATAATACAAAATAGGTCATTGAAATGATAACACTGATCTTACTTAATGCTTACAAGGGAATAAAAGAGCATTTAACCTCCCTGGATAGTAAGACTACCCAGCTGCAGAGCATTACAGTGGCTCCTAACTCACTCGTAAACAATGGTGAGGACTAGCTAAGCCTCAGTGTCTTGATGGCTGGTTGGTTCCCAGTGGTCTCTTGCTTCAGCCTTTACCTGTCTCCACCCAACGGAACTCTCCTTCAGCAACCGACAGTTTCTTTTCGTCCATGATCGCTCTCGTACTTCACACGAGTTTTGGAACCCTGGGGAATTATTAGAACCATGAGAAATGAGGTGAAGTCTCAGTGACCTTTTCAGCCCAGTGATGCTAAGAGACAAGCTGAAAAGGTTTAGAAAGCATAAGGGAAAAGCAAGGCCTTGTCTCTGTTTACTGTCTCCTTGGTAATTCTGCCCCTCAACTCCCTTTAGAAAACCGAGGTTCTAAATGTTACAGATGAAGTCTTCCAGGAGTGGTAAGTTCAAAGATAAAACAAGATATAAAATTGAACATTGATATCTTCTCTACATGGACAGACTAACATAGATATGATGAAATCGTAATATTCACATTTGATAAAAAGGCATTACACAAAAGTTTTCATGATTAGTTCACATTTGGCTAGATGTAATTTCCAAAAATGAAATTATCATTGCTCTCATTACTTTTGAGACAATTCTTCAAATTTTCTACAGTGAGACTAAAATGTCGTTATGGTCACTGAAAGTGATGGCACAGAGAGTGATATAAACTGTACTTCAGTGCCTGCCTTGGGTTGGCGGTTTGGGGGGGAGGGGAGTGTGGATCCCTAGCCATCTCCAGGTAGCCAGCCTGCTGGTTTAGCCCATTCTCTTGCACTCTTCATTTCATCTACAGCTTAACACACCCCCCTGGTTACTTAAGTAAACCCAGGTCTAAGTAATCCAATCTGTGGATGATCCTGGCCCAAGTGAAACTCACAGGGATATCTTGGGCTGTTTATGGGAAGAAGGTGATCTATGCATCAGGCCGAGTGGAAACTTCTTTTCTGATGGGGTTGGTATATTTCAATGGAGCCTAACACCACCCATGTGGCTTGCCATCACAGGAAAAGTTACCTTTGGGACAAAACTGATGATACAGAAAGATGGGAAACAAATGAGGATCTTTAGGTCAAGGGTGAGCAGCTGAACCAGTCCATCCCTGAAACCCACCATCACTCTATAATCCAACAACAGAAGCCAATAAGCAGATCATCATTGTTAAAGCAGATTTACAAATTCTCTCAGAGCCAGCAAAATATGTATTTTGTGTATATTATATATACGAACATATAAAGGACTCTTTTCCATTAGTCTGAAATTTATTTTAAAAAACACTTTATTAAGAATAACTTCCTAACAGCATCTTTCTGCATTATTTCCATTTCTGTATTTGACAAAATACAGATTGGATGATATAGTACGTATAACTTTTTCCCAGATCTAAAGTGTATGTTTCTTTGAAAATTTAAACTATAATTACATGATTTTTTTTAACTTTAGATATTTCAAATTTAAGCATCAGGTACTTTATGAAGCTACTTGCTTTTTGAAAAAGTCCCCCAATTTAGAGAAAATGCTGCCAATTGTGAATTTTATACTTAATTTGCAAGCTTTCAGGAGCAAAAAGAATAAACTGTAATTCTAGCAAGAGGGATAGAATATGTAGCTAAAGCTGTCCATTAACCTTGTAAGACATTTAATAAATAATTATAAACCAACTCAGAAAGATGCATATATAAACTCAAACTTTGATCTCTGTCAAAAACAAATGTTTATAACAATTTAAAACTCTAATCACACTTAATGTTCCTTCCAGTATGAAATATATGAACAGTTTAAATGATCTTTCAATTCTGCTTGAATCTAGATTATTTTCCACACCTCTGTTAATTATGAAGTGGGTTCTACCATATGTCACATTTGAATAATGGGCTAAGTAGTTGACATATAAGTTGGAGAGTGGTAAACAAAATCTTTGTCGTACATCAAATGTAATCTTTCCAACAATTACAGTATCGGTTAGACTTTGGAAAGATTAAGTCCAATGAAGAAATATACTCCTTAGCTTTTAATGATTGTAGCAGACAGATACCATAGCTTTAAATTGCTTTATAAAGTCTGGATTCATTTTTATAATCAATGCTGTAGCTAAACATTCATCATTATGAAGACAACCCTTGTAAGTCATACACATATTTCTGTCTCCCTATGACAGACATTGATTTAGAAAGGAAAGACGAGATCCAACCACCAGGAAACAGCTGGTCTTCTTAGATAAGGAAATCACTGAACTGGCTTTTAATATTGTAACAAAAAAAAGAAGAGAAAGGAGAAAAAGAGAGATTTACTATATAGGAACAGACAACAAAATCTGAACTACCTAGATGAGGCGACACAATTTGTAATTCACAGAACATAACTTAATTATCACATTTCTTGATAGCTGGCTGTAAACTACAGACTTGCTTCTCTCCCTGAACAGAACTGTCCGCCTTGCCACTGAAAACAAAATAAGATGCTCTGAGAAAAATCAGCTTACGTGAAAGGGTTAAAAGAGAACCACTGAAACGCTGAGATCTAATGACGCTGCAGTGCCTGACAGGTCACTCTCAAAAGTGCAGGTACCACTAAAAACTTGAAGAAAGCTAAATTACCCAGGAAAATGCTGTATTACCCTCTTAAATTAATGGGGATATGTTGCATAATGATGAAATACATACGGATGCGTAAAGCTATAAGAATTTATGAGAGTGTCCCAAGATAATTAGTGATGTAGAACTGTTTGCCCAAACTTCAGAAGTTTTCAGAATGAAAGTACATTTTACTTTGGTTGCCAGAAATGCGCCCCTTTTAAGAAATTTAAATCAGATTCTTCTTTTTTCCCAGTTGCCTTAGTAAAAGTCTCTACCGGAACCTGCACAATATCAAGATGAAAAGAAAAAATGATATCATTGCTTCTATATTCGCAGCTAAGAGTTGCCTTGGAAAAGGAAAACTTGCATTAATGGAAGATCATTTCAAGTTGCTCAGCTTGTTTTAACAACATTTTCCTTCGGTCAACAGGGAAAAGCTGGTCAGTGTGGAATAGCTTCTCTTTTTTAAATTTCTGAAAGATTCTGAAGCCCTGAGAAAGGAGGTACCCATGCAGATGGCAGGAGACCTGGGATGCTTCTAATTAGTGCATCAATGCTTTTCCCACTGCACGAACCACCAGAATGCAGTGCTCGTGTGCACAGGGAGTTGCACCCCACATCATGCTCTTTATTCTCCTGGTACGTTGTGTTTTCTTACAAGTGAAAGTGCTTTTAGACCGGGTACTTCCAGAATTACATGGGCCACTTGCTAATTTCCAATTAGCCTAACTCCTGCATGGACAAAGTCACTGGCGCAGATAATATAAGAGATAATCCCCAAATCCTTGTTTGGGAAGGTTAAAAGGTATCATATGACTTTTAAAAAAAATCAGTTTTACTTTCTAATGGTATTTACCTTTCTCTAATACAACAGGTATGCTTTTCAAGGGTACATATCAATGGTAACCTCTGCATATTTCAGTGGTGAAGGAAACCTGCTTAGTATTAAAAATTAATAATAATAAATGTTAGCAATAAACACAAATGGCTAATAACTGATCTTTAGGGAGAATTATACATGGGCAATCTACCATTACGTTTTATTGAAAACATTAGAATGCATTATTAGGTATAGAGTAGTCATGAAATTATCCATAATCCTACCAGGCAAATACAATTACCATATTTGCATTTAAAATTGCAGATCATCTTCTGTGTGCAGTCTTAATTTTTATATTTGCTACAGAGAGAGAGAGAGAGAGAGAGAGAGAGAGAGAGAGAGAGAGAGAGAGACTGAGTTGAAAGAGACTAGGGTAGGTAATAAGAAGAAACAAAGCAAAAATAGTCATAGACAGATGTCAGAGGGAGACAGAGAAAGAAAGGGATGAAGGAGAAAAGAAAATCAAGAGGGTGATTAAAAAGAAGATGGAGCAAGATATAGAGACTGTTGGTTAGAGACAGGATTAAAAGAAAAATAAAGGAAATAAGAATCAAATGAAATTCCCCTAAATAGGCTATAAAAAGTCTCTCAGAGCCAGTGAGATAGCTCAGCAGTCTAAGCACCTGCACATATATATGCCTAAGCAGGTGCTTAGGCTAGAACGTCCTCTTCACTCTTCACTAGCTCAGTTCTTCTATACTGCCTGGAGCATGACCTCAACCTCAAGGTCACAGCACTGAGTGCCTGCACCGCCAACCACAGCTAAGTCTGTAAGCCAAATGGAGGAGAGAAAAAGTAGAAACAGTAAGAGTCCAGTTGCTGCATGTATATACGCACCAGTTCTCCATAGTGAACACATTTATTACATATCACAAACATAACTGACATAAAAGGGAGGACACAAAAGAGGAAGACAAGCACCACAGAGAAGACGTGGCTCCCAGTTAGGTCAGCTCCTTTATTTTCCTGAGATTTCTGCTAAGTTCCTCTTGTAGCCCCGTGACAGCACAGGGTCTCAAGACCTTGCATAGTTGCAAAGCAGACTGGGGGTTGTAGTCTAAAACTGTGCTGTCACCTTTGGTGTTCAGTTACTGCAGAGCAATGGGAGCACCAAAGGTCAACTTCTTCCACCCTCCAATTTCTGCAGCCAGCAGCGGTATCACCTGCACTAGAAGACAGCAACTAGAATACATCAATCTGGACCCAAGTGCTTCTGACGGAATCCTAGCCTTGCCCCATCAGAGTCCCGTGGCCTTGCATAAGACTCTGAGTTCAGTTATCACGAAGATGGAATGAACAAATACATGCGAATCACTTGCAACAGTGCAGCGGCACAATAAATACTTCAGACTTGTTAATTGGTCATTTTATTTTCAACTGTTCATTCATTCTAAAAATAATAGTCGATTCCTGGAATTCTAGCATCTTAAATATAAGTGCAGCGGCAACTTAGATTTTTTATTTCTTTTAATAGAGCTCAACTGTGTTGGTCTAGCTGATAAGAATCCTCTAAAAGTTCCTTGACATTCAAAAGTTGACAATTTTTTATATTCTTGCCAGTAATAACGTTATATGACCCTGCGATCTCCCTGTCTTTGTCATTGGAGAGATCAGGTAGTGTTACACTGCTCTTTAATATCCAAAACTAATGCAACTTTTATTTCATGTTGCTGAGACTTTTCTTTAAAATGTCAAACTCACTTCTGTGTAATTGAGTTTGGGTCTAGTGGGAATGATACTCAGGAGTAGGGAAAAGAAGGAAATAAAAAGGTTAAGCAATGTTAACAAGTGCTGAACAACCGAACAATTCTTATGTGCTGTGAGCCTTCGACCAAGACCCTTCCTGGGGCCTTTTGCCTCTGGCTGTGACGTCAGAGCACTGCACATGTCTGGGTGCATTCTGACATCAGGAATTCGCTTCTCAAATTGGTTTACGCAGATGACTTGGAGAGATCCTACAGTATTCTCATTCCAACCACAAGAGAATCTCTGGTTTAGAAGAGAGAGACAACTAGTCCAAAATTTCAAAACGGTGAGTCTCTAAATCTAGACACAAACTCCATACAGCCTCTTCAAATCTCTCCCACCTTATTTCGAACTTTATTGATTCCATTAAATTCCTGAAAATGGTTCTGAAAGGGACTGAGCCGCCTCTGAGAGGCAGCAGCCAGCGCGGGGCAACCTTATCTCTGGCTGAGGGACGTGAGCTTACTCCTTTCTAATGGCCTACAGGGAACAGGTTATTTTTGTCAGCTTGTGAGGTGACAGATTAATCTTTCTGTTTGCTGAACAGTTTCACCCAATAGCGCAGTGGGTAGTGGCTGCTGTGTGTTGATTTTCATGTGGGGATTGTAAGGGTTATCTGGGGGAGGGGCGGGATGGTTTCGTTTTGGCTCCAGGAACAGGATTTTATTGTTGTGTGGATGGGGAGGTGGTTGGCAGTGCTCAGGACAGGGAGGTATGAAGCAGATAGTGGAGAGGCTGGCGGGACATCTGAAGCTTTCCAGCTGAAGGCAGCACTTTTAAGTCTTTCTCACAGAAACTGGCATCAGGTCTGGCAGCAGACCTGCACAACTACAGGCGGTGGCAACACACTTTACAGAAGAAGGCACACACAAAGAATACTCTGCTAATCAAGCCTCCAGGGGAAAGGATTCACTGATTAGGAAGTGTGGGGACATCACAGGCTCCTCTACTCAACAGTTCTGTATCCCAGCCTTCTGTGTTACACCCGGCATATAAACGCTGCAGACTGGCTTTCCAATTAGCATTTGGTATTGGTTCTGGGGATTGAATCCAGGGCTTGCACACTCAACTACAGCCCCAGCCCTTTTGGGGGAAAAAATGATTGTTTATTTTGACACCGAGTCTCTCTAAATCACTTAGTTGCCCAGGCTGGGCTTGAACTTGAAAGCCTACTGCTCGGCCTCCTAGAGCACTGGGAATGCAGGTGTGCGCACCACGTGCAGCTGCCATGAGTCTTTCAAAGAACAGAAGCATACTGGGCTCAGGAACGTTAGAGCCCTGGGCCTCCCCAGTCGCATGGCTCCTGGGCTCCATGTGGTTAAAATCCAGACAGCACTAACAACACATGTAGACTTCTGTGTAGGAAAAGGGCATATCCAGAAGTGCCAGGCAGACAGGTACTGAGCTTTGGTGACCAGGATCATCCGTTGTAATTGCTCTAAACAAGTGGGCATACTGGGCAGGGAAGATGAAAGGGTTAATAAAGGGAATCTGGCAGGACAGCTCCCTTGCATTTTGAAATAACAATAAAATTCCAATAAGAATAATCAATGTTGTATGTGCACGCATAGTGCCAGCCCCTATTCTAAATGTGTTGGGTGTCATTACCCTGTGGGTCATGAACCCACAGCATCCATGATCATAACCACTCCCTAGCAGGTAAGGACCCCATACAGTCAAGTAAGTTGCCCTAGGTGACACAACTGAGAGCAAGAGACATTTGAACCAACCACAAATGCAACTGGTGAAGTCACACGTCAAGCGTAGTGGGAGAGCTCGGCCCCACCGATCTCTCCAGCAATGATGGGGATGTGGTTGCACCTTCTCTTTTCCCCTATCACCTTGGGCTCCACTTTCACTCTTTTTTGCTGAATGATTTGTTTGTAGATTTTCTTCCAATCCCATGTATGTTGTCCTCATTGGGTAGTATAATACTAGAGATTTGCCTCAAGGCATTTGATATTAATACAATTCCTAGAATTAAAACTCCAAGTTTTAAGGAAATTGTCAAGCAAACAGGAGACTTCCAAGCCAAATCAACTGTTTAACTCCATTGTACTTGAGATTAGGAAGCATAACTAAAAAGCGGCATCCCCAACCTGGTAATAAAGTTGGGGAGAATTTAGTCATTGTACTGTTTACTGTGTGAACTTCAACTCAGATGGAATGAACACCTTCCATTCATCCCAGACTGGTACCCACCTACCGTTTCAGGGAGTCCTGGTCCACCCATTGGTACCACCATTCTGGGATGTGAAAGCATTTCTACTTGGCACCCTGATGACAACTACCATTTACTAATCAGAGCAGTTCGTGGGGTGGCAGGTTCCTGAGTGCAGAGCAGAAAACCTATGGACAGAATGCGGGGTTGGAGTTGTTGAGAGCCCTGTGTCAATCTCCTCCATATTTCTAGAGCTGGAAAAAACATTGCTCAAGTAATGTTTAATAGTAGCATTTAAAAAACCAAGGGTAGAAAAATATTTCTCGGGCGGGGGAGATGGCTCATGGGTGTAAGCGCCTGCCTGGCAAGCACAAGGATCCAGGTTTGATCCCCAGTTCCACATGCCATGCTGCGGTATGAGCCACCTAAACCAGGCATGCTGGCTCACACCTGTAATCCCAGCTCTGGGGAGGCTGAGATGGGAGGATCACTACAAGTCTGAGCTGCATAGTGAGACCCTGTACCAATAAGTAAGTGAATAAAAGATTTGTAAAAATTAAATAAAAAAGAAAAATATTTCTCTCCCTAAATAAATTAGCAGAATCTGTAAACCCAGGAACTTTTTCTCCAACAAACAAAACAAGATACAATGTAGCCCACATAAGAGGATTAAGAAAGGAAACTGTGAATTTGTGCTGGTCACAACTAGCTCTTGGGAAAGGGAAAGTTCTGGAAAGAAAAGATGAGTACAACTTCAAAGTAACTGGAGGCCTCAGATGCTACCTGCCTGTGGGCTTAAATAGAATCACATGAGGCAGGTTAGCAGCCTCCTCCAGATCACCTTGTAGTGGCCTGACACCTTTGATAGCAGCAGCTCTTATTCATTCATTCATTCATTCATTCATTCAAAAATAGTTACCAGGATCCACTCTAAGTCATGTGTTGCTCTGGGTCCTCTTGCTGTGTCACAAAACAAAATAGTCAAAATCTCCTGTATGAGTAAGAGAAAAAAAAAAAAAGCCAGATTATAATCAAACATACAAATCATGTAATAGTTTGAGAAAGTGGTAAGTGCTCCAAGAAGTGGGAAAGCTAGGTTATAACAACACTTCGGATCTGACTACAGGTTTTGAGGGAGGGCGCTTATGTTACAGGAAAACACTTAAACTTCAATATTTTGCTTTCCGTTCTGAAAATGATCATAATTTCTATGCTCAGACGTCAACCACTCGCTAGCCTCTTACTTTTCCTTCACTTCTATTCTCTCCCTTATCTGTTTCCTTCCAGATGTCCCATTTCTATTTATTATACATTTAAATGAGTTTAGCTGTCTTTTGTTTCCACCCTCCTGTCCATCAGGGCTCCCAGGATTAACCTTCCGCCCTACTTGTGTTTAGCAAGTTATTTTCCTTACACAGCCTGGAAATGGATCGCAAACCATCAAACCACCATGAGTCTATCTTTCATCTTGCTTCTTCTCCTAGCATTTCTCTATCCCACTTGGTTCTTAAGGTCTGTTTGGAGCCATTGTGTTTTCTCTGAATGCCCAGCTGGAATAAGCCCCTTCCTTCCTGTGGTCCGGTCTGCATGGTGACTTCTTCACTCAACCAGCAAGCACTTTGACTAATGATACCTCACACAGAATGTGGGAAAGATGCCCATATGCGGTGCCTTTGGTTGTTGTTGTTTGTTTGCCTCAGCTTTTTTTTTTTTTTTTTTTTTTTTGCAAAGGCCATATGCATCCTGGAACAAACTGTATATGTAGTTATCTGAGGGAGAAAATGCCTTTCTTTTACAGAAAAAGCTTCATTTTAAGAAGAACTATTAGCAAACACAGCAGTTTAGAGTGTAAAAAAGTAATTTTAGTTGCAGGTACTAAAGGGTAACACACCGCTTCTCTTTTGCTGATCACTGGAAATGCCCCAATCATTAGGCTCTCGGCAGTGACTAATGGTCTAAGACAACGGGGTTTGTCAAATGAGTGCTTCATAGCTCAGTGACTCTTGGAATACAGGCTGGACCATTCAGGTATTTAAGTGTTATCCAAGGCCTCTTCAATTGAGCAAATGGGTCTATAATAATTAAAATACTGTAAACACGGTGAGACAGCACTTGAGTTTGCAAAGAGATCCTCTTTATTCCCGCAGTAAGGAAATGAGCTGTTCCCTCGTTAGGAATACACGTTTATATTCAGAAGCATCCTGACAGGTTGTGGAAAGGCTTCTTTGTGGCACAGGGCTCCTTGACTGTCCCCCTTCTGCAGTTCCTCAGCAGTGTCCGTGATGAGGCCAGGACAATGCCTTTTGGTGGCTATTCCACTTTGCTCAGAGTAATTGTCATTGCTGTCTCTTCTGAAGAGAGTAGCAGAGGAAGCAATCTTAGCTATCTTAATTCTGGCAGCATATACTCCTTGAGGGGAAACTTCTATTGCTTTAGAAAAAAATTAAAGAACAAAAGTTATATTATTAATTATAGCTCTGAAATACTGTTCGTTGACCTTTTGCTAAGGGGATATGAGAATGCTGAACCAAAGTATAGCCAAATGGCACCACGAAGAGGCCAGGCAGTGAGGTCAGGGAGTAGCTTGTTGAAGTTTAATTAGTTGCAGCACTGAGGTCTGAGAGAAACTACCTGAGTAACCACAATAAATTGGCTGGCAGGAAATAGGAGAAAAACAACCTTCTAGGGACTCTTTCAAGAAGATACAACCTAATAGGGATGTGGTTGATTTCTGATTGACTGTTTGGGGAATGGCATCTCTTTAGGGACAGGGTTTGTGTCTTTCTTCATTAATTCTAGAGTTCAACTAGCCTAGGGTGGTTACCCAATAAAGATTTGAACCATTCATAGAATCAGAGAGTAAGGGATGTTCAGGAGGCTGCCTGCCCTTATTTCTAGGAAGGACCTAACTCACAAAATTACAAATGCTAAAAGGTAGACTCTTCCCTCTTTTTCTTTCCCTCAGAAGATTCCGGAACAAGGCATTCCAACAATATGGTTTAAGGCAAGTTCTCCCTAATATATTTCATTATGATTGCTCTTAACCTGTCAAATGTTGGAGCAGCTGCTTAAAATCATTCAAATAGCATCACTTGGTTCCCATGAAGATGGTGATTAAGGTCTTCCTCTCCCTAGGCTTCTCAGCCCGAGAGAAAAACCCAGATCTTTAGCATTCTTCATAAGACTATTCCCCAAACCATTAATAACGTCTTTAAAATGATGCCTTAGAGGTTTCCTCCAATCCTCCAACACCCTTTGCCTATTAGATTTATGCTTGCAAGAGCAGCAGTCTTTAGACATGCTTCCCTTCTTGCTTTTCACAGAATCCTTCCTCCAGAGAACCATTCTTCTTGTCCTTCACAGTGACTCTGCCAGTGTCCTGGGGATTTAAGGAGTTGCTGGGACACAGGACATTCTATGCTAAGAACAGAAGAGCCACAAGCTAATGGGAAGAACTGGTCGCCTTACAAATCAAACCCCAGACTGCTCTGCTGGGTCAGTGGAGCCCTAGAGCCTTCTTACTATTCCCCAATGTGGAGCCTTTATGAATCATGCCTCTGAGCTCCAGAGACTGCACGGAACTCAGACTGAGGACAGTGCTCCAGGGCTACCCAGCAGACTGTTAAGTACAGAGCAGTTTTCAGGACAGCAGCATTGCTACAGAGACAAGATAGTTCCTTGTTGCATGGAGCTGCCGTACGTACTGTAGGTGGTTTGGCAGTAGCCTTGGTCTCTGTTCACCTCATACCAGTAGCATTGTTCCCACTGGGACATCCTCCAAACATCTCTGACTCTGTCAAGTCTCCCCACTCCCTGTGCTCTTGAGAACCATTGACACACAGTGATGATCTTCTCCTCTTTTCCTGGGAGCAATGCAATCCACTAGGTAGGACATGAAATCAAGGGAGTGGAGCATGGAAGCATTGGAAGAAGCCAAAGAAGTAAAGATAAATGGAGTAGGGTACGATAAGACAGAGTGGAATGAAATGGGCTAGATGAGCTAGGATACAGGATGAAACTTCATGTATTATTATATATAAACCACTGATACATATATATATATATATATATTTTTCCAGGTCACAATGTAAAAGTATTCTTATTAAAAGAGCCTGGACGGTGGTGAAGGAAAGCAAGAGACAGGAAAAGGAATATTGTGGGACTGTCCTGCTTCAAGGTTGTGTGTGGTGAGATTTTTGGACTTATGTGCAAACAT
>NW_004524580.1:25763670-25767855 GCF_000260255.1 Octodon degus | reverse complement strand
CTAATGGTGTTTGTAAATAGGATCACAAGTCCGCATCTTGTACAGCAATTAACCACTAAGAAGAATATATGCAGTGTATTATTTGTTGAAAAATAAAAACAAAATAATAAAAACCAAAAAAAAAAATAAAAATAAAAGAGCCTGGAAACCCTATGCCTCTCCCTGACTATCCTGTTGGCATGTATTAATCCACACTAGGACACTTTATGCCCTGTCCACCCCACCTCAACTTTGATATCCAGTCAAAGTCAGTCCCAGCAGTAGCTTCTCTTCACAAAGTTGGGAGGTCCCCAAACGCGTCACCCCCAAACCTCCACTTACTTGTTTGTATCTATTTTACACAGTTTCTCGACCTCACCTCATACTTGATGTGAGCGCTGGAAACCAGGTGTCACTGGTGAGTCCAGCATGAGCACCCTTCTCTACTGTTAGAGTCACTAGCTCTCAATGGAGGCTCGTGGTAGATTCCTTTCAGGGTGGAAGTTCCCCCTAACTGGAAGTGCTGCTCCTCTGTCCCCTCACGTTCTGAGCTCAGGTCCACGCCATTTCTCACTCTGAACTCTTCCCCACCTCTCTCTGAGCTGGTTGCTGCTGAGGGGTGCTGGTTCTTCCAGGATGGTTTGCTTTAAATCAAATTCACTCCACACTTAGCTGACTTTTCTGGATTATGCATGGACCACACCTCGCCGACACAGTGGTCATAAACCAAGGCCCAGGGGACCCTGACAGAGTGCCTATTAAAGAAATAACTGACAGTTTGGTCTTCTAGGAGCTGTGAGGACTGCCGACTGGGTATATTTGTAGGCCTTGCTCAGGAATCAGAGGGGCCATTAGAAAGAAATTATAGTGGGTTTGATTTTTAGTGGAAATAAACCTTGCCAGAAGCTCATCAAAGATCATTTGTCTTGGTCCTCCATTCACTTACGGTCACGAAGTAAAAGTCAGAAGAATGGAAGGATTTGTGTTCCGCAAAGGATGCTGAGCATAATCAGCCTGGGCTGGTGTAACCTCAAGGCCAGAGCACGGGAATTCTCCAGAGCAATTTCCCTGTAGTATATCTTTCTGATCAACTCTCAGGTGAATATGGGTTTGGGAGCCCCCAGGACTCAGGGACCCCATCCCTTCTCATTTGCAGTCTCCCTGTGGGTGTTCTGAGTACAGCTGTGTAGCTCTAAGTGCATTTGTAGGGGTTCTACCCCCAGCACTTCAGAATGTGACTGCTTTTTTAGAAATAAGGTCTTTAGAGAAGTCATCAGCTCAAATGAAGTCATTACAGTGGGCCTAATGCCACATGACTGGTGTCAGCATGAAGGGGACTCTAAGGACATACAACACAGAGGAAGGATGCCATCAAAGCACCAGACTAAGCTGCTGTGGCCCAGGAATAACCAGAATCTAAGAGAGCCACCAGGAATGGACCCTTCTCGGGCCTTCAGAGAGAGTGGGGCCATGCTGATGCTGTCATTTCAGATTTCTAGCTCCAGAACTGTGAGAAAATCCATTCTATTATTCAAGTCGGGCAGTTCATGGTACTTTGTTATGGAAGCTTTAGCCAGCCAATTCATTGGGAATAGAATTACTCCTTCCCCAAGAGGCACAAATATAGACATACTACACACACACACACCACACAAACCCATACGCACCCCACACACACACATACCTTAGCATTTTCATTTTTCTTGGTTGCTAACTAACTTTACTGCTAAAAGATCTCATCAGCAGCATTTATTGCAGACCTGCTGAAACCAGAATTTCCATAAATTGGATCCAGGAGCTTTTTTTATCTTTTAAAAAAACATGTTTTAATATTTAGAACTTCATTGAGGTGTAAGAACCACTGCTTTACATCCTGGTGCCTTTCAATTGGATTTCCACTGGCTGGGAAAAGAGAAAAGAATAAAGTTCCCAAATCAAGCATCCCAGGCCCAGACATCATGGCGACATGCCCACAGGAGGATTCCTGACTTGCCTGGGTGTGAGAGTTAATGACCATAACAGCAAAGTTGGATAAGCATTTTGAGCTCTGTTTTAAGGAAGAAGGTGGCAATAGAAATGAATAAAAGAAGAAAGAAGAGGGATACTAAATCCAATTAGAACTCTATTATATCCTTGACACACAGCCTACTTTGAATTTCTAGGGGCACAATCAAGATCACTTAATAGAGTGAGATTTCCATTTGAGGTTGGGAATTGAAGAACTCAAAAATGATAACACAGTACTCACACCAGGACCAGGCAACACCACAGATGCGGGCTTCCCAGGCTACAGGCGAATTTCCATCCCAGCCTGAGGAAGGCATGGCAACCCAGGCTTCAGATCAGATCTAATGCCAGTCTCTGGATTAAGGATAAAGAAGGCAATGTTTGCTGGCGTGAAACTCTTAACCACACTTAAATCTCCTACCCACGGAGCTGAGTTGTGAGAGGTTACTGTTTACGCCTGGGGTGCTATTCAAAGTTAGGCGCCCTGTGGCTGCTGGATAAATACGGGTTGACTGTCTGATTTGACCCCACCATGAAAGCTGAGCGCCGCTGTATTTTCTATAATCATGTCAGATACATAGAACCAAAGAAGCGCCAGGGTAGGAGACTTCTCCCATCTCTATTTCTCTGCCAGAACTCCCCGTGCTGCTTATAAATATGCTGATCAAAACCTAAATCAAAGCGAAGACACATTTCCATATTCCTGTTTCCTTTATGATCAGAGAATGGATCAAAGGGAAAACCCATCTCCACATTCCTGTTTATCTTTTCATTCCTGATTTAGAGGTCAGAGAGGACTCACAGGTGGGAAGAGAACACACAATATTAAACTCATTTAGGGATAGCGGCCTGTATGAATTTGAGGCACAAGTCTTTCCAGGTTTTTCTCCCCCAGCTGCATTTACAGAGATAGAAACATGTCTTAATTTTCTTACCTAGTATGTTCTGTCTCATTCAAAGGGAGTAATAACCATTTTCAGTTTAACATTTGAAATGAATAGAAGTATTACAGGCTTTAATGTAGGCATGGCAATCTATTACATTTTGGTCTTACTGTTTAATTTAAAAATAATATTTAAGATTTCAATTGTACCTTGGATATAGCTAAGAGATGAAAATGAATGTGCCCCTTTTAATTAAGAATGATCTAAGATCTATCTCACAGCCAACTCACTCTCTTGGTTGTTTAATTGATGAGGGGGAGGTTAAGTTTGAAAATTTTAAGTGTTGACTTTTCTCCCAATATTTTCATGTTACTTCTTTCTGTTTTAGTTTTACAGATCCAGAATTAAGAACCCCCACTATGAACATGGCTAATTTTCCTAACAACTTAATGTGAATTAAAGAAATTAAAGTATGCTGCTGTATTTGTTTGAAGAGCTTACCTAAGATTATAATATTAGCGATTCTGCTTTCCTTCAGTGGAAGTGCTATTGACCCTAAAACAATCTTATTACACATTTTAAAAGAAAGTGCCTGTGCAGAAAATAAAGAGGCTATTTTATTTCACAGTTTCAATTAGACAAAGGATTCAGAATAAATTTTAATATATTAAGCAACTTGATTCTAGTAAGGATTTATTGACTACATTGAAATGAAATAGTTTCTTAATACCTAAAAAGTAATCATACATTTTGTTATTAGAGGGGTTACTAAACACGCATTCCATAATAAAGGATGGAAAAAGAAAGGAATTAAAAGTAAAGGGAGGGAGGGAGGGAAGGAGAAAGGAAAAAAGGAAGGAAGGAAGGAGGAAGAGAGGAAAGAAAGAAGGGAGGGGAGAGCAGGGAGAAAGGGAGGGAGGGAGGAAGGCAAGCAGGAAGGAACACACATAAGTTCCCTCTTAGATTTATAAGAACCCCCTGCTGCAGTCTAGAGACACCATGATTTCCTAACGCTCATGCCTTGGAGAGTGAGCTTCTTAAATCAGATGGCATCTGAGAGCCTTCTCAGTTCTTCCATTCTACTACACTGTATAATAAAATCAGTACCAGAGTGTTTTATAAAAGGCCCTTACAGATATTCAGTGCTAGGGATTTTGTACTCTTTTTAAAAAATTTTATTTTATTGTTAAAATTTTATTTTAAAGACAAGATCTCAAAACAAGATAATAGGAGGGTAACAATGGTTAATACATTGTACACTGTTATCTTTAAATTAGTTACTAGGATTATAAGATGTTGCCATTTAATTGTCCAA
>NW_004524580.1:25756181-25763570 GCF_000260255.1 Octodon degus | reverse complement strand
TTTCCTTTTCCCTTCCTTTTTTTCTCCTTTCCCTCATCCCAGTTTCTCTTCTCTTTTGAACAATTCCTTCCCATTTTACAACAACCATTGCACATTTTGGGTCCTATTTACTCTTTCAGCTTCTTACACTGAGGAGACAATAAGAGGTTTACACATGTGTGTCTGATTCATTTCATTTACGAGTATGGACTGGAGATGCATCCATTTACCTATCAAAGTCTCCAGCAGGGGATTTCGCCTTTGAAAGCCAGCATTTCTTGAGCTCTCCTCCATTTATTTTGTGGTGGTAAAAACTATCTCCAATTTTCATGAGGAGTTTTTATGACTCTCCTGTGGGTACATGGGAAAAAGTGACACGCTGTGTGGCATGATGGGTTCAATGCTGCATCATGCACTAATTCTAGAGAGAACGCTCTTACCCCAAGTTGCTTCGCAGCTCAGCACATGAAGCCTTAGTGCTGAGTGGCCCCCGCGAAGGCCCAGGAGCCTCCCTTTCTTCTCATCCCTGCCTTCTCCACACAGCAGCAGCATAGTAAGCTCTTGGGTCCCTCCCCTCCACTTCTCTTTGTCTTGGGAAAGTGTCTTGCTTGAATCTCTCCCTTCATTCACATTCCAGCACTAGTGGTAGTATCATCTCATCCTTGGTATGGTCCCTTGGGAACACACACACACACACACACACACACACACAAACACACACACACACACCCTATTTATTTTTATGCTTTTATTGAAGTGTGACTTCTATATAGTAAAGTATACAGCTTGATGAATGTCAGCTAGCTAGCACACTGTAAAGTGCAGAGACTCAAGAATCAACACATTCACTTGCTGGTATAACCACAAGACAAATAAGACCGAGAGCACATGCTGTGTCCCAGAAGATAGCCTGACAACATTCCCCAACCTTTGTGGAATGGTTTTCCCAACACCTGTATGCACTACAGAAATCACCTTTTCCACCCAACATTTGGCCACCTCATGGCCTGCATTGTCTCCCTCTCCCACAGCTCCTCCTTGTTGTCACCTGGTAGCTGGCTCAGCCCTGGCAGTTCTGCCCCAATCCCCTCAGTCCTTTCTGCACAGAGCAGACCCTGTGCTGAGCATGGTGGCAACAGCAGGCACCACATGGCTGGGCAGCCAGTCTCTGCCGATCCAACACCTACCGTGCCAGAAAGCCTTTCTGGTCATTCCACGGCCTCCTACTTATTCAGTGCCTGCTGTATGTGACCCCACAGGTCTCTTGTAGAAGAATGGGAGCAATCGCTATTCTCTTTTCTGCAATTCAGGAAAAGCTGGCACAGGTGAGAACTATAAGACCGCAGGCACAATTCTAGACCGTAACATAAGGCTTTTTCTTCCTTTTATGGATAAGGTGCACTAAAGTTATATGCTGTTATGGTATTGCACAGCGAGTGCAGCAGCCCGGAGAAGACACAGGGAGGGGACCAGCGTGGCTAGGGTATGTGTGTGGAGGGAGAGAGGGAGGAAAGAACAGCAGCAATGGAAGCCAGAGAATCAGTGTCTGTCTGTCTGTCTGTCTGTCTGTCTGTCTCTCTCTCTCTCTCTCTCTCTCTCTCTCTCTCTCTGTTGTCAGAAAGCCGTATTTCAGGACCATTGTAGGGACTATTTCTCAAATAAGTTGTGTGTTTCCTGAGAGCAGAAAACATTTTTAAAATTTTCTATATTTCTTCACTATTTCTGTGAGATTCCAAAAATATTATACCAAAAAGCAAGTATACGGTCCCTTACAACAGAGGGTCCATGACACGAAGTCTCCCCTCACCAATACTAACATGTCTCAGGACCCTAAAGAACTAATTATTCTTCAAAGAGTTTTTATGTATCTCCTCCCAGTTTTTCCAGCTGCATTCAGAGTGGCAATCATTCAATCATGCATCAAAATCCATTAAAGTCTGGCATTCTTCCCTATGGAAAATTTTGGTTACCGTCTAGCAACAACTGTGCATAATGATAAAAGCAGCACACATCGACAAGCATGGTGACACTGCAACTGTGTGATGCCATTGACCAAACATCTTCTTCAGCGCCATTAACAGCCTAACTGTAGACTATGGGAGCAAATCAATTAGTGTGATTTGCCAACAACTGCCAACAAGCAATGATGGTACAAACAAAACAATATGTGTCTTGAATGCTAACACATCAGCAACTCTTAAGTAATCCAAGAGACACAAACTATTCATTAATTTACATAATATGCACATATTGAGAATATACTGTATGCCAAAGTTGAGAACACAACATTGAGCAAAAAGAAGCAAAGACACAGTGGAAAATTCCAGCAATCAAATTGCCCCGTGGTTGACACCATGACTAGTATCGAGAACAAAAGACCCAAGGATGAGGAGAGGATACTGGAGAGAACTGTGACCAGGTGGGTGAAGGTTTAGCTGAGAAAGTAAGGCTGGAGCTGCAATGTAAAAGAAAATTGCATGATTAGTCAGAAAAATTGGAAGATCAGTGCTCTGGAGAGAGACGATATTCTTCACAAAGGCTTCTTGGTAGAAAGAGTGTTGGCAAGACAGAGAGATGTCTGATGGGACTGAGGTCTTCTGGCAAAATGCATTCAAAGCAACTGAAGAGAAAAGCTTAGGCATCACAAGGAGGATCCAGGAAGTAGCTGCTAGAGAGAAATCTGTTGGACAGAAGTGGGGATGGCTTTTCTATGCAGTGTTTCACCTCTCACCCTTTCCCAGGCGAGAACGGCCAGGTCTGCAGCCTCAGAAACTGAGTTGTTTTGCATAGCAGACATGCTAGATCAGCTGCCTCATTTCTTTGGGGACTCATGAAGTGAGCTTCAAGAAATGAACGAGGAGCAAGGTACCCCTTGGAGAGAATGTGAGCTGTTGAGATGAGAGGGGAGAGAGGGATGGTGCAAAGGTGGAGCTTGTCACCGCAGGAGCCAGGTCTGCGGATAAGATCTCCTTCCTTATTCCATACCAAACACCAAGATACTGCAGTGTCTATTGTGCTCTTAAGAGATGGCAAAATATTATTTCTTTTGAAAGGTATATAATCAGGTCTATTATTATGACTATTTCTTACTGCTAAAATTAATATTTTGAAGAAAATAGCAGTAATTTAAATAAAAAGCTCTACTGAAGGAGTTTTGTGCACCTTATGGAGTCCTGGATTATTTGAATATTACTACTTTTTGCTAATGGACAATCACTTTTATTTGGCTTACAAAACATGCAGCAATCAATGTGAGAACTACTTAGCTATCTCAGCCTAGAAGTTTTTTTCTGTGTGATGAGTCTGAGACCCCGATGATATTTATTCATTACATTTTTAATGATATATCAGGTTACCATGGCAATTCTTGTTCCCTGGAAACTTCTTCCTTACAACACACATTTATTGTGTGCCGCATTAACAGACTGATCCTATTGTTTGAGCTGTCTCATTAGCTCCAGTAATCTCCAGCTATTTCAAAATGTTAAGCAATAACAATCTATAAAAAATAGTTATTTAAAATTAGCATGTATTTAAGGAAACAGCCTCTCTTCAAATGACCTTTCATCCGTAAGGTTTTTCTTGACTCTGCCGGATATATGTATTAAGTCTTAGCATACTTAAAGATTCATTGTCCAAGGCGATGGTTGCATATGTGTTCTTATATTTTGTTTTCATCAGTTATTTTTACATTGCTCTTGCATCCTCACATAGATTACGCTTTCTATAAATTAGAAACTTATGGGCTGGGCAACATTTCTGAAAAGTATGTTGAAATCATAGCCCCCAAACTACTTGGGATTGTGATCTGATTTCAAAATATGGTCTTCACAAATAACAGGATCCATTTAATGTGCGCATACAAAGGAGCACCCCAATGTTAAGTTGTGTCCTTATAAAATGAGATGAATCTGGACACAAGAGACAAACCTAGGTAGAGGGAAGACAATGGCACAATACAGAAAATGCGTGTGAGACATGCTGGCAAATGCAGAGGTCAGCGGGTGCTTCTATAAGCCAAGTAGCAGCAGGGATTGCTAGTAACATGCTAGACACCTGAGAAAGATGTGGAACAGATCTTCTTACACACCCCTCAGAAGCAACCAGCCCAGCCAACACCTTGTCTCAGACTTCTGGCATCTAGAAATGTGAAACAACATATTTTTGCTGGCTAAGCCACCAGGTTTGTGGCATTTTTGTTAACAGTCACCCTGAGAAACTAATAAGGCAAAACTAAGAATTTGTATTTCTGTTTCTAATGTTGTGACTTTTATTTTTATAAAGAAGTTAAACAGCTCTTTCAATTATGAATATGTTCACTTCTTCATTTACCTGTTCTGCAAATATTAACTGTCACATCCACTGAACGAGCTGCCGAGAGTGAGTAAGGTGGGAACACAAATGTTAAGGAGCGGCCCTTCCCCCATGTTTAGAGTCCCAAATTCTTTATAGTTTCTTGCTGCTGTGAGGGAGAATTTATGATCAGTGGTTTTCAAATATTTTCTCATTTAATCTCCAAAACAAACCAGCAAAAGTGAATATTTTTGCCCTCAAGCTTAAGGCCAAATCACTGATGTTCAAAAATTTAATGCACTACTAAAAATCACAAGAACAGGAAGTGCTAGAGATGTTGGACTCTGAATGCAGGCCATCCTGAGTGCTGGGAAGTTTTCTTCTGCTTCCTTCCATCTCATACAAGGTCCTGGGAGTACAGAAATATGAGTGACTTTGCCTGAGGAAGGCACATGGTCAGAGACAGGAAGGAAGTCAAAGCAGTGCACTCTGTTGTTCAAGGAATGAAGACATAATTGGATGAATCAGCTGACAACTGATGGGAGAGATTATCTTTGGAACAGGCAATGATGAATAGAAATCTCAAGGGCAAAGAGAAAAACCATTTCAGATACTGCAAATACCTAGAAGATTTGCTTATCATAGATCTTTTTTTCAGGAACTTGAAACAAGAATGATGGTATGGAAGAAGAATCTAGAACCTGAGAAGACTAGATAGGTGGGGTTTTGATGCTCTGTACTTGGATTTTGTTTGGCAGAAAACAGGAGCTAGTAAAATAATTTATTTTTTTATTTTTTTCCATAATATTATTGAGAAACAAATAGCAAATAGACAGATTCAAACTAAATTGGTAGGACAGTTTCAATAATTAACACTTTGTATACATTCTTCCTAGTGGTTAATTGCTGTACAAGATGCGGACATGATATCATATTTACAAACACTATTAGAACAAATCTCTCATTTAATTAAGAGAATGCAACTATATATCTATCCTAACCATTTTGAATACACAGATAGACAATGGACATTCATCTGTATCCCCTTTTTTGTTAAGTTCTGTTATTTGAATATTATAGGTGTATTAACTCAGCAAAATACTCTAAAAGTCCAGTAATCCACAATACTTTTGGGTCTTCCACTTCACTGGCAATGTCAGAAATTGTTGACCTGAGTCCCCTACAGCTCAACATGACACCATGGCTTTACTTCTTATAATTCATTTTTATACTTTTCTGCTGAATGGTTAAGACCAAGGTAAAGCAGGACCTATGCAACAAGAGTTGTAACTTTTGGGTCTGATAAGGTCAGTGAAATCCCCTCAGGATTTATCCTGAGATCCTGTACCTCAGATTGTAGAACCTTTGTCAGTGTCAGCCATGTGGATGAGTCACGGCCATTGCTTGGCCAATGTGCTCTCTGTGAAAGCCTGAGAAAATGTTTTCTCTCCATGTGACTCTCCTTAGGTACACTCTACATCATTGATCACTTTCCTCTGTGGCCCCATAATCTCCTTGATCAGAAAATTTGGGACACCACTGAGTTACATGACGTTACAGTACAAGTTCTCATATGTCCTGAGTCTTAATTGACCTTGGAAGGCTAGGGCCAAAATGTTGGCTTTCATTGCGGCCCTCCTTTTTCTCTAATTTTGGTCTGCAAACTTAGGTTGTTTACCCTCCAGAAGAGAAGCTTATTCTTATTACCATGCAACCTAGGCTGTTAAGCTTAACCTCACTATCTGTCTGAATATCAAACATCTTAGGCATAACATGGAACAGGTATTTTTCATCAAGTATTGATGTGTTAAACTTTAAGTCACTACAGAATATGATAAAAAAAATTTAAAAATTAGAATGTATTTTTAAAATAGGCATAACAATTATATAATTCTTATGTTTGCACATAAGTCCAAAAATCTAACCATATATAACCTTGAAGCAGGTCAGTCCCACAACATTCATTTTCCTGTCTCTTGCCTTCATTCACCACCTTCTTTTTGAACAATCATCTACCCAAGAGACAGCAGAGCAGCAACTGGCACATCATGATAAGCAGCCCATATTCAGAAGACCAGAATGACAGGCATTCCAAGCATGAAACTACTATTACAGATTACCATCTTCAGTGCAGTTGCTTAGTTCACAGGTATCAGTATATATAGTTAGTCAGGGTGAGAGTCTTTCCATTTCACTGCTAGATTCAAAAATCTTCTGGAGACTCTCAGGATCATTGCCTTGTCCATCTTCTACATATAACTGTATGGCTTGTCAGTGTCATGTTTCCTAGCTCTTCTCCTTTCCCTCTCTTAGTTAGTTAGTTTTCAAGTTCCTGCTTTCCTTTTACTTGTATTATACCTTTCTATTTGTATTTCTTCTTTTGAGTTCTTACACTAGGGAAACTATATGATATTTACACATGTGTGTCTGGTTTATTTCACTTATGAGTATATGTTCAAGTAGCATCCACTTCAATACAAAGGCTTTGAGTTTATCATTCTTTATAGCTGAGCAATACTCCATTGTGTAAAAATACCACATCTTTTTCAACCATTCCTCAGGCAATGGATGGACTTCTTGGTTGTTTCCAAGATTTGGCTATCACAAACTGTGCTGCTATATACATAGGCACACATATTTCCCTATGATATGATGTTTTCAGATCCTCTGGGAAAATTCCTAGTACAGGAATAGCTGGTTTAAATGGGATATCCAGTCCAGCATTTCTAAGGAGTCTCCACAATGATTTCCATAACAGTTGCATGAGTCTAAATTCCCACCAGCAGTGGAAAAGGGTTCCTTTTTCCCCACAGCCTCTCCAACATTTGTTGTTGAGTGATTTCTTTATGATAGTCACTCTTTCTGGGGTGAGATGATATCTCAATGTTGTTTTAATTTGCATTTTGCAGATGGCTAGTGATGTGGAGGATTTTTTAATGTATTTATTCGCTTCTTTAATTTCATCCTCTGAGAAGTGTGTGTTCATCTCAGATGTTCGATTTTGTTTCCTAATCCACCATGCCAGTCTATTTCTCTTAATTGGTGAATTGAGTCCATTTACATTGATGGTTAGAATTGAGATGTATTGACTTACGATTGACATGTTATTTACCTGTT
>NW_004524580.1:25709320-25755661 GCF_000260255.1 Octodon degus | reverse complement strand
CTCACATTGTTCATCTTTGCATCATCTTGCAAGTGATGGATTATTTTTTCCTGCATCCTAGTTGCTTTTAAGAGATCCTTTCTTACCTTATCACTAGCTGGACCAGCATCTTCAAGATCTAAAACTCTGTCTTCACTTTTATTCAAACAGTTTTGCAAGCTTGTGATTGAAATTTTAACTTCCTCTATGTCTCTTTGACTCTGCTTCATGCGATCTATTTCTTTCCTGTATTGCTCATTCAAGGAATCTGTCATTTTTCTAATATCCTCTATTTTTTTTTATCAATGTCTTCTTTAGAAGCAGTTATAAATTCTTTTACTGCCGTGTTTTCTTCAGATTGGGTTTCCTCCCTATGTTTCTGTAGTTGATTCTTTACTTCAGATGCCATGAGTTCAGAGAATTCTTTATTTCAGAAAAGAATTGCACTCTGAGTTCCTCTATGTCTTTCTGCTGTTGCTTATTTACTATCAATGCCATTAATTCATGCTTTTGAGCCGAGCTAGTGTCCTCCTCACTTGTTCTGAGTGGGCACTGGGTTTCCTCCATATGTTTCTGCATTTGATTCTTTATTGCAGATGTTATTAATTCAGGGACTTCTCTTTTCATTTCCAATCTGAGTTCCTCTATACTTTTCTGCAGCTGTTTCTTTTTTTCAGAAGCCGTTGATTCATTGATTTCAGCTGTGTAATTCCCGATTTGTTCTGCGTTAGTGTCCCTGCACTTGTTATGGGTGGGCTTGGGGTCTGAGATTGCATTTTTCTCCTTCTTGTTGTCATTTTGCATAGTACTGTCTTCTGACCTTTGTTGTAGATCTTTGGTGCAGTTATAACCTTAGCACGTACTGAAGTTCAGGTGCAGATCTACAAAGTTTGGATTTATCCAGTTATGCCTGTCTTGGGTTTGGCTGCTGTGCTCAGCTCCTTACTGTTGCTGCCCTTGGGGTGAACCTGTTATGCCCCTCTGGCAAGATGTTCTGTTCTTGTACTAGCTTGGTGTTTCTGTCCCCTACACTCTCTGCAGGGATTGCAGCTGCATGGTTTCACCCCAGGCCTGAATGTCAGGCCTGAGCTGAGTCTGGAGGGGACAAGGTGAAGTAGGGGGGAGAGGCAGCTGTCCCACACTTTCACTGGGCCTTGGCTAGGACTGGATCTGGGGGTTCCCGAATGCGACAGAAATTCCTACTCCACAGGCAGGGTAGGGGAGGTGCTGCGGAGTGGTGGGGAGCATCTCAATGTGGTGGAAGAGGGTCTCACCCATGCTGCACCTCGCTGGGTCCAGTAGGTCCTGCCAGCACAGGGTAGCCGGAAGCTCTCCCACATACTCACCAGGCCTGGGCTAGGACTGGATCTGGGGGTTCCTGCAACGCGACAGAAATTCCTACTCAGCGGGCAGGGTGGGGGAGATGCTGCGGAGTGGTGGGGGGTGTCTCAAGGGGATGGAAGATGGTCTCACCCACACTGAGCCTGGGCTTGACCGGTAGGTCCTGCTGGCGCAGGGTAGCCGGAAGCTCTCCCACACACTCACTGGGCCTGGGCTAAGACTGGAAGTAGTAAAATAATTTAAACTGGGGAGTTCTTTAGGCATATTAATTAGGATGCATATTAAATTAAAAAGTCATTTAGGGAATCATCCCGATAGTCAATGAGATTGAACAAGAATGACAGACTTAAAAAATGCATCAGGGAAGCTGATAGAGTTGATTATGGAGAACCATAGATACCGCTTGAAAGTAAGAGAACCCAACATCTTAGTGCGATTGTGGTGGCAGCAACCCTACCCCTGAAACAGGGACATCAGGAAGGCTAGCTGGCTTTGGGAGAAGCGTAAATCTGGAGATATTGATAAGACAGTTGGAAAAGTATAAGTTGGAGATAGAACACGAAAGAGTGAATAATTATGAAGTAAAATGCTTTAACATAATTACTATACCATTCATATGAATATGACTATCATGCAAAAGATTAGAGAGACACAGTAAAAGACTGAGAAAATGCTTTTAAATCTCACTCATTGATACAATTATTTGCATGCAGAAAACATCAAAAATATGCATTATTGAATTAATACAGATAAAGAGGAGGAAGAGAAGACAGAAAAATAATAAAAGGGTCAGGAAAGAAGCAGTTTATGGATGTATCAAGCAAGAGGGAATTTTGAAGCTTAATTTTTCTTTTTTTTAAAAATATTTGTTTATGTATTTATTTATTTATTGGATACAGGGTCTCAGTACACAGCTTGGACTTATAATGATCCTCCTGTCTCAGCCTCCTCAGCACAGGGATTACAGGTATGTGCCACCACGCCCAGTTTCAGTGGTCAGCACAGTGTGCCTGGGTTCCAGGGCTGGCAAGGCACATGGCACTAGGGATCAAACTCAGGTCCTTGTGCTTGCCAGGCAGGCACTTAGACCACCAAGTTCCCCAGCCCTTGAAGTTTGTCCAGTGCTGTGAAGAAGAGTACCTAAGAATGAGAAAAGATCTGAGAGAATAGAAAGAGAATGATTCAAAGCCAAGCAGAAGAAGACTAAAAATGAAAAAAAAAAAAAAAAAAAAGCAGTTTGGTAGAGAGATACATCATCAAAGCTGAAAACAAGCACAACCAGGATGTTAGAAAACACTAACACTGCCATCACTGTTGGGAAGGGCTTATGGGAGACAAAAGAAGAAACTGACCTAGGAGAGCTTCTGCCAGGATTGGTGTGTCCAGCATGACTGCTCTCTTGCCGATATACTGTACCATTTCCAAGAAGAAACTTCCTGCTAAGTGATAGTGACAGAAGAAAGACACTGGGGCATGAGTGAGGAACAGTAGCCAACTGCTCTATCTTCTTAAGCAACTGGTTCAAGATGAGGAAAGAAAACCATTCCTTTCCGTGGAGGTAGCTTCTTGCTGGAGAAGAAAGTGCAGTACAAAAGTAGGGGCAAAAAAAAAAAAAAAGAATCCCTTGGGGGCGGGGAGATGGCTCAGTAGGATAAGTGCTTCACTGGCAAATGCAAGGATCTGAGTTCAATCCCTGGTTCCACCAAAAAAAAAAAAAAAAAAAAAAAAAGTAGGGGCCAAAATTAAGGCTGAATGAACACATACTTTCACAGGAACTGTCACAGAAGGGCTGGCTAAGGAACAGAAAATAGCCTAGAAATGGTTTTTCCCACATTCCTGTGAAAACTTTCTGCTGTAGATGGGTCTGAACTATACATCTACCACTGAAAGACTTGATCCTGAGATCTGACATGTGTGTTGTGGACGGAAATGAATGACACATACTAAGCTTAGATAAATCATCATAATACAAATCAGGATTTTTCTTTGCAGTTCCCAGCTTGTGGGCCTCATCATTAAACCCTATATGTTGCTTTTCTCCTCATTGCTGAAGTCCTGGTGATGATCTTGATCATCCCTAATGAATCCCATTGAACCGTACTTGGCTTTGATTAACAAAAGCAGGGTCTAAAGTATGTGGTACATGGGTCACTTTTCTCTCTTCCTCCTCCCTCAATCTGGGCATGATTAAAAGATGTGGAAGGAAAAAAGTGTTTCTCATACAAATATTTGATGATGTTTAATGATATTTGATGAGATGAGGAAAAGGATTGGGTCCACTTTCTGGCCTGACATCAGAAGAAATAAATATGACAACTCTAGCCTTTGAACTTACAGGGAGGAGAAAAAAGACTTAACAATTACAGAGTGGGAACAGGACATAAACCCAAGTTTGATGTCCAAGAAGAATGGCCTTGGGATGATACTTTAGAGAAAACAGACTGATTATAGACCCCGTTGGCAGCACACAAATGTCCCTGGCAACTAGCACTCTAGCGTGGAGTTGAATTGACCTGTTTTGGGGACACAGGGAAAAGAATAGCAGGAGAACAGCTGCTAGGGCACCACAGATTGACTGATTATTCTAGAATGGGTTTGCCTCTACAGGGTATTCAATTCCAAAGAATCTTAAATACAGTTTTGAGATTAAACATTTTATTCCTTATTAACTGTTAAAATTTTGTTAACTTTCACTGCTTTAATTAGGATATGTTAGCTGAGTGGTAGAAACTGCATATATTTATGGAGTATAGCATGGCATTAAATATGTACATGCAACATGTGAAGGTCATGTAACTGTTACACGCCAATCATTGCACACATATATCTTTTGTTTGTGTTGTGAATATTAGAAGCCTTCCCTAATAAGTTTTCCCTTCTACTCACTGTACCACGGAAGCCACTGACAAGTCCTCCCTCCCCTCTATTCCTCTTAGGCTCTGGGAACCACTATTGCATTCTCTGCTTCTTTGAGACCAATATTCACTGCTGAAGGTTTGAACCAGGAGGCAGATAAGCAAGGCTCATGGAGAGCAGTGTCAGCCTCCTAAGCTGCTGGAAGCCCACCTTGGGGTGCAATGGGCAACCACGAGCTCTCTAGTTCTGAAGCTGGCGGTAACAGAAACTGCTCCCTGGGTCTGAGGCAGCATGGCTGCCACCGATGCCCTCTGCAGCATGGGAGGGCACAGGCCAGTGGGCACTTGAGGCTCAGAAAGGAAAGTTCAGAACTGTGCCCTGCTCTTATGTCATACTCTACTTGGACAATTCATTCCTCTGCCTCTGGGAAGAAATAGTAACAGGGCAGAAGAGATGATGACGCTCTTCACTGTCGCAGAAGCTGCAGGAGGGAAAGGTTTCACATAGGACATTGGGCACTCAAGTCTGGAGACAATGTAGACTGTGCTGAAAGGACTTGGGGGACCTGGACACTTATAGTCTTGGTGACTCTCCTTAGAGGAGCTGAGATTCAATGATGAGAAAGAGAGTAGGAAGGACATATTTTCCAGGGAGGCACTTATCCTAGTGAGCTGTCTCCTGGCTTCAAAAGGACATATTTTCTTTTTGCCTTTCTTTTGCTTTCTTTTCTTTTCCTTTCTTTTCTTTTCTTTTCTTTCTTTCCTTCCCCTTCACTCCCTTCCTTTCACCTTGCTTCTCTCCTCTCCCCCTCCTCCTCTTCCTTTTCTCTTTCCTCTCCCTCCTTCTTCCTTGTCCCACTCACTTCTTTTAGTTTGAGTATTGATTGAAACCAGGACCTGCACACTGAGCTATATCTCAAGCCACCTATTCAGTTGCACTTTAAAAAAAATTTTTTACTGTATTTTAGTACAGTGTTTACAGGGTCTTACTACACAGATCGGACTTGTAGTGATTTTCCCGTTTTCAGCCTCTCCAGCACTGGGATTACAGGTGCATGCCATGCCCAGTCTCAATCACCATCTTAGTGCACCCTGGGGGCAGGAGCAGCATGACATGCCAGGGATTGAACCCAGGTCCCTTAACCTGCCTAAACAGGTGCTTTAATCTGCTGAGCTCTCTGTCCCTTAAGATTTTGTTTTGAAAAATATCTTGCTACATTGCGAAAGTGCCCAAACTGAGCACAAACTTTATCTAACTGCCTCAGCCTCCTGAAGGACATCATTTCTTTATGTATGAGCAGTAAATTAGTGTAGTTCACTTTCTACTCATTACTATATAATTAAATTAGATGTGCTATAGTTTGGACCTTGAGCGCACCCCAATGCCTTTGTACTCCATAAATTGGTCCCTGGGACTGAGAGGTGGTGGGCACTGGTGGGAGGCTCTTGAATGGGACCTTGGTCTCTTTTTTCTCTTTTTGCTTCCTGGCCAGAGGTGAATATTTTTCTCTACCACATATTTCCACCACAATATATTGCCTGCCTCACACCAACCCAAAGAAATAAGCTCAACTGGTCATGGATTCAAACCTCCAAAACCATGAACCAAATAAACCTTTCCTCTTTATAAGTGGATTTTCTCAGGTATTTCATTACTGTGAGGGAACCTTATGGATAAAAGACACAAAATATTGAAAGCAGATATTATACTTAAAATTGTAGATTAATGTCTTTAGAAGCACATAATAGCTGAGGCCAGGGAGATTGCTGAGTAGAATAAGCACTTGCCTGCCAAGTGCAAGGACCTGAGTTCAATCCCCAGTTTCACCAAAAATAAAAAAAGAAGAAGAATAAGAAGCATACAATAGTCTGGTATTCCTGAGCCCATATTCTACAGGCTGACAGGTGAATTGCCTTCCAATTTTATTCCAGCCCTTAACCTGCTGGCTTGATGCATTTCTGTGGTGGCCAGTGGGGGAGTAGGTGTTAGAAATCCTTCTTTAAAGAACAAATTGATGACTTCTTTTCCTTTGGACTCCCACAGGAAAGTTTTAAACAAAAAGCTCTAGAGGAAACAAATCAAGATGGGAAGTGGAGTGAAAGAGGGCTGTCCAATATGCAAACTGGAAGCTGGCACACTCGTAGGCAGGGGGAACAGTGGAGAAGAACAGGCAAATGGCAGCTCGATGGTCAGCCACCTCACTCTGGGGCAAGAAAATCAAGGATGGAGAACTGCTAAATGAGGAACAAAAGACAATTGGCAAAAGTAGAGTGGAGAAAACTAAAACACTATGTTCAGCCAAGAAAAACATTACTTTGATAATCACTAATCTTCTTGCCAGTTAGTTTTGCAAAAGACAATATTCTATATAACTACGTGCAGTTTAAAAGTATCACCGTGATTGAAGACAATCCCAATGAAAAAGTGTTAAGTAAGACAATGAAAAAAGTAAGTTGAGATTCTGGCAAAAATTTGCTTCAAATGTGCGACAGAAGTGGATGACCATGTGCTGCTGCTAACTCTGTTATTTGTGCTAGTGACAATCTGAACCAACACTAATTTATACATTAAACATTCCCAAACATAGTTTCCTGATGTAACCATTTCCTGTATATTTTTTTTTTTAGGAATCCCGATGTCACAGGGCAGTGTCCCAGTATGGCTCTTACATCTCTGCAGCCTGGTGGAAATAGCCCTTGTTCACAAAGATATTTACCCACAAACTTGGGCTTGCACTTCAGGAAATTTCCACCAGATGGTGGTGGGTTAGTATAGCAATATTCACAATTTAGCTGCAAACCTGAGAGATGGGAGGTGGGAAGAGGAGTTTAAGAGATTTTCTAAGCCCCACTGGACAATATACACTGATTCCATAGTTTTATCTAGGTTGGGACAGGAGTACAATATTCATGCTTTTAAAAACTTCTTCCCAGGTGTTCTGGCCAGTTGGGGAAACTGCTGGCATTGGCTGCTAATAGCTTAATAAATCTTGGGTCTTTAGAAATGTGAATCACTTCTAAATTAGAGATAAAAATGGGAAAAGCATTTTTAAAAGAAAACAAAATAACACTATTTTATTATTTCAAATATTAATCCAGACCAGGATTTTCAAGAAATATACAGAGATTGGTAATAAAACAAAGCAAAACTGCAAATAAATATCTTTTTAGGGCCCTTTATGTTGTTTACTTCATACTAAATAATGAACTACTCTTTCAGACTGTCCAGGATTTGTTTTGGACTTGTATGCAAGACAGATCTTTCATGTAGTGGAAATCGGTCTAATTTTGTGAAATTGATCATTGACTTTAGGAAAATACTGAACATATCACTTACTAGGAACTTTATCTACTAATTTGTTGAGGCATTTGATTTCTTTGGGCCCCGATAAGTCAAAGAGACAAAAGAACCACGCCACACCTAGTACTTATACCCAAACTGTACATAACATCAAACACATATAACACTATTCTAAACAACAACCAAACTATGTTTGGGGTAACACATGTAGTACATATGCATAAGCATATTTTTATAACCATCTTCATAACAGCCTAGGAGCTAGATTTTCTCATGATTTACCCCACTGTATTGGTGAGAAATTGAGACATAAAGAAACTGAGCGATGGGTCCAGAGAGAAAGTGCCATTCTAGGATTCCAAATATTGGTTCTACTCTTTCTCCTCAAACTAATGACTGTATTTTCCTTCACTGGCTTGACTGAACCTGGAATTGGTCTGTGGAACCAGCTACATCAGATACATAAATATAAGTCCTTGTCCTTCCTAACTTCCACAGATACAAGGCATATATTAGATGATTAGAATATTGCCTGTTAGCTCTATCATTGGAGTAGGACGTTATCTAAAACAGAACTTACGTGTAGATTGCCTGCACAAATACAATAATCATCAATACAGTGCATGTCAAGGCCTGTCTTGAAAACATGTATTGAGCATAATAAAGGTAGGAATAGAGAGATGGATTACATAGAGACCTGAATGCAAAGACCCTCGCATCTAGAGAAGAGATGGAAACCACATTTGCCAACATGTAAATAACACGTGTTCATTTTATAAAGGAATTTATTTGGGAAGAAAATGCATGTGTCTTTAAATTCTGACAGTGATTTTTAGGTAGTATGGTGTGCAAAATATATGCTTAAACTTACAAAATATGCTACATAATAAAATATAGTTTAAAAAAAACCTAATGAATACTCCTAAATAGTCTGCAAAGGGGGAAATTCCATAGGAGCAATAGAAAAATATTGATAAAAATAAACATCAGCACTTATCAGAGTTGTAATGATAATAAATGTATATCTCAAGTGATAGAACAACAGAAATGATCAAATTTGGCATCTACATATCATTATGTTTACCAAGAAAATCACAAGCAGCGTGTGTAAGCTTAGAGTATAGGAGATGTGCTCTTTCCCATCTTGTAAGATGGCAGGCGAAAAACTTGAGAAGCCAGACACTAAAGAGAAGAAATCCAAAGCCAAGAAGGCTGCTGCTAGTGGTACTGGTGAAAAGGGTAGCTACTCCTGATCTGCGATGTATTCTAGAAAGGCTTTGTACAACAGAAAGTACACAACTGCTAGATCAAAGGTTGAGAAGAAAAGAAGGAGAAAGTTCTTGCTGTGATCACAAAACCAGTCAGTGGGGACAAGGATGGAGGCACCCAGGTGGTTAAGCTTCAAAAAATGCCTAGATACTACCCTACTGAAGATGCGCCCTGAAAGCTCTTGAGCCACAGCAAGAAACCCTTCAGCCAGCATGTGCGGACACTTCAAGCTAGCGTCACTCCCGGCACCATCTTGATCCTCCTCACCGGGCGTCACAGAGCCAAGCGAGTGGTCTTCCTGGAGCAGCTGGCCAGTGGCTTGCTACTTGTGACTCTTAGCCTTAATCATGCTCCTCTACAAAGAACACACCAGAAATTTGTCATTGCCACCTCTACAAAAATTGCTATCAGCAAAGTGAAAATCCCCAAACACCTCACTGATGCTTGCTTCAAGAAGAAGAAGATACAGGAAACCCAGACACCAGGAGGGTGAAATCTTTAACACTGAGAAAGAGAGATACCAAATTTCAGTGCAGCGCAAGGTAAATAAGAAAGCGGTGGACTCACAGATTTTAGCAAATATCAAAGCTGTTCCTCAGCTCCGGGGCTACCTGCAATCCACTTTTGCTCTGACAAATGGAATTTATCCTCATAAATTAGTGTTCTAAATTTCTTATTAAGAACCTAATTAAATAACCGATACATTTTCCAAAAGAAAAGAGTATAGGAGATGTTCTGTTGTGGCTCACATCCCTCACTGTGCATTACCTAGGTACAGCGAGCACGCACTGGCTGAGCTGAAGCTGGAAACTGTTCCAGGGAGGAGCAGAGGGCTATCAACACTCACCAGCAAAGACTGGCTAGCTGTAGAGGAAATGAAGAACGAGCATACAGTTAGAAGAGGTCTCACCAGGACGTGTAATGTCAGCTGATGGTGTTTTGGGTAACCTGAGTTCAACCCAATACACTGCTGCAGAAGTCCTCTAGGCTTCTGTGAAAGACTAAAACAGTCTGCGCTGACGCAGGAAGCCTCAGAGTTAGAGGACGAGTCAGACCACGGCCCAATCACACAACACCCAAGTTATAGAACTCAATGGAGAAAGGCCTGTTATACAAGGGATCGTAAAAGTGATACACATTGAACTCCAACTATTTATTTTAACCAAATTTTATGTAAAGTCAATGTTTTTTCCATTAGTGTATTTCTGTTCAATGGAATTCCTTTCATTAGTTTTGGTAGCAACTTGGGAAGACTAATTTCTCCAGAAATAACAATTCCTGTCTTTTCTCACATTTGATCAGCTTTACCTAATATTTAGTTCAATTCCACCCAGTGGGGGAAGAGGTGCACCTGACTCTGAGACAGGCACTGGCAAGAGCCAATGGGCCCAGGAAAGGTGGGCAGCCATTCAAAAGGGTCTCTGTGGACCAGAGCTGCCAGTCTACCTCGGCTCCTTGGAGACATTCTCACACAGAACAAGAAATGCACCATTCCCAAAAGAGAAGGGAAGGATTTTACTCCAAGCTGTTTACCTCACTATGAAAGTCAGTGCCTACTAACTGCCCACCACTCAGGTGAAATTCTCAGCTTCTTGGATAGTCTGCTTTTCCTGATGCTCTCAGCTTTCTTTGTGGTACAGATCTCGTTTTCCTTTATGCTGAAGATGTAGATAGGCCATGCTTATCTCCCTTCACGAGCATATGCTACTTAATGAAGCAGACCATGTTGTTTCCATTTATTTGCTTTGCAGAGATGACATCCTTTGGGCAGAGTGAGCCTCCCTGTGCAAGTACATTGAAAGTGTGTGTGTGTGTGTGTGTGTGTGTGTGTGTGCGTGTTTGTGTGTGTGTGTGTGTAGTAGGAGAGGAGAGATGGAGCGGGAATTATGAGCCTGATGTGTCTTTCCTAAGCAATATGATAATAATATGTAGTAAATATTTTTTATGTATTTAGGGCAGGGTCTGCAAGATCTCACTAAACAGTTTGTACTCGTAGTGATCCTTCTGTTTTCAGCCTCTCAAGTACTAGAATAACAGGCACGTGCCATGACACCCAGTCTCAATCGCTGTCTCAGCGCACCCTGGAAGTGGGGCTGGCATGGCATGCCGGGGATTGAACCCTGTCCCTGCATCTGCCTAAGCAGGTGCTTTAATCTGCTGAGCTATCTGGCTGGCCCTAAATCTTTAAAAAGTTATTATAGTAAAAGACATGTCGAGGGCTTGCAGGTTAGCTCAGTTGGTTAAAGCCCCTGCTTGGGGAAGACACAGGGGCCAGGAGTTCGATCCCCAGGCCTACTGTGCTGGCCCCACCCTGGCAGGTGCGCTGAGAGGGCAATTGAGACTAGATGTGGTGGCGCGCCTACAACCCCAGCACTTTGGAGGCTGTAAACAGGAGGATCACTATGAGTCTGAACTGTGCAGTGAGACCCTGTAGACCGTGTCTTAAATACAAAAAAGACATCATTGCTCATCCCCTCAGCACGCACCACTACCAGTGCACTCATGCTATTGTTCTTGCCACTTTCTGAAGCACTTCTGGGGTACATCTTTCATGAGTGTCTTTACAAACTATGACCAAAGATATGGTTAATGCTGCCGTCAGTGTCACCCAAAAGAAATGCGGGCTTGTAAACTATTATATTGTGTCCTCATCTACCTTATTAACTTCTCTATACTGTATAACTTCTAGATCCTTCCCAAAGTCAAAAACATCATCAAAAGTAAACATTTGGAATGGATTCCAGACATTAAGGTGGCAATGACCACACAACTAAGGATACTCGTAAAAGGGCTTCTGGAACTACTTCACAAAGTGGAAAAGCAATGGGGTAAGTATGTTCAATGTGAGGAGGAAAATACTGAGAGATTCATAACAATGTGTCTCTTACAGTAGTAGATTTTACAAAAAAGACATTCACCATTTTGATCATATAACTTTCTACATGTCTATTCATCCTTCCATGAGATTGAAAAGTAATTCCAGAAATTTTTACTCACTTTTTTTTTTTTTTTTTTTTTTGTGCTACCAGGGATTGAACTCAGGACCATGCGCTTGCCAGACAAGCACTTATTCCACTGAGCTATCTCTCTGGCCCCTTTACTCACTTCTTTTGTTCTTCTGATCTATGTTGCTATAGTGTGGCATTTGGTGAGCTGCTCCTGTCCATTTTAAATGCCACAGAAGAAGAGCCAGTATTTTCTTCATCTTTGTAACCCAGTGTTTCTCAGAGTCTTTCTTCTAGCTTGTGCTGAGCAAATGTTTAATGAATGAATGAACTAGAAAGTCCTCTAAAATTCAAAGAAGCTGAGGAAAGAGGGTACAGAACTCACTAAAGAAAGTGAGTTTGACCCTATCTTGCTTGTATGAGGTATATTCAACTGCTAATATATTTTCCCCAAAAGGTATATGAATGCTTTTTTAAATGTATTTAGTACAGGGCCTACAGGGTCTCATTACACAGATCAGACTCATAGTAATCCTCCTGTTTTCAGCCTCTCCAGTGCTGGGATTACAGGTATGCCACCATGCCTGGTCTCAGACACCATCTCAGCACGCCCTGGGGACCAGAACAGCACGGCACACTGGGGATTGAACCCTGGTCACAGCACATGCCTAAGCAGGCATTTTTGAATGCTTTTACATCTTGGAGCCTAAGAGGGTTTTTTTAAAAGAACTTATTTAGCTTATTTCATTTTAAAGATTGTTTAACACACTGGTCTCATGTCACAAGCTCATCATCAAAATAAAACCAAAGTAACAGCAAGTTATTTGGGCTTTATGGACACACACCTTCTGAGAAAGGTGGATTCTATAACTACAGAGTCCCTGGCACTAAGAGCTGATTCATGTGGGCTGTAGTAAAAACTGTGCAGCAGAAAATGAGAAAAGAGAGAGGGTGTGTATTAGTTACTCTCTTACTGCTGAAGCAAAACACCAACATTCACCACCTAACGGAGACAAGGTGACTCTGAGGTAGAAAGCGCACAGTGGAAGGCCACGGCAGAGGAAAACTGCTCACATCATGGCGGCCAGGAAGTGGAGAGGGAGAGAGGGAAGGAGAGCACACCCTTCCAGGCCACAGCCCCACTTCTGACAGTGAGAGCAATGGGAAGTACTGTCAAGCTAAGCCAGATCTCCACAGAGCAGAAGGGCACTCTCGGCGCCATACGCCCTTCACATCAGAAGCTACTTGCACTGCCACAAATTGACAGAGCTACTGACTCAAAAATAGGCCTCTGACTTCTGTACCAGAGTTCTTTTTTTTCTTTTTTGTACTTTAGGGAAGGGTCTACAGGGTGCTCAGGGTCTCACTACTAGATCAGACTCATAGTGATCCACCTGTTTGCAGCCTCCCAAGAGCTGGGATTATAGGCATGTGCCACCACGCCATCTCAATTGCCATCTTGGGGCCAGCCTGGCAGGACTAGGGGATTGAACCCCCCGCCCCTGGGCCTGCTTGCAGGCGCTTTAATCCACTGAGCTCTTTGGCCGGCCCTCCAGAGTTATCATATTTTTTTAAAAAAATGTACTTATTCACAAATACATATTTAGAAAGTTATAAAAATCAAATTAAAAATAATGCTTCCACAGGGACTCTACATCATTTTCATTTTTCAATAAGTCCTCACCACAGCAAAATAGAAAACTTAATGTCTCATAAAAAATAATGTGTTAATTATTGAAACTGTCCTACCAATTTGATTTGAAACTGTCTCATTGCTATTTGTTTATCAATAAAATTATGGGGAAAAATATCAAATACTGGGGGAAAAAAACAGGATATTTGAAAGGATTAAGAAACAAGATATCTGAAAGAGTTGCACCACTTGCCCTAAGTCCATAAAGCTAAACACTAAACTTTTAAATCTTTCTTTGTAACTGAGAAAAATCATCTCTCTGGGGTATGGCAGGTATCTGGTTGCTGTAGGAGTTATAATGTCTTGGTTTTAGTTTTCAACACCAAAGCATCATTTTAAAATGGTAAAATGTTAAGACTCCCTCCCTCCAGAAAGAAATTTTAAGGGTTTTGTTTTTTTTTGTAACATTGCTCAACTATCCAGATATCAACTCAACTGGCTGCCTACTTCTTGTCTGACACATAACAGACATTGTGAATATTTGTCAACTACCTAAATAAATATCACACTCCAGAAAATGCTTGTGATTTGGAGAAGGAAGGCTGCTTCTTGGAGGGAGAGTTTGCCTGCTGCTGTTACCATTAAAAGGAGTTTGAAGGGCTAGCCAAATAGCTCAGCAGATTGAAGTGCCGGCAAGCAGACACAGGGGCCGGGGTTTGATCCCTGGGTGTGCTGTGCTGGCCCCACCCCCGGAAGCCCTGAGACACCAATTGAGACTGGGCATGGTGGTGCATGCCTGTGGTCCCAGCTCTTGGGAGGCTGCAAACAGGAGAATCACTATGAGTCTGATCTAGTAGTGAGACCCTGAACACCCTGTAGAGCCTTCCCTAAAATACAGAAAAAAATAAAATAAAATAAAATAAATAAAGGAGTTTGTGAGCTCTAAGAATCCTTTGCTGGCTGGTTGTTGATAGCTTATGCTGAAGGTTTAACTCTTTCTGAAAACAGGCTGGTCATTTGACCTCACTTTCTAGCTCAAACTTCATGCTTATAATCATTCTCTAAGGCAAGCGCCAGCACACAGGTAAACCACAACCCCAAAGCCCACTGCGGATGTTCAAGAATACAAGCAGAATACCCTGCCGGGTAAATCAGAGAAAAGACTGGTCAGTTCAACAAGCTCTCCGAGTACTGTCTATGTGCCAGGCATGATACCAGGCACTGGGAAAATAAGAATGATGAGTCTCAGGACCCAAGGTAGAGTTCACAATGTAGAAACAGGCAGAATCTCACACCTGGATTGAATGTAATAGGTGTTATGATGGACACACTTCTGGAAACACTGAGGACTGGCAAGAGGTTCAGAGAAGTTTGTGGGGCAAAGTGGAAGTCATATAAAAATGCTGCAAATGTCAAAGCCAAAGGCATTGTTCTGGAGGTCAAAACAATTCTATTGTTTTATTTTATTTATTATTTTTTAAGAGATGGAATCTCACTTTGTCGCCCAAACTGGCCTTGAACTCTTGGGCTCAAGGGGACTTCATTTGTAGCCTCCCAGTAGCTAGGACCACAGGGTTCTACCAAGTCTGATTCTTTTTTTTTTAGATTATATGAGAATACTTACTGTACTAAAGACTAATGCAAAAGCAGTTCTTCCTATAACAGTCATATATCATATATGTAATGATCTTGTATGAAGGAAGATTAAGTGGATCTCATGGAGAATCTCTTGAATCTGGCCCTCATCTTCCATGAAATCAACTCCACATGTTTAAAACTATCTTATTCTGCCTTGGCTACTTGGATTTTTGTCTCAGATGATAGATAGATAGATAGATAGATAGATAGATAGATAGATAGATAGATAGACAGACAGATAGATAGTGAGCAAGATAGCGGAGATAGAGCATTTCTAGGTTCCTTCCCTCATTCTGCAAAACCAATAAAATAATCTGACATGGCTACAGATGCAAGGAATTTGAAATCATTCATTTGCCCATAAAACTCATACAGGAGATGCCCTATGTGTGAAAATTTAGTACCCTAAACAACAACAACAGCAAAAACAGGTTTCATTGAAGAGATACAAATTGGGCTTAACCTAGCTGATTTGAAGTGAAGAGATGGTAAATGCAGGGTCCCTATTAAATATTAATGATAGCCTGGGGCACTCCTCCCCCGTGCTGTCGCCACGGTAACCAAAGCAGAGGCAGTTTCTGAAGTGCCCATAGGGAAGGAGACCCCAGAGCCAGGCCCAATCTCACAGCCGAAGAGTTGGCTCAACTAACTTTCTTTCTTCTCCTTCTTCTGTTTTTGAAGAAGAAAACCTGGAAGGTTAGGGCCCTGACAGACCAGAATGGAGTCCCAGAGAAGGGTGCTGCTGGATGTTAGGATGAGTCATTAAGTGAAAGTTTGTGCCAGAGGGAAGGGGTGGCAGCAGAAGGATTTTTCCGGACCAAAATCACAGCCCAGAGGTGCCCAGCTTCAGAGCCCAAGGCGCTCACACTGCTGGAGGCCATTTAGAGCCTTGGCCACTCCTGGCTGCAGGGCTGTTTGAAGCCTGAAAGAGTGGAGAGAATATACCACCAGGGGTGTCAGGTGCCCAACGAGAGGGCCAGTCACAGCTAGCACAGCAGGATGCTCTGAGGCTGCAGGAATGGTTTGAACCCTAGAGTGCAAGCCAAACCCAGTTTCCAGCTCTGAATCCCAAGGGAAAGTGGGTAAGCCTGACAAGGCTCGGTCTTGAGAGGCTTTCTTCAAAAGTGGAGCCCGCGTGGGGAGCTGTTTGCCTAGACCTTTGATTCAAATTCAACAAGCAAGCACTGCACGACTCAGATTCCTTGGGACCGCCTGCTTTTCTGTTGGTGTTCCAAATTGAATATTCTTCCTTGCAAAGTTATAATGACACTGTATATGTCCATTATCGAGTTATATTTCGCCAATAAAACTTTTAATTTGCTTAAGGAGGTAGCTTCCATCACGGAGTCCTCCAGAGACCCATTGACTAGAAGAGAAACAGGCTGCTCTGGGCTGAGCGTCCTCCGATGCCAGCGAGCCTTCTGTGATAATGCGAGCAAACTGCAAGTACTTAACCATACGAGGAGAGGGGAGAGCGGGGTGGGGGTGCGAGGAGAGGGGAGAGCAGGGTGGGGGCGCGAGGAGAGGGGGGAACAGGGTGGGGGTCGCTCGCATCTAAGAAAATAAACTTCAAAGTGAAAAGAAACTTAGAATTGTCCCGTTTACATCACTCATTTTATAGAAGAGGTCTCAAGAACCTGAGAGATTAGGCAACTGCTCTAAATTATAGATGGAGCGCTACAATAGCAAACATTTGCGTTGCACATTTAGAGTTACTTTCCCTGGGCAGTGCATAGGAAAGTACAGGACTTTATTAACAAGCAATATTCATGTTTTCCTGATAACAAAGGAACAGAAAGTCCGCTCACCTTCTGGGCTGCATCCTCTATGATCCCCAGTTGCCTCAGTGCTGACAGGCAATTTTATACCCAGTCATTTTCCTTTAGTATTGGTTTGCATGTTGTGTCGGGCAGTTTTTGATACTATAACAAACACCTGAGATAATCAACTTATAAAGAAAGAGGGTTTGTATTGGCTCAGAGTTAGGGAGGCTGTGTTGCTGCTCAGTTGGGCCCATGGCTTTTGGGTTCCTGGTAAAGCAGTATGTCGTAGTGGGAGTGCGCAGCAAAGCAAGGGTCGTTATTCCAGGGCTGTGAAGTGAAAAATGGAAGGAGCTGAGGTCCTACTGTACCTGCCAAGGGCACACACCCAATAATCTAAAGACCTCCCCCTAACCCCCAAATGTTCTCCACTTCCCAATAAACACGATTGCCTAGGGAACAGGACTTTAATATGGACCTTTGGGGAACACATGCTGGATTTCCTCCTGGTAAACTGTTGTAAATAGATACTGCCAAAAAACACTTCTTGCAGTAGTGAACTGAATAGGATGCCTCTTCAGAAAAGATATGTTCATGTCCTAACCCCTAAAACTGGAGCCTGAGACTATATTTGGAAGAAGAATCTCTGCAGATGTCACTAAATTAAGGATCATGAGAGGAGGAAAACATCCTGGTTTACTGGAATGGGCCTACATCTCGTGGACAAGTGACTTTTTAAAGGTGCACAAAGAAGAAGATAGACACGGAGAAGACAATATGGAGATGGGAACAGAGACTAGAGTTCTACAGCCATCAATCAAAGAATGTGAAGAGCCACTAGAAGATGAAGAGCAAAGGAACTGATTCTCCTAAGACTTTTTAAGGGAACACGGCCCATCAACACCTGATTTCAGACCTCTGTTCTTTAGTACAGGGACTACTTCTCTGTAAGAGAAGAAATTTTATTTGTTCGAAAACACTAGTTTATATGAGTTTGTTAAAGCAGCTACAGAAAACTAATACAGCCTCCAGTTATATATCCTGTTCCTTCTATGGCAGCTGTTTTTCCTTCTCTAAAATATCTACAAATCTGGCGGCTTCAACATTGATGTGGGACTCAGATACCATGAAAACCAGTAGTAGTATTTTCATTATATATTAAATTTTTTTGTTTCTAAAACAAATACATTAAGATGAGCTGAGAGGCCTCCGCTTTTTAACAAACACAGGACTAAAATTCCTTGAGTAAATTTGAAGCTCCCTTCCATCTTACCAGTTTCCTTTCTCATTCATTGGCCTGAAAAATTCAACCCAAGAATATACCGTGAGCAATAAAGCCAAAACTTAGCCCAGAGTAGCTTCTTTCTATATAAAGAGGCTGCTTAGTCTGTAATTACTTTCTACTTCAATTACAAACATAGCTTATCTTGCTGTCTCCACTTCTCCAAATTCTAATGTGTTTGTTATGTGATTTCATAAAGTGCTTTTGTCCATAATACTGTAAGAGTGTAGTGGCGTGTGCCTATATATAAATAGAACAATGAATGCTGATTCTCTCTCTCTCTCTCTCTCTCTCTCTCTCTCTCTCTCTCTCTCTCTCTCCATTCCCTCCCTCCCATGTAAGCCATGACTTATACTGCTATAATCTATACTTTAAGCTGTAAAGCTGTGCCCCATAATGATGCCTGGGCCACCTTTCTAAAATATAGTTTTCATCATTTCACTATGTTAACTAAAGATTTCTGATGACTCCCATCACCTTCATTCATTCCAACAATCTTTGTGTATTGAGAACTCACAAAGATTACCTTAGGAAGACCAAGGATTAAAAGGATAAAAATACACAGCCCATGCCTCAACAGAGTACAACACATATATGATCATATAAACTATATATATGCGTAAATCCTCAGACCTCTCAAGCGCTGTTCCATGACTCACCCTTCGGAGCAGCTGCGCTCACTCACCTTTTACGATGTAAATTATCCCAAATCACCTTTTTGTCTCCTCTCATCCTTCTCTCACCCATTCATCCATCATCCCCCATACTTAAGGGCCTTCCTTATGGTTCTAGGAACCTGTGTTAGAAACATCAGTACTTGTCAATGAGCTTGCAGTCTAACTCAGAAATCCTCTCCAAACCTCTCGAAGAATATCTGTAGTGACTGTCCCCTTGTCACTCATGTGACAGTGGGTGGTGCACACCCCTGACTGTGAGATCTCTGTTCCTTTTTCTCTGCTAACTATTGACAGAGGTGGGCGGAGGTCTGCAACTTCCACAGTGGATGTGTCTGTTTCTTTTTTGAGTTCCATCACCTTCTTGCTTATAATCTTTATACCTGTGCTGTTCCTGATCCCCGATGCAACTTGGGGAAAAAAATGGTGCAAGAAAAGATGAAGACAAAAAATTATCTCTAAACAGGATCCTAAGGCCAGAAGCTAGTATAACATAAAATAAAAAATTGTAAAGATTGCAATGACAGTGGAGAGAGGTAAAAAATAAAAAAGGTATCAGAGGAGGGGGAAATAAACATCCCAACTTTTTCAAACCTAGACTGCAGATAAATCCAGAAAGAATTTCAATTTATATGAAGCAATAGACCATTCAAATCCCTAGCCCACAATCCAAAGCCTTAACCAGGCACCATGAAATGTGCTTTCTTTTTTCTGGAAGCCATGCTTATAAATTTACCCCTTCTCAGTTGCTTGCCAGTGAAACAATTGATTCCTCCACCTCCTGGAAACAAGGGCCTGAAGCATGTTGGAACCAGGCTGAAGGTAATTTTTAGAGTTTTAAAGTACACAACAACATCTTCAGTTCCCTACGCCATGCTCGGATTCCAGGAAGCGCCAGATTAGCACTTGAGCAGAAAGGAGATCCACACAGTGCGCACATCTTGCTGGTGTCATAAAGAATGCTTAATGCCCTGTAATACACACTTCTGTTTCACAGAAAAGTTCCCATTTGTTTTCACTGGAAAACTGCAAATGGACAGCCTTAATCACACCACTGGGGGGAATCACTTTAGAGCAGGAAGACAGCTTTATTGAGGCCTAATATGAGGGACTAATTCAAGCGGTCATTTGGTGATAAGGAAAAGAAATCTCTGTGTTCTGCCAACAGATGTGTTAGCAAGCGGAAGGCAGGAAGGCTCATGAACCAGTGCCTGACAAAGTCACTATAAACCACCTCGGCATTCCTTCATGCAGTGCTACTTTTAATAAATTAATAAGTCACCATCAATTTTGTGCCTTTTAGCTGTGATTCCCACTGAAGACCAGATCACCTGTCATGTTAAAAGGGGAAAAACAGTAAGAAATACATGTCAGTAGACTATCCATCCTGTAGGTCAACTGGATGAACTTCTCAATGTTAAATCCCTTTTATTCTCTGAAGAGGGGACCTTCCAAGAGTTCTGTCAAATTCAAGCTCAGACAGAGGGATGTGAGAATGTTCATCTTGACAAGGAACAAACCACTTCATAGTTGTCAGAGCAAGAGGACAACCCCTTTTACAACAATTATGTAATGGATTTTATCTGCCCAAGGAAAAGAAAAGAAAACCAAAAAGCCATCCATTTGTGTTAAGTATGTGGATAGTCCTTGTCAGGTGAAATAATGCTGGAGTTAACTTTCCATTTTCGACTTGAAACGTCTTTGTTCCACCTTGGTCACTGCGACCTTCCTGCGGTCAGTCGTTTGCTTGAATTGGCTCTCAACAGCTAATGTTCTTCTAAACTTCGCGCCAGATTACTTATTTCTGAATTTATCATTCACTTCTCCTTCCCCTAAAATAGGACTCTGTTTGTGTACCTAATTGTTTTGTGAACAGCAGAACAGAAAAAAAGCATCTGAAGAGAGCAGGCCTTTTTCCTGGGGCCGGGTGGGAGGGGAGTGGGCATAAAGAGCTCTGGTCCTTGCCTTGAGAAACAGTGAAAGAGACGTGAAACCTCCATGCATGATCAAAATTGGGGAAACATTTGTGATCCAAAGCAAAGGTGATGGCAAATTTTGAGATAAAATTCCTACAAATTATATCCTTGGAAGGGGTTTGAATATTCTAATAAATGGGAAGGTTGAGTGAGAATTTTCAAGGGGCAGCTTCCCGGACAAAGCGAGAGATACAAACTACGGTTCATGGGGAGGGCCATAATTTCAACTCCTTTCTATGTTATCTTCCTTTATTTGCCAGGAGCACCTTGATTTAATTCATCTCAACACCCCCCCCCTGCAATCAGCACTTTTAATCCTAGACAAGAAATACAAAACACCTTATTTTCCATCTGCTCTGAGGTCTTTTCCAATTCCTAGTATGTTCAAATCATTTCTTAACTGCTTAATCTGACAATCATATGTTTGTGCTGAATATTCATATTGTAGACTCAATGCGCTATTCAGCACTTGCATCTCTTAGAATTCATTCTTTTTCTTTTCTTCATCCAGGCTGCTTGAGTTCTTTCATTCCCTCTCACCTCGATCTCTGTAATTCACCCATGTTGGTCTTCTGACATTCTGTCTCCAAACACCATTGAAACCCTATTTAAAACCTTGAATCTCAAATAATTTATTCCCCCACTGATTACCAGCTCATCTCTGTCTCCCATTTAAATGGCTGATTCTCATTTTCCCCCAAGCACTTTATAAACCTTTAACTAACATTATCTATTTCTTCCACAAAATTACATGTATTTTCATCTCTTTGTGAAGCCTGCTTTCTAATTGGTTTCGTTTATTTAGCTTATCTCTCCAATTTTCTTCTTTTAGAGTCATTTTTCATAACTCTCCTTATTGTGCCACTTTTAATCACGGAAATGCACCTTGGTTTAAATGGCCTGAAGCTAAATATTGAAAATGCATATGTGAATAGTCGAAACTTGATTACCTAATGGTTTGGGTGAGGATAAAAGGAACATGAAGATAAATTGTCACCAACCAGATTTAAGTACATAACAGGCTTTAGCATTTATACTCACGTATCCAAGAACCAACTCCCCTTACCCCTCAAAACCAATCTTTTTGGGGTCAAAAAAAAGAAGTAACCTGAGATGTAGTTTTCTCCTTTGTCCAATGTAATTTTTTCATGATAGAAGCCTATCTCTTCAAATATGGGACAAACCATTTGTAAATCAGAACTTGAGTTTAGAGCCAACACAAAGGAAGTTTAAGAACCACTCAGCAGCTCCACCAGCAGCATCTCTTCATACTGTAGTTTTCAAATCACTCCCATGGCTACTTACTGAATCTATTGATGCTCAAGAACAAATGTGAATATAGCAGTAAGATCAAAGGCAAAAAAAAATGGCGGTTATGAAATTGTGAACATAATTTATTTATATCATTTCTCAAAAATGCTAAACAAAGAACTTTTTTCTACACTTGAACAGATCTCAGTGACTTGATGCATGATTTTATTTTTTAAAAAATGGTGCCATGCTTAAGGTTGAAGTCTTCTAAATTCAAAATCTGGCCTATAACAGGGCAAGCAAAATGAAAATACAATACCAATTTTTTGTTCAGTTAAGTGATTTCAGATCTTCTCTTTTTTCCACTGGATACGAAGACTTTCATCAGCAGAATACTTCATATCCCAGAAAACAGATATGCCTATTTCTAGTTGTGGGTTGTTTATAAATCAGTGAGTAAGAGCTTTATTGTTTTTAAATTAAATGTGCCTTAGTCCACCCCCAATACTTTCCTCTTCATTTTAGTTCCTACCCATGTTTATACCATTTGATCATTCAAGGCTCAGAGGTGGTGACTCAATTCAGTACTCATTTACACATGTATTCTGTACCGTGGGCCTCACTAGTGCCTTATGTTTGCAATAGAAGGGTTATTGAGAATTTTCATAAATTCCACCCTGAATGCATTTGTCTAAATTATGACATCTAATCCAATACAATTTTAGCATTGAAGTTAAATTCTGGATATCTCCTGGGGAGCTATCTTCCTAAAAGAAATTACTGACTTATATGGCTGGAGAGAGGGTGCAGACAGATGAAATAAAGGAACAGAACAGGGCAGAAGCCAAGTATAAAAATGGACGATACATGGAGACTTTGTTGGATAAAGGATGGGGCCCGAGCAATCACTGAGCCAGAGATCATTCATCTCTGAGTCATAGGCGGCTACAGGATACAGGCCTATAGTTCTTATTACTCTCTGAGCAGAAATTGCCCCTGAACTCCTCCCAGGAGCACAGTGGCCCATTTATACCAGGACAGGTTTTCCCACCAGGTAGCTATATCTCCCTGGAGCTTAGCTACCTCTGTCTACAATGAGTGCCTGAGGCAGTTAGACTCCAACAGCCTGGAGAAATGTGTAGCTTCAACTTCAACTTGGGTGGAAGGGAAGAAGTGAGTGGTGAGTTTTAAAGAGGAGCTCACTCAGCAAGCTCTCTTCTATGGGATGCCAGACTGGTGAAGATTAATGCAAAGAATTCTGTTTTCCAGAACAACTACGCCGCCTAGGGACAGGGTTGCAAGAGAAAATAAAGGAACACGGGTATATTTGAATTTCAGATAAACAACAAACAATATATATATATATATATATATATATATATATATATATTTTAGCACAAATGTGTTCCAACTATTGCATAAACCATACTTAGAGTACACTATCGGGTTTTTTAATCTAAAATTCAAATGTAAGTGGGCACACTGTATTGTAACTTGCTAAATCAGGCAATCCTGGTTAGGCCCAGAACTTCTCTGTGGGCAGTGCTTTCCTTTCTGGGGCCTCTTCTCTCATATGACAGTACCAATAATCATGGCAATCCCAAGCAGAGTCACGGAAGGGGCAAGGCTTTGGACTCTTGAATCCATGGAAATTATTGGGCTCAATCCCAATTTATAGAGTGGTGTTTAATACCTGGGTGTCTATAGTAGGTCTCCAGTCTGTAAAATGAGGATCATGGTAAACACCCTAACTTTTGCAGCTATTATTTGGGAAAAAAATAAAGTGATCAGTAAATACATAAGAACCCCATTTCCGGCTTACCACAGACAATAAAGCTAGCAACCGTCATTACCATAGCTAAACCACAGGAACCTTGTCTCATAAAAAGGGCAACCTATCTGCTAGTTAGCAGAGCTGATTTCTACCTAACATTTGTGGTGGTTTTTTGTTTGTTTTTTCAGTACCGGGGATTGAACTCAGGACCCTGCGCCTGCCAGGCAAGGGCTTATTCTACTGCACTATCTCCCTGGCCCCTCTACCTAACATTTGAAATTATTTTACAATTTTTTTTTTTTTTTGGCAGAACTGGGGATTGAACTCAGGCCCTTGCACTTGCCAAGGAAGTGCTTATTCTACTGAGCCATCTTCCCGGTCCTATTTTACAAATTTAAAAAACACTTACTTAGCATTTCTCATAGGATGCCTATGTGAGGAGAAAATATTATTTTAAATTCAAATTTGGAAAAATGTAACTTAAAATTTAAATGCAACACTATAGAGTATTCTTATTGAAGGTTCCATGAAGCTCACAAGATAGACTGTCAGTGCTTCACTTGTTTCTGGTTTCTGCTTATCTCTTTGGTTTTCCCATCTCTCTTCTCTATCTTATCAGAAGGCAAATTTAAGAGCAGCAAATAGTAGCTTGTTTTAGCCACCAGACAAAGCAGGATGCTCTCTCCATCACAAGTGACTGACCTAGCCTCCTGACATCAACCCCTACAGATCTACCACACAACAAATACGCATCTGCCTGTCCCACCTCTACCTCCCACCCTGTAACTGTTTGGAGGCATACTGCTCTCTTCCTAACTTCAAAAGTTGGAAATGCAGGCAGAGTAGTTAACAAGCTGCCCAGGGGGCTGAGCACACCAGGAGCCAGCTGGAGGGCTAGAATGAGACCATCGGAGTTCCTGGCTCCCTGCCCATTGCTCTGTCCACCACACCACAGTGGAAACATGGGCCTGCTAAATAGGGGCCCCACGGTTGCTAGGCCACCAGACGAAGCCAAGGTTGGAAAACTCTTCTGATGCTCCCCGTGGCGACTAATCTGTTTGAAGGTCTGGGCTCTGAACCTTAGATTCCAGGTCCACATTCCTTCATAAGACCTCATGTTTTGAAAGCCACAGACAATGACCCTGTGGATTTAACTAGATGCATTCTTACAAAGCAGAGTCATAAAAGAAAGCTCCTTAGTGATTGGAATCTGCCAAGACACTCTCCTGGGCCCCTGGCTCCCAGTATGGGGGCCTTGGGGAGGAGAATTCCACGCCAAGTCAATTTTCACTGCTTGGGCTACCAGTGTGGAATGCTGGGCTTCCTCAGAGGCATGGCTGTCATTCTGGATGCTCTTCTTAATGAGGGCTTAGGCAGTAATCTAAAAGGTCAGTGCTTGCTCACATCCTAGTTCCGGTGGCCGTGCTTAAATTGCATAGCCACAGTTGGTATGGCAGGCTGTATTTTCAGCATGAAGAAACTCACAGCTCTGTAACTAGATCAAATGAAATCTATATGCTCTTCACTTTTAAAATCTTCAAAGTCTTTATCCACTTCAATGAATAAGCTAAAGGAAATGTAAAGCCAAGTGCCACAGTTATCTAGAAAGGAAACTGTGGCCTTCCTTCCTCTCTAACCCTCCCTCCCTCTCCATCTCTCCAGTTGTGTGTGTTCCCAACTATTTTTATGAGGACTAAAGAGGAAAAGCAGAAAATAACTATGAAATGATTCCAATTTAGAAAGTAACAGGTCTCTGTCGCATCCAAGAAACCTCAGAGGGTATCTCCCGAGAGAGTCTGTTGTACTTATTTGATCAGGCAAGTTCCATTTGGTTGTTCAGCCTTATTTACCGATCTGCAGCATGCCAGCTACAGTACATGCCTACGGCTGACACAGCAGCGCTTTTCAGGGGACATTAGGAGTGGAGCTGTACCAGTCGGCTACGCTCCACCTCCTTCCGGTGTCTGTAATTAACTATGTGTATGTACAGTACTTGGAGTGCAGTCAGAGAAAGCCAAACTAGCAGATTCCTATACTTAGCTGCCTAGTCTGCAATATACTATGCTATAGTTTGGATCTTGAATACCTCTCAAAATGTCCCCAGGAGGTACCAGTGGGAGGAGAGAGAAACCTGGGAGACATGAGGCCTAGTGGGAGGTTCTTAGGTCCTTGTTGTATCCTCAGAGAGCACTATGGGTACACAGGCCCTTCTCTCTTTTGCTTTCTGGCTAGTGAGGTGGTAGATTTGTTTTGTTGGCCACACCTGTTAGCTCGCTGCAGGCCTAAACCGATGAACCAATGAATCACAGGCTGTCATTTCTGAAACGGAGCCACAAATAAACTTTTTATATTTATAAATTGGTGAACACAAGTGTCTTGTTATAGTGATGAAAGGCTGACTGACACGTACTGCAATCTGATGTCAGTGTTCTGAATTTTCTTTTATGAATTATACTTCCTCCTCTATCTTTAGCCTGCATGGGTAGGATGGAGCTGGGTCCATCTGCAATGAGGCATGTAGCACAGGCCTAGGCAGTGAGCGTTTACCTTTACTTCTGCCAGAAAAGCGGGTCCTGTGATGTGCTTGGGACCCAGGTTAGGCCACCTACAATCAAGGATTTGCCAGAGGGAAGATGCTTTCTTTGCCCACTGGGCTCTCCAGGTCACGTGTGCATCTCCCCAAAGGAACATGAGTGAGGAAGCAGAGGAGGAGAAGAGGCAGAGCTGAGTGAAGGAGTGAAACTGTTGCCTGGGGATGCTGCACGCAGCCTTGCAGCCAGCCCTACAGCCAACCAAGCGCACCCTGCGACGTGTCCCACTGCCTCATGCATAAGCCAGTGTGGATCAGGTTTGCATCCCTTGCTAGTGAAAGATTGCTCTTAACAGTGCCAACAAGTTTCGTGGATAATGCCTGGGCTTAGACTCCAGCGTGAGAATTATACACAGCGGCTGCTCCACGAGTGTGCATGAGTAAACAGCTGCACAGGAGGCACACGGATCCTGCTGCTAGTTTCTGCTTCATCCCCACCAAAGATGAGAAGCAGCCCACATCCTTGCTGCTTCGCCACACCTCAGCAAGTATTTCCAACCCAATCTGTACCTGCCTGCCAGTCTCTTGCATTGTCATTGTTCCAATAACTCCAGCTGAAATATTGTGTGATTTGTGTCCTTGTATAGCATGAGAGGATTTTACGTTTTGGTTTGGCTTTGTTCACTACTGATCTATATTGAAGATCAAAAGCTATGGCTTATAAAGTAAATCTGATTCATGGTCTGTGGTTATAAATAAAGTTTTATTGGAACATAGTCACATTCACTGATTTGCGTATTGCCTATGTCTGTTTTCCCACTACCAGCACAAAACTGAGTGGTTGTAATCATGGCTGTATACTGTGTACAAAGTTTCAGATGTTTACAGAAAAAGTTTCTTGATTCTCATCTTGAGTATTAGCCTGTGACTGTGTGTTGTGCTTTCCATGTCCTTGGTAGTTCTACTCTCTGTACAGTAAGGGTCATGGTTCTTTTGCAGATTAAGTTGTTATAGGTAGAAATTTAAACTCCTTTGATAAGAAAGGATACAACCAGGCAAGATGGGACATGCCTATAGTCCCAATACTATGGAATGCCAAGGCACGATGATTGCAAGTTCCTGCCCAGCCTGGGCAACTTAGCAGTTTAGTGAGATGCTGTCTCAAATTAAAAAATAAAATAATAGGGGCCAGGGAGACAGCTCAGTAGAATAAGCACTTGCCTGGCAATCACAAGGGCCTGAGTTCAAGCCCCGGCTCTGCCAAAAATAAATAAATAAATAAATAAATAAATAAATAAATAAATATTAATAAAATAAAAAAGCCTGGGGATGAACCTCAGTGTGAAGGCCCAGAGTTCAATTCCCAATACTATACAAAATAAAGAAGAAAGCAAGCAAGAAAGAAAGTTGCTTTCTATTGAGAATGAAAATGAATGTCCTAACAGAAGGGGTTCCCTCTCCTTTCTCCTGCAATGATAAAGACACAGGAATGTAACCCGGGTCAGTGGCCTGCTGACAATTTGGCACTTTTATCTCCTCTGTGCTAGCCATATATCTCAAGCTAAGTCCAGGAACCACATTTCCCAGAGTTCCTTGGCAGCAAGCATCCAGTGTGCATCACATCCATAAAAGGGACATCATTGGCTGTGGAAGCCAGAGGAGCAATGAGCAGCATTAGTACTCTTCCTGCAGAGGTGGGTGAATGAGGACTTTGGATGGTCTCTGAAAAGTACCTAATTCAGCATTCTAGGAAACAGTAACCATTCAGGGGGGCCTGCAATCTTAGCAGGAGCTTAAACACGAGCAGGACATTTTCCTGGCCTTCCAGCATCTGGTTTTTCCAGCGATTGTGTATGCAGCCAGTGTTCTTTCTTGAAATACCCAGACGGCTCTGCTTTTCTGTCTGAGGCTTGATTCCTTAGTAACACAGTGAGATACAGCCTTCATCCCCAGATGCAGTGGATGACTGTGCTGTGGTTCCTTCATACCCCATGCGTGGTAAGTTACTGTGCCACTACTCAAAGTCACAAGGCCATCGATCTTAGTGATTGGCCAGTAGAGCACTGTTGGTTAAGATATTGTGTGGAACCAACAGCAGCTGCCTCTGCAGGGTTTTACAGACATGAGTACTATAGACAAGGACGCAGAAGTACGACTGAATGCTTACGAGGCACAAAGCAGATGAAGGCCACTGAACCCTGGGGTACTGCAGAGGACAATGGCTGGGGTGAACCTTTTACAACTAAGCAAAGGTATTTGGAATCACTCTGACAGCCTGCTTCCTCAACCTCCTGGAGAGGCGCAAGAAGAAGAAATAAAGGCGCAAACTGACTGGCATTCGTCTGAGCACATTTTCAGGAAAGCTGAAAGCGACATCAAACCAGAGATCATGGGAATGGCGAACTGTGAGCAGCGCCTCTGCACGCAGCAGCGACAGCAGCAAAGCCCCACACTCGTGTCAGCAGACGCGGATCCCGGCACAGACGCAGCCACAGCCCGCGGAATGACCTTGGCCGAGTCACCCCTCACGAGGCTTTGGTTCTTTTCTCCGCGAAATGAACTAGACAGCCTCAAAGGCTTTTTTTTTTTCCCCCTCTTTTTGAGGCTGTGATTCCATTATCTATGGCTTAGAGGGAATTGAGTCTATGGAGGGCTCGGGAGCTGGGAGCCGATTAAGGTGACAGAGGCAGAAATCTCATCCAAAGCACAAAGTTCTTTCTTCCCTTGATAAGTTATCACAGAATCAATCTTGCTCAATGGACACTGGCTTAAAGAAAGAAAAGCCAGGGGCCATGCTGACGTCTCTCCCTCTTTTCTTTGTTCCTGTTGCTCCATCTACTGCTAATCTTTTTCTGCTTCCCTTTTCTGTCTCCCCTCCTCTTTCTCCCTGTCTCCCTATCTTCACTCATCATCCACCTCTCTCTCTCTCTCTCTCTCTCTCTCTCTCTCTCTCTCTCTCTCTCTCTCTCTCCCCCCCCCCTTCTTATCCACGGGAACAGCCCACTGCCAAGAACTCAAACTCTGCCCCTCCAGTAGCATGTGATTCTCTTTTGATCAAGTCTGCACAAAGATCACTGTGACTGTCCAAGAAGTGGAAGGACAAGAAGGAAAATAGTAGGGCTGCTAACATGCTCTCTTGAGAAAATGTTAGCTCAATCTGTACTAGAATCTGTGGGGGCAGGAGTGTCCTCTCTAAAGGAAACTCATTATCGACTATTTTTTAAACTGTAAATTATGTCAAAATCAAGTGACATGTTTTATTATTTTCTCAATATTTACAACTAACTTTTACCAAGTATTATATTTTTCTGGAGAGAGATCACACTGAAAACATTATATATTTGAGATCTGGAGTGGCCATGGAATTAGCAGCGGAGATTTACTGCTTGATTCCAAGTCCTCCTCCCATAAAAGCAAGCTGTGCTGTGGTGTTTTAATTCAGCCAACTCATGTTAATTAAGGGAAAAGAGTCCTGTTCTCCATGCACTCCCAGTCCTGCAAGGCTTCCTAGGACTTGCTAATTTATTTACAAACACTACTTGTGACCATGTGTTCCACTCTGTTTGGGAAGGCTGCTCAGCTGTCATCTGCCTTGTGCCTCTCCAGAACTCACTGTTTTGATAAAATAGGGCATTCTACATTTACGAGCTTCAGAGGGGACTTCAGCATAGACTTAAAATTAGACTTGCCAGCTGTGTGCTTCGGGCAATGAGAACTCCTGGGCCCAGCTCACTGTCCCCGGACTCAACTCGGTCTGTCCTTGCCTTATCTACACAAAGCATTTCAATAACTGAATCTTTTTAAGCATTTAGAAAGCAGGACTGTGGTCACCCAGATCAGCCAGGATTTCTGAAGTGAATTCACAGTGAAGCCAAATAAAGAAGATGCCAAGAGGCTGTCGCTGTAGGGAGCACCATGCAGTGGGCCAGGGATGTCCAAATTATCCCTCTGGTGATCACTTCCCACACAGCTGAATGCCAGACATTACCCAGGGATGCAGGGTAACTCTCTGAGTCTAAGTCTCACACAAGCCCATTTTTTATTTTTAAATTTTTATTTATTTTTTAATTTATTCAATACAGGGTCTTGCTAAGCAGTTCAGGCTTACGGTGATCCTCCTGTCTCAGCCTCCTCAGCACTGGGGTTACAGGCATGCACCAGCACACCCAGTTTCGGGGCCAGCATGGCATGTGGTACTGGGGATCGAACTTGGGTCCTTATATTTGCCAGGCAGGCATGTAGACCCATGAGCTGTCTCTCCAGCCCCACCTGTCCATTTTACAGAATGGAAAATTGGTTTTGGAGAAATGAATGATAAGCTATAGACATAAAACTGCTCAGACACTGAATCAGAATTAGAAGCCAGGTACTCAACCATGCCTTTGGCACATACACACAGTGAAATGTTTTCTGTCCGTAAAAAATTAAAGTCCTGCCATCTGCAGGAAAATGAAAAGAACTAAAGGATATTATTTTGGGTGAAGTAAGCCAGACACAGAAAGACAATCTCATGTATTCTCTCTCACAAGTGGGAGCTAAACAAAGTTGACCTGAATGTGAAATCATGATTTCTAGTGAGTAGAAAGGCTGTAAATGGGGTGAGGATGGTGGGGAAAGGGTATCTGGGCTTGCTGTTATGCCACGTGCATGTGCCGCAGAAGTGTATCAAGCCCATCAGTGTGCACAATTAATACATTTTAATCAAAATGAAATAAAATAATTTTTAAGTAACTAGCATGCAGTGAGTCTCTTAAAATTAAACAAGGGAACCCACAGGTACATGGCTGGGAAGACGGTCATACTCTGCTCAGTGACAGAATACATTCTAAGAAGCACATGATTAGGCCGCTGGTTACTGTAGGAACATCAGAGCATACTCACACACACCCAGACAGTAGAGCCAACTCCACACCTATGATCCACAGCACACATATATACAGTATGGCCTGCTGTCCCTATGGCCAGGATGCAGCAAACGCTAAGAGATTGAAATTATGCTATGGGGGTGTTAGCATTCCGGGACATACTTTTGCAGTAAGTTGTTATGATCAGCAGAAATATTACAGCTCAAAGTGAGGATGGAAAGTGCAATATCGCAAACTTATAGACCAGGCACAGAGAGGATTTTCATCATCGTCAAGTATTGGGTATTGTATAGAATTATGTATATTTATACCACTGTCAGGGGAAGAGGTGCTCAGGCCACCCTCAGCACCAACGCGAGCGATCTAGGCTGCTACAACACAGCCATGGCTGCAATGTCATGAGACAAGAGGAACCTTCCGGGTCCTTCACTGGGTTCTATCATGTACTAGCTGATCATTGACCATGACGTGATTTTACAGCACATAATTAGGATGTGGCGTCCCTCTTGTGCAGCAGATGGGGTTCTCAGGCAGGGCAGGTGACTTGGGGAGGGTGCACTGACCGTGCATGAGGCCTTCTCACTGATTCAGCCCAGGGGCAGGTACTCAGTGGAGTGGTTCATTCTACATGTCAAATTCACTGGGTCACTCTCCTGATCAGCTTGGGACCACCATACAGAATACTACTGACTGGGTGGCTTAAACAAGCAGCCTTCTTCGCAGCTGTGGAGGATAGAAGATCCAGGATCGGCACAAGCATGTGCATTCTGATGAGGCCCCTCCCCGGTGCTTGCAGGCAGCCAGCCGCCTTCTTGTTGCTTGTATGGGACAGAAAGACAACGTACTCTGGCTTCTTCTCTGAAGCTACAGCGGGAGCCCCATTCTTGATCTTGATTACCTCTCACCTCCAGACACCACCATGTAGGATTAGGGTTTCAACCCAAGGAGTTTGAGGGGAACATGGTCCACAACAGCCACATGCCCAGACATTTGGTGTAATACTATTCTAAGTGTTCCCATAAAGGTATTTTTATATGATTAACATTTAAATATGTGAATTTATTTATTTATTTATTTATTTATTTATTTACAGAACCGGGGAATGAACTCAGGCCCTTATACTTGCTAGGCAAGTACTTATTCTTGTGAGCTATCTCCTCAGCCTCAAATATGTGAACTTTTTGTAAAGCAGATAACCTCCATAAATGTGTATGGGAGAGGTCTCATCTAATGAGTTCCTGCCTGAAGAGACACAGACTGACTTCCCTCGAGCAAGAAGGAATTCTGCCGGGACTGTGCCCTTGGACTCACCCTGCAGCTCTTCCCTGGGTCTCCACCCCATCTAACTACCCCCAGATATTGTTACTAAACCTTCAAAATCACATGAGCCACTTCCTTGAAAACTTCTCTCCCTGAAGATAGACTACAAATATGGATGTGGATGTTAGTATAGATACAAACACATACATAGATGGAGCAGCAGCCCTTTGCTTGCTTCTCTGCAGAATTCTGAATGACCAGAATTTTCTTACAATCCCCCAGTTTTCCCTGGTATCCAAGTGGGAAGATGGGAGGTGGCCAGAGTGCAGATAAGAGTATTTATCTCTTTATCTCTTACTTTCAGTTAAATATTATGGAAGCAATCCGACTAAGGAAGCTGTGTCAAAGTAGAAGGCAGTTGTTAGGATGTCTTTCAGGGCTCCACACTTGGTTCTGTCTTAAGAAAACTCTGTCAGTGGCTTATGATGTAGGATCATGCAAATCCAATTTGGGGATGAAATGAAGCCAGGAGGGATAACTAACATGACAGATGGCGGGATCGAGATTTTTGACAGGTTGGGTTACTATGCTGAGACTAACAAGAAGAATAATGATAAAACTCTATAGTTCTGTTCATTTAAAACAACTAATAGTTGTAGTACAGCTACAGGTTTATACCTAGAGAGATGTATTTTGAGTGGTATGACTGAATTATTGGTCCAGTTCAAAATCAGTCAACAATATCACATAACTACTTGAAAATGATCTTAGCACTGACATCAGAAGATAAAAATATCAGTGTGTCCGAGGTATCAGCCCTTCTGCAATCGACATAGATCTGAAAACATCAGAAATGCCACAAGAAATTCTAAAAGGTTCCACTTTTCACAAAGGATATGGTCCAAAGAGATCTTGGAGGGAGATGCTAGGCATGTTTAGAAATCACCTGATTTGAAGAGCAGTGTGATGAACTGAGAGAAGAAAAATCTGAAGAAAGACATAGAGGGGTCTTAAGGAACTGAGAGGGTCAAGAACCAGACTTTATGTGGTGCATTTCCAAAAAGCATGAATAGGGGGCAAATATGGAAATTTAGGGTCAACAGGAAAAGAAAAAGCTTTCTAAAAATTGGACTTAGGTGTTAAGAAACTGAGATACTCTGTAAGAAGTCATTCTCTCAGCTGAAAGTGTGCTTCATGCTACACACGTATGTGATTCACTTTATCCAATGGGGACAGAGCGTGTCAGCAACACCTTTCCTATAACCCTTTGTCCTATAAAGAAGCAATAAGAAGCTAGTTCAGTACAACCTGTTCTAGGTGAACCATTAGCAATGCTTAAGAATTTTCTGCTTATTTTCTAAGGGATCACAACTGGTTGACAAGTTTTCTAGGGACTGATGTCAACACTATCGATTATTAATTTGCAATTAAATAATAATGTTGTATTATTTTGCAGTCATCATAACCGTGAATACCTATCACGACTATTTTTATTATCATTTTTATGTCTGTGCTGGCATTGGTTTTTACATACTTAATTCCACTTATACCTTGAGCAGCTATCTGTACTTTAGAAACTTAAGGATTCTACCTCAGGATACTATCTTGCAAACGCTAAGGCTAATATTTAAAACCAAATACAGCTAATTCAAAGTTCCTGCTCTGAACTTCTGTGCTCTGCGGGCCAGTCTCCACAATAATGAGATGGTGTCCTTGTCACTAGGCTTTTTTGGTTCTGTCCTTTGCTGTGACTTTCTGCCTTTCATGAGCACATGCTTCCAGATCATCTCCATTCCTGCTCACTAGCTCAGCCTGTTATGACCTTTATTTTCATATCAATTTTTAAGATACATGTTAAAGAAACTCGAATTGGATGAGTTTAGGCAAAGCAGAATTTGTAAGCTCCCAAGACATTCAAATAGCAGAAAAGAAATTTTGAACAACAAACTTATTGTCTTTAAAATGGAAGGTCCAACTGAGCATATAAGCCAGTTAACATAGGTTATGAATTTGAGGTCATTGGCCAAGGATTAGAAGAAAAGCTGGACAGAGTCTAGGTCAAGAAAAATCACTGTGGTTATCTAATCAGTAACTTGGAATGATCCCGTAGCTCCTCTGATTCTTGATTTTCTGATCTGACAACATCAAGTGTAATTCAGACTCCTCTAAGAAGATGCTACAAGGTTGTGACAGAGAGAGGATCTACCCATTGTAAACAATGTGAAGACCCTGAATCTAGTCAAGGATGCTCATGCAGCAAAACTTTTAATTAATTATTTCTCATTCACTCCTCTCCTTGCTGGTTTAAGAAATCCATTCATTATCACACTCTTCCCCCATGGTTTGGCCATGTTACCATGGCTTTTATAGAACTAGGCAAAGACCCAGCCTTTAAGAGAAACCACCATAGTTTGAGTTCAACTGTGAATGTGGGCTTCTTAGCAGGAATAATTTTTTACAAATGCAACGGAATTAATTCAATTAATAAATATTAATTGAGTGCCCAGCATTGTCTCACATTCTGATGGCTGTTATGTATAGAGATGGGTCACCTCTGTATTAGGACAAACTGTGCACCTCATTTACAATCCATGCGCACACGGAACTTATGTCAATATTGCTTATTATATTTTTTAAAATGAAAATTGTATTTTAGTCAAGTACATTAAAAATAGGCCCTTCAGAGTGTGACTATTTATTAATGAGGTGAGGTCACTTAATTACTTATCACACATTCAGATGTGTAAAGAAAATGTAGCTTCGTTTATTTGATAAATAAATCAATCATTTTTCCTCTGAGCTTCTTTCTGCTACATAAAATCATTTCATCTGACAGGCAAAGTTAATCTAATGAAATGATTGAAGCAGCTTCTCCCTTCATCCTGTGTCTCAGTGTTTTGGATTGTTGACCTTGTTATGCTTTCTCCTGGAGTGACTGGGTATGTGGGATTAAGGGGGCTTCTTAGGTAACCAAGACCTGTGTTTTAAATGCATACAGCATCTCTGGGCCCTCAACAGCTGGCAGCAATGGGCACATCAGCTGCTCCCTTCTGACTCTTCTGGTCCCTGTCTCTGGGCCCTCCCTGGCTTTCCCTTCTCATTCTCTTTGGTTAGTTGCTCCTGGTCTTTCCTGGTCCTCTCATCATGACATCTCAGGTTTCCACCTTCAGGCCTCTTTTCTTCATCATCAACATTGGTTCAACATGGAGCAAAGTACTTCACGTCTTGCAAGAAAACAAATTCCAACCCAGACTGATATATCCTGCAAAACTCTTTCAAGTATAATGGAGAAGTGAAATACTTCCATGACAACAAATAAAGAATTTCATGATGACAAAGCCAAGCCTACAAAAACTACTAAAGGATGTTCTAGAGAGGGAGCAGATTGATCACAGCTCCATGAATGAGAATGGAAAGAACCCACCAAATAGGGCAAACAATTAAACACAGGAGAATAAGAGGTATACAACAGTAGTCTTTCAGTTATTCTTTTGTGTTCAGCAGCAAAATATTTCCATCAGCACACTCTACAAATGGACTTCTCTTCTACCCTTGGGTCATGATTCCACCTGAGTCTACAGGGTGGATTTCAAAGAAATAGCTGTAGCTCAGTTCCACAAGTGACACCTGGCCACCATTAACTGTCATGGTCATTATGCATGTCCACAACACACTAGAACTTGGTGCAATATCCTATCCTCAAACTGTTAGAAGTGCTGGTCATTTACTTGCTATTCCAATATTCATCTTATGTTTTACTCTTAGTACTTCTTTGCTATCATGAAAACTTTTTCTTAGTTCAATTGTTTTGAAACATTTAATTTTTAATTAATTACTATTTAATTTTCTGAATATTGCTTAATCTTAATTTTTGTTCTAAGATTTATACTAAATCTTTGACTTAAAATTTATTTAAAAGACATTGTATGATATCTTCTCCTGGTATTAGAAACTTTAAAAAGTATATTTCCATTTTCTGTTGACTTTATATTACTTCTTCCCTGTCTTTTATACACACATATGGAAAAAATATATATATGTGTATAACCCAATATAAGATTGGTCCTGTTTCATAGAAATCTGCAATGACCTTTAAATAAGGGTTCATCTAATATACCTTTTATATAGTCCTGCATAACTATCATATTGAGAGCTCTTTATTGTTTATCCAGGAGCATACTGCAACTTCTCTTGTCTTTTGAATTAAGCTCTTTGCTTTTTCCTATATGCTACTTCTGGAGGTATTAAAATATTTCAAGTTTATATAACTAGAAAATCTTACTTTTAGTTTTCAAAGGTATGTTTGCTAAGTATAAAATTCAGAGGACAAGGGGCCAGGGAGATGGCTCAGTGGAGTAAGCGCTTCCCTGGCAAGCACAAGGGCCTGAGTTCAATCCCCAGTTCCACAAAAAAAAAAAAAAAAAAAAAAAAAATTCAAAGAGGACAGATCTTTTCTTTCAGTTCTTTAATTAATCTAGTTTCTTACACCCTTGGTCCTTTTTTTTTTCTTTCTTTCTAATGTGGAATAAGATGCTATTTACTTTTGTATAGCTAATATTTTTTATGTATATGCTTTAATGATTCCATAGCTAATATTTTTTATGTATATGCTTTAATGATTTTTTTCTTTACAAGAAGTTTTGGACAATTTCATTTTTGTGTATCTTGGTATGATTTTATTTAAATATCTTTGCAAAAGTTTCATTTTTCTTTGAAATGTGGTATTATAAGTTGAACTAAATTCAGAAATTTTAAATCTTTAAATATTTATTGCCTACTCCTTTCTACTTTGAGAATTCTAATTATATGAATATAAGTTTCTTGGTTTTGACACAGTGAACTATTATGACTGATCTGTAAATTCTTTCTTCATTTTCATTTTGGACAGTTTTTGTTATATTCATTTATGTTTGTAAATAATTTATTTTCAATTTGCAATCTATTAAAAAATAAAAATATTAAATTAAATTAAATTTTAAAAAAACATTGGTTCAATTTTAGTAACAATTTTCAATTTTAATCAGGGTTAAAATCTAAATCTTTATTTCCTTGAGTTTCCCACAACCCACTTGATCTCTGATCCTACCATTTTGTTCCTTGTTTATTCAAATTGACCACGGAGGTCTTCTATAAAGACATCATTACACCTCCAACCCTAGGGCCTTTACATTTGATGCTCCTTACCCTGGAATACTCCTCTCCAAGGAGGAAGTAGCTTTCTCCTGTGGATCTCTTTTTAAATACTACCTTATATACAAGACTTTCCCAGTACACTTTATAAATACTAAGACCTCTGTTTTGATATTTCCTGTCACCTCCCTTTGCTTTATTTTACCCATAGTAGCTATCATCTTCTAACATATTCCACTTATTTATTTATCCATCCATTCATCCATCTATTCATCCATCCATCCATTCATCCATTCATGCATCCATTCATCCATCCATCCATCCATCCATCTATCCATTCATCCATCCATCCACTCATCCATCCATTCATCCACCCATCCATCCATCCATTCATCCATTCATCCATCCATCCATTCATTTACTTGTTTGCTGTCTCTCTCACTTCCACCAAGATAGACCTTTTAATCACAGGGACACAATCTATTTTATTGACTGATATAACTTCAGAAGTTAGAGCACCATGTAACACATAATAGTTGCCCTATAAGTACTTGTTCAAGAATGAATAACTGAAGGGGCTGGGGAGATGGCTTAGTGGAATAAGTGCTTCTCTGGCATGTGCAAGGGCATGAGTTCAATCCCTGTTTCCACCAAAAAAAAAAAAAAAGAAGAAAGAAAGAAAGAAAGAAAGAAAGAAAGAAAGAAAGAAAGAAAGAAAGAAAAATGAATAACTGAACTGATGACTTTTAACATCTATCTGATCCTTAACTTTAAAATTTTACACTAATACCCACTTGATGGAACTAACTGCCCAAGTCTTGATCTTTTGTTACTCATGATGATCTTTTCACTTTGATCTGGGACCTCTTCCATCCTTAGGCACCTTCAGCACATCCACATCCCTGTCCAGAGGACCTGAATGCTTCTGCATGTCAAGCACATTGCACTCAGTGCATGAGGAGCCAGGAGCAATGTGTTGGTGCACCCAATCACGCCCAGGCCCTATACCCATTTCATGCAGGAGTACTGTGTGAACAACTTCTTCAGACAACCTGCAATCTTCCCTGGCATTCTCTCCCATAGCCAAGTGAAGCAAACTTCCAAATTGAGTGGTCTGTGGCTCCTCACACCCAATTGGGCAGTTTAAAAGATTTTCTCTTATGAAAGTTGCAAGTACTTGATGAAGTTGCAAGAATTTCACATGAAATACACGTATATGTTCATCCAGTTATTACCACTGACATTTAAGGGTACTTGCTTTTTCTTACACATACCCCCACTTATCTGTCCCTCTATCCATTCACCTACTTAATTTTTTTAGGTTAGTATTTGAGTTTATTTATTATTTTATTTGATTTTATTTTGTATTTTTAGGGAAGGGTCTACAGGGTGTTCAGGGTCTCACTACTAGATTGGACTCATAGTGATCTGCCTGTTTACAGCCTCCCAAGAGTTGGGATTACAGGCTTGCACTACCACATCCAGTCTTAATTGCCCTCTTAGCGTGCCCTGGGGGTGGGAGGGGGCTGGCACTACAGACCTGGGGATCAAATCCCCGGCCCTGTGCCTGCTTGCAGGCACTTTAATCTGTTGAGCTATTTGGTCGGCCCCATTCACCTACTTAAGATTGTGATATATTTCAAAATAAATTGCAGATAGTTTGATATCACTCAAAGAAAATCCTGGATACTCAAATCTAAAGTGTACAGCAGTGGATGTTGCAATATGCTCAAACATGCATACTTCTGTGTTGCCCTAACTTCTCTCAAGATACTAGAACCTTGCCAGCTACCCAGGACATTCTCTCATGTCCTCTCCCGATTAATCCCCATGCCCCGCTCCCCACAGGCAGCCAACATTCTGATTTTTATTCAACATAGATTAGTTTTATCCTTTCTAGAGCTCCATATGGAACAATACCATGTGATATTTTCCCAAAAGGTTTATTTCACAGAGTTGTGAACAAATAGAACTGATGAATAGTAATTATGCTGAAGTATATAGGTGAAAAGTTATTAATGATTATTGTTTGAAATGCAACAAAAATAAAGTGGATGGATGGAGGGACGGGTGGATGGATGAAGGGATGGGTAAATGGATGGAAGGAAGGATGCATAATCTGTGAAATTCATCCATATTATCATATACATCAATATATCAATATTCCATCTGTTTTTATCATTAAATAGTATTTCAACATATAAATACATCTAATTTTTATCATGCTTTTTGAATATTTTTGTTTGCTGCATGCTAGGGATTGAACACAGGTCCTCACACAGGCCAGGCAAGGGTGTTAGAGCTGACCTACAGCCTTATTGAAGCCTTATTACATTTTTAAAATGATCCTACTGATGGCCACTTGGATTATCTTCATTTAGGCCTATAATGGAAAGTCTTCTCCAAATGTTCCTAAGCAAATCTTTTTATGGACATTTGTTTCCATTTCTCTTTAGTAAATTCCTAGAATTGAATCTCTGGATCCTAGAATATTCATGTTTTTAAAAACCATTATTAGAACTTTGCCCAAGAAGTTATTCCATGAGCTACTCTTATCAACATGTTCTGGTTATTTTGCACAGACTGGGCAGCTTTAATGCCCTAAACCCACAGCACTTTACCCTAGGGAAATGAAGGGAAGTGACCACCTCCCTTTACCTTGTTTTCTTGCTTCTTGTTGTGGTTTGTTTCCATGTACCTGGGTTGTCACCGTGCACTGTAGGATGATGAGAGCCTTCTCCACCTTCCCTTTTTCTCTGGACCATGTCTGTAGCAGTCTGTATTCAGGCAGGAGGCTGAATAAACAGGGGATATTAAATATAGATTCACTCTCTACAACTAAAAAGGAATTATAGGGAGAAATTCTATATGGCACCTAGGATTAAGGCAAAACACCCAAGAGAAGACAAACTTGGAAGGGCTTTCGAATCACTGAGCAAGGTGTGCTTCCAGCCTGCATAGGTGAAAGATGTCTGGCTTAGCCAGGAAGTGTTGGCACATTATTGCTAGGCCAATGCTGGGAGATGCAGTGGAGAGCAGGCTCTGGGTACACAAGAGGCAAGGTCCTGAGAGGGACAGGGTAGAGGCTGTCAAAATGAGCAGGCTACTCAGTGTATGTCAAGATCTTGATCTGGAATGTCCCCTAAAGACAAATGACCTTGGAAGGTGATCATAAGGTGGGGCACTATGTTGAGCAGTGGATTTATCCTTTAGTAAGTTTAGTACCTGAAAGCACCTTCAGGAGCTCAGGCCTGGTTAGAGATGGGCCACTGGTGGTGAATGGAGTATTCTTAACGAGGGCTCCACCCTTCCCTCTGTTCCCTGGCTGCCACAGCTGTCCTCCACACACCCTTCCACCACATGTTTCTGCTGTGGAGCCAGCTCCCTGGGCTGAGCCACTGGAACTCTGAGCCAAATGAACTTCTCCCCCTTTAAGTGGTGTGTGTCAAGTATTGTATCCTAGCGATAGGAAAGTGCCTAATACAGTGTGTGATTCTCCATAAACACTTGTGGGACACTGCACAAGACTCTGGTTTCTGTGTGGAATGTGCCAAGAAAAAAATTACCACATTTTTGTCTGTGACAAATACACTTGCACCTTGTAGTTATTTGCTTTCTGGAGTTGATGTCGTTTCCCTTTCATTCAGGCCCCAAGGAAGCCATGTCACCCTATGTACCTGAGCCTGTGGCTAAGACAGGATGTGTGGCATGTCTTCATCCCACGTTACTGATCCTCGGACCCCAGAAGAAAGCACGAAACATCATTGTTCTCTTGCAATGCTCCTCCGGTGCCCTCTTCCGAGAAAGTTTACTATCCTGCTCACTCTAAAGAAAAATAAATGTTTAAAGGACTATTGTGAATCAGCACCGAGCATCTGTATGGAAGGATCCATCCCAAGGTGAAAGCCAACAAGCTGATAGTCATGGTTCTTGTTCCCCACTCCAGGCTAATCTTAATTATCAGTGAGGAATGACAAAGAGAAAGACTGAGATCCCAACTGTGGCAGACTGTTTGCCAAAATAAGTCACAATAAGATCTTCCTTCTGTGCATTTGCTCCCTTTCAATGGGACCCTGTAGTCTCAACATAAGAGGAATAGCTTCTTTTTCCATTCCCTGAAACTGTGTCAGTCTTGTGCAGTGTCCCAGTGATCAGCTAGGTATTAGCAAACGTGATAGGTATAAGCAGAGACTTAGAAAGTCCTTGCTCATTAGACCATATATTCTTTTTCCTCTAAAGTACCCCTTCCTGCTACCATTGGAAAGAGCTTCGATTAGCCTTGAAGGGCAAAGAGGAGCCCCCAGGGATAGGATCGGGCCATTTTAGAATTCCCAGCTGAGCCCCTCTTAAACTTTCCAGTCCCAGTCAAATCACTGCAGACCAAAAGCATCTCTCAGCTATCCCAGAAGATAAATAAATAATAAATGGCTGTTATTTTAGCCCACAGTGCTAGGGTTTTGTGATGGAATGAAACTGACACAGAGTAATACAACCTGTATTGAGAATTAATTTTAAAAATGCATGCTAATATAGCAAGTTCATATTATAATGATATATAACACCAACCATTTGATTATCAGAGGGAAAAGAAGCTTTGTTTATCCCAAGAAACGGGTGTATTTGTACCTTGTGGTTATCTGTCTCTTGGAGTGGATCCTGTTTCCCTTTCTTTCAGGTCTAAGAAAGAAAAGCCTGCTTTTGACTCTTCTTAATGTTCAAAATTTTTCTGCAAGTTTGAAGCTGTTTCTGTACTTTTCCTGATTCATAACTTATAACTCATTTATAGTTTGCCTGTTTTAGTTTATGTACTCATATGAGCTCTCTCTATTGATTTTTTGGGAAATGAGATTAGATATAAGAATATAAAAGTATTGTCACTACTTACGAATATAATGCTCGTACCATGAAATGCATAGTATTTTCTTTTGTAATAAATGTTTTTGTTCACTGTACACTGCTCATTTTTTTTGCAAAAGATCAAAATAAAATTTGTGACATTTGGATTAAACAATGATTGTCTTAAATTAAAAAGCAAGCTAAAACTTTTACATAAGTCCAAATTTTTATAAAATAGGAGATTCTTTTTATATAGTTAACATATATTAGAATATAAATCCAGAACAATATTTTATGCTAGTCTTTAGTAGGTATAAACTAAAATAATTCTCTCCTTTTCTAACTTTGTCAAAATCCTCCATCTTGCTATGAACCTGCTTCTGCTTTTTCTTCAATACATAATTTTTAACCAGACATTTGGATAATATTCAACCATTCTACTGTGTTGGTCCATTCTTCTCCTGACCAAATTGTTCTTGAAAGAAATATGATAAAGTTAATAGACCAAAACAAGTTACAGATCTTGAATTAACCAGAAGTGATCTTTTAAAAATGACAATATTGCCCTTTCATGACAACAAATGTGAATCTACTATTCAAAAGTGGTCTCGAATCCCAGATTGGGTGGAGGAAGCTGGTCAACTGTGAAATAGGTTGTCAAAAATATAAGTCTAAAATATGATTCAACTACAAAGAAAGAATCCTAGTTGTGTTGCAAGTCTAGAACATTCATGTTCATTTACTTAGCAGAAAATCAGCTGAGCCTCCCTGTAATGAAGTTGGAATTCCACAAATACAAAGTTTTGCTGCAGCGACAAATCTCTCTGTAATTGGAATACTTCAGAATATTAAGCAAGTAATCCAAGAGTAATTGGAAGGCAGTATATGTTTCCATAATTAGTCCATCACTTTTATTTACCTCATGTATAATACATGACAGCCCACATCGTAAAATAAATTAACAGCTAAATGTCAAATCCCCCCGCTTATTTAGGCCATCTGCCTAGGTGTTCAGGTTGATACCCACTGGCATGAGAAGCGATAAGAACCCAGGGAAATCTGTGCATCAGAGGAGGGCTGCTGCCCAGCAGAGCACACGGGCCTGTTCTGGCTGGCTTCCCTTTTCTCTGCCACCTCCACAAACTTTTAAAATCTAAGGTTTTTGATCTCACTCACTGTTTTGCAAGTCTTGAGCACATTTCAGGATCCAGGGATCTGAATTATAATCCTTTGTTATCAGGATATGATCCCCAAGGTGACTTCAGTTATTAATGAAAAGCAAAGGCTAGTTGATTCTGACCCTGAGCTTTCTGGGTAAAGGAATTCTATAGAACCCTGACAAAGGGGACCACTTGGGGCCTGCAGGATCCTCATTTGACCCAGAGCCCAGGCCCTGTGTGTGAATGAGACCGCCCTGGGCCTGCCAGAATCTCATTTGACCCAAGCCCGGCTGTGAGTAAAACCACCTGGTACCGCTAGAACCTCATTAGACCCAGGCCTGTCCTCATTTGAGCCAGCACTCTGGCCCAGCTTATGAGTAAGACTGCCAGGGATCCACCAAATCCTCCTTCGAGCCAGTGCCTAGCCCCAGCATATGAGTGGAAATCCTTCCATCAGACAGGCCCAGTGTGGAACCTTGCAGCAGAACTCCCTGCAGAGAAGCTAGAGGCAAGACCCACCCAGTTGATCCAGGAGCAGAACATCTTGCCAGAGTGACACAGTAGGTTCACTTCCAAGGGCTGCAGCAGGAATAAGTGGAGCACAGCAGCCAGGCCCAAGACACACCCACCTGGATGAGTTTGAACTTGGTATATACAGACCCGGTGCTGAGGTCATAACTACCAAAGCACTACACCAAAGGTCAGAAGACAGTGCTATACAAAATAACAAAGAGAAGGAGCACAATGCATTCTTAGACCTGGAGCTCACCCAGAACAAATGCAGGAGACAATAGCAATGAAGAAATTGGAAATCACACACTTGAAATCTCTGAAATAATAGCATCTGAAGTAAAGAAACAATTGCAGAAAGGTATAGAGGAAATCAGATCAGAAATAATTTCTGAAGTAAAAAAATAAATGATAACTATAATGACAGAAGTACTTAGTGCTTCTAAAGAAGACACTGATTAGAAAATAGAGAATAAAAGAATGATGGAATCTTTGAATAAGCAATGTAGGAAATAAACAGAATGCATGAAGCAGATTCAAAGTGCTACACAGGAAATTAAAACCTCAATCATAAGCTGGCAAAATTGTTTGAATGAAAGTGAAAATAGACTTTTAGACCTTGAAGACACCATTGCAGCTAGTGAGAAGGTAAGAAAAGGTCTCTTGAAAACAACTAGGATGCAGGAAAAAATAATTCAACATGTGCCAGATGATGCAAAGATGAACAACGTAAGACTAATAGGCATCAATGAGAAAGAAGGAGTCAATGCAAATGATATAAAAAGCATGTGGGCAGAAATAATAGCAGAAAACTTTCCCAAATATGGGGAAACAATCTGACATTCAGGTAACCGAAGTATATAAAACTCCAAATAACATCAGCCCAATTAAAAACACACCCAGACATATAATAATCAAGATCCCAGAAATTCAGCACAGAAACTGTATACTGAAAACCACTAAAGAAACAGATCACATTTTAAAGGAAAACCAATCAGAATAACAGCAGATTTCTCTTCACAAACCATCAAGTCAAGAAGAGCATGGAGCAAAGCACTACAAGTCTTACAAGAAAACAAATTCCAACCCAGACATCCTGCAAAACTCTCTTTAAAGTTTAATGGAGAAGTGAAATACTTCCATGACAAAGAACAACTAAAGAATTTCATGATGACAAAGTCAAGTCTACACAGACAACTAAAAGATATTCTGGAGAGAGATCAAAATGACCACAATTCTATGAATGAGAATGGAAAAAACCCACCAACTAGGGCAAACAATTAAACACAGGAGGAAAAAGAGGTATGTAAAAGCAGTCTTTTAGTTATTCTTTTGTATATAGCATCAAAATATTTCCATAAGCATACTCCACAAAGGGACTTCTCCTGCACCCTTGGGTCATGATTCTGTCCAGGTCTACAAGGTGGATATCAAGGAAATGGTAGTGGCTCAGTCCCACAAGTGACACCTGGCCACCAGTAAGCATCATGGACATTATCCGTGTCTATGACATACTGGAACTTTGTGCAATATCCTATCCTCAAATTGTTAGAAGTGCTGGTCATATATTTGCCATTCCAGTATTTATGTTTGTTTTATACTTAGTAATTCTTTACTATTATGAAAACTTTTTCTTAGTTGAATTGTTTTAAAATATTAAAATTTTAATTAATTAATATTTAATTAATTTTCTGAATAGTGTTTAATCTTAATTTTTGTTTTAAGATTTATACTGTATCTTTGATTTACAAGTTACTTATGAGACATGGTATGATATTTTCTCCTAGTATTAGAAACTTTAAAAAGTATATTTCCATTTTCTATTGACTTTATATTACCTCTCCCTTGTCTTTTACACACACACACACACACACACACATATACACACATGAAAAAATATGTATATAACCCTACATAAGATTGATGCTGTTTTGTAGAAATCTTCAATAACCTTTCAAATGGGTTCATCTAATATATTTTACATAATCCTGCATAACTACTATTTTGAAAGCTCTTTATTCTTTATCCAGGACCGTATAGCAATTTCTCTTGCCTTCTGGATTATGCTCTTTGTTATTTTCTATATGCTACCTCTGAAAGTATTAGAATATTTCAAGTTTGTATAACTGGAAAATATTTTACTTACAGTTTTCAAAGGCATGTTTGATAACTATAAAATTCAATGATGACAGATCTTTTCTTTTCTTTCAGTCCTTTGAATTAATTCCTCTAGTTTCTTACCCATTTGCTCTTTTTTCCTAATGTGTAATAAGACCATTTAATTTTGTTCTTCCATAGCTAGTATTTTTTTCTATGTATATGCTTTAATGATTTTTTTCTTTACAGTAAGTTTTGACAATTTCAGTTTTGTG
>NW_004524580.1:25686781-25709220 GCF_000260255.1 Octodon degus | reverse complement strand
AGTTTTTGACAATTTCAGTTTTGTGTATCTTGGTATGATTTTACTCAAATTTATTGTGCAAAAGCTTAATTTTTCTTGGAAATGTGGTGCTATAATTTCAACCAAATTCAGAAATTTTAAATCTTGAAATATTTATTGCCTATCCCTTTCTACTTTGAGAATTCTAATTATATGAATATAAATTTCTTGATTTTGGCACAGACTGAACTATTATATGACTGATCTGTAAATTCTTCTTCATTTTTATTTTGGACAATTTTTATTGTTCTATTCATTTAAGTTTGCAAATAATTTATTTACAAAATGCAATCTATTATTAATCTCATGCTATGTATTCATTTCAGAAATACTTCTCTAAAATTCACTCTGTTTGCATCTTATATTTTTCACATTTCAATATTTGTCTATAATTTTAATATGCTATATAATTATTGATTTTCTATAAAGTTAATGAGAAAAATAAAAAATAGAACCCTGACCAAGCTCCTTTTCTTTCTAAACAGCTAGTTTTAATAGTACAATGTTTGTCTTTCCTAAAATCCACTTTTGGACTCTGATTGACACACCAGAGATCGGAGAGAGGACGAGTGATGCCAGCCAGTTCTGGGGAGGCTGTGAGGATTAATTTCATGAGCCTAGATCTCAAGAAATTTGAGTCAATTGCATTTTGACCTTCACTATTCCCTCTTCTGTCCATACAATGATGCTATCATTATTTTGCCAATTAAAGACTCTTAGATTTCAAGAGCAAATAATATTTTGGCCCCAATGGTGTGTTGTTTCCTGCTGTTGCCCATCTTTCTGTCTTAAATATTTGCAAACTCCTCATCAGATTCCTTTCAACAAGTGCTGGAAAGAAGGGAAGAAAGCCACTCAAGTACCAATAATGCTGCACCTTCCTTGCAGTGAAGAGGGAGGACAGCTGGTGGTTTCTCTCCCACGGTGCCATTCTTGTGAACAAGCGGGGCTGGATCAGGTAAGAGGCCTATGATGCGACTACCTTTATCAGACTTGGCTTAAAGTTCAAGGATAATATAAACACCTTTCCTAGTTGGGGTCAAATTATGTAGCAATCTTTTCCTCCTCCAAAGAATAATAAAAGATAATTTATTGTACTTGTAATACACCTCTCATCACAATAGTTCAGATGCTTATATGAGCTCTCTCCCTACCTATCATGCTGCGATGTGAAAATTAATTAGCTGATGTCTGCAAAGTGCCTTCAAGATGAAAACTGGCACCTGAGTGCTGAGTGCCACCTACCAGTACCAATAAAGACAGCCTCACACAGAATACAATAGATCCACGGGGGACCAGGTGAATAGCCAGCTTGGAAGGCAAGGGGACAGCAAACAAATATAGTAATGATATAACTTCCCAAGTCACAGACTTTCTGTACAAGAGGAGAAACAGTCACATCGGTGTGGAAACACACTTAGCGATCAGAAGGGCCAGGGCTGTATTCTGAAGACTTGTCAAACACACAGCACATCCTTGTGAGAAGTTTGTAGAACCAATATCATGAAGAGAGGTGGGATGTGATGTGTTATGATGGGCCGTTTGCTGGAATATCACTGGCCCAAGTAAGCAAGAAGGATGAAAGAATGGCTTATAGCAACTCACATCAAACTTACAATTTTCAGAGTCCTTAATTGGAATGATTCTCACCCTGACTAACTATATATACTGATATCTGTGAACTAAGCTACTGCACTGCAGATGGTAATTTGTAATAGTGGTTTCATATTGGGAGTGCCTGTCATTGTGGTATTCTGAACACGGGCTGCTTGTCATGACATGCCAGTTACTGCTAAGATGTCTCTCGGGTGGGTGGATGTTCAAGAAGAAGGGGGTGGTGAATGAAAGCAAGAGACAGGAAAAGGAATACTGTGGGACACTCCTGCTTCAAGGTTGTATATGGTGAGATTTTTGGACTTATGTGAAAACATGAGAAGCATAGAATTCTTTATCCTATTGTTAAAATATAATCTAATTTTTAAATGTTCTTTATCATATTATGTAGGGACTTAAGGTTCAGCATATCAATACTTGATGAAAAATACCTGTTCCTTATTATGCCTAAGATGTTTGAAACGTAGTGAAATAGTGAGGTTAAGCTTGATATCGTAAATCGTTTGATAATAACAATAAGCTTGTCTTCTGGATGGTTAACAACCTAAGTTTGCAGACCAAAATTAGAGAAAAAGGAGGGCTACAAGGAAAGCCAATATTTTGGCCCTACCCTTCTAAGGTCAATTAAGACTCAGGACATATGAGAACTTGTACTGTAACGTCATGTACCTCGGTAGTGTCCCAGATTTTCTGATCAAGAAGGTTATGGGGCCAAAGAGGAAATTGATCGATGACGTGGAGTGTGCCTAAGGAGAGTCACATGAGGAGAAGACACTCTCTCAGGCTTTCACAGAGAGCACATTGGCCAAGCAATGGCCGTGACTCATCCACATGGCTGCACTGACAAAGGTTCTACAATCTGAGGTACAGGATCTCAGGATAAATCCTGAGGGCATTTCACTGACCTTCTCAAACCAAAAAGCTACAACTCTTGTTGCATAGGTTCTGCTTTACCTTGATCTTAACCATCCAGTAGAAAAGTATGAAGATGAAATATAGGAAGTAAAGCCATGTTGTTATGTTGAGCTGTGGGGGACTCACGTCAATAATTTCTGACATTGCCAATTAAACAGAAGACCCAATGCTATTATGGGCTTCTGGACTCTTTTAGAATATTTTGCTGAGTTTACACACCTATAATATTCAACAACGGAACTTAAAAAAAATTGGGGTATAACTATGAATGTCCATTTTGTATCTGTGTATTCAAAGTGGTTGGGATAGATATATAGTTGCATTCTCTTAATGAATAGAATGATTTTTTCTAATGGTGTTTGTAAGTAGGATCACAAGTCTGCATCTTGTACAGCAATTAACCACTAAGAAGAATATATGCAGTGTATTATTTGTTGAAAAAAAATAAAATAAAAGCAATTGATGAAAAAAAAAAAAAACAATTTTCAGAGTCCTGGTACCATAAGCCATATTTCTTTATCTGTATAATTTTTAGAGTTCGGGCTAGAGTGAGTTCTATTTTATAGATGAAGCTATGGGGAGTCAGGGAGTCTAAAGTGATCAAAATTATAGAGCTAACAAGCTATGAAAGAAAACTTCCAACCTGGGTTTTTACCACAAACCCTTTCGTTGAGTGGATATTATGTAATGAGAAGGTATGTCAATAAATCTCAAATGACTTTATTATATATTTATATATAGTCCAATTTCACTTCTAGAACCTTATATGAGATTTAATTTTCAGTATTGATTTCTCAGAGCTAGGCTGAGCTCTGGACAGTTTTGGAAACCTTAGTAACTCTTTGAATTCCTATTATTTTGTTTAGTGAAATTCTGTATTGTTTCTAACATTTTTTGTTTGTTTTACTATCTTTATTCTCTTTAAAAAATAAAGAAAAATAAAAGATATTGGTGATTTTATTCAGGGCATTTATACTGAAAAACATCCCCAATCCTTTTTAAAGTTATTTTTTATTTTGAGATGGAGCCTTGCTAAGTTCCTCAGTAACTCAGGCTGGGCTCAAACTCGCAATCCTCCTCCCTCACCATCTCAGAGTCCTGTGATCACAGGTGCGTACTACCATGGCTGAATCACTGAAGCAATTCTTTTTTATAATGGTTGGAAAGAAACACTCAGCAGAATTGACTGAATAAATAGTGGTATGCTCACAAGATCAAATATTAGGAAGCAAAGCATTTAAATAAAATTATACAGATATCTTTATTAGCATAAAAGCTTTTTGCTATATATGGCTAACTGTTGTATAATAGCCTATTAAATTAATTTATGCACACATGTAGAAACATTCTTCAAAAGCTATGCAAGGCAATATGCAGGTGTATCCCCTGGATGACAGATAGGGGAGTAGTGCTTTTCATTTTCATCTATGCATCGTCTATATATTCGATTTTGTTCCACTAATTTGAATAGCACTGCTCTAATCACCCAAATCACTTGAAATCACCACAAGGGTGCAGGACTCAGGAAAGGCCAACCTCATTTAAAATGTTTCCCTACCGGCCTAGCATTCCATCTATATGGGAGGCTAGGGCAGTAGGGTCACAAGTTCAACCCCAGCCTGGGTATCTGAGTGACTCGGCAACACCTGCCTCCAAATAAGAAATAATTTAAAAAGCTGGGAATGTAGCTCATGGTGAAGATCCCACATTAAATCCCCAGGACTGAAAAAAATTTTTTTTTAAAAAGGCTTTCTTACAAATCCCTCAAACAGAGAAGACAGAACAAGAGCCCTTCATATTCCGCTCACTGGTAAATGTGCCAGAAGACTTAGCATTTTTTTTTTTGTACCAGGGATTGAACTCAGGACCTTGCCCTTTCCAGGCAAGTGCTTAGTCTACTGAGCCATCGCCTCAGCCCTTGTAACAGAAGACGTAGACAGCAGCCTTTTTCTAAAATTGGCTGACACACTATTGTCCATTTCCCTCTGTCTACAGCACTGGAAATGAGCCAGCTCTAGAAGTCTTCCACAGTCTCCAGGCACTAAGGAGTATGTGAGAGAGAAGCTGCCTCACATAAGAAGACTACAGACACAACATACAGCAATGAACTGCATGGAGATGAGCTGTACTAGATAGCAGGAAGACATTGTCAAGTGGAAGTGAAGGAAGCAAAGACCTTCATAGAAATGCACTCTGCACACTCAGATGTGTAATCAAAGATTTTTGAGTTAGTGTGATAGACAGAATTCGAAATGGCTCACTAAGATACTCGTCATGCCTTTGACAGTGAAACGGTTATGGCACCCCTGATGATGCTAAGCAGCAATAAGTATTTTGTGTCTGTTAATAAGATTACTAGGGCCAGGGAGATGGCTCAGTGGAATAAGCGCTTCCCTGCCAAGCACAAGGGCCTGAGTTCAATCCCTGGTTCCGCCAAAAAAAAAAATAAGATCACTAATCCAATGATGTGGAGTTTGATGAGTGAAGAGAAGTCTCTAGGTGGGGCTACTCTGATCACCCTGATCACAGGAGTCTGTTGAAGCAGAGTTCTCTTAGATTGATAACCACAAGAGAAAGTGGCCAGATGAAAGCATGAGGTGGATTTGTTCTACCATTGCTGGCTTGAAGAAGGAAGGACCACAGAATGGAGAATGTGGGTGGCCTCTGACAGCCAAGAGTGAGTCCCAGAACAGACAACAAGAAACAGGAATCACAATCCTACAGCCACAAGGGATCTAATCCTGACAACAATGCATGTGGGCTTGGAAGAAGACTCTTCTGAATCTATGGATAAGAGCGCAACCCAGCCAACACCTTGGGCTTAACTTAGAGGGACCTCGAGCAAAGAACTCGGCAGAGCCTTCCAGGACTTTGGACCTATAGAAACGGGAGATGACCAATGGTTGCTGTCTTGTTTTTGTTTTATTTTAAAGAGAAAATAATAAAAACAAATAAACAAAAGTAAGACAAAACCAAAACAAAACAAAAACAATAAAAATGATACACAATTCCAGAACAAGATGATAGGAAATTAACGATGGCTGTTGTATTACCTACTGTTGTCTTCAGAGGAGTTGTCTATATTACCAGATATAGGCACATAAGATAATGGATGCAACTGGAGACCACACTCATAAGTGAACTAAATCAGACCCATGTGTGGTAAACATCGTATTGACCCCAGAGCATAAGAACTGGAAAGATTGACTAATAGGTGCTGTTTTAAACCACACTAAGATTGTAGTCATTTATTATGCAGCCACAGAAAACTAATACAGTTAGAAAATGCCATAGAAACTGTCCACTCCCCTCACCTGAGCAACAAGAAATTGAAGCCCAGGAGTGACGAGGGATTTGGGCGGCACCACAGCGAAGCTGGGTGTGGGCACAGGAACCGTGAGCACTGCTCGCCATCCCACTCCTCTGCTCACAGTGAGCTCCCCACAGTCAATTTTTTTCAACGTGGTTTACAGTCTATGAGGAAAGATGAGATTGCCATTTGAAGTCTTGGCCAGCACCCCTATTCTAATGTGTTTCTTGATTTCTAAAAAATGAACTAAAATTGCTACGGAATGCATGGACACTTCTCTAATTTAAAAACAATCAATAACACTTACAACCTTCACCCCAGATTTAATATGCTGACAGTGCGATCCAATCATTCTCCAATAAGTGACAATTTCAGTTTTCAATTCAGTGAAGTTCAGCAAAATGTACTGCACTCAGATTCCCTAGGAGGTTACATGTGGAAGGATCTTTCAGGCCAGGATTCTACGATGTTCTATACCTACAGAGACTGAAATTGCTTGGGGAGAGGGAGAAAAACTATGAAGAAAGTTGAGAAACTTTTGTAGAGAAGAAGTCACCTATCTTTTCACATTGTCTCTGTAACACAGTGTCAAAGTAGGATCACATGTATGAAATTCTAGAAGCTTATTCTGAAGGCAATGCTGTCAGGTACAGCTCTAGCAATTGTCAAGACTAAGACATTAACTCCTGCGTCCCTTGGGATTAACTGAGTGTCATCAATAAATGTAGCACAAAGGGCCAGCAAGATAGCTCAGTGGACTAAGCACCTGCTTTGGCAAGCACAGGGACCAGGGTTCGATCCCAGTCCTACATACCGTGCTAGCCCCACCCTCAGAACATGCTTAGCCTGTACCAAGTCCAGGTATGGTGGAGCACACCTGTATTCCCAGTGCTGGGAAGGCTGAAAACAAGAGGATCACTATGAGGCTGAGCTGCATAGTAAGTCCCTGTACCAAATACATAAAATGAAAAAGAATAAATAAATAAATAAATGTAACAACTCACAACAATGTGATAGATAACTGGGAATTTACTTATAGGAGTGAATAATCAGGAATGAGCTAGCTCACTCTCTTTTTTATTTTATTTTTTAATTTTTATTTATGTATTCATTTGGTACAGGATCTCACTATGCAGCTCAGACTTGTAATGATTCTCCTGTCTCAGCCCAGTTTCAGGGCCAGCACAGCACACCCGGGGTTCTAGGACCAGCATGGCATGCGATACTGGGGATTGAACTCAGGTCCTTGTGCTTGCCAGGCAGGCACTTAGACAGACTGCCGAGCTATCTCCCAGCCTGAGTTTTCTCACTTTCTCAGAACAATTAAATTTAGTTGCATGAAATACATCACCAAATCACAATACATTTAAAGAAGCCACCTTTTAAAGATCAAGCTGATGATCCCAGAATCTCTCTGCCATATACTGCTTTTTCCCTGGATGGTCCCTTGCTTTTGTTCTTCCTCCTGTTTCTGCTCCTTAGGACCCACAGATGCAGAGAGCAGTGCCAAAGAGTGACAGATGAGTCTTTCAGTTAGTCTTCCCATTCCTACCAGCTTGGTGTCACTCAAGAGAAGCCAAAGCCTTTAAATGCATCTAAAGGGCACCATTTGTTCCCCTTTAATTCCCTGCCGATTATCTTCCACACACAGCTGTAGTCGTCGCTTGATTGTGCAGTGTTTTTCTGCATCGTGTGGTCTTTCGGTCCCAACATCTAGCGTCTTTGAAGGATTTAACTAAGAGCATCACTTCCTAGTACAACTCTTTCACACAGAAGAGTGGTCTCTGCGTATCCAACACAATGACCACAGACACAATGGCTGCTGAACATGCTGGAATGTGGTTAGTGTGACAGGGGAACTGAACTGTTGAAATTCTATTTCATTTCACTATCACATGTGGCCAGAGGTTACTGCCTTGGAAAGTGCACTCCCAGAGAAGCAGATCAGAATTGGCCTAAGGTATGTGAGAACCAGTGCACACAAGTCCTGGGAGGGATTCACTTGCTTCTCAGGCATCGCTATCTATGGGAATCTTCACTTCTGTAAGTTGTGCTGTGGTCTAAGTTATCTGGCCAGTTGTCAGAACTATGTGCATATTATAATCGTCCTCCTTTCTTGCTTATAATTACAGTTGACAGAGTGACAAGGAGCCTTGTGTATAGCATATGTTAGCGTACGAGACACAATAGCATGGGGTTTTCTGTAGACACTGCTACGTTCACTTAAGCATTACCATTGAGCCTAAAGAAGGATAAGCACAGTAGTTCAGCTCTAATATTCGATGCATCATTTGGCACTCTCCACATATTGGTGCACTGTACTATATACTGTAGGATGTAGCCTAATAACAATCAAAGTACACTTTACCAGCCTTGCAATTCCTTCCATAAAGATAGACGACATTGGGCATGATAGTTCATCATACCAAAGATACCCATCACTTTCATGCCATGATTTGCCTCTGCTATTCTGTTCATTTCTCCTGGTTTCTGTGGAGCAAGGAACTAGACATCATGGTGGGTTCAAGAAAAGAAAAAAGCAATGAATTTCTTCAGCTATTTTGGACCAACCTATATCCAGAAATGGTAGTTATGAGAGAAAAAAAGATCACTGGTAGTTGGTAGTTATAAGAGAGACAAAATTTCCTCAGCAGTAAGAATCAGGGCCTGAGCTTTTGAGCATCAAGCAATGCAATATCTAGATCTCGAAAACTATAGGCTACAGGATGGAGAAGGTACCTACATTATGCAAGCAAAATTTACTGTGGATCTTCATACTTCATTTTTAACCCAGTTCAGATCCTTAACTGAAAATCTGAGTCCAATATATTTTTCTCTCCAGTGATAATAAGCAACAGACACCACCCTAAATCCACCAATATTTCTTCTCAGAGCTATACTCCTATTTTGTTCTGATCCATTTCTACCCAGTAAAAACACTGAGGTATTTATGATCAAGCATAATTCAAGCAAGGTGGTAAAGTACCATCTTAAAGCTGAAGACTTAATAACAACTCAGATCAGAGGCTGGCTATCAGCAGCCAGCAGAGAGCTACGGTATACAAAAAACCAGTTTGTGTGATGAAACTTTGACAGTCTTGCCTACACACACACCAAAGAAAATAACATGCCCGTGACAGCTACAACAGCAGCAATTTTAAACTCCTCACTGATGAAATGCACTTTGCAGTCATAACTCTTGCATAAATCTGGATGTCACTGTTTGCATGTTATAATTTTGCGATCCGATGGATCATTGTGTAGATTCTACCTGCAAATGAGCCCAGTAAAGCAAAACGCGTGCGAATCATTGAGTTACCAGTGACATCCGGGCTTGGCTGCTGAGGTTATTAACAGATATTTTTTCACCCAGAAGCGCAGGCTAAAATCAATCATTTTGATAACTAGGCATGGCATGAGCTGTCCGTACTTTCATTTCAATTTGATTAATCACATATACACAGACCTTTACCTTAAAGGAGCAATTGTTCACATTTAATCACAAATAAACATTCATGCATAACAGGAGACATTACTAAATTTAATGATATTTTATGTCTCCTATTTTAGCAGATGTATTTATGATAATATAAGCTTTCTGCATGTAAATTCATTGCTTTGCTCATTTTACCAACACTATAATTGAAGCTAGGTAAAATAATCCAGTTTTATGTTATGTATCATCTGTTTGTCACTCGTGAAGTTTCCATTATATCCACATATTTTATTGCACAATTTATCCTGTTAATCGATGCGCACTTAAATGATTAGCATTATATTTTCTTCTGTAAAGTAGAACATGCTCAGTATCAGATTTCAACATGTCACATGTCCTGCTTCTGACCAAGATTTGGTTCTATTACCCCAACAAGTTCTCCTGATGTCTTATAAGACAAAAAAGCAAATACAGGTGTGGGGGCAGGACTTTTTTTTTTAATTTGAAATGTAGCTGTGACCAAGAAATGTCTCTGATGATCCTCCCAACGGTGTCCCCAGCAAACATTCCAGAAGGCACATCTGCTGTTACTATAACAACAGCAAAGCAGAGTCGAAGGAAAATTGTCTTCTCTGAAGGGCAGGCTGCAAACCAGGAGGAATCCTGGGTTGCTCTTCAAAAAGGGAAGGGTGAAGTTTTGTGAAAAAGAAACAAAACTTGACAAAAATTTCAAGGTCTGAATGAGCCATAAGGCAGTCAAATTTAGCAAAGGCAGAAAGAAGGGCAGCTCGAGGTCTAAAAACTGCTTCTTAGACACAGAAGTGCAAAATTTCTATCCAGGAAGCCAGTTAGCCAGGCTGGAAGAAAAGCTTCATCAGAATAATAGCAATAAAAAGAAAGGATCATGCGCTTGCTCTCTGACCCAAAGAAAACACTAGCAGCCCTTCGGTGAGAGGTGAAGTCACTAGCCCAGGAGAGAAGGACCAGCTCTGCTCTCCCAGTCCTGATGGACAGCAGCAGTAGTTGAGCTGGGTTATTCAGAAAGGTTCTGAGGCATTCATTGAATAGCTGGACATGGCACAGTGAGTCTGAAGTGTATCTTTTCCCTTGATTTAGCTTTGACTTTACTGCCTTTCTCCCAGTTCTAGGCTATCTTGATCTTCTCGTCCTATGGCCTCTACTACATTGGCCTCCATCTGGGAGTCCATCCAGCTTGCCTGCCACCCAGAGAAAGCCTATCCGGGGCATCAGCCCCACTCTCACTGATGGTCTCTTGCTTTCCATTTCTCTTTAGCAAAGCTCTAGCTCAGCCCCAACATGGAGCTTGAAGGCCATGTGTGGGTGGAACCTGGTCCTTCTCATGGTCAAAATGGATTATCAGCACATGAAGTCCCTGGCTAGTAGAGGCAGTAGAGATATCCAGAAGAAAATAAATGGGCTGCTATCCAGCAGAAAATAAATAAGCATGCTTATATATAAGTGATAATCTCTAGAACTAATCTGAAGAAAAAAGAGAGTGCAATGAAAGCTCCATGTGCATGTGCCCAGTGAGGACATTTCTAAAGAAAGAACTTAAAATGGTGACCTTAAAGTCAGGTGTAGTGTTTCATGCCTGTAATCCCAGAACTCTGAGAAGCTGCAGCAGGAGGATCACAAGTCTGAGCCCAGACTGGGCAACTCTGTGACTCAGCAAGATCCCATCTCAAAAGAACAAATGCAAAGGTAAGGGATGTTGCTTAGTGCAAAGGCTCGATTTTCAATCCTCAGTACTCCCCACACCTAGCAAGAAAAAAAATGAGATCCAAGAAGAGAATTAGCTGGATATGATCAGCGCAGAGCCCTGTGTCACGGCCCAGCATGGTGGGGACAGCAAGCCCAGCTGGGCATCCCGGCAGCAAGGCAATGACAGAGGTCAGCAGGTGAGGAGGAGAGCCGTGCAGACCGGCTCACACGTCTCACAAGTCACAATTAAAGAATTTGGACTCTGTTCCAAGTTTCTTCCATGGCATATTGTCACAATGCCAGAAGAGACCTCCGGGACGCAGCCCATCTGTCAGGTGGGAGGTAATTCTTTTGCGTTTTATCCAGGCACCAACTTTTGTAAGTAAACTTGACTAATGTTTGTTTATAATCAGTGAGTAAGCTGCTACTTTAATACCGATGCCACGGAAGAGGCCGCTTCCAGGCATGTTAAATTAACTGATGTGAATAAAAACAATGAATAAAAATACCTCTCTCCTTTAATGAGAACAGCAACTTCTGTTTCCCTGGGCTTTCTCGGTCCCATAAGACCTTTTAAAGCAGAGCAAGTGTGTTCTGGTTCAAATGCTAAGAACATAATCTTGTCTCTCTCTTGTTGGTTATGTTCGAAGAAACCATTTCAGATCAATCTTTTGGAGACTAGAAGCTCCCAGCAGCTATGGCTAGAACATTCCCAGTGCTGCTGCCAGGTGGGCTGCCTTCTCCTGGGGCCACTGACAGGCCCACGACCCAAGAGCTTCTGAGACTTCATCGGCACAAGGACCTTAATGCTCAGGACAGCTGGATAGAAGCCCCAAAGTGTGTGACCTACAAGGCCCTGGTGCAAAACCTTTGGAGAAACTGTCCGCTTCTCTGATTTGACATTTTTACAGCAGGTTATGAAAAGCACGCAGGGCGCTCTCTGAATCTATGCCTTTGCTCTGCAGGTTCCAACCCCTCGGTACTAGATTCACATGCGTACTGCTTACTCTGCATGGTACCATTGTGCAATAAAAGTTGGACTTGATTCGCATTCCATAACTAATTTGTTTTGTGACCAAGTCAAAATGGTTTCCTCGCCCCGTGTTATGTTTGTGTGCAAGGTGACCTCCAGGACTCCTTTCAGTTCTACTGCTCTATGAATCTCTATCAGCATGGACTCCATAAAAATGCCGGCATTAGTTATGGTAGGCTGACCTGTGGCTCCCAGCAGGCCTGAGAACACATAGGCTCCAGGAAATGCAAATCTTTTTCTCTCACATAAATGGCCAGGTGAGATGCTCTGGGTCAGCTGGCAGCTCGCTTCCCCAGTTCGGTTCAGGGAACTGGTCTCATGACGCTACCTCCAAAGCTTCTGCTGATCACCCTCCCAGGGCATCAGAAAGGGGACAACTTGAAGCCAGGCCCAGAAATACCCAGCAAGGTAGAGGGAGTGAAGATGTTACACATTCTTTGCTCTTCCAAGAGCTTTAAACACGTGATCAACAGTAGCTGCAAATATAGTCCCATATGGGAACTGTATATAATTCTCCTACTAGGAAAGAAGAGAGGACAGTATATCTGGGGAAAGAAGGCAGGCTCTGCCCCAGCCCTCATACCTACATGACGTTTCCAAGACTACAAAGCTTTATGCTTCTGAATTTTCCCCACAGTTCTGGGAGGCAGCTACTAGAATTACCATTCTACAGAAGGCCAAGCTGTGGCTATGAGAGTTAAGGAAAACGCCTGATACCTCACAGTTGACAGACAATCTGAAATTCAGCCTCCAGTCCTCTGAAATTCAGCTTTCCTTATTACAAATACCAAGGTGACGTATTTGCATAGCAGATAATCATTAGCATAAATCTGCATATAATGGCTTGGAAGACCAAAGAAACCTTATTGTGAAAGGTAATCAGAAGAGTCATGTATTCATTATTGTAACTGTCCTACTAACCTGTTTTGAAACTGTCTCATTGCTATTTGTTTGTCATTAAAATTAAGAAAGAAGAGACAGAAGAAGAAGAAGCTGAAGAAGGAGGAGGAGGAGGAGGAGGAAGAGGAGAAGGAGGAGGAGCCAAAGTGTGCCACAGGCCCAGAACTTTGCTTTCTCCAGAATGGAGAAAATTCAGAAGTAAATTGTTCTTAAAAAGTGGGGCCCGGGACATGGCTCAGTAGGATAAGCGCTTGACTGGCAAATGCAAGGATCTGAGTTCAATCCCCGGTTCCACCAAAAAAAAAGTGGGGGCAGTAGAGCCAATGAACAGTTTACCACGGAGGCTTCCACCCTCACTCTCAGCTGGCTTACAAACCACATGCGAAGACAGGAAATCTTTCTCATTAGAAATGTTTGATTCGAGGTAAAAGTAAATCAATAAAAGGAGGGCAGAATCTAAAATTCTACATATAAAATTAAATATTAAAAATAAAGACAGACCTGGTGGTCCCCCCAGAAGTGGCTTTAGATGGACCTGTAGGCTTTCAGATTCCTAGGGAGCAGCACACCCCTCCCCCAGCCTACCCATGGACACTCTCACAAATCATTTGCTGCTTTCACTATTTTATGCTTGCTATGAAAATCCAGCCATTAGTGGCCAATAAACCAACCCCATGTCTTTTGGGAGAATCATCAAGCCCTCTCCAGGCACAACTTTAAAAAAAGCTGCTAGGTTTCCTCCATATAAACAAAATTTCAATGAAAATGAAGAATCCCTGAAGAATAAATTACAATTATTCTTAGTTTCACCTTTCAGAAAAGATTGAGGCAGCAGTGTTTCAGGAAGGTTTCTCTTCCAGCTCTTTTCCCATGCGTGTTAATGTGATTTTGCAAGAGTAAAGGTTCCGTTTCTCACAAATCTGTTTCAAATTGATCATTTTTTAAAGGAATGTTAGCTTTATGGGTTACTGACTAGGTAGGGAAGGTTGGGTTGAGTCTCAGGGCTCAGCCATCATTCATAAAGACTTCAAGTTGAACTCGCGGGAAAGGGACATTGTAAAGCCCACCAAGTTAGCTCTAATGTGCCAGATGGGACAGGGTAATTTTTTATTTCACATAGCAAGGCAATACACATCTACCTGTGCCCTTTCTGAGAATGCAGAAAAACCTATCAGTGGGTATGATTTTTCATGGAGAATTTTTAGAATTATGCCATCCTCTATCATGACAAAGCGTTCTTCTAAGTCCCTTGGACTTTTCCTTCTAATGCATTTTTATTCTAGACACTCAGAAGCATTATGGAGAAGCCCCAGCTACATTTTGTCATCATTTAAGGGAAGCTAGGGATTTTACCAAATTATGCCACAATGGCCTCTAAAAATATCTAACTATAACCAACTTACTTGAGCAATTTGGAGTACCATTTTGTTTTTATATCTAAGTCTGTCATGTGGCTATATTTATGGAGCATTTTTTGTGGGTTTACAACCTTGAATCCAACAGACAACTGAAAACACAACCCAGACAAAAGTGGAATATTTTTACCATCCAAAGAAAAGAATCTAAATCTACCTTCAAAGTTAATAGCGTTTAATAAATACAGTTCATCTTAATGCTAATTTTTCTACTCTTCTGTTTATCCAAGAAAGCTCCAGGCTGGCTTAGAGTGTCACATTTATCACTGAGCAGAATATAAGCAAATCCCATTACATCTGAATTCAACCACCCAAATGAATCAAAACATGGATTATGGTATCTCTTTATGCAAAAAGAGAAAACAATACTAATGTTCAGCAAGTACAAAAGAAAGACTGCTTTGTTTGGGGGAAGATTCCTTTTTTTTTTTTTTTCTTTTTTTAATTTTTCACCACTGTCTGAGCCCTTGGGCTCATCAGAGGAACTACGCAGAAAGAAAAAACAAATTAAACATAGTCACCAAGCCACCCAAAATCAAGAAAGCCCCAGGAAGGTATGAGGATGACGCCTTTCAGAAGTATGACTGTATAGTCTCAGCAGCCTTTCAAATCTTGATGACATCACAGATGCTCCTGCCACTGACTAGTTTAGAAAATGACCCCTACTTATAACAGCATCCAATATTTCCGCAACTTCACCCCTTTCTTCCTCTCCAGGAGGTAAGTGAACTGCAAGCAATGCCGCATCTCCCACTTCAGGCCAGACCAAGTTCAAGGTAATGATCGGGAAGAAACAGAGACCATAGTTAATCTATGTTATCATTCCACATCACTCTACTGACATGAGATGTTTTCGAGGCTCTGGAGACCAAAACCAAGGGTGGGATTTTTCCCAGTGGAATCTAGCTACATAAGACACGAATCTACAGCCACTGCACTGAGAGCCACCTTTGCAAACTTGGAAGTGATGAGGAAAGCAGACTGAATTCTAAGTGTCACCCCTACAATGAACAATGTTGGGGTGAAGATATGGCTCAGGGGAAGAGAATTTATGTGTCACATGTGAGCCTAGAGTTCAATCCTCAACACTATTAAAAAAAATAAAATAAATCTGGCTCTGCCCAACTCTGGATTAGGTTTCTTTTTTGGCTGTATCTATTTATTTGAACTGCTCCCACTCTTACCTAAATGATACTCTCCTTCTCATTAGAGGTTAGAGTTCTGAAGTTCTTATGGTCAATCATCTATCAATACACTCATTTGTTACATGGATAATAGATTAGGTAGGTGGGTTGATAGATGAGGTGAGCAACATGGGTGAGGTGGGATGGGATCGGCTAGGATAGGACAGGGTAGGGTAGGAGAGGAGAGGATGAAAACATAGACAGGCAGATAGTCTTGGGATTTGTAGATTTCCCAATAGATAGCACTTCCTCATTGCTCTCCAAATTATGACTCATTTCGGGTATAAGACAAAGGAATAATAACTAAAGCTCAAGTTATAAGGTTTTTCTATTAAAGATACACCAGGAGACTGTGTCGTATGTATACAGGCAACAGAACTGCACAATGCTGGCCACCAGACTCCTGGGCAGTTAGCACCAGGCCACAGAAGCTCTGAAACACCAGAGCACAATTTACTATATGGTCAAGAGTAAACCAGAGCACAGACTCACAGATTCTAAGATTCTAAGAGGAAGCAAGGAACAGGGATGGAGCCATGCACAGGCGTCCAGCTTTTGATGCCCAAATCCATACTTGGACAAGTCACATTTTTACACCTGTGAGGGAAGGGCTGTAAGCAGCCCTTACATGGACCAAGTATGGGAAGAAGGTCATGAGAACCCCCCACCCCAGCATCCACTAGAGCTTGTCACTCTCTTGTTTTTTTTTGTTTTTGTTTTTTTTTTATTGTTTTTTATTAGAACATGTTTGCAGCAGCCAGCCACATTCATCTTAGGAGTAGGTACATGCACTCAACATAACTTAATTTTTCCCCTTTCCCTTCCCTCCCTCCTCTTTCCCTCTGTCTCCAGATCACATTCTCATTTGAAAAAGATCTATTTCCCTGTTTGCTATTGTCTATCTTTTATTTTATTTTATTTTATTGTTTTTTAATTTTATTTTATTTTTAAAAATTATTCACTACTTTCGGTTTCTCATGTAAGAGATGTTCTGTGATATTTAAGCTTGTGCACCTGATTTATCAACAGTCCCCTCCAACTTGATCCCAGGGTGAAGAGGTCATGGAATTATTATACTAGTGGACTTCACTCTGGAAGGAAGAGAGTATGAGGCAGGAGAGTTATCTTTCCACCTCCAAAAGAATTTGGGGTCTAGATAATAGGGAAAATATTATTTAATGATACTGATATAAGATTTTTTGAAAACATAATTGAAGAAACAACCAATTCTACTAGTTGCCTATATCTGTCAATGTGTTGTAAACTTGGGCTCACTTTTTGCAAAACATTAACTATAGAGCTGGTAAGGTACATATTTGTTCTGCAATAATTCCTTAATTTTCTAAAGTCCTATATCCATTGACAAAATAATTTTTATGTATCTTTCCATTTAGTTTTCACCTTTCCTCCTTGCTTTTTACATGTTCACAGGTACGCATTTATGCATGGGTACAAACACACACACACACACACACACACACACACACACACACCCACCATATACTGTCAGAAAGCTGAAGTGTTTCCCACTAATCCGTTTCTTCATTGCTTTGGCCGTGATCATGCTTACCTGGACAAATGGTTGCCAGAATAAGGACTGTGTTTCTATCCTTTCCATCCCGATATGGTCGAAGGAGATAAGAATGTATGGAAATGTGGACAGAAGAGCAACCTCCTTCCTTTGTTCATTTCTGTTCATGAAAATGAGTGTTTCATGGCTAGAGTTGGAGAAGTCACCCTGGACCTCTTTGTGGATTACGAAATGTAGTCACACACAACAGAACAAGATGGAAAAACATATGTCCCTGACACCACGCATGTCATTTTTACTCCTGAGCCCACTTTTCAACTTTGACCTGGGAAAAAAGGAACCTACACCTTGTCTAAGGTCTGTTATCATCATCATAGAATTCTTTAGGCTTGCCTTAGTTTTGCTAATGTATAAAGGATATTTTCTCCCAAATGCTTCTTTTTTTAATCCAACTTACTTTTAACTTCTCTTATTTCTGCTTTAAACAATCACCTCAAATGCCACTTTATGCCCCAAGTTTTTGTATTCCTGGTCTCAATCACCTCTTCTGTCCCTACAAAATAACCACTACCAACTTCAGTAAGCCACAGTATCATCCTTACTGGACTCACCTCCCTCACCACAAACATGCTAAGTGCGTGAGACAGAATCGTTTTACTTGACACCCCCAGTGCCTACCAAATGGCCTCATGTTAAGATACAACCTTCAGCACATACTGGATGGGACAGGCAGGGTAAACACTAATATTCTCAACCTAAAGATGAAGAGACTGAAATTATTAATTTCTATAAGGTAACATAAGCTAATATTCATTCAAACAGTGCTTTCCCATAGTGCCAAGACGCACTCAACTTACAGAATTACTATGATTCAGGCACATGGAGATATTCCTCAGTTGCAGGCTGCTTCCTTCTTTGCCAATAGACCTTGTGTTGAAGGAATGCATGCATGAGCCTTCCAAACGAGTTTCCTCCACTATGCACTGTAGTGCTCAGAGTCCTAGGGGGCAGCTGAGTTATCAGTTGAGCTACAGAGAAGACAATCTCATTTTTTTCAATGCTAAACCATGACCAACTTTCCTTCACCATATTCATTTCTTCACCTTGCAATTAAACAATTTGTATGGAATGTTTTAGGACACAATTGGTACGTAGTAGATAATTATTTTGATGCAGCAATAACAATTTAGTAGCCAGAGCAATTGCTTTTGCATGTTAGACCCCAGCAATCCAACTTGTAGTTTTATTTAAATGATTGAAAGTGGGTTTATTAGTAGATGAACTGAAAAAAATATAATAACCTAGCAGAAAATTTGAGTGCCATGAAACACTGTATGAAAATGGCAAGCATTTCATGATGACTTCAGTTACTCCCAGTCACCCACAGATGGAATAATTAATTTTGACATCTAGCTTTAGTATTATTAGCTGGTAAAGTACTAGGTAACTGAGTATCTATAAAATATGTGGGGAAGACATAAGAAAACATCAAGGAAGAGTCAAAGAAATTTTCTACATTAGATGTAATCAAAATGAACATTCACAGAGTATATTGTGTTTTCAGAATTATAATAATGAATCTATTTAACACATCATAAATTATCTCAGGCTATCTTTTCTTCCACAGAGGAGGAAACTGAGGCACAGAGAATCAATAACTTTCCTCATGTTCCAGTTGTTCAGCGAGGCAGGCAAGAATGGTGCACTGTCTGTCTGTACTCTTCCGCCTCCTAAAGCAGATGCACTTCGCAGCATCTGTGAAGATGTCCTGTCCTGGGGGTGCACCCTCAGCATAAGGCATAGTTTTAATTTCTCTCACTTTTTCATGAGTCTCCAGTCTCTGAGATTTGGCTGTTCTGAGCGCTGCATGCATGAGTGTCTGAGTGCTCTCCTGATGTGACTGCTTTGGGCTTGACTGTGTGACACTGCCTTTGCTCCCTGATCATGTTGATGAGAGAAAGGAATCTCTCTGTGGGTCTGCTCCAATCTAATTCCAGCTCTACCTTTAATTAGACATAAAAGTAAGAACTTCATAGCTGTGGGGCTATCCTCTACAGCAACCAAATTTTACCACATTGGCGAGAACCGGCAGATGAGATGAAAGTGGGACCTTCCACAGTGTGCTTCCTCCCACAACTATCTTGTGCCCTACTTCTAATTCTGCTGCTTTAGGGTGTGGAGTCACCCACAGCCATGTTTGTGCTGTTCATCACATCACACACAGAGAACTCTTCACTCTTGCTGTGTTTGTTGGAAGATACAGAATAACTGGAAACTTGATTATTTTGGGTTTTTAAAAATTCTTTCACTGGGATCGTTGAGCACATTTTAAAAGTCAACATGACAAGTGATTAAATTATTTAAAATATTTATTAGAAGTTAATATGTAAACTATTTTGCTGTTTCTCTTCACTTGGTTTGAGGATTGCAATCCAATAGAGAAGAGAAGGAAAATTTTGCATCTTGCTCACATTCTAAAATCAATATCTTACTATCAATTGTGTAAAGGATATTGATTGAAGTGCATGGGTTAGATATCAAACCAAAAGTATAAAGTAGATTTCTCTCTCTTTGATAGACAACATAAATTTTTTTACAAATACATTTGAGTATCAATTAAATGTACCAAAAAAGGAAAATTTCAGGTAAAGTTTGGAACCATTCATAGATAATGAAGAGAATGACAGTAATCCACAAAATATCAGAAAAGAAACCAATGTAGTGATAAACACTGATTATACTTATAAGAAACTCATATTTACAGTTCTTTAAAAAATGAAACATGGAGCCAGGGAGATGGCTCAGTGGGAATAAGTGCTTCCCTGGTAAGTGCAAGGGCCTGAGTTCAATCCCTGGTTCCACCAAAAAAAAAAATAAATTTTAAAAAATGAAACATGTTCCCAAAAGGTAAAATTCTTTGAATATATAGTGAAGGTGAGTGTGTGGGAGAGCTTCCGGCTACTCTGCAGCAAAAGGACTTGCTGGTCCAAGCCCAGGCACAGTGTGGGTAAGACCCTCTTCCACTCCCTTGGGGACCTTTCACCACTCTGCAGCACCTTCCCCACACCACCCGCTAAGTGAGAATTTCTGCTGTGTTCTGGGGATGCCCAGATCTAGTCCTAGCCCAGGTCCGGTGAGTATGTGCGAGAGCAGCCTCTCCCCCCTACTCCACCTTGTCCCCTCCAGACTCAGCTCAGGCCTGGCATACAGGCCTGAGGTGAAACCCTGAAGCTGCAATCCCTGCAGAGAAAGTAGGGGACAGAACCACCTAGCTAGTCCAGGAACAGAACATCTTGCCAGAGGGGCACAACAGGTTCACTCCCAAGGGCAGCAGCAGGAAGGAGCTGAGCACAGCAGCCAGACCCAAGCCAGGCACAGCTGGATAAATCCAAACTTTATAGATCTGCACCTGAACTTCAGTAGATGCTAAGGTTAGAAGTCAGTGCTACATAAAATGACAATGGTCAGAAGTCAGTGCTACATAAAATGACAATGAGAAGGAGCAAAATGCAATCTCAAACCCCAAGTCCACCCATAACAAGTGCAGAGGACACTAACACAGAACAAATTGGGACTCACACAGCTGAAATCAATGAATCAACAGCTTCTGAAGTAAAGAAACAACTGCAGAAAGGTATAGAGGAACTCAGATGGGAAGTGAAAAAAGAAATCCCTGAATTAATAGCATCTACAGTAAAGAATCAAATGCAGAGATATATGGAGAAAACCCAATGTCCACCCAGAACAAGTGCACTAGCTCAGCTCAAATGTATGAATTAATAGCGTCAATAGTAAATAAGCAACAGCAGAAAATAATAGAGGAACTCAGAGCAGAATTCTTTTTCTGAAATAAAAAAAGAATTCTCTGAACTCATAGCATCTGAAGTAAAGAATCAACTACAGAAACATAGGGAGGAAACCCAATCTGAAGAAAACATAGCAGTAAAAGAATTAATAACTGCTTCTAAACAAGACATTGATTAAAAAAAGAGGAGATTAGAAAAATGACAGATTCTTTGAATGAGCAATACAGGAAAGAAATAGATCGCATGAAGCAGAGTCAAAGAGATATAGAAGAAGTTAAAATTTCAATCACAAGCTTGCAAAACTGTTTGAATGAAAGTGAAGACAGAGTTTCAGATCTTGAAGATGCTGGTGCAGCTAGTGAAAAGGTAAGAAAAGATCTCTTGAATATATAGTGAAAACATGATTCATTCTGTTATTTACTCGTAATCAAATTTTACTATGAAGAATTCAGTAACTCACATGATTTGGGGCTATAACTGGTTTTATGCATCTGAATTTATTACATAATCTTCTAGAAGAAAAGACTCGTGAGAGACTATCTAATGCAATCTCTCTGAATCTGATATATGGAGTGTTACTTCTCATTCAAGAAGCAATTATATATTGCTTTTCCTGTTCCAAAGTTAGGGCCTGGGAAGATAGCTCAGTAGAATAAGCACCTGCCTGGCAAGCACAAGGTCCTGAGTTCAGTCCCCAGTTCTGCAAAACAAAAAACAAACAAACAAAAATCAAAGTTCTCCTTGGATAGAAGGTCTCAAATATTTTTTATTATTTATTTAAGTACTTATTAAAAATTTAGGGGTGGGGAGATGGCTCAATAGAATAAGCACTTGCCTGGCAAGCATAAAGACCTGAGTTTAATCCCTGGTTCCACCAAAAAAACAAAAAAACCCTCCATCTTCTGAGTGATTGTACACAGCTATCCTGAAGAAAGAAGAAGATTCATGGAACATTAACAGTGGCATAATAGAAGGGTAGTAGAGTGGGAGAGGGGCAAAATAAGTAATATTAAAACTAGAGAAGTCTGAATATTATAAGAAATCCTGCTAAGAAAATACATTGGCAGAAGAACATTAATTTAATACTTCAAGGACTCAGATTAGGAATCCTGTTTGAGCTGAGGAAGATGTTGAACAATCAAATGGAACTTGACGAGAATAGTCTGAGTTCCAACTATGTACTGCTGTGCAACAAACTACTCCAAAATGCATAGGTTTGAAAGTATTTTATAGTTATTGTACAAATCTACAGGCTGAGAGAGAGGGCAGGGCTCAGCTAGGTGATTCTTCTGCCCCATCTAGTGTCAACAGGAGACATTAGAGAGTATTGAGCTAGAGGATCAAAGGATTAGTTCACTTGTTGCCTCTTTGTTGCGGTGACTGGAAGGGTCAGACTCAACTGAGCCTGTCAGTCAAAAAAGGTTTTCCAGTGTAAGGGTCTCAAGACAGTTGTACCTAATGCATAACAGTGTAGAACTTTAGAATATTCCAAGAAAATAAAAAAGAAACAGAAAGATCTGACCTAGCCTCCGAGTCATAGACTGTCACTTTATAT
>NW_004524580.1:25663358-25686681 GCF_000260255.1 Octodon degus | reverse complement strand
TATATATCACTAAGGCCAGTTTAAGGTCAAGAGGAGAACCAGACTCTCTCCATAAGAGAATGGCAAAGGACCTGTGGTCCTCTTCAATCCACTTTTCTTTTCTGGAAAGCATTCTGGAAAATAATTTCATTAAAGAAATGAGTGATATACCCAACTGTGATTTAAATAACATATTAAACATTGATATACCAATGTTTGTACACAAAGAGAACTACAAATAATTCAACTCTTTCTATTTAGTTGAGCAAATAATTGAATGCCTCTTCTTGCAGATTCATAGTATATTTTATAATGCAAAAAAATGGATCCTGCTTCTCAAAGGCTAACATTCTGGCAATGAAACAAACAGTAAAACAGACTTGAAAATATGCAGAGGAATTTATGAAATTTTAGAAATTCAGAAGGCTCACTGATAGGAGTGTGATTAATTTTGCATGTTCAAATGCAGAAGAAACTTTGTGAAGAAGCAGCTAAGCAAAATTTCCATGGAAGAGGATGAGTGCTTCAAATGGATGTGACAAATCAAATAGAATGTGAAAAGGTACAGGAATATGGAGAAATATTCTATCAGGGCCAGCCAAATAGGTCAGTGAATTAAAGTACCTGGAAGTAAGTGAAGGGGTTGAGGGGTTCAATCCCTGGGCCTATCATGCTGGCCCCATCCCTGGGAGGCACTGAGATGGTAATTGAGCCTGGGTGTGGTGGCGCACACCTATAATCCCAGCTCTTGGGAGGCTGTAAACAGGCAGATCACTAAGAGTCCTGTCTAGTAGTGAGACCCTGAACACCCTGTAGACCCTTCCCTAAAATACAAAAAAAAAAAAAAAAAAAATTGTATTTGTCTCCCCCGCCACTCCACCGTGTGTGTGTGTGTGTGTGTGTGTGTGTGTGTGTGTGTAGAGAAAGAGAGACAGGGACAGAGACAGAGACAGAGAGACAGAGAGAGTTTAGTGTGTTGAGGAAGGAATTGAAGAAAACAAAATTGGAGATGAAGTTAGAAAGCTAATATGTTTTTATTAAAAAAAAAAAAAGCCCTAGCATTTCATGTGCTTGATTCTGAAAGTTAGACATACCCTTGTAGGAGTATAAGTCCAAGTCTAATGTGTTTTAGGAGAACATTGCTGGGCCTAGATAGAGCTTGTGAGATCCTAACTTAACCAGACTCCCCTTCTTCTAAGTAACCAGTAAGATCAAAGTAGTTTGGCAATTATTCAAAACTCCTGCCTTTACAATATACTGAAATTGCTCCAACTTTAAACAAGTCTATTTCTTCTTCTTGGATTCTTAGAATATTTACTGTTGTGTATTACATTGTACCTCTGGCTTTTCTTTTTTTCCCTAGGATTGAGAAGTATTTTTCTCTTGATAGGCTAAGGACATATTTTTCAGCCCTATTACCTGTTCCAAAGATGGTAGATTATGTCAGCACAGCTTTAAGACCCTGCCCCAGCCCAACGATTTCTGAGAGAACAAAATTGAAAGAAATGTTTCGGCTCTGGCATCAAATACTTGCTTTTTGTTGCAGAATTTATTTCAGTTTGACATTCTTTATGTTGTTGCTGCCTTCTACCATGTTGTAAGTCCTTTTTGAGCCAGAAATGACTTCCAAACTCTTCCAAAGCTGAGCAGCTCACCAGCGAATCTACTAAATTAGTCTATAATAGACCAGGCCCACACCTGAGGCATGTTCTTCATGTGGAAGCAAGATTACTCTTCAGCATCAAGAAGCTGCACATCTACAGGCTTAGCAGCTCTTGACTAAAATATGTGGGGTCAGATACTCAGATACTCGAATATTTCCATACCAATAATATGTTATTTTAGAAATGGAACCCATGTCTAAACATGAAATTTATCTATGTTGCCACACATCTTAAACATTTTTAGCGTGCTTCCTTTGATTGTGAACTGACATAACACCTGCTATGTGATTCTCTACTTTCATGTTGATATTTGAAAAATTTTTCAGATCTTGTAGCATTTTGGATTTTAGATTTTCAGAGTAAGAATGCTGTATCTCTACTACACAGTTTTCAATGTACATAGAAAATACTTTTATTGATCAACACAAAGGCTTGAATGCTACAATTTAAAGTGAACCACACAGAATTTTTAAAATTTGCTTAAAGCAATAAAACACTTCTGAAATGTTTGGATTAAATCTCTGTTTAGACAATAAGTAACTTTGGAAGCACTGAATTTTTCATGCCGAGAAAGTCCTTGATTCTCATTTTTTTTCTAAGTTTTCTTTCTGAAGGAGTTCTGAGATTCTTTCATCCTCATAAACTCACTGTGTTCTCAAAATCAGCCATTCGAGGAGAAGTCAGTGCAACACAGCCAGCGTGGACAGATCGAACAAGTAGATATTAATTGTTTGCAATCCAGGATCCACTTGGCTGGGTGGGAGAGTGGCAGCCAGGTGGCTGCTCTGCTGCACTCAGTAGGTTACCTGAGCCGCAGTGGGAAAGCGTGAACGCCTGACGAGCCAGAATAGATTTATTACACTGGACACACTGCTGCTTAAAACAGTCTTTGTAGCTGACCTCTTTACCGCACCCTTTATTATTCCAACAACATTGCATTTGCCTTCAAGTATAACAGAGAATGCTTGGTAGAAAATTAATTTTATTTTTAATTAGAAGCGGCTCACCTTGTCTGATTCCTATCTTATCCTGTCAACACACCACGGTACAGCATTCTACACGAACAGGAATTTTTACCAGGATAGTTCCTTTCTAATAAAGATTTATTTTATATTATAACTATTGTACTCTGCATGTATCTATATTTCCTGAATTTCATATTTTCATGTTTCATTTGAAAGAGTCCAGGAGGAGCTAGGATAATATTTTGACATTTAAGTCAAAAATAAAAAAATAAAAGTATTTCAGCCATTAGAAGTGTGGATATCAGTTTCTAGCTGAACATTAGAATCACCTGGAGAGCTTTAAAAAAATATCATTGCACATGTCAGACCCATTGTTATTTTTCTAAAAGTACTGCAGGAGAATCCAGTGTGCAGTCAGCCTTGAAAACCATAGCACAAGAAGATTCTTTAGAGATACAAGAATTATACAGAGCCAAGCTTGAACAATGATATTTGGGGAATAATTTATTCATGGCTTATTGTATTTGAGGATTTTAAATAACATGTATAATGCTATATAAAACATTCCCAAAGAAAGCCACTAAAATTACATAATTTTAACAACTACTAAGAGTACATATAAGCATAACATTCCACTGTACTAGATGCTATAGTTTTATAAGAAATGGTGAAAGCCTACCTCAGGTATAGTAGGGTTTACTAGGAAGATGTGAAGTTAAAATCCAGGATGTCATTTGCAGATACTGCAGTGACCTTAGCAGTTTGTTGACATGTTCATATAGTTCTATAAAACCTCAAAAATAACATAATCTATCTAACACTATATCTTTTTGCTTCCAACTTTCCCCATCACAATTTTCTTTGTTCCTGATGATGTCTGAGTAGTCAAGATACTTCTGGGATCCAGCCAGATAGAAGCTGAGTTGAGGATACATTTAGTTCTGGTTTAGTATAATATGTTTACATCGCTTTCTGACATTTATGTCATCCTTAAGTGATTGCTAGCTGTCTTGGGGCAGGAACAGCTTATCATAGAGAAGGACCCTAGCTGTTCATGACACTGATTCTCTTGGGCTAGTGATGTGAAATTTCAGACTCACAAAAAAGCTCATCATGATATTGATGAAAAACTGGCTAATGAATGTAGTCAACTCAAAGAGGATTTGTTATTACTCACTGTACCTGTAAGCTCAAAATAACCTGAATTCTTCTAATTCCCATTTGAAAAATATTTAATGGAAGCATGTCTCAATACAGCAATAATTCTAGTCACCAAGGTGACTAGAATTTAAGATGAGAGAAACTTTAAATCTTTCCATAAAGAATACGATTAGGGAGGATGGAATTATCTTCTTGTTGTCTCTTGGTCAGTAATTCTCCAAAGTTCTTGTCAGAGAAACAGTTATGGGATGCTTTCAAAATAAATGTAGGGGCAAGTATTATAATCATATGCAAAGAAGTCAATTATTTTTAAATTTTAAGACATTTCTTTTTCTGGATCTTATGTTACTTACGGACCTTAGCACCTTTTAAAAAATTCTTGATTTGTAATGTTTTATTTTCTCTAGGTAAGTGTTCACGTGTATAGCTATTTTTATACATGTAATTTTATATTCTTTTTCATAAGGAGAGCAACATTTGGATAAAGCGCAGCCCCACTTGGATCTACTCCTGCCTCGGGAAATTCACAAGCATTGGCCTATAATGATCTGACCCAGAAATTGAACAGAAGTTTCAGATTCTACTTTCCTCCAAATTAAAACATCCAGCTTCTCAGAAAAGGAAGACAAAGAGTGGGAAGTAGATGCTGACAGCAGGGACAGGCATGGTAGCCGGAACAGAATGCCAACACAGGGACCCACTGGCCTGACATGAAGAACTCTATGCTATTAACATGATGTTTATTGCATGTCTGCAGTGAAGTTCTCAATTAAAAAATCATACCTTGGCAGCATCACAAACGTATCGAGTCCTCAGCAGAGTCAGCTACACTGCTCAGACAAAATAAATTACAAAAAGGGAAATTAGCGATTGGCACAATGCAAGTGCTCTGGCCTTTACTTCAGTCTGTGAGCATCAATTTCCATGGAAGCGTGTGTTGGACAGGCAGAGCCACAAGAGGTGAGCAACTGCTCGTATGGTGTCAACGCCTTCCCAGGCTAAACGTGAGCCTAGTGTTTAATGCTGTAGGTTTTCTACATTGAGCACAGAGTCTGAAATAGCAGCCAACTTCCTCACCTGACAATGCTGGAGGTAACTTTGATCATGGTCAGTTTTTTGTCTTTTGTGTCACTTTTCAACCTGAGATATTCAAGTCTGTAAGGAAGCAGAAAGAATACGACAACCCAAAACCGTTTACCAAGTATGAATGGAAGTGTTTAGATGCTGCCTTATTTGCTTTATCTATTTCTAGATCCGTGGTCCTACTAAAATGTTACAGAATCACAGGTATTGTATCACTTTACCCACAATACTTCAGAATGAAGCTCCTATAAGAAAGACAGACTTGGGGGCCAGGGAGATAGCTCAGTGGCTTAAGTGCTGGCCTGACAAGTGCGAAGTGCTGAGTTCCATCGCCCAGTATGAACGAACTAACAAACAAACAAACGAGACAAACATGATACACAGCATCATTACGCCTCAGAAAAGTTACCAGTAACTCTCTAATATGATTCACATGAGCCACATTTAAATTTTCCACTGTTACCCAGCACAATTTTTAGAACTAGCTGTCACTACACCAGGATCTAATCAAACTGTTTACTGTGTATTTAGCTGATGTCATTTGTTCTTTCTTTTACCCCATGATATTTACTGCTAAGGAGACCCAACTCTGCCCTATAGTGTGTTCCCTGTTTTGAATTTATTTACTTTTATATTTATGCAGATACATTTATATGTGTCAGGAAAGAAATAGAATGTTATCAGTGGAGTTCGATGTCCTCTTATTGAGTATATCAATATGTATAAAAATCATTTCTCTTTGCACCCATTATGACAATTCAATTTAAAATGTCTATACAAAGCACTGAGGACAAAATACAACTTTGAAGTTAACGGTCAACTGAACTTTTAAAATAATATATTGTAAGATGTTCATTCATTAGAAAAATAGTAATGATGTGCTATCAGAGACATGACTTTAAGTTCATAAATATGCATAATATAAACAAATATACATCGAGGACAATAATTGATGGTTATTTTTGTTGTTTAAATTATTAGTAAGATCTTTTTATTTTGCCTTAATGAATATTGGTGTTCCCTTAATTTTAATGAGGAACTTTGTTTTATAAAAACATTTTAAATAAGACTTTATGCATCTTTATGAAAAGAGAATATTCTTCTATCCATAAATCCCAACTATTCTTTGTCAGTTCCATTAATTTTCTCTTTTTATGTATTTAGTAAACAGGGTCTCATTACATAGAACATACATGTAATGATTCTCCTGTTCTCAGTCTCCCAAAACATGGGATTATAGGCATGTGCCACCATGCCCAGTCTTTTAAAAAATTTTTACTTATTTTTACTTTTTAAAATTAATTTATTAGATTGTCTTCTAATAAACAGATTGTCTTCTGTTCCTGTCTTACCAGGAGATTCTTAGCTGTATGTTTGATGATATGTCTCAAGTCCATTTAAGTACTAATTTTGGAATCTAGTGGCCCTACTAGATGCAACTTTACCCTATTATCTACCAGATGCAACTTTACCCTGTTATCTTAATTGATCCTCACAAGAGCCCTGATGTACTGATTCCTGGAATGCCCATCTCTGCAGATAAACACACTAAGGCTAGGGAGAGACTTGCTTAGGCCCACACAGGGGAACGGTTTAAGATCATGAGAATCAGCAAAACAGGGTACAAGTCTTGTTTTATAACCAGCCTTAGATGATTAAAATGGGCACATGCATGAAAGCTGAAAATACAGAGGTTAATGTTTTCATTAACATGTAATGATTCAGGTGGAAAACACAATGAAATCAAGAAATGTATGTGAAAGCAATGTCTTTGTAAGAATACGATACTATGATCAGCTGGTGGCATATCAAGATGCTGCCAAGATCAGTTGAACTCAGAAGGCCCAGGATGCTAAGAGTCATCCAGGGCAGTACTCCTCCCTTATTATCATGCTCAAACCTGGTTGGTTCTGCCTCTGAGTCCAGATCTGAAGGAAGTCCTCCGGTCTCCACAATTCCTTCTGCCACACTCATGTAAATATCTGTCCTCTCTCACTGGGGCAACAGTAGGGTCTCTAGCAGGTCTCTGCTTTTCCTCCCACTCTGGTTCCCTTCAGTGGTTCTCCACAAAGCTACAAGAGGATTCTTTTCACAAAAGACATCTGATCACATTACTCCTCTCTGCATACAGCTGAAAACTCTTTGACGGCATCCCATTGTACTCATTATGAAATCCAGTGTTAGCATGGCTGACAAGGCTCAGCGTGACCTGGATTATGTCTCCCACTCTGAAATAACTTTCAGCTCTTTTCTGTCATCATCTTTTGCTCATACGATTGGCTTTACTTGAAAAAAGCATCATAGGCATTGCCTTTTAACAATTGTTGAACCTGCCCCTCTGCCTGGGATGGTTCTCCCTTCCCCATCCTGCTGCCTACCATCCTCCCTCTGACAACTTACTTTCTAACCTTCTGGTTAAATGTTTTGTCCACAAAGAAATCTCTTACTTTGCATCAGGGCCCTATCACCAACACCATGCTTCAATTTCACGAGTCTTACCACCATTTGTCTTTTATATTAGATTTGTTAGCACTTTCCCAACCTGAAAACCCCATGAGGATTGAGACTGGATGATTTAAATCACAAACTTAGCCCATAAGTGGTGCTTACCAAGTTGTTGTTGATGAATGCTGTTTTTGAGAAACCAGGAGTTACATCTTTAAGTGTCAAGGTTGGAGACACACACACACACACACACACACGCACACCCCTCAGGTAAAGAATGCAGAAACCATAGCTGAGAAGCCTAAGCCATAGGACAGTCAGGACTTAGTCATAATGGAGGCCTCTCATACACAAATGCAGTATGAACAAGAGGCCTAGAGCTAAGAAAACACTTTGTTTTCACCCTGATCCTGTTAAAAAATGGAGCTGTTGTTGGTTCAATGACTACCACCTGCATGTTAATAATTTCAAAACTGATATCACTCAGAAGGTTTGACTGTGCTTCTGTTTTTCTTTTTTCAGTTGTCTTCTTTACTAGTACATGTGTGAAGCACGTGATACTCGCTTTCCTTGTGCAGAGGTGGTACATGTATATAATGCATCTTAATTCCTTCTTCATCCCTTTTTCCTCTTCTCTCTCCCACGCTGCTCCATGCATATCTTGAACCCTTACCACATGCGCAGGAATGCATGTGTGTTCGTGTATGTGTGTGTGTGTGTGTGTGTGTGCATGTTTGCAGTACACATCTACATTTCTTGTATGGAGCTGATACATACACATATCACCCCTTAACATCTTTCCCTCCTGTTGCATTCATCTCTTCAGACCCTTCTCCTTAGAGAAACAATCCCTCCACTTCCTATTAACTATTATTTTACTCTCTATTGATACTGTAGCTTTCTTATCTAAAGAGAAACCATTTCTTCTTCAAAGTCTCAGGGATTTCAAAATTGATATGCTCCAGACTGAACTCAATGCTTATCTCCACTCCCTCATGCTCATTGACTATTCTCACTGTGAAGAATAAGTTTTGCCCACTCTTCACACTGAGTAGTGACAGCTGAATGGCGCTGCCACCTACCGCACTATTATGCAAGAAACAACCCATATTCTGCAGAGCACAGTATTTGGTAGGTTATCCCACAGATGAGCCAACTCTTGGTTTTCCCAAATAGCTTTCATTCAACAGCAACTCCATAAGCTCCATTTATGGGCTAACCTACTGAGCACATATTAAATGGAGGTTAAACTTAAAATATTTTTTATTTATGATGAGTTTCCTAAGATCTGTCCCCATTGTAAGTCACATTGCATCTGTGCTTGTTGAGTGTTAACTGTAGGTATGCATTGGTACTATTAATGAACGACCTTATTAACCTTCACAGCTCAAGCAAGACATAATTATCTCCATGCTATACATGAAGAAGCCAATGTCAAGAGAGAAGATAAGGGACACCCCAAGGTCACCCAGACAGTAGGTGGAAAAGAATATAAATCTAGCTCTCACTTCTTAAACACCCTTGAGCATCACATTCTATTTTATTAACATCTAATTATAAGAAAGCTCACACTTTCCTCTCCTTCACTGTGCTTCTTTGATCCCAAGGCACTCAGCTCTTTTTGAGTTTGGAAGGGAAATTGCATTTTTTTTTCTTATTTGTTTCAAAGTTTGCTGTGTGAGCTGCGCAACAGAAAGCTCCTCTAAAAAGCTAAAGACTAGAAGGCTTGCTGGTCTGCCCAGGTAGCCAAAGAGCTGACTGTAGCCCGCCAAGTCACATCAGCAAATAAGGTCAGTGCTTGTTGTGTGCTTGGGCTTTTTTTTCCTCCAAGCTCTAAAAGATCATCCTAGGGAAAACTGATGACACAGAAAGACAGACAGATGACCCCATACTCTTAAGAGAATAGAAAGAAGAGGATAAGAAGATGTAGAGCATATTCATTTAAAAAAATCCCATCATCCAGGACCTTCTACTTTTTAAATTAGTATTAATGGCTTCTAATTTGAAAATTATCAAGCTGAGAGGCAAAGGTCAAGAGCAAAGCTATGCTGTATGCTTACTTCAAGAGCCCTTGCATGCTCAAGATGGAATTTGGTGTTGTTTCTGTGCCCTGAGGTTGATTACTCACTCAATGGGATTCAAGTCCACATTCTCATATTTTTAATGACTTCCCTAGTTTTCTCACATTTCACAATGAATTTAAGGCTTTTGTTATGATTTAAATCTAAAATGTTCCCTAAAGCCTATGTGTTCGCAGGCATTTGAAAGGTGACTGAATGATGACACTGGTGTAGCTGACTTGCTGTTAGGAGGTGGGGGGCTGGTGGGAAGGTGAGACTCCCTGGGGCTGGCCTGGAAGGGTTCGTTTCCTTTTCTGGTTCCTTCCATGAGCCCCTCTGTTCCTGGACAGCACAATGTGAGCAACTATTCCTCTACTACGCCACCCTGCCTTGCCATCCTACCTCAGAACCACCACCATTGACTGAACCCACTGTAAACTGAGACCAAATGAACCTCTCTTCCTCTATTTTCAATGTCAAAGATGGTGGTGCAGTGATGAGAAGGTAGCTAAGTCAATGAGGTATGTCAGCATCACCCATTTCCAAATAATATAGTTTGAAGGGGTAAAAGTCTACAACATGCCGGCCATTTGTATTGGTCATCTTTTTACCATTGTCACCAAAACCCTGACTTACACAGCTGAAAGCAGAAAAGGTTTGTACTAGCTCATCATTTCAGAGGTGTCAGCACATGGATGACTGGTTCCAAGAAGAAAAATCATGATTGAAGCACATGGCAGACAGACACTCTCAGCACACAGCAGCTAGGCAGCGAAGACAGCAGGAAGAGTCCGAGCCAGAGGAAGAGGCCTAGGACAAAGGTCTATCCTTCCAGGTTGTGGCCCCAATGGACCCCACAGCCTTACCTCTAGCTATAGACTTCTAAATGACTAAGTTAGCACATCTACAATCTGTCCGTCTTCCAAAATCCCCACCTCTGAATATTTCTGCTGGGGGAACCAAGCCCCATTCCATTGCTTTCTAGATCTTACATTGCAGAAGAACAGAGGCAAAAAGAAGAAAGCAGGGTTAAATGAAAAGAATGAATGTTATTTAAAAAATTTACAATGATAGGATGATCTCTCTAAAAAAAAAGTGAGATTTCTCTCAATGTGGGTCATTTTAACTTTATAATACATGAACAACTGATATTCAGGCTTTCTCTAAAGCTCATTTTTTTTCACTCCTGTTTGTGCTGGGGATGAGAATCTAACCTCCTGTACTCAGAGGCTTGCTCTCAATGGTCTGTTTCTTACACCCTCAATATCACTTCTCTTCTAGCTTCCTGTCAGCACATAAACACACTTAATCCTCTCATCTGAAAAGTCCTCTTCAAGCAAACAGCCAGATATTCATATCTGTCTCACTGCTCACCTCTCCTTCACTTCTAAACTCACTGTAATCTAGCTACAAATTATTCTTCCAAGGTCATCAGATCCTACTAGCCACCATGTTGCCAAATCCTTAGGGTATCTTGTTCTGGTTTGATCTTGTTTCTTACAGTGTCAGATCTTTTGACATTCCTGTCCCTTTGAACATCTTCTTCCTGGGCTGGGTATTTCACAGCCATTCCCCTCCTCTTCCTATCCTAATCATTCTTCTTAGTTACCTTTCCAGGTGAATCTTTCTCATCCTTGATTTTAAAAACTGTCATGACTATTACGAAGATATTTTCCTAGGTGTTACACTCAAGGTTCCCAAGGGAATAGATTCACTACAGGACAAATAATTTACAAGATCATTTTCTAGTATTCACCAAAAAAGTCAAATGCAGAAGCATAGAAGGATCTGTCCACTCATCAATATCTGTCCACACACTAGAGATACAAAGAATCCAAATGAGATCCTGGGCCCCATGGCAATATCCTGCATGAGTCCAGCTGAGGACCTAGAGCTCATGCCAATGTCTTCCACAAGTTCAGTTGGAGGCCTAGAGTCTACAACAGTGTCTCACACAAGTCTGTGTCAAGGGTCTGCTCTGGGAAGATCCAATGGTCAGTGGTAGAAGCTATAATGAATGTCTGCATGAGCAGGGTGAAAGATCAGTGTCAGCAGGCTGAGGGATCTTCACTAGAGTCAGGAAGGGTGGACCAGATCTGCCCTGAAAAGAACCAGAGCCACCCTCCACAACAATGAGGATCCAAGCTCCTCCACTGATAAGAACAGCTGAGCACATATCAGGAAAACCAGCAGGACAAGCTTCTCCAAGAGAATCAATGGTACACCATCTTTCCCTCCAGTTCTCCTTTTATGTTGTTGGCAACAATTCTCAGATGGGTCTTTGACACCCAGAATCATACTGACTCAGTTCAGTCGGGCATTATAAGTTGACCACCAGTTAATCTACCACACCAGGCTCCTTTTTCTCTCATACTATGCAAATTCCCTAAGGTTCCTGGCTTCGGATACTACACAAACACTGATGGCTGCACACTCACAATCTGTGGATGACTTCCTTTTTAACCAAAGACCTGCATTGGATTCTCATTATGCTATTTATTGGTTATCTGGTTTGGACACAACACAAATTCTTAGAGTCCTGGTTCTTTCATCACAAAAGTAGACATGATGATAAAACCTCACTAGTGAAGTGGTTTTCAGACCTACTGGAGTTAGTAGAGCTGTCCTTATCTGTAGCAGAGAAGGTTATTCATACCATCTGCCCAGGCCTTCCTTCATTTTAAATTCAATAAATCAATGATAAATCCAGTATGAAAAAGCACAGGCTTATAATAATGTCTTTGTTCTATCACTCAAGGAGTTCTTCACCATGTACATTTAAAAAGAAGCAAATGTCAAAAATAAGTCTTGTCTAGAACTACTCTGGAAAAGGAAAGGATCCTCATCATACCAATTAGAAAAGGGTGGAAGGATCCATCATTTGTGTGTGCATCACAGCAGTGCTATGAAGGTAAAAGCCCTGCAAACAGCCGGAGTCTAGAAAAGAATGAGCCACATTCTATTTAGCCAGAAGCATCCTGGTCTCCAAATTCTCCTTAGAATCTTGCAATGGAAGAGTTTCAGTCTACTTTCACTGAAGGATATTCTATCATTTATTTATCAAGAAGATTTCAGCAACTACTTGTTGAACAGTATAACATGTTCCAGACACTGCACTAAGCCCTTGGGATAAAATGGTAAACAGAATAGGTATTATCCCTGTGGTCTAGGAGCCTCGTTCTAGTTGGGCGGATCATAATATTTACAAGTAAGATCCAAACACTTAGAAGGAATTAGACAGAAGAGACCCATCCAGGACAGACAGAGAGCCCAAAGGCTCTCCAAGATTGGTATTCTTGAAGCAGACTCAGCGAGGTAGAGAGTAGAATAGGGAGAGAGATGAAAGAACCTTTGACCTTAGTTGGAGATTGCTATTGTATAAGCTCTTTTTCAAGGAGCAGTGAATGTTCATCTGTTTCTATCATTTTCCATATTATTTTTCAAACACTGTACCAAGAAATCAATTTAGGAGCCAATAAGTTTAACATACGAAAAGATATTTAACATCTTCAGCTATTAAAGAAATGCAAATCAAAACTACATTGAGATTCCCTCTCACCCCAATCAGAATGGCTATCATTAAGAATTTAAAAAACAGGGCCCAGAGAGATAGCTCAGTAGAATAAGCACTTGCCTGGCAAGCCCAGAGTCCTGAATTCAATCCCCAGTACTGAAAATATTAATAATAATAATTAATAATAAACAGGGCATGCCAGATAGCTCAGCAGATTAAAGTGCCTGCTTAGGCAGTCACAGAGACTGGGGTCTGATTCCCAGCATGCTGTGCTGGCCCCACCCCCGGGGCTTGCTGGGACAGTAACTGAGACGGTGTGTGCTGGTACGCACCTATAATCCCAGTGCTTGGTAGGCTGAAAACAGGAGGATCACTACAGGTCTTATCTACATAGTGAGGCCCTGCAGACCCTGTAGTAAATACATAAAACATAAATAAATAGATAGATAGATAGATAGATAGATAGATAGATAGATAGATAGATGATAGATAGGTAAAAATAAGAGAAGAGAAAAACATATCTTGGGCAGGGAATACAGCTCAGTGGCACAGTGCCTGCCTGGCAAGTACAAGGTTGGGAGTTTGATTCCTGGTACCAAAATAAAATAAAATATTTTAAAAAGTCTTTTATTTTGTTCTCTTGCCTGCTTGCTCTGGCTCATGTTTCATGTCCTGACTCATAGACAAACTCAGATGTTACATGGTTTCTTTTGTATGAAAACCCTAAAATATAAATAAAAATAAAATAAAGATGGGTAATAGGAAACAAGGAGATAGAGCTTTAGCAAAAGGGAAGGGACCATGAGAAGGGAAGGGAAGGGAAGAGGACTCAAAAATCATAAAGATGCGTTTTGCACGTGCACCTACTCCCTGCAAGAAATGCAAGATTGTGTGCTGAAAACATGTACAAATAAAAAATTTAGAACAGAGAGAAATGATATAAAGTGATGAACAAAAGAAATACAAAAACAGATAAATGGTGAGGAAGATCTGGAGGAGAAAGGGACACTTTTACATGGCTGGCAGAAAAGTACGTTAGCACAGCAACTGTAGAAATCATTAGGGAGGTTTTCCAAAAATTTACCAGCAAGACTACCACATGACTCAGCTAGGCCATCCCTTGGTACACAAACAATGGAATTAAAGTCAGCTTATCGCAGGGACATCTGCACAGCCTCCATGGCGGAACAGTTCACAACAGTCATGATACGCAGATGAGCAGGTAGTGAAGATGTGGTGTCTATATACACCGGAGTACTATTGAGCTCTGGAGGAGAACGCAATTGTGTCATTTTTTGAAAAATGAATGCAACTGAAGATTATGCTGGGACGGAACTCAGCGAGACTCAGAAAGACAAGAGCCACACAGTCTCCCAAATATGGAATATTTTCTAAAGGACATGAAAGTAGAAGAGACTATTGTTAGTAAGAAGGAGGGACTAAGAAGAATTGAAAGGAGGTGATGGGGTGGAGTTGATGAAAATTTTTCATGCGTATGTATGAGGATGCCATATTGAAATCCAGCATTTTGTGAAATTAATACATATTAATAAAATAGATCTCAAAAAAGAAATCAATTTAGAGGTTATGATCAACACTGTCCAAAGACAGCACAACTGGAATGGAAAATATCAGAGCACACCACGTGGAGGACATGCCTCTACTTTAGCTACATTTGCACACATGTGCACATGACTATTCGATCAGCATTTCACAGTCCTATCCCTTCTGGCTTGCTGATGTTTTGGGGTGAGTGTGGGGGAGGGGTGAGGACGGGTTAGCAGCATTCCCGACCCCTACTGAGTGTCCAAACCACATAGTCCCACCACAAATTGGAAGTTACCAATGTCTCCAGTCATCAGCCACTCCCTCCTGGGGAACAAGATCTCTCCCAAATGAGAACCATAGTCCAAGTTTTAAAATTTTTCTTAAACTATATTGGGCTTTACAATATTTCAAAGCCAATGCACTGTGGCTATACTCTCCTCATCCCTGTCTCTCCACCCTGTCGTGTTTGCCTGCACTCCTCAAAGAGACTTCCTGCTCTCCTCTTGTAGCCCCTCCTTCATCCCTGCATCACTTTCTTCTCCTCCCACTGAGTTTTTTCTGACTCTCATTCTTTCTTCCTTTCCTCCCCTCCCCAAAGCATCCCAGCCAAGTCAAGTGTCTAAATAGCATTTTGGAAACCTGTGGATCATTACCTTTGTAGACAAGGCCCTGTGGGACAGCAGGTTAGCGCCTTGTTCCATGGCCCGCGCCTCCCAACCCGCTCTGTTTGCTTCCTCACTGCCACACAGGTGTACATTTCTGGCTGCAGACCTGCGCTTTCTTTTCTTGTTGTTCCTAATCTTTATGTATTCTGTATGTATATTCAGAAACTTGAGGCTGTAGGAGAGAAAAAAACAAAAAGGCATCTTCATCCTCTGGCAAAGCTTTTGGAAGAGAAGAACTGAATATAGTAATTCAGAGGCATTTAAAAATATATGCTAGACAAAAGGGCTCAGAGACGCTGGCTGCAGTAGGGAGGCAGGGGGTGACCTGGCAGGGCTTTTATCCCTAATTTCTCTGCCTCCCCTGATCTGTGACGCCTTTCTGCTCCCTGCTGGGTGCATCTGCCCTCTTTCTCACATTTCCACCCCTCACCGTGCTGAGGCCATTCTTAGTTACAGACTCCTGCTTGTCCCCAGGGGGCTGGGAAGCCCCTGCTGTGTGGACCCCCCTTCTCTCCTTCCCTGCTGTTCCAGTGTATACTATCACTTGCTCTTCCCCTGAGCCCTCATCTGGGTTTCTTTTCCAGAGGCACAAGCATTTTTCGTTGTTCCCAGGCACTGTGCACACTCTCTTTTGCCTCCCTTGTTTTCCTTCCTGCCTATCTTACCATTTTTGTTGTCATTATTGCTCACACAAAATACCCAGTGCTCAGAAGTTAAGGGAGGAAAGGTTTTTGGAGCTCATAGTTTGTAGAGCTTTCAGTCCCTAATCGCCTGGGTCCAGGGCAGGGTGAAATGGTGTACAGGCACCACAGAGAAGAAGCAGTTCGTTGCAGGCGAAAGATATTGAAGCAATTGAGCAAGAGAGAAGACAAGCCTTTTTCTGTCCCTTATATTGTAGCCAGGTTACTGGAATTAGGTCAGTGCCAAAGCAATCAGCGGACTGCTTTAGTAATCACCCACCCTTAATCCTAGCACCCTTCACCCTAGCATTGTAGCATGAATCAATCATATCTTTAGAGTCGACTACCTCTGAAAAAGCCCCACCTATGACTGCATGAGGCTTTGGGAGGACACTTAGACACAAGCAATAATGCAGTCTGACCACAGTCTACAGTTAGGCTATTCCCTCCTTTCCCTGCAGAATGAAGCTTCAACCCTATTCCTCTCTTTCCTCCTATAAGCACACCGAAACACATGCACACAAATATTCCTTGCTCTGGATGTTCTATTAATATGCTACTGGACAGTATGACAAGATGCATAGATTTCTTCTTCCCAAGACCTTCTTACAAATGCAAGTCTTCCTACCTGCTTGCTGGCTTAATTCTAGAACAGCATGAATTTTAGATAGGATGCAAGGCATAGCTCCCCACCCTGGACAGTCACTGTGGCCAGTCAACATTTTTAAAAAGGGAAGATCATTGGCAGCAGAGGTGGCTTTTCCTCGAAGGCTCTCCAGCTCAGCTCCCAGCTTTGCTAGAGTTCATGCTGCACGCCCTTTCTCCTTGTCGTGCTGTCCCAACAGCAGTAGTATGCAGACTACGTGGTGCTTCTCTTACACATTTGCCTGTGGGAGACGCGGGAGTCTTTCAAATGGGCCAGACTTGGCGCCTTTGTGGTGCAGCATTCGTCAGCCTGGACCCCCTAGATAATAATAAAGCCATGATGCATCTACGCAGACTTCAGAGAACACTTGCACCAGTTATTCCCATGGAGCGCATAACAAACCCAGGAGGAAAGCTATGATGGCAGACAGGGAAAAAGCTCCAAACTGTAAGTGACAAACTGCCACAAGCTAGACACCCATAGGGTTTTCATGCACAGGATCTCTCTCATTCACTCCCTGTGGCAGCCACACAGGCTTACTAGGTTGAGCTGCACTTGTGAAGCCAGGAAAGACGAAGCTCATGAAGCTGGCGTGTGGTGGACAGAGGTTCATTCTTCACACAGCGGCCAGGGACCAGAACACACTGCCACCACGCACAGCGTGTTAGCACACCGAGTACTTCAAGCTAAAGGAACTGAAAAAAGTTGTAGAAGCAGAGAGTGCTCTGATCCTTCTCTTTCCCTGAGGCAGACCATAAGATCTAGAAGGAATTTTCTGACCTCCCCTGAAACAAATCAAAAGACCTCATATGAGCAGTGCCCTGCTGCAAACTGCGTCTGAGGACACAAACACACAGTGAAGGATCTGAAAAAGAACGGGTCCTGGAAGCTTCTCCCTGGCTGATCGGCTCCATTCTCAATTTTGTGCCTCCACTGTGATCCACTCCTCATGAAGCCAAGCACTCAAATAAGGGGTGTGATCAACATACACAGAAAATGCCTACAGCGAAAGACACACGGCACAGACCCCCTTCAGAACAGACATGCTAACCTTGAATACACTTATTCATCACTCTTGTCCCTTTCTGAAGCAGTGTGGGAAATCCACTCCTACGTCTACATGAACTCTGGTCAAGAATATGATGAGCGCTGTTGCCACGTACCATCCCACAGACAGTAAGCCTGGAAGGACATGGCGCTGTGTCCTCACCCACCTTCCTTGCTGGATCTAGCACCATGTCACTCTGTGCTCTTTCCTCAAGTCAAAATGACCATGAAACATCAACATTTTGAATCAACTCAGGGCACTGAGGAGGCCTTGACAGGACACCTTACAGGCATGAGGAAGGACTTCCAGCATCACTTCAGAAAATGACCAGAATGATGAGGCAAATGTGTTCAAACTGCAGGCGAGCGTGTGAAAAAGGTTAATGCAAAGGTGTCTCTTATTGTGATACATCTTTTCAAGTTTACAAATTCAGAGTAGTTTTCAGTCACGCTGCCTGTCTCCTTCTTCCTCTGGCCTTCCAGTTTTTCACAAAGGCTCCATGACATATAAAACTTGTTAAATAAATGTGTGTGCTTTCCACATGCTAATCTGTCTTTGTTATTTCTGTGTTTCAGTCCCAGCCTTGAGCCTTACGAGAGTTGAGGAAAACCTTTCCTTTCTTTAGTTCTAGCAACCATAAGGGATAACTTGAGACAACCCTTGACTCCAGCGACTGCAGATGAAATCCCTGGTTAACTCACAGAAAGCTATTGAAATGTAAGCATGATTCCCAATGCCAGTTACCTTAGACCTCTGTCTGCACGGCCTGATAGAAAGAAGAAGGTAAAAACTCATGCTTGTCCCTTTCTAAATGTGACTGAAGCACATGTTTTCATTGTGACTCTGAAGGGACCCAGTAAAACTTATATTAAACAAATCTGCATGCTTTTTCTCTTGTTAATCTGTCTTTTGTGACAGGGGCCTCAGTCACAAATCTAGTGATGGATAGGCAAACGATACTTTTTTTTTAAGAGGGAAAGTTTATTTAGTTCACAGTTCATATTGGGATGGAGCCAACACAGAGTGGCATGGCAGAAGGGCACCACAGAGGACAAACAGCTTATGGCAGGCAGAATGTAGCCAAGCAAGCAAGGAGCAAGACAAACCTTTTTCTGTCCCTTTGTTTTTTTTAAATTTTTTTTATTTATTAGAGAGAGAGAGAGAGAGAGAGAGAGAGAGAGAGAGAGAGAGAGAGAGAGAGTGGTGTGTGTGTGTGGCCAGCTCAGCCCACCAGGGGGCGGGCTGGCTGGCATGTGGTGCTGGGGGATTGAACCGCGGTCCCTGTGCTTCGCTGAACTTGTTCTAAGTAGGTGCTTTAGACCACTGAGCCATCTCTCCAACCCCCTGTCCCTTTGTTATATCCAGGCTAAAGGTGCTAGGGCAGTAGCAAGCCAATCAGTGGACTCATTTAGTAACCACACACCTGATGCGATGTTAGTATTAAGTGTGCTAGGAAAAGATACAGCTCTACCTCCTTGTCACTGTATTTATTTAGAAACTTGACTATGCCCCCAGCACTGTTCTAGGTCCTGAGTTCAATGCAAGCTGTGTGCTATGGGAGCAGCCGATACCTACCACTGAGTGCAAAGAGTCATGGACAAAGACACAGCACACCTGGCTAACAATTCCCCAAGGCAAAAAACACTGAGTCCACATCCTCACAAGCCCCACCCAAAGAACTAGACATGAAGAGAATGAAGAAACATGCACCATGCTTATCAAGAGTTCTACCAAGTATCCCTGGCTTGAAGGTTCTGACTTGTGAACCAGATAAAGAATAACTTGATCCCTCATGAAATAATGACTTTCTGGGGCTAAAGACTAAGTCTCTAAGAAGATGAGATGCCTGACGATAATGACTCAATCATCTGAACACTGACCAGATCGCCCGATCGCTCCCTCGGCCACCTGGCCTCTTACCGCCATGCACCTGAGAAGCCATCCTGCTGCAGTGGTCCCCAAGAGTCACGCTTCACCTCTGATAACTTCTGTTAGGACACATGCAGCCACGCTTGGCGCTCCCACATCCACCGTACCTGCCTTGATCTTCCGGCCTGCAGGAGAAGAAGGGAGTGTGAGGCCACTGCCTTACGATTACAGAGAAGGAGACATCCCTGGAGCTGGAAAGAAAGCTGCCAGCTGAGTTTTCCATGTTAGCCATGGAGGAAACACCGAGAAGCTGGGTTCCTGTGCATCCTCTCACTGGATCTCCATGAACAGAGACCAAAAGAGCCAACACTGTTCAGATTCTATAAAGAGGCTGCTTATAACTGTTAATGGGGAGCAAGATAATGAAGGGAGGCCGAGAATTGCTCTGCAAAGTGATAATAGGGAAATTACGAGGGCTGTGGCCTCACTCAGTCTCTAGTCAATAAAGCTTGCAGCCCAGATAATGCTCCCATTTCCCCGGATCTCTGTCCTATTAATCGAAAAGGCCTACTAAAATAACAGGTAAGAATTCGTGTTCCCACCATGACTCAGTACACCTACCATTGGCTCCCCTTACCCTGAACAGCACCTACTCCCTGCCATCATTGCTACCATGCAGCAGCCTTCCTGCTCTGTGGGTTCACCTCTTGCTTGGCCCTTTTCTGACCATGTCCGTATGCACCGCCAGCTTTTTCCCCCTCTAAGCTCTAATTTAATGGGAGGGAGTGTCTCCATTGTAAACCACACTGCAAATGCTCTCTTAAGCTTTGCGAGGCCCTTGAGTTTATATCTGCCCTTTCTAATCTCATCAAGAGGTTTGTCCAGGGCTGGCCAGATAGCTTAGCAGATTAAAGTGCCTGCTTCAGCAGATGCAGGGACTGAGGTTCAATCCCTGGAGTGCCATGCTGGTACCACCCCTGCCCCTGGGTGCACTGAGACAGAAAGTGAGACTGGGCTTGGTGGAGGGTGCCTGTAATCCCCCCCGCTTGGGAGGTTGAAACAGGGAGATCACTATGAGTCTGATCTGTGTAGTGAGACTCTGTAGACCCTGAACTAAATACACAAGAAAAGAAGATTGGTCTTTTCCTCCACTGGGAGAGGAAAGGGGCCACTCAGCTCAGGATGTGTGTTAAGCACAGGCAGCAGCACCATCACCTTTGGGAAGCACCAGGAGAAAGTTTTACACGCTCACCATGAGCTATCTTGTCTTTGTTTTGTGGCACTGAGATGAAGGCTAACTAAGCACATGAACAAACAAACAAACCTTGAAATAATCAAGGAATCAAGTCAAACTCAAATGTCAAGATTTGGGTCAGGGCAGTGAGCAAGGCAATCCTCTTAGCCCACACTTGTGGAACCCACTCCTTGTTAATGAAGATCAGAACATGAGTGGCACAGAGTAGGTAGCTGTCACGCATTCTGACATCCCTTCCAGTGTATTCTGAGAACAGGTTTCTCATTAACGAGAATCAGGATTGTTGCCCTATGCTTTCTAAATTGTCTTGCCTAAATATGTAACTAATCAGCTCACACAATAATATTTCAATATTTCTTCAAATACAACCTGAATTTTATTTTAATCAGCTATTGAAGAACACAGTAAAAACCCACCATAAGATAATGTGCATTTAAAACAAAACTCAAAAGTGTAATGGTTTCTCCTACAAATCAGCAGAGGCTGTGGCCTTCACAGTGCCATAAGCTTCACAACGCAAGTTCATTACTCTCAAATTTAATATAAAGTATAATCCACAGAAATACTGCCCAGAAGGTAGATGAGGACACATAGAAGTGAGACCTTATCTTATTTGGCACACACACAAACACATGCACCCACACATACCACCTTTACAAACAATTCTATCTGGGATAATTTTTTGAAAAAACCAAACAAAGACATTATAAAGAAAAGACATAGTAAGAAAAATATATAAAAGTATAATACTAATACTATTAAAGTAGGAAAGGGGCACAAATACCTCTTTACACACATACACACACACACACACACACACACACAGAGATTGATAGGAACGAGAAAGAATTACTAGGACAAAAGGACAGAAGATACAGCAGGAAATGTCTGAATGATCCAAATGACAACAACAGCCATTTTATCGAAAGTGGAACAATTTTCAAAAACAATTTCATAATTCATGCACATTTATTGGTGCCCTCTTACTCAGCAAATGATGCCTAAGTTTAGCATTCTCTCCGGTTGGGGGAAGCATTCAATAATGACCCCACTGCTCATGCATCCACTTTCCCAGTCCAGCTATCACCTCTAACATGGTAATAATTATGGTCCTGAATGTTCAGCCTCTGAGGTGAGTGGGAGAGAAACATAAGAGGCCTGGACTGGAAGACAAGTTTGGCATTAGTGCAAGCATCAGGGGTATAATAACTAAATAAAGATTCTGATTAAAAACAAAGAATGTCCTACTGCATATTGAAATAGGAATGGAAGGATAATAAGAGTGCTCACAGACCATCTATAAAGTGATAATTTTCCAAAGAGAAGGAATGATAAGTTATTCTCTAACTAGAGTTTCTCCAGGTCTGTAACTGTGAGAAGAACATACAAGGACACATACCATTGATCCTGAGAACTGGATCCTGAGATCTGATGCATAAAAGCAAGATTGAATATGACACATTTTGTTTGGCCTGCACAATATATCTACTCAAAATTCTTTAATGGATTTCTAAAATTGCTCAGGTGATTTAGGCTGAGTTCAGCTAGGTGGTTCTTCTAGTCGAGAGTTGGGCTCTTTCCGGTAGCAGACATCTGTAGGAGGGGTCTGTGACTTCAATTAATTTGTGTGTGCCCTATCACTTCCCCAAAGTAGAGTAACTGGGCTTAATCAGCTCTGGTCCACAAGGTCTCTCACCTCCCAGTAGGCTGACCTGGTCTTGTTCATATGATAGTTGGGTAGATTTCCAAGAGGAAGAGGATGCACACAAGAGCTGGCACCTTTTCATTTCTACTGCATTGTATTTTTAAGATAATTCATAAGGCTCGTTTTTGTTTAGAGAGTGAAGAAATGGACGTCACCTCTAGTTGGGAGGAGCTGCAGTCCTACATATAGGGAAGTGGATATTGAACAGCTGCAGCCATTTTGTAAGGACTCTCCCACATCTGATAACTAGGCCCACATTCCTCAGTGGCAAGAACCATCTAGAGCCAAATTATAACTACTCTTTAGATAACTATGCTCACCAAAGTTGCCAACATTCTGTATTATCTTCCTCTTGTTCCAACCAGCCAGACTGAAACATTCACATTTTCTGCTTAATTTCTATTGTCTTGTCCTCCCAGTGTTTATTAAAAGAAGGAAGAGAACTAGCAAATCCTTCACAGTATATCCAGGAGTCTGTCCTCACCATATATATCTTTTCTTCTTCATTTCCCATCAAAATAAAAAATCTTTCAGTATCAATCTCTTGAGACCACTTTTTTTTTGAAAAGGAATAAACTCTGTTTATTTTTTTATTTTTTTATAGATATATTTAAGTTTTATGGAAAAATAAAATTTCACAACAGAATAGTCAGAATAATAATAGTTAACACATTACATGCTAGTTTTAAAGTTGCTCAGGGTATAAGATATGGGCATAAAAATTTCTCTGATCAATATTAGCACATATTTTCCTTTTTAGTGAATTAAGAGATACTAATAGTATAACTAATTTGCATTTTTTTTCTTTTCCCTACTGCCTTTTCTCATTTCACCCATTCTAATGCCTTTTTCTTTTTGACAATTTCTCCTATTTCACAATATCTATTGTACATTTTAGACCATAGTTATTCTTTCAGTTTCTCATGTCAGGGAGACAATATGATGTTTACATATGTGAGTCTGATGTAGTTCACTTATGAATGTGGTCTCAAATTGCATCCATTTACCTATAAATATCTCCAGCTTATCTTTCTTT
>NW_004524580.1:25617771-25658858 GCF_000260255.1 Octodon degus | reverse complement strand
GGGCGGGGTGGGGGAGGCACTGCGGAGTGGTGGTGGGGCGGCCCAAGGGGCTGGGAGAGGGTCCGGCCCACTCTGCGCCTGGGCTGGGACTGGTCCCACCGGCGCAGGGTAGCAGGAAGCTCTTCGCACACTCACCGGACCTGGGCTAGGACTGGGTCTCGAGACCACTTTTAAATGTTGACATCTTATAACATCAGATACCACACCATTTCTGGCAGATGCAATTCCCCCAAGACACTTCTTTTAAGAACATCATGGCCAAGAGAACCTGCATTGTAACATCCTGTAACTCAGTGATGTCCCAAATTTTCTGATCAAGGAGATTATGGGGCCATGGAGGAAAGTGAGTGACAATGTAGAGTGTGCCTAAGGAGAGTCACATGGAAAGAAAACATTCTCTCAGGCTTTCACAGAGAGCAAATTGGTCAAGCAATGGCTGTGACTCATCCACATGGCTGACACTGACAAAAGATCTACAAACTGTGGTACAGGGTCTCAGGGTTAATCCTGAGGGGATTTGACTGACCTTGTCAGATATAAAAGTTGCATTTTTTGTTATATAGGTCTTGCTTTATCTTGGTCTTAACCATCCAGCATGAAAGTATAATAACGAGGTATGAAAAGTAAAGTCATATTAATATACTCAGCTATAAAGGGCTCAAGTCAACAACTTCTGACATTGCCAGTCCTACAGATAACCCACTACTATTATGGACTACTGGGCTATATCAGATTATTTTGTTGAATTAACACATCTACAATATTTAAATGGAAATGGAATACCCATCTCTGGCAAAACTAAACAAAACGGGATACAAATGAAGGACCATTTTGTATCTGTATATACAAAATAGCTACAATAGCTATACAGCTACTTTCTCTTAATTAAATGAGAAGAAAGATTTGTACTAATAGTGTTTGGACAGGATATCACATCTGCTCTTGTACTATGAATAACCACTATGAATGCAACAATATGCAATGTATTAATTATTGAAACTGTCCTATTAACTGGTTTTGAAACTGTCTCATTGCTATTTGTTTCTCAATAAAATTAATAAAATAAAAAAAAATCATGGCCTAACTGTGACACATGAGGACCCCAAAGCCAAAAGGGATCTGGCTGATTAGTCTTATAATAGCACAAATCTGCCCACAGATCAGGAACAGAAAGGATAATATGTCAAACACTTTTCAAAACCTCTCCACTAAAAAAATAAGTTATTTCCTGTCCATCCTTCATTTCTTCTTTAGCTATGAGTTTCACAGTGATTCTTGGCAGGGAAAATCACTCCTATTGGGCTGGCCTAGGGATTCCTTCCTCAATTCAAATTACTTCTCCTACTTGTTCCTCTAACCTATTCTTCCCTCAGAGGTTGCTCAAAGGCCATCAGAACCTCTACTGTTGTCTCTCTCTTTCCTATACCTTGAGCATTACACCTTCACAAAAACATTTTGCCATTTGCCTTAATTTTGTCCCATTTCCTCTTTTTAATTTACCATCTCATAAAATTACAACTGAATTTGCACCCTTGTACTATTTACAGCAGTGTTACATTACAGACTCAAAACGGCTTACTCCAAAAGTCAGTGTATGACTTCAGTCTTGGTTAAACATGAAGGAATTTTGCCAGCCTCACATTAATTTACCTAGCATTTTCATCTGTTTCAAAATAGTAGGTACATATTTCATCTTATTTTACTCAGTAACCACCAAGCCTCTGCCAAAGGAGTATAAGTCTACTTATGGATTAGAAAATGGAGAATCAAATTAATTATATGACTTGTATGTTACCTAGACAATAATTGACTGGGCTGGGATAAGAATCTAGGTCTCTTGTTTTTAGCTCAATGTTCTTTTGAATCATGGAGTGAGACAAACTGCAAATTTTAAGATTAAATATAAACTGTACGTCATGTTTGGAGGCAGCTTCTATAAAGTCAAAGGTCATCAGGAACCCACAGGGAATTAAATATAGGCAATTCCTTGGGTTTTATAGTACAGGTGTCCAACTCAGCTAGCAGTAGATATGCTTGGTGGCTCCCTGGAGGTGTCCATTGATAATTAATCTTCAGTGAACCAGAAATGGAATGCTGCCAGTTTCTAACCTACTTTCCTTCTGGCTTCCATTAACCTAATGATTTTCCTAGCTAAAATAGGTAGCAAAACATCCAACATTTAAGGTAGCCCTTTTGCGTACTCTAATTCTAACAGGGTTTCAGGAAAACCCACAGGGATAATTTATTCTTTTAATTTTTAAAAATTTCTTCTATTTTCTTTTTGCTTTAAACAATTTATTTAACTGAAATGGACTTACATTTGTTTCTGAAGTGAGTTTCATTTATTTTGATACATCTTTTCCCCATGATGATTTGCAGGATCTTCAAGCCAATACAAATATTTCCTAAATATATGAATATTTGGGTATATACCTGCACAATACTTCAGCAATATCTTTCAGCAAGAAAAACACTGATGAGTAAAAGACTAGACACAATTACTAGATACAGTGAAAATCTGCTGCAAATATTTCTGAGGTAAGAAGGCAGCACATACCTGTTCAACTAAGAAACCCACCTTTACAACACAGGATGATTTTATTTTTACATAGGACCTAGAACACTTAAGCTGCCAATTAGGTACTGAATGGCACACCAACACCACCAGTTTATGCCATGAAGTCATAGGGAATAGGTTCCAATAACTCAGGTTCTTTCCCATTGCTCCTCACAAAGGGTACTTTTCTGGGAGGAGCAGGTTGGTGCTTCAGTTGAACCTTCGTACATTTCTCTTTGACTTCCTTCGTTTTCTGATCATTTTCCTTGACATGTTTCAGGAAGCTATCATGACTTTTTGAGTGTTTAATATGCTCAATATGCACATTAATTGGCAAGTATCTTGCCCTTAACTTGCTTGTTTACAACAATGCCAACAGCATGCTGGGTAGCGCTGTAGACTCTTCCCGTTTTGCCGTGGTGACATTTGTGAGGCATTCCTTTTTGCCCAGTACTCATTCCCTTGATGTCTACAATATCACCCTTTTTGCAGATTTGCATGTATGTGGCCAAAGGAACAACCCCATGTTTTCTAAAAGGCCTGGAAAACATATACCAGGTCCCCCTCCTCCTGCTCTTTGTGTTAGTCATTTTGGCAAATTACTGGAAGATGGTGGTTCTCGCCAAAAGGAAGGCAAAATTTCCTCTATTTTTAAAGAGAATACAATGAATACTAAAAAAAATCAAAACAATACAGAATTTCACTAAACAAAATGATAGGAATCCAACAATGGTTGTTACACTGCATATTGTTGTCATCAGATTAGTTGTTCAGATTAACAGATATAAACCTATAACAATGGCCAAAAACTTAACAAAAAATTAAAAGGGAGGAAAAAGAATTAAGCATTACCACCACTATTTTGCAGATCATTAAGCTCCAAGTGAAAAGAAAGATTTTCTTTTTCATTTCTATGTTCACAGCCAGCACTCCTCCAAGAAAATACAGATTAACAAGAAAAAAAGAAATCCACAAATTTATTTAAATAGTATTCTAAGACAGAGATACCTTCAGGATGAAGAAACAGAGATAACCTCAAACACTTCATGAAGCATGGCCAGTTGTAGTAAAGTATGATTGAGCAAAAGGAGTATGGTAGGGCCGGGCAAATAGCTTAGCAGATTAAAGCACCTGCAAGCAGGCTCAGGGGCTGGGGGTTCAATCTCCAGGCCTGCCAAGTTGGCCCTGCCCCCAGGACTCACTGATACAGCAATTGAGACTAGGTGTGGTGGTGCATGCCTGTAATCCCAGCTCTTGGGGGGCAGAAAACAGGCAGATCACTATGAGTCCAATCTCATAGTGAGACCCTGAACACCCTGTAGACCCTTCCCTAAAAAATACATAGTAATAAATAAATAAAATAAAATTTTAAAAAAGAGGAGCATAGTAATGGCAAGAAACTTAGCAAGGACTGAACAAGATTATTTTCTGCATCTCTGTGTTTCCACAGATAAGATGTTCCTTTTCTCTGGGTACAGGGGTGCAATTGAAAGAGACTTTTACAGTCTGTCTTAAGGAAGGGGGCAAGAGAAAATTAGACAGTGACCTTGCTTCTGTTGCTTACTCAAATGCCAAACAAGGTGCCATACTTAGAGCAACATACCCTGAGCTCTATCAAAGGCAAAGTTCAAGAGGTTAAATGGTGGAGCCCTAATATGCATAGAGAATAGCAGATGTTGCACTTAAGGATTGAACCTAAATATTCCTTCAGACCTTGTGTCATTGCCCACTAGCTATAGAACACTTTCTTCTCTCCATAAAGATCCCAAGACAACTGCAAACATTCTATAAGAAATGAGTCTACACCACCTGTTCTATTCCCCCTCCTTCTCTGTGCATTCACCCCTGGCTTGATGTCACCAACTTTAGTCTTTTGCCAAACAATGAGATAGCATCTCCCTTCACACAGTGGAGCAAGGTAGCAGGAAACACTGGCTGTGGAGTCTAGAGCATAGATTTTAGTTCTGGTTAAGCATTGCCCAGCTGTGTGGCAGGGAACCAGTCATTCTATTCGTTTATCCAGAAGGGGTATGTGCTTCTGGGAGATTAAATAAGACAATTTACACAAAGGGGTTGGCTTAGAACCTGGTATGCAGTAATGCTGGTGTTACTGGGATAAAACTCATGGCACTCAGAACTTCCAGGTTTATTTAGGGTCATGGTTTCAGTCTGTGGCTGGCTGCCTTCATGGCAGAAGCATCGAGGTGGAAGAGCCTGGAAGAGGGAAGCTGCTTATGCAAGGAGCGGAGAGTGAGAGAGGAGGATGCAAGGATGAGAACGTGCCCTTCCAAGTTATGCCCTGGTGACCTGCCTCCATCTGGGCTGCTACCACCTATTTCATCAGTGATGAAATTATTCATGACTACGATTCCCTGAAGATCCAATTACTCCCAACACATGAGACTTTAGAGTTCATTTTAAGTCTAAACCATGACCGATGGGGTGTAGGAAATACTACCCCAAAATACGGTGCAGTACTTTGTCAGTCTGGGCACTTTGTGTCAATGGAAATTGAGAGGTGGAATGATTGTGCTTTCATTTTCTCTCCTGAAATGTGGTCATAGAGAAATTTTCTGACCTTCTCTGTGAGGAGGCCATAGTACCCTCATGTGATAGGTGTACTGTCCTATACCTGGGGGGAAGGAACAACAGGAAAAGCAAATTAGATGTTGAGGGGAAGTAACAACAGGAAAAGCAAATTAGATGCTGCATGTCATCCACTTTTGAGGTCAGACCTTTTGGCCCTCCAACTATACTCCAGTCTGACTGCCATAGAAACAAGTTTTTCCTCTGCCCTTGAGGTTTTATGTCTGAAAATGCCTGTGTCAATTTTTATTAAAGACATTTCTTATACTGTTCTTCTGTTTGTCTTTTGTCTTAGGAGTGTTAGCCATGATTCCCAAGGTAGGTGAGGAAAATATATTACATTTTCTCCCCTTAGTATGTTCTCAATAACACTGATGATGGTGCTGATGTTAACACTGGTGATGCATTCGTAAGATACTAACTTAATACCGACGGGTTTGGAATAAAAGCTTTTCTGTGAAAAATGGTACCAATCCATCATTCCATTTGTCTGAAAATCAGTGCTCATAGAATGAATGTATAAAACATAAAATGACTGTTTTAAGTAGATTGAGGGGTTAATGATGTATGGCCGACTGTCACTGATTAATTATACACACACATATATGGCACGGAGTTACAAACTGATGATGTAAATGTGAACAAGACAGACTGGCTTCCAACAAAATACACAGTTCAGAAAGAAAATGTTTCAAATGGGAAAGTATAGCATAGGAGTCCTGGGTTTGTAGCTCAGTGGTGCAACACTTATGTTGTATGCCTGGAAACCTGGGCTTAATTCCCAGCACTGGAAAAAATGCATAGAGTAATACACAATATTGCAGTCTCATTTTTCATGCCCCATACCTGTCCATTTAGTGCTAGGTTTAAGGATTTCCATATATGAAATCGTTTAATACAATCCTGTGGATTAGGTCTATTATTATGCCCAAGTCACAGAGGAGGAAACTGATACAGACTTAGCAACTTCTTTGAGACAATGCAGCTTATAAGTGAGGAAACCGAGGCTCACACATGGAGAATCTTGTTACATCACACTCCTTTTGTACTAAGTGCGACAGGTACATGTCTACTTTGGCCTCATCTTGCTTATCTTTGAGAACAGGAGTCAATGGGGCAAGAGTTCCTCTTCAGGTGAGCCGGCCAGAACTGGCTGGATCCAAGATGGCTGCCAGATGACCGCCAGACAACCTCTACCATTACTGTAGCCCACCTACATACTGAGTACCACTCCCCAGTGCCATGACAGCTGACAACCACCATTACAATTATCAGAAAAACCTACACAAAGTTACCAGAGAAGACATATTTCTCCCCTTTGTTACCAGTTCTTCTCCCTTAATTTTTTTAACCTTATAACTATAACTTCCTAACTCCAAACAAATTGAGAAGTTGATTTTCAAGTTTATCTCCCACTTCCATTTTTGCACAAGAATAAAAGTTTCTGCTGCTGCTTCACTAGGTCTTACTATTAATTCTGAAATTTCAAGAAGGAAAGAAGACTGTGTTTGAGTTCCAAAGTTGGAAACAGCCCACCTGTGAAGCCAGAGAACCATCTAACTACTCATTAGCTTGCTTTAGAGACTCAATATATCTTTAAAAAAAAAAAGATTTGAAGATAGAGAGGAAAAGAGGATGAGCAAAGTGCTCAAGGTGTAAAGATGTGGTGGAGGTCAGCAAAGAGGGGGCCAGGGAGCAGCAGGAGGACACCCTGGCACACAGCACAGAAAGCTTCCCAGAGAGATCTCAGGAATATTCCAGGAGATCAGGAAGAAAATGACACTTGAAAGGACAGTTACAGCGCCTGCACAGATTTAAAATTCTTGCAGTAAAATAGACATAATTTTTCAATCTGGGAGTCCTAAAACATTTGCCATGATATGAGATGAATTCAGGCTTTCCCCCATCAAAAGAAGGCAAGAGAGTCCCATCAAAGGGACACTAGCATCCAGTAAAGTCACTTCAGCTTCTCCACCATCTCTGCTGTTATCTTGACCCAAAACTATTATAGTCAGTGTCGCCAAGGATATCCATTTAAAATGCCTGGAATTCTAGGGGCCGGGGAGATAGCTCAGTGGAATAAGCGGTTCCCTGGCAAGCGCAAGGGCCTGAGTTCAATCCCTGGTTCCGCAAAAATAAAATAAAATAAAAATAAAATGCCTGGAGTCCTAAGAACTGGCCTCATTGGGTTCAAATTCATGCAGCGTTATTCTCTACCAACTTCCTACAGCCCCAGATGTCTCTGTGCTCTGAACTCTGCTTTTAGAGTAGACACTTCCCAGCCTAGTCTGTGGCATTTTTCTCATTGCTTCTTGGATAGGTGAGGAGGGAAGATTTCTTTCCTGACCCATTGCTAGGTTCATGCTTAAAACCCCTGTAACAAAAGGCAGATTAACAAGAAAAGAGAGTACAAATGTGTTTAATATGAATCTTATGGGGAAAGCACCACTAGAAACAAAGAACTGTAGAAAACGGAAGCACCTGTACATTTTCGTGTTTTTGTTTGATGAAGAAAGCAAGCATGATTGGACTGAGAGAGTGTGATCTGCTGGTGTAAGCTGGAGGGAGCTCTGTGTGTCCTACTTATTCAGATTTTTTTTTTCCAGTGGAACCGGGGATTGAACTCAGGTCCTTGCACTTGCCAGGCAAGCGCTTATTCTACCGAGCTATCTTCCCGGGGACTTCTTAGCATTCCTGAGTCTCCATGAACAAGGACGTGTTTTTCCTCCAGGGACAGGGTGACACCACTGGTATGAAAGTTTCATGAACAAGACAGGTGGGGGAGAGAAGACGAGAATAAACTTCTTGCTTCTGCTATTTTCTGAAGGGCTGCTAAAGTGTTGTAGATGAAGTAGTGGCCCCTAAACCCCTTCTGGTGATCATTTCACTTCTCTAGAGTTTTACTTTACCAAAGGTTAAAAAAAAATGTGCAAACCCGGGAAAAAGAAACAAAAAAGAAAATATTATGTGCCAGCCACTGAATTTGAACATTTCCCATGTGTGTTCTCATTCAGTTCTAAGAAAAGAAAATATGTCAATGCATATTTTTTTTAAATGCTAAGAACATAATTCTTATATACATATATAATAAGCATGTGTCAAGTTTTATGTTTCTCATTATTAAGAAAACTAGCAGGATGGCAAAACTAATTCAAATTAGGAGAAACAATTATAGTCAGAATAGAAGAGAGAATAAAAGAGAGTGTGGAGAATTCCCAAGTTACTTACAAAGCTAGTTAGTATCCTACAGGATGATGATGCCATAGCTCTGGGGCCTGTCTTCTCCATTAGTTGCTTATCAGCTTTGCAGAAGTATGAAATATCTAGACCCTAATCCATGAGGCATTCACATTCACATTTACTCAAGCAGATGAATTTTAGATGTATCTTTTAGAAAATGTTGCAAGTGTAGAGGTAAGGAGCCCCTTTCTCTTCTTTCTCTCTTATTCTCTATTTTGGAAGATTTTCTTAATAGTGAGTATACACATCTCTCTTGCAGAAGTGGAAACTGAAGCCAGAGTGGTGAGGTTTCTCGCCTACTATGATAAATAAGCCAAAAGAGCCAAGTACGTATGTCAAAGTTTGTCTGACTACAAAATCTACCTTCACTCTACTATGTTAAGCTACAAAGCACATTAAAAAGCATTCAATAAATATTTTTAAACTGATGTAGGCATAGCATCCAAAGGCGTAACTCATACAGTTTTAGCGAAGTGGGGCTGGCAAGACCGGTCAGCAGAGTACAGCGCCTGCTTAGGCAAGCTTAGTCAAGCACAGGGACCACGGTTCCATTCCTGGCACCTCTTGCCAGCCCTGCCCCCAGAGTGGGCTGAGCTGGGCAGAATCTGGGTGTAGTGGTGCACACCTGTAACCCCAGTGCTGGGGAGGCTGAAAACAGGAAGATCACTATGAGTCCAAGCTGCGTAGTGAGATCCTGTACCAAATACATTAAAAAAAAAAAAAACAAGAAACAGACTGAAAACTATCTTAGTTGATAGGCTTATGAACTCTAACAATTCCTACCCTCTAGAAGTGTGTTGGCAAAGGTGACATTTGATAACTTGACAATGGAAGGGAAGCGATGTGCTTTTGCCTTAAGACAGAGCAGATACTACTATTTTCCATTTTCATTTGGAGAGAGCCAGACATTTATGCAAGAAGCCAAACCACTTTCCCTTTATACATAACTTCAGCAAATCTGTTCCTTTCTACAGGGCAATACCAGTTCCTACCCCAGCCCCCACCCCTGCCCCAGGCGCTTTCAATGGTTGTAATAGTGATGGTGGACAGCAGAGGGAGCTATGAACAGCTACACTCGATTATCAAATTTTAATAAATGCAAAATAGCTCAAAAGCAAACAGTCTTACCCAAATTTTGTGTTCTGCGGTTATTGTACAACATACTGAATAGTGGATCTATCTTTTAAGACCCTACTTCCTCCTTATACATACTGGAATGCTTTTTTCCTCAAAGTCAGTGTTTACCAGTATTCCATCCCTACCTATTAAGAACAAAACATATAAAATGTTTATATTAAAGAAGAGTCTACCAGTCACCTAGTTAACAGCCCATGGATAAACAACAAATAATTCCTTTTAAAAATTGTTAAAAAAATTATCATCTGCTAAAGATAATACAGCCGCCATAATTATAAATGTATTAGGTAATAGCAGCCTGGCTATTATTTAGCCTTGAAGTACAACGAAAAGAACACTGGCATTTGAGATTCTCTCCTTTAGTTTGACCAACTGTTGATAATGAAACACTGACATCACAAAGAAGAATTTGGATCAAAACCGTTGAGTTCCAAGTCTCTCACAACATGGTGCCCACGGTTCTCGCACTTCTCTGACGCAGCAACTTGCATCCCTATCGCCTAGAAGGCGTCTTACAACAGACCAAAGGCTCACCGGCAGAGTCTTGTGTTCAATAAGTCTGGTGGAGGGGCCACTAATTTCCAGTTCCAACTGGTTTGCAGGTGATGCCCTTCTCTGACTGGTCCAGGGCCACCCTTTGGGAAGCACTGTTTACCAGAAGAGACTGAAGAACAACCCCACCCACCAACACAACGCCCACCCGTCCCGTGGCTAGACAGAGAAAAGAGCCTCAGCCTAGCCTTCCGCAAGCCACACTCCTGTGGGCTAGAACTCAAACTAATAACGTTGTTATTCTGTTGATATTTTAATCAAGGCCGTGTCATCCCATTATGCTTCTTCCACCTTTATCGCAATGTTATTAAATGTTTTACTGGCTATGTCACTACTTCCCATCAACCTACCCAGCACCCCACTGCTTCTGCTGAATTCATTGTCTCAGGTTAAATAGATTTGTAACAGAGTTAAATTTTTCTTGGAATATTGAACATCACAATGAACAAAAATCAGAAAGAGACAGAGCAACTGAAGCCGGGATCAAAAGAGAAGAGTTGTCTTGAGAATAACCAGAAAAGGCCTCACTGACCTTGCCCTGCACGTCCTAAAATAGAACTCGTCTCCCTTTCCTTGCCTCTTCTGTTTTGCCCACTAGCAGTCAGGCCAGTCCTTGACTAGCCATTAAATAGGTTGCTCTAATAGGACATCAACTTCCACGCTAAGAGAACTTTCATCAGTAAGAATACGGAGAATGAATATAATACAAAAGCCAAAGCAAAATATCACTGGCTCATGAATTTATCTCTCCATCTCCTGGAAAGATATATTAGTGCCTTTATCGTTATGTTCACTGGGTCAGACAGAGCCAGGTGGGTAGCTCTGGTACAACTAAAGGGTCCTTTGGTGCCCTTGTGAGCAAATTCATCTCATTTCTCAGGGCCGTGAGTGAATGAAAATAAGAAATTACAAAGGAAATCACGCTGCAATCTTACTCTGGGCTAGGCTTCCTTGAAGACTATAATAATACATAATAAATATGCAGCAAACCATTCCTGTTAAGGGCATGCTCCATCCGCTGGCGTCCGGTACACATCCATCATTATATGTTCAATAGGCCAACTGCTCTGTGTTGGGGGAGAAATGTTACCAGTCAGAAATTACAAGCACAAGAATTTCCTCTGCACAGAAGAGAGGGTTGTGCTTTCACAATACGGCCCGGCACACTTGCTCTATATGCAAAAATATCCTGACAGCCTTCTCTCATCCTTGCCTTTGGAGATGCATATTAATAAAGAAGCTTCTGGAACAACAACTGCACTTTAGCTGATCCAATAGCTTCAGTTTCAAGAGCCAGGATCCCAGAAAGGGTGTAAGGTCTCCAGGGCGATGATGGCAGAGAGACAAGACAGACTCTCACTTCCATGCAGGACTTCAAAATAGTTTATTAATTCAGTCCACATACAGACTCCTTCAGGCAGAAGGAATTTGCATTTTAACTAATTCACTTTGTGATTAATATCAGACGTGGAGGAGTGTGCCCCATTAGCGATGAAAAGGCCTGGAGAAATTCCTGTGCGCTGGAGTTTTGGGTGGTGCCACATCCCAGATCTGTGACGGTGGCATTCGGGCAGCAGCTTGCCGTAAAGTGTGGAGCATATGGCGTCCTCCAAGGGTTTGCTAACAGTTTTCTTATTTATTTATTTATTTATTTATTTACTTATTTATTTGCCATGTGAAGCACTTGGTCACTCTAAATCCTCTGTGTGATGAACCAGATAGCTGACCCAAACAAATGGGAGGTGGGAAACACTTCTTTATCTTACCTGCTACCACACTGGCTGGCAAGAGTTGCAGCATTACCTCTGTACTTATTTAACAGTGCATAGGTAAGAGACATTACCAGCCCTGATGTGAGGGATGGAACAATGTAGTCTCTAGCCAGGGGATCTTGGAGTCAAACAGGTAAAATTACATCTTTTATATAACCAGCATTAACTTTTACCAGATGGCATCTTAAATGAAAATAAATGACAAATGTGCTTTTATTACACTAATACTGAGACGGTGGGGCTGCCAACTAAAACTCAAGTAGAAAAGGAGAAAGATAGGAAAAGGATCCAAGATACTTAGCTTTATTTTAGGCAAAAACATTGTAATCCAATTTATAGAATAATATTTTCCTTCAATCTGTTTTTTTGTTTGGTTTCGATCAGAACAGGGATGTCTTCTCTGATCTTACTAACTGTGGCTCTGTGGACATTTAGCACAGAGCAAGGTCATGAAGAGCAGACTTAGGCCTGAGTTCTTACCATTCATGGTTCACAGGTCTCATCTCTTCTTTGATCATCAGGGTAGCTCCCAAATCGAATCTCTTTTTCTCTCCCTTCTCCCTTCACAGCCAACTATTTCATTCTGGACCAAAAGATTAATGAAATCATGGTTAGAGTGAAAAAGAACCTACTGAACCAGAGAATGATAAATGAGTAAATAAATTTCAGAGGGAACAAAAGAGAGAGAAAAATATGCCTACAAAGGGAGGGGAATAAAAATACAGATCTTGCCATCAGACTTGAACATCATGTACATTTATGGGTAATAAAACATAACACAGAAAGAGGAAAACAAAAGTCTCCAGAGAAAGTTTAGCCCCAGAAGGATTCATACCGAAAGATGTTTCCACAACAATTCATTGACATAATTTAAAAGTTGAAAGCTTCATAATTAATTATGATTACCATGTTAGGATAGATTCTAAGTTAGAAATAATGCAAGCCAGAATTGAGTTACATAAAATAAAAAAGTTATCAGAAACAAAGGACACTTTTCCCTTTCTGAACAATGGCTGCAGTTCCATTCAAAATCTTAATTTAAAAAAAGGGGTGAGATATTTAGATATCTAAGAGGAAATCACAGCATCCTTCATAATTGTCCGACGACTGCAAAAACACATCCGCTGGCCAAGGGTTTTCCTGATCCATGCAATTCTATCCAGCCTCATCCTGGCAGCTGTCAGGAGACCCCATTTACCAACAAGATTTTGTATGGCTCTACATGACAGTCCCAAGTACTTGGCCACTGTGGTTCAATTAAAGGCAAAAAAACAACAGCATGAAGATGGGCCTGCATCCTGCATATGCCAGGCTCCAGAAGCTCTGTCTTTGCCATGGCTCTCCTAGCTGCCTCACAGCTCTACCCAGAAAACCTGGGCAAGCATCTGCTGGAGCTGAGAAGTGAAGAGGAGTCCAGGAGAAAGGATGGTAAGGCAGCGGAGGGAAATGTTAATGAGCACGTGGAAAGAAAAGGGAAAGGCGAAAACCAGAAAAGAGAAAAGAAGGAATGCAAGGGAGGCGAGGCAGTGCCTAGGTTCACAATTAGGAAAGAGTAGGTAGTTCCCTAGGGCTCCGGGAGGGGGAGAACCACTAAAGATTCCTGGAATTTGAGAACAAAAAACAGCAAGTTGTTTCTTCCTGAGACTTTCCCAGACGTGGAGGGTTTCATACCAGATCTCTGAGCCTATTCTTTTTTTCATGCAGTTCACCTGGGCCCAGGGTTTCAGCCTGAGCAGAGCCAGAAACAATGTCTCCATGACTGAGACCAATGCCCAAAGGCACCCATTAATGGGCCACTGGGTGCACTTCGTGGGAGGCGACAGCAGACTGCACACAGTTGTTCTAGCCTGCGATACCAGGTGTGCAAAACTTATTAAAAAGCGATAGCACTGGATATGAAAAACAGAGGGTTTAAGAAAAAAAAAGCTGAACACATGCGACATATTACTATCACAATATTTAAGGAGGATGTGACTGTCATTTTCCTGAATTTGATTTGTTAAGAAATATGTAATCAGTGGTTAAAGGCAGCTGTCACCAGAAAATCTGCCTTTATGGAAAAGTGTTCATCTTTGCAAATATAATGGTATGAAAATCCACGCCCTTTCACTCCCCTCCCACAGGCACTCTGCCGGTTGCCATACAGTGTCTGGTATTGTTGCTGGGGAGGACAGGAAGCTCCTGGAAGGTGCTCAGACAGGCCAAGGCTCTCAGGCATCCGCAGCCACACCTTGGAGCCCTCCCCTGGGCCCCAGCCGCTCCCCGCTGTCATTCTTCTCACTTACCAGGTTCCCTTCTGTCTTAGGGTCCTCTGCATGCTTTACCTTTCCTGTGGGACACTCTGCACTTTACTCTTGGCCAAATGATTCTGTACCTTTCCTTTAGTTCTCTATTCGGAAGCCGCTTTCTCAGACAAGCCTTCCCTGACCTCCCTGAGGGAGACATTCTTCCTTGCATGGGCTCTCTTCACCCTGTGTCACTCTCTCACCTTACCACAACTAACACTGTCACTTGGTGTCTGAATGATGCCAGTTTTCCCCCAGAGACTCCAGGCTCCACAAGAGGAGTCTCCAATTCACCTTTGTTCACCGTGCATCTCAGTGTCAAAGACAGTGTCTGCCACATAGTAGGTGCTCAAAAACTATTGAATAAAACCAGATGCGGTGGAGCACACCTGTGATCCCAGCACTCAGGAGGCTGAGGCAGAAGAATTGCCAATTTGAGGCCAACCTGGGCTCCATAAGGAGTTCAAGACCAGCTTGGACTACATAGCAGGGACCTGTCTTAAAAAACATTGAATGAATGAATGATTGAATGAGTGAATGAGTGAATGAGTGAAATGAATAGAATGAATCCATCATCTGAGAGTTAACCAGTATGGAACATCTCAAAAAAGTTTTTGGATTAGACTTCCTTGCCAAATATCAATTCACTGATTCACTTACTCACTAAGTATTGTGTTTCCTCCTACGTAGACATAAAAGTAAAACACAATTTCGGCCCTTTGTGTTCTTACACTCTGGATTCTGTAGAATGCCAGATGGTACTGTAAATATTTTCAGTTTTGGAATTTCATCTTTACTGCAACTACTCAAGTCTGTTGTGTAGTGTAGAGGCAGTCACAGCAATCCATAAACAAAAATTTTCAAGTAGGCTTTGTTTACAAAAACAGGTAGGTGATTAGTTGTCGTAGTAGTTGATTGTTGGTTCACTATAGTTCATCCCCGCTCTATGAGAAGTCACAGGTTATATATGTAAACATATAAAAATTGTATTCAAGTTGAATGTTCTTATTCAGCAGTCTTTCTTGGCTCCTTTTCATGAGCATGCACTGGAGTAACCTTTCTGGCCATGTGAGAAGTCCAGGGTTACCCCAGGGGCAGCTCACCATCTACAGGAAGGGATTCATGGGCTCCTGTATTTTCATACAGCATGAACATGATGCAAGATGGTTTACATGTGATACAGTAAAAATAAAGTCTCTGAAAGTCCCCAGGAGGCAAGGAAGGGAGTATTTTGGCTCCCCAAAACTCTGCTAAGTGGCACATGGAAAGCCAGGCTTTTGAAAGGGAACCTGAATACCTTGGGTTCAGAAGTTTGCGAGGGGCAAAGTCAGGAGTCAAGCAATCCTGTAAGAGCTGGCAAGTGAACCCTAGTTAGAGGCATCTGATTAGCACAGCAGCTGTTGACACGGGGAGGGGAGGATGGATCCAGGGACACGGCAGAGGGTCCGTCTGGGAGGCTGAGCACTAATTGGTTTACACTGTAATGTGAGGATGGAGGAGCTGCCTTTTAACTTACAGAGATAAAGCCTTGAACATGAGCTCAAAGTTGTTTATTCACTGGTGGAAAGAAAAGAGGTTATGAGTCATCCAAACCCCATCTATTGGGGCACCCAATGACCTATGTGCATTTATAAATTAAAGAAGAAGGCTGCAAACCGTGGAAATGGATGGAAAACATTGTTCCTCTGCATTAGGCCCATCATGGAAGCGCTGTTGATGGACAGTGTCCCTCCTCCCTACCTTCCCGTCTATTCTCTTTGACTCCAAGTCTGATGTAGACCATTTCTTAGACACTGAGCTTCCAAATCAAGCTTTCTTTTGGGGGGTGGATGAAAACCCAGTTCTAACTTACAGTCACAGCCTGATTTGTAGCTCTTCCTAGGGGCTGAAAAGCGATCTTAAGGCCCGAGGTGGAACTCCTTGGCACCCCAAAATGCACTGTTTCAAGCAGCAAATTAACTGTCGCAGCATTCCTTTCGTCTGCACCCTCTGCTGGAGGTTCTGATGACTGTGCGTGCGCAGGGGGAGCAGACAGCAGGGTGCTGATAGCGAGCCCGCTGCCTAATCAGCCCTCTCGCCTGTAGTTCCCTGGACCATCTTTCATGTCCCAATTGCTCTCTGCAGCTCTGTGGGAACCTCATGAAGGCTCCTCCATCTCGGCGCCCACTCACTGTTCCCTGCCAGCCTGTTCCTGAGAGTCGCTGAGGAAGAAGCAGAGCCTGGGGACCCTGCCTCGAGTTCCCTCTCCACGGAGTGAATCACAACAGCTTCAGGATTTCTGTTTCAGAATTTCTGCTTTACCTGCAAGGTCTCACAGAAAGGGTAGCACTAATCAGTACCCCAAAACATTGTTTCATTGCACCCTTTCTCTCTAGTGGACATCAGAAAGGCCATGCGTACAGCTGAAGAAAGAAGACCTTCTTCTGTACTTGAGAACAAAGCAAGGGGCCAAAGCAGAACCTCCAGGTTCAGATCCCACTCATCCAACCCAGCTAAGGCTCTGAAGTTGGGCAAGTCACGTGTGTATAGAAACATCAATACACTGCCTTTAAGACAGGAACGGTGGACAGAAGCATGGAACAGGGCTTTGGAAATCATGAAAAGCTATGTCAAGTTCTCAAGAGAGGAGCTAGGATTAAAGAAAATAGTATAGTATTTGGAGATTCAAATTGGTGCTCCACTTCAGATGTAAAACCAAGGCCAGCTTAGAAGCTCCCCCTTTTCTTCTGTGTAACGAGGATGGTGCTGTCTCGAGGGACCGTTACAGGACCCAAAGCCACCATGTGCCTGGAATGTTTGGTGAACTGCAAAGCGCAGGTGGGGCCGAGCTGCTGCTGTTGCCATCCCAATGCGCAATGCATCATGTGCCAAGCGTGACTCTGCGTTTCAAGGAAAGTACAGAAATGACACAAAAGGAGTTAGAGACTACAGTGTTGGGCACCAGGGAGATTGTGAAGATCACATTTTTCTATTCCAGTAAATTAATTCTTAATGGAGATCTCCTGAGGAGAGAACCCAGCCAATGCTAAGGGGCCAACTACCGCCCTCTTCAAAGAGAAAGTTGTTTTCCTCAGATTTAGGCCGAATTTACCCAGGTGTGGCTCAGTGGGGAACTGAGCCTCCAAACCTCTCCAAGTCACAGCATCCATTTAAAATTTGCGTTAGAAAGGTCAACATTTTTCTGTCAGTAACAAAAGTTCTCTGAAGCTCCAAGCACAACTACTTTTATCCAATTTTTTCCAGACTTGGACTAAACCAGCTGATGAGGAAAGAACATCGTTGGTGTTCTAATCTGCTGAGATGCGTATTCAACCTCTTTGATCATCTTCTCTCAGCTATAAAATAATGATGTGATCCATTCCTCACAGGTATGCTGGGAGGATCACCATGCTAGCAACCCTATAAGAAGGTAGGACAGCCCTGGTAGAACAAGTCCCCAAATGTGGGATGGGATTATGAACAGGAATCAGAAGAAGGTAGATCTCCATGGAGCTATACTAAGAATATGCATTACTGGTAGTCATAAGTAACAACACAAATAAGTGTGTGTTTGCAAAGGCCATAAACATGAGCCAACATCATAGCCAATCTTTCATTTCTTTTCCACCTCCTTCCTTTTAAAAACCTGCAGTGCATCAGGTTGAGTTGACCACATTCATCTTCCTTCACATCCACTCCAAAGGACTCAATGCATTTTACCCACTTCCCCCTCCACATTTGTGTTCATTTGTGTGGATGCACGGGCATGGGGACAGACAACAGGGGGGGACAGGAGCATTCACCTTCTAGTCATGTTTGCTTTGGCTTCACTAATTGATCTCCCTGGTGACAGAGTGACCCATCATCTTGTATTCTACAAAGACCACTGTCAGAGGCCTACTCCAAAGAGCTGACTTTCTAGGTTATGAGAGCTTCACAAGTTTAAGTGTACTATAAACAGTGGTATTCTCTCCAGTATGTGGTTCTGGTGTGCAGACCATGAAAGATGTCTACATTTTTATATTTTTGCCAGTGCTTGATATGACTGAACTCTCTAATTTTTAATCTGTCTGTTGGATGCAAAGTGTTATCACATTGTTATTTTTTCTTTTTCTTTTTTTTTCTTTTTTTTTTTTTTTTTTTTTTTTTCGTCGAACCAGGGATTGAACTCAGGCCTTTGTGCTTGGCAGGCAAGCGCTTATTCTACTGAGCCACCTCCCTGACCCCCACATTGTTGTTCTTTCTTTTTAAATTTATTTTTATAGAGAATAAAAAATAGTAACAAAAAATTAGAAATAATACAGAATTTCACTAAAAAATGATAGGAATTAAACAATGACTGTTATATTACATATTGTTGTCTTCGAATTAGTTGTTCAGATTACCAGATATAAATATATATTTCTGATTACTAATAGAATTGAATATTTTGCTAATTATTTATTAGAAAATTAGTTTTACTCTTTCAGAAATATACTACTCACTACCATTTCACATTTTTCTATTGTCTTTTATTGCTATGTACAGTAATTTCTCATTTATTTTTCAGTAATAACTTCTTGGTGGTAGGAGATGTAAAAATTTCTTTTCTAACTGTCAACCTTATCCTTATATGTCTTGTGTTAGGCTGTACAGAAGTATTGAATAAAGTCAAATCCATCAGTGTTACATTTTGTGGGTAGGAATTTTGTTTGGTGACTAAGAATTACATGCCTGTCCTAAGATTACAGAAATCTTCCACTGCATTCCAAGTCCAGAATTGAGAGTAGAAGCCTGTCACCTGCTATGTCAGGCTCTAACTTCCCTTTCTTTCTTGTCTTGCTGTGTCTTCTGTGTGGCCCCCCTAGCGATAAGGCAGCTGGCCTGTGCTCCTGTCTACACAGGCAATATCAATACCCATTCCCATTATTTTCAGAAAAGTATGGATAAGCACATTTATCTGCATTTCTGACTGATAAAATTGAGTGCATGATCTTTCCCAAAAGTAACTGCAATTTCAACAGTGTATTTTAATAAGTAGTCCAACGCATCATTGGTGTTGGAGTATGTGGTAGTGAAAAAAAAGCCAGTTATATTTAGGCAGACCCAAGCTTGAATCCTGATTTTTTCAAATATTTTGTAGCGCTAATAAACTTGCTTAACTTTTCATGTTGCACATGATCATAGTAACTTACATGGAATATATTGGTTAGAAATAAGAATAGAAATTGATATAACTACTAAATTAGATATATGGACTAGAGAGTCCTAGATTATATTAAAGCCATAAATGAATGCTGAGATCTCGATGATTGTACAAAACAAAGATTTACTTCTTTCTCACAAAGAAACATATCCAACCTAGACAAAGCTACAAAGTCCCTCTCTAAGACCCAGGGTCAAAGAAACTACATCTAGAATGTCACTGCCTAGTAGCTGAATGTCACAGATGCTACAATTCATCTCCCAGATTCCTCTTTAGGACCAAGGTACTCATTTCCCCCAAAGTCAGGAATGCTGACAGCTGACATCTCATAGCTAAAATCTATCATTACCTTCAGCTGAAGGGAGGAATCACTCCCAAAGCTATGTCTCTTCCTATGGAGGTTACATCTAACAACTGCCTTATGTGGACTGTACAGGCCAGACTTCTCACCGCTAAGGAGGGCAATTCTGGAAGACCCAACCCCTGCCAGAGCTCTGTAAAAGTTTGGCCAAGGCTTCAGTCATGACATGACTTCATCTCAGTTTTTGTTCCCCTTCTCCAATTATGTTTCCTTAACACATGGTTTTTTTCCTGAGAAATCTTACCAACATAATGTCTTCATGGAACTGTTGTAGTCCTGGAAAGTGGGAATTAAGTGAATTAGTACCCTAAGTGATGCAATAGATCTATCCTAGTCACTTTCCCTTCCTGAGGACAAAATATGTGATACCTACAACTTTTAAAAAAAAGTTTCATTGGCTTGCAGTTTCCAGTGGGCTCAGTCTATGGTCAGAAATGGCATGGCTGAAGGGCCTGGTGGAGAACAGTTGCTTTATCATGGCAATCAGGAAGCAGAGAGTGAAGGGAGGGGCAGAGTCAAGGAGCTACCCTCCAGGCCATGCCCCAGTCATCCGCCTCCACTGAGTCCCACCTCCTGACAGAACATTTAGCTATTGAACTCATCAGTGGCTGAATCCATTGATGCATGTAACAGCACCGTGATCCACTCACCTTCTACACACATGAGACTTCTGGGAGACAGTTTAGATTTTAAACCACACCACAAGCTGAGTCCAAAATGAGATTCTGGGGATGTGTTACCTGAATAACACCATGGCAAGGAACTACTTTGGGTAGGAGCAGTAGGCATAGCCCTTGGCAGACTGCAGTTGTATAATTCTTTTAAAACTGTCACCAATACTAGAGAAAGTCAATGTGAGAGTAGTGTGGGAAAAGCCATTGGCCAATGCATGATTTCAGGGTCTCAGAAGTTTAGAGAAATGATAATTAGAAGAACCATAGAATTGAGTGGCTCTTGCTAGGTGCTATCAATGTAATACGGAAAGACAGAGAAGGATAGTTTATCTCCAATTTAAGGTAAATTGTAAAAGCCAGAGTGCCTCCCTGGCAGCAGATGAGAAATGCTTATCTCCTGGAGCCAGAGGGCAGAAAAGCAGAGGACCAGGCCAGAACATAATTATAAGGAGATGAGAGCACTAGTGAAGATTGAATTCTCAATCTCAGCAAGTCTGCTATGCCAAGGTCAAGGGCCTCTAAGGAGTGGGACCTAGATCCTGGGACAGGATATCTGGATCAATGCAAGGGGAACTCCCCAGACACCCTGGACCTGTTGAGTTTCCACAGGAGCCCAGATGTGGAGGTTGTGCTATAGCAAATCAACATGGATACAGACACACCATTTTCCAATCCTACAGGAAGATCTGAAGCAATCTGAATTAATACAGGACATAAAAAGAGCATGTACTTATGGTATTATCTCAAGGCCAGTAAACCCCAATGCCCCATAATTATATGGTCTGCAAAGCCCTAGATCTCCTGGATGTTCTTCAGACCATTACATTGGTCTACTATGTCAGCAATGCTGTTAGTTGGTTATCATGAGCAAGATGTGGTTGGATGACTGCAGATATTGTGCTCAAGGGAAAACTGTATGAGCCAATGTCCTGGGACATACCAGGACATTTCTCTCCAAAGTAAAGGAAGTGAAGTATCTCATGCTTCTCTTTGGGTTGCAGGGGCAGAACACTCTTCTACACCTGGGTATTCTGTTCCCACCCATTCACCAAGTGACACAGAAAACCACTGGAGTGCATCCAGGCTCTACAGATGCAGCCCTGCTGCTTTGGGACAAGAGTCTGTCACATCCTGTGGTAGGAGAGACACTGATAGAAAATAAAATCTATGTAAAGCTTGTAGCAAGGGCTTTATCAAAGTTTGTGGTAATTTCTAACTGTAGTGATGTGAAACTAGAAATAGTCTGTATCAGTTATGATAATATGAATCTGTATCCTCAGCAGACAGAATATATAACAACCAAACAATCAAATAGAAGGCAAATAGTGGTGGTCACCACTTGTTAAATGCTTGAGTAGACCTGTGTCACATTATGTCTCTTATTGACTAAAACTGTCCGTTATATGATTACTCTGAGATTCAGTTTCCTCATCTACAAATGGAAAGATTATACACATCCTGCTTTTGTTGTGATAACTGAGTTGATTTATAAACAGAACCTGACACAACTTCCATCTCCAAGAAAATTTGGATTCTTTTCTGTCATCACCTGAACCTAATTCTTTTTCTTCTTAAATTAGTTTCTAATCCATGCTATCAACTGCTGCTTGGAATAAGGATTTTTTTTTTCTTTTGTCCTCGCATGCCTTCAGGGCACGTTGGCCAGCGGGAGAGTTGTAAGGTTCGAACTCCAGCCACCTGAGGCTGACAGCTTTGTGGAAGCAGCCACTTAAAGGACTGAGCTAGTCCCAGGCTCCTTGCTGCTTGGAAAATAGGTCCAGTCCACAGCATCTCCTCCTGGGAGAATATAATAATATCTTAGCTCATCTCCCCTTTACAGCTTCTCCCTCCCTCTAATTCCTCCTCTTCAAAGGAACCAGAATGGACTTCTCAAAAAACAGAAACTCCAGATATCATTTTTATATTTTAAAAATCTTTCTTCTTTAATTAAAAGCCTTTACTGGTTCCCTATTACTTTGGAGACAAGCATTGAACACAATGTGTCACCTGCCTTTCTGCTTCCTCTGGAACTTGCATACGAAGATTAGTTTTTAGGGTATGGAAAAGGTGAAAGGAGAAATTCCAAGGAAACCTAGGTATTATTTCTACATTGTCTGTGGCTGAAGGGTTTCTCTTTGGCTACAGGATTTCTCTTCAGCTGAAGAGTTTTCCTTTAACTAAAGGGTTTCTACAAGAATCAGGAGAACCCGACATCTATGTTTTTTCAAAGGGCAGTGATAGTTTATTATTCTCAGGTGTTTATTACTGGCATGGTGTTTCAGGCCACAGGCATGTGACCATACCCATACAAAACATCTTCCTGTAACAACACATATTATAGTGAAAAAAGGACAACTAAACCCTTTCAGAACACATTATATCTGTTTATGGCAAATTTTCTCTTCTTGGCTGACTAAATTGGGAACCCTAGTACATTTCAGATGTTTATATGTCTCTGTGTGTGCATACATATGCAAGTATTTATGTGTGTGTACATACACATGTGTGTGCATGTGTTTGTATGTATGCACATACATATGCATGCAATTTCTATTATTCACAGGGTTTATAAGGCACTCTTGGCCCCTGGCAGGGGCCAGTTCTCAGTTGTATAGAAATTCTTTGTGCCATTTAGCATCCTCAGGAATCAGACAGTAAATGCCTACAGCTAGTTTGTCCCAGTCATTGTGATGATCAACCTCATATTTCCAAATGCCTCCTGGGGGACAGCACCATCCCCTACTGAGGACATAACTGCTTGTAAGTTCCATGAGGGCAAGGAGTTCTTCATCTCCATGGCATAACCAGCATCTAATAAGAGCCTTTCCATAAAACAAGTGTTTCATAAATATTTATGAATGAGTGAATAAATTGATAAATTAAATCTTCACAACTTATGATTTTTTGAATTGAAAATTATGCTTTTTTCTCTCTTTAGAATGACCTTCCTTCATTCTGGTCATTCTAGAAAAGCTCTTCCCTTCCAAAGCAATGTCTTCTGCAAATCTCTTCAGATCTCTCAACACGGTTAGCTTCCCACTGTGTTCCCACTACTCTTTGTATACACCTCCTCCCTGGCATTCACTGCTGGGAGTTGAATTTGTTTGTATGCCTGTACATCTCATAAGATTGTGAATACTTTGAGGGATCTGGGTGCTGAATAATTTATTCCTGTATTCCCTAAAGTCTTAGTAATGTCGCCAATATAGACTAAGTTGTTGAATGCTTGCTGAATGAACAAGTGAATAAAAGAAGTAAGAGTGATTTCACCTTCATGAAGAATGATTTCAAAGCCCAAGGGAGGAATCTGTGGGGAAAAGATACGGAAGTGACTTTCAGTAGCAGAGAGAGCCTGGCATGAGGTTTGGTTCCCCTTGTGCCAACCAGAGGAAAGGTCAGGGAGGCATCTTTGATGCTTCTGTGCCACAGCGGCAAGCACAAGAGGGGCCACCTAAGAAGAGAATGTCAACCCGAGCCCACTTGCTCCATCCTTGAGACACAAGACTCGGAAACCCACAGTGCTGGACAGGCTCCTGCCTGCGGTCCTCCACGGGATGCGTCTGAGCAGGGAATGGTCTGAAGACAGGTAGACACAGATTTGCCATCTAGGCCATGTGGCCTGGATCTCAGTCTTCACATCTTCCATGTCTCAGTTTCTTCATCTGTGATATGGAGTCAATCACGCTACTTACCTCTAGGACTGGCTTATCAGGTTTAGACAATCTAAGATCACACTGGTAGTAGAGTCAGAATACTGCCTGCCACATAGTAAGCACACAGTCAGGACTAGATCTCTGTATGCTGAACCTAGAGCATCATTTAGAATCATCTAATAAATCTTGCCAGGCCCTACTAAGAAAGACTTCTGAGTGCTACCTAGGAAAAGGAGTCAGAAATATTATTACAGGACTTTAAGACATAAGCGGAATAATTCTATGCATAGTGCATATGTAATTTTTGCTAACTCTTACCTAGAGTGTCACAGAAGTCAACAGTATAATCTGTACATGGAAATCCCTAGTTTATTTTGGCAGACATTACACGGGGAGTGGAGATTACAAATACCAAGTTTCTGAGAGAGGAGCAACTCTCTCACATGAAGTAGGTGCCCACTTTTAAGTAAGAAAAACAAGTCAAAGCCCTAGTACATGGCCTAGTAACTGAGAGAACAAGGGACTTCACAGGATGGAGAGTGGCTCACATGGATAACCTGCGACAATGTTTAACACTGACCTTGCTCCCTCCGCCCTGAGGGCCCAGTTCTGGTAGACTGTTCTCTAAGTTTGTTTCAGGAATCCACTTGCTTTTGTTTCCACTTTGTTCCTTTCTCTCTTCTTTCTCCTATTTATGTCAAGCTAGTCGTCCCCAACTTATATGATTTTCTATTTTCTTTTTTCTCATTTTGTTACTGAAATATAAAATGTGTAAATGTATGCAGCCGGTCTGATGAGCAGCAATAAACCCTAATAAACCCCACACCCGGGTTAGGAAATAGAGCGGCAGCAGAACTTCAGATGCCCTTGCTGGGCTCCTCCTTATCTCACCAGTTCCCCAGGCCACCTTGGCCACTCAGGTCCTCTGTGGTCATCAGATTACTGCCACCTCATTCCCAGACCAAAGCCAGGACCATGGCCTTCCTTCAGGCAAAGCATTGTCAGCGCCTCTTCTTACATGAGTTGTGCACAGGCCTGAATGTCGCAAAGTGGAAGCCGCGGACTCCCAGAGCTCAGCATTGCGGGCATGGACAGCCAGGTGCAGACAAGGGAAGTGCACGCGGTGCACACGGGACAGAGGCAGCCCATGTGCTGTGGCAGCAGGCTCCTCCCTAGCCCATCTCCTATGCCATGTCTCTCCAACCATCTTCCACTCTACTGTCTTCCGGTGTCACTGCCCGTTCCAACGAGCAAGCACCAGACGCAGGCCTGACTCTGAGCACTCCCTCTTAGAGGCTGTGTGATCTCAGAAAGCCTGCTCAGCCTCTCTGGGCAGCAGGGCCTTCGTAGAGAATCATAGAGCCATCTCCTCCTGAGTTATCACAGGGATCAATCAGACGAAGAAGGTGGAAGCAGTTTGCCACCCAAATGAGTATAACATGAATTTTGCGCAGGCATTCTTTCCTTCTCTCCTTTTGCTCTTGATGAGACTTAGTCAGTCTACACTGCCACAAACTCTCTTGCCCAGGGCCTCGAACTTCAAGTCAATCTCTTTATTCCCTTGATCCTCCTCCTCCTTCTTTTTCTCAGTAGTACATATTTGGCGCTATGATTATTGTAGAAGAGTGGAGTGTGGTTTCTCAAATCAATCCCTGCGCAGCCTGAAGGTGGGATTATGCCTCATATTTCCCTTGGGTCCTCACAGGAACTAAAATTCTGCTTGACGTCATTGAGAACATTCTTTCACACATATTCATCGCTGATAATGCTACGGATGCCTTGCTCAGTGTTAGAATTCAATTATAGAATCGCTCTTTGGATGATACTTCTGCATATTTCAGCCAGAAATTTGTTATGATATTAAAACCGGTTGTGATGAAGAGAATACTAGAAATACTTGAATGTCTGCTGTGTTGTTAAATTGACATAGATTGAATATTTAAAAATTCCAGATTCTTCAACATCCGTTGTTTTCCCCCCACACAGGTCTTTTCACATGGCCATATGCCGAAGCCCTGCCATCTGCAAAATGAAGTCATTAATGCTGCCTATCAATTCTGAAAAAATTAAATGTCAATAAAGTCTGTGAATAAGCTTTTGGAATGCCATGATCTGCTAAAAATAAAGAAGGGAGCCAAACACATTCAAACTATACTGGTTATTTTTCTATTTCTGTACCACCCCAAACTAGCCACTAATATCATGCATGGATTCTGACAGACTTCATGGACAAAGTGAAGGCCCAAATCTGATTTAGTTTAATTTAGTAAGAGAAAAAAAATTTTGGAATTTGATATATAAAGTATGGTTGAGAAATATGGTGAGGGGCCAGGGAAATACCTCAGGAGTATAAGTGCCTGCCTGGCCAGCATAAGGTCCCAAGTTCAATCCCTGATACCACAAAAAAAAAAAAAAAAAAAAAGATAGTTAATGTTTGCTTTCACTTTTTTTCTATTATAAGAGACATTGTCATCACTCCTATCAAAATGTTCCCCCTCTCATCAGGCACATGTATCCCACTATTTATGCTTTTTTCTGAAGCAGTTCTGGAAGTCTTCTTTTGTGAGTGTCTTTGGTTGTACCATAGGCTGCTTTGGTGGCCTGAGCCACTTGAAACACTTAGCTTTCCACAGCCACTTTGACTTTGGAGACCAGCCGGAGTTTGCACAGTGCCATGTCCGATGAAGGGCGGGGGGGGGGGGCGGTGAGGGAACATCACCCTGGTTTTATTTCACAGAAATCACCATAAATAGCTTGAATCAATTCAGGATGTGCAAATAGTCATGACAAGACAGAAAAGAAGTTCCAGAACTGCTACAGAACATGGTCCAATGATAGTATAAGTGTGTTTAAAGCAGCGGGGAGTATTTTAAGGAAATTAATTACAATCTGTCTTTAACTGTAATAAGTTATTTTTATTTAAACACCTGCTATAGGTTTGGGTCAGATCATGTACCACAAGGTTGGGCAGTAGAAGTCGACCCTCGTAGAAAAAAGCAACTTTCTAAGTTTCACAAAGAAAATCTCACTCTCCTTAGTTAGACTTCCTTCTTATGTCCCAGTAATCAACTTTATTTCTTTTTTCTTTTTTGTGGTACAGGGGTTGAACTCAGAATCTTGCACTTGCCACACAGGCACTTACTCCGCTAAGCTATCTCTCTGGGCCAATAATCAAACTTTAAAGTGAAGTCAAACAAGTTATCCTGGATCCTCAGAGATTTATGATCCTTTTCACTTCATTGTTCTTTGGCTTTATGGCTAACAGTTGGCAAGTTACACAGAGCACCTAAGGCACAGTTGAAATCCTGACTTAATTCTTTCTAAAAGTTGTTGTTTTCAGTACCAAGGATTTGTTCAGTACCTAGCCCTCCCCAATTCACACTGACTAATTATTGATACATTGCTATTACAACTGCCACTACCCACCAGCAGTTGTTAAAGGTAAATAAATGAACCACTACTATTACTTGGTGTCACATTCCTTAAAGAGAAAGGGTAGTGTAGAGATAAAGAAGGGTAAGATTCAGAGCCAGAAAGACCCACATCTGAAATCCAGTGCCTTACCAGACAGATAAGGGTTATTTTCTCTGAGATTTTTTTTTCACATCTATAAAATGAACAGAATAAAATTTACCCTGAAAGACTTATGCAAGAATTGAAGTGAGCTTAGATAAAATCATCATTGTAGGATTTGCTTGGAATGAGTTTTAAATGCCTAGAATGGATGCTGGAAATTTATATTAAATTATGTACAATCTAGTTCACCATCTTTTGATTTCACCTAGCCTTGACCCAGTGGATGGGGGATGAAGGGAGGAAAGAAGTGGTCAGAGGGAAAGAAGGAAGAAGAAAAGGAAGGAGGGAGAAAGTAGTGTTTGGAAAAAGCATATTTAATGCCAGAATCATTTTGGATCTGATTACTGGGAACATTACTTGTGGCTTCTCAATAGAAGACATGTACCATCTTCCTGGTAGCTTAGATTTTGTTTTGGTAAATTATGGTACTTGTTGTTTTTGTCACTGTCATTTTAATGAATGCCAGTAGTGATCACTGTCACCCTGGAACAACTTCCAAGAAGACAAGCTTTAACAACCGGCAATACCCACAGTTAGATTTTCCAGTCCCTTCTAGGCTGCTGCTGCTGCTGCTCCTGTTGCTGCTTACAATGCTCAAGTTCATGCAGGTGGAGAGTGTCTCACAGCAGACTGCTAGCATTTGAAGATTTCATTTGACAGTATCGACTGCGGTGAACTGAACACCCACCGAGCAACATTGATAAGAGCATCTCTTGTGGTTTTAAGAGACAATCTGATACAATGACAAGAGATGTGGACTCAAAATTCACAACAGCTGGTCCCACCCCTGGTTCTACATTGGATTTGCTCTGTGACCTTGAGCATTTTATTAACGCTCTCTGGCACTGAGCAGCACCTGTAAAATTGGGGCCGTATCATGGTAATACAGCTTCAGCTCTCAGTTCGGTGGCACGATGTTTCTATTACAATCTAGTGAGCGCCAACAATGGAATGAGCTGCCCAGAATACAGAATAAATCTTGGTCAACAAACTGAGCTGGGAAGGCAGGACATAAACCCAGAGGAAAGATGGGGAAATAAACTCAGTGGAATAACCATGGATTACAAAGAATGCTAGCAATAAGGCTTTAGATAGACGAACATAACGATAGTAATTAAGAGGCAGGAGCATGCCATGCCCAGGTTGGAATGGAAGGACAGGGAGTTGGGTATTATAGCCCAGCTCCATTTCAACATTCAGAGATACGTTTACAGTGTTTGTGCTGGACATCAGAGCAGCTCTTTGCAATTTGCAGCTGATGGGCTGAACTCAAGCTTCTGACACATGGCTGGGAGCAACCTGCGCTATCACAAGTCTCATATGCAAATAACCCTGCACTCTGGCTCTTCACAGCAAAAAAGAGGGGATGAGAAGGGAGGGACCATGCTCCTGTGCCTGCTCAGAAACTCAGTGGCCTACAGCCCAGGGAAACATGGGGACACTTTGTTGCCACAGCTATGATCTCCTGATAAACGGAAGAGGGACTTTAGGCATAAAAGGAAACCAAAGCTACCCTAGCAGGCTAAAATGGGACCAAGGAAAGATGCTGTGTTGTTGCACATGCTACATGGAAGAAGCACGTGAACAGAATCAGAGGATGAATGAGAGTCTATTGCTGTCTCTTAAAAAAGTAACCCAAGCCCCCCGCCCCACGCAAGCAAGGTGCAATGAGCAGATTACATTTGAGAATCAGGGTGTAGAACAAAGAACAGCTCTTGGCATCGAGGAAATAGCTGAGAGGACGGCTATTTGTGGAATGGGCCACACATTGTGTTACTGGCCTACTTCAAACCAATGGAAAATAAGTATTTAGACACTTTCATTAGGAGTTTGATAATTACATATTCAAAACTGACTTTAATATTTTAAAAACGAACTGATAGATTTCAGAATTTTAAAAATTCTCCACTTTTAACACTTTCTTTTGATTATTCTGTACAAAAAGCTTGTTTATGACAGATCTAGAAATCAACTTTTTAAAAAATAGTCTTTTATCGCGTATGGCATGTGGACAAGCAATAGTCTGGTTCACATAACCTCTTCAAGTTAAAGGGCTCTCCAAATACATCCATCCAGACTGTAAACGGCCTCAGGTACCTCAATAGATATCTCTTAGGCACCAACTAGCATGTTGGTGGGGAAGGAATCAAATACAGTCACAAAGATCCACAGAAAATAACATAGCCAGAATGTGAGAATTACCAGGAGATGGGTTTAGATGCCAGGTATGGATCAATCTGGGTTTAACCAGGATAACTTGGGATTTACACACAAGCGGTATCATATAGGGACTATTAAATGATGACCAAGCAAATGTAAAGCTATAAAGACTACTCTGAGGAGTTGAGGGAGACTAGGATTAGAATGAGCTGGAGAAAAAGGAAGGCGGCAGTGTCTGTCATGTCTCCTCAGCCAGAGCTCACCTACAGTCACGGACAAGTGGGAAACAACCTTCCAGGAAGCAATAAAGCTGATGCTGGGAGTTGGCACTCAGGGGCAGCAGGGGCAAGGCTGCAGTCATGAGGCCTCAGGTGAGCAGTGCTAAGCTGGGACGACCATAGCAATGGGTCCAGTTGGAGCAGTACATTCTGGGCACATGGCTGGGACAGAGCTAGCCTGTTTAAGAACGCACCTGTACCTCTGTTTTACCCACCCCTGATGTCCATGTCTTGGTAAGAAAATGTGACACAGGAAGAAGGGGCCAAAAGGAGCCCCTCCTGCAAAAGTGTCTCTCCTACCCCTGTCCTTTCCTGGTCAACATCGCTGTCTACCAAAGAGGCGCACAAGGCTCAGTCTGTCACTTCAGGGCAGGAAGTGGGAGCTAAGTTTGGAACTGAAATGTTGACAGCTGGCCCAGCATCGAAAGGAACAATACTCCACCCAAAGATCAAGAAAAATGGCTGAAGAGGAAATGCAATCACACAAACAGAGGTGATCACTCAGAGACTTTCAATTAAGCACCCACTGGGTGCAGAATATTCAACAAGACTCTGAAATACATAATAGTTGAGGACTTAGATCTTTTTGTGTGTCAGAATAATCAACAAGACTCTGAGACACAATCTGAAATATATAATAGATGAGGACTTAGATCTTTTCGTGTGTGTATGTGTATATTTTTAGTAAGGGTCTACAGGGTCTACAGGGTCTCACTATGTGGATTGGACTCATAGTATTCTGCCTGTGTTCAGCCTCCCAAGGGCTGGGATTATAGGTGTACACCACCATGCCCAGTCGGAGGACTTAAAACTTGATAATCTGTAGATTTCCTTTCTAGAATCTAGGCACAACTATTATTTTGAAAATATCACACCAGCATGTGAAACTGACAACACAGTATAGTGCCTTGGAGGAGTCAGACAGACTCCATCATTTTCAAGGGGTGTAATTTGGTGTAACTTCTCTGAAACTCACTTTTCTCGAGTGGGGCAAAGATTAATAATATTTTCTTGAGGGCTAGTTGGACCGTTTAGAAATAACATATGAAACACTAGGTACAGTATCTGAAAATTCATTTTCATACTCAATAAACATTAGCTGCCATGTGTAGCTGTCAGTTCTAACAAACAGAGGGCAAATCACTTGAGCTAAGACATGTCCTTGACAATCTTAAGATGCTGCTGCACTCTGTAAGAAGCATGGATACAGATAAAACGCTAAGAAAAGCTAGGCTGGTGCTCATAACTAGAGTTTAATTGGAAAACTTTGTTCTTTTACAAAATTGTACCTAGGCCTGCTGTGCTGGCCCCGCCCCTGGGGCACACTGAGACAGCAACTGAGACTGGGCGTGGTGGCTCACGCCTGTAATCCCAGTTCTTGGGAGGCTGTAAACAGACGGATCGCTACAAGTCTGATCTAGCAGTGAGACCCTGAACACCCTGTAGGCCCTTCCCTAAAATACAAATAAATAAATAAAAATGAAAATTTTATTGGCATATCTTTGCACTACATATTATATACCATCATTGCGAGGAATCGGTGCCTATGCATAGAACATCTTGGCCCTTGTTACTGCCTCTCTTGCCCCACTTTCTGTCTTCCCTACCCCCAGATGTGCTTTCTGTCTCTATCAAACCTATCTCTCAGTTTCCTATCATCTATCTTTTATTTTGTTCTTTAAATTATGTGTACATTGGACGGCTTGTGTAAGAAAAACTGATATTTAAATTTAAGCTTCTGTGGTTGAGTTCTCTCATTGAGCGTAGTGCACTCAAGGTGCATTCGTGGAAGATGAGGTGTTCGCAGCCAGTGTACACCTTGGGCGGCTGAATGCAGGAGCAGCCCTAGTATTTCAGTCCACACTACATCTGTCTTCTTATCAGGACTTTATAGCAGGCAGTTTACTTCCCTGCCCCCTTAAATTTGGGCCTAACCATGTGACTTTCATTGGCCAATCAAAATTGGTAGATAAGATGAGCTTTCCAGTTGTACTTAAGGTATACTTGCATGGTAGGTTATGCCCTCGCGTATTTCTAATGCTTTCATGAGAAGAACATACCTTGATTAGCCCACAGATCCCCAAAGATAAGAGGCACATAAACCAGAACCACCTAACCAACTTGCAAATTCATGTGTGCAATTCAGTGATTGCCAGTTTAAGCCATAGAGTATGGAGGAAATTTGCTACACAGCAGTAGCAAGCCAATACAACTATCAACTCATAGGAGATACTACTAAAAGAAGTATTATTTTGGTCAGAAATTTTGGCCCACATGGCTTCAAATTCACTTCCAGTTATAAAATTCTATAATCTTCCTTTTCTTTCATCCGTTTCTTAAGTACCTGGAAAGATATAAACAGTCTCTCACATTTTTATCCTGCTTTCGCTATAGACCAGTGGTCCTCAGAGCTTTTAAGGTTAAAAGGCACATAGGAAAGATTTAGGCTTGGTAGACCACGTGGTCTCTGTCATGATTGCACTACCCACGTACAAGGAAAAGAGAAGCTGTAGACAATACAACAGCAAAGGACAGGCCTTGTTGCAGTGAATGTTAATGGAAAAAAAAAAAAAAGCAGAATAATAAACCTGTGCTGAGGGCTGCAATATGTGGGTCACTGTTACAGACGAAACTAATATGTATGGAGCAGTTACAGAGCGATCTATAATAGCCACATTTCACTTACTTAACCATTTGTAAGTGAGTGCTACCCTACTACTGTATGTCACAGTCACTGTGCTAGGACTTAAGATATTATTTTGTGCTCTAATAACTCAGTAGATCTTATTATCTGTCTTCTCAAATAAGAAAAGTAAGGCACAGAGAGGTCAAGAACTTGCCACAAATCCCGTAATTAGAAATGGGTGAGCTAGGATTTTGCCCAGGGAAATGCGGACCTACAATCCTTTTATCTATTTATTGTGGTGAGGGTAGTGGCCCTGCAGATTGAACCAAAGGCCTTTACACTGAGTTACACCCCAGCCTTTCTTTTTTTTTTTTTTTAATTTTGAGACATCATCTTGCTAAATTGTTGGATTGCCTAGACTGGGCTGTAATGGCCATCCTCCTGCCTCTGCCTCCAGAAGCCCTGGGATTGCAGGTGTGTCTCATCACTGGGCTAGAATAACCTCTTAACTACTGTGTGGTAGCGGCCATGATAAGATCAGTTCCAAGAGGGAGCACGCCTGTGTCTGCTGACTACTTTATGCCCCCGCACCTTCTCATCCTCATCGCTTGCCCACATTGTAGATCCCGCGGTATCCTCTCTTCTGGACCGAGGACCCCGATTTTAGGGAGTTTAATGGCTTTGTCCAAGGCAGCACAGCACATCGGCCTCTCTGCACCCCAGCACTCTTTCTCCAGGCTTTGTGCTCTTAACTCTGTGCTCAGCTTTCTAATTGCACAAGAGGAGCTGACAGGGTTGAGCACAATGACCACGAAACACAAGGCCTCGGGGAGAAGAGAAGAGTGAGCTGGGTTCGGAGCTCTAGTGGAGTCTGAGGAAGCAAAAGGGACAAAGACCCGTTTGCTTCACGTGGCACACAACAGAATGCTTTATGTTGTTTGGGGATTTTGTTTTGCTTTGTTTTTATGTTCATGGTCTTAACTTACTTCTACTCTTTAAACAAATCTAGAAGTTCTTTGAAAATTTGGATTTCTAGCATCTAGAAGTCAAAAACCTATGTCAACGCTCAGCCACACCGGGGGTGAGGGGCGGGGGGGCGGGAATGTCCAATCATAGGGGCCTCCCACTTTCCTTGCCCATTGGATCAGGTGTTCCCAGGCCTGCACTGCCCCGGTCCTTGCTGTTCGCTATTGTCCCACACCCACCTGAATCCTGGACTGGAGGAGAGATTTCCATCTTTAAGGAGGTGGAGAGAACACAAGGAAGGGCCCTAGTATGGAGGGATTTGAGCAGGAAAGTCTATTGTAATAACTAACTCTTCTAGTAGTCTGCGCTTCTGGAGGACAATCTACTAGTCTGCTTGTCTGTTCATCTGTCTATCTATCTATCTATCTATCTATCTATCTATCTATCTATATCTATCATCTATCTGTCTGTATCTGCAGTACTAGGAATTGAATCCAGCACCCTTGCACTGAACTACATCCCCAGATGCTTTTATTTTGAGACAGGGTCCTCACTAAGTTGCTAAGTTACCCAGGCTGAGTTCAAACTTGCAGTCCTCCTGCTCCAGCTCCAAGAGCACACTGGGATTATGGTTATGCTCCAACTCTCCTGACTGGTACAGCATTTTTAAGGCTGGGTTAAGGAAGACAGATTACAGAAAGAAAAGGCACATGGAGAGAAGGACTGAGGGGACACTGCTGTAACCCAGAAGGGAAGGAATAAGACACTCAGCCTAAGTAAGAGCCCCTCCCCCAGCCTGGATCAGGAAGAAACACCTATTCTGGCTCCTACACTGAAGTCTTCTCTGGAACAGAGGACAGGTTTGGGCTCGAGGAGATTAGGCTAGAGGGGGTGTGCGAAAGTGTCTTTGTTACTTCACAGCTGGGAAATTAAATAGGAGAATGTGGGCAAATAGAGAATCATCACACGTTTGCAACAACGGCTCCCAGCCAGGAGTGTCTCTGCTTTCCTTCCACATTCTGCATGCGTTCGCCTGCTCACTGTCAATGCCCACACACTTAATCAAACGGCATGGGAAAGCCCTCTGCACAGTGCAGAGTGTATAGCAGGTGCTCAATAAATGAATCGCAATCTGAATGGCGAACGACATCTCAGAAGTCTGCGTTCCTGCCAGGGCTGTTCATCCACCTTCAGCTGGAGCGGATTCGGGACTTTGAGGGTATTACTGCAGCTAAGAGCAAGGAGCCTGCTAATGAGGAAGAGCTGCGGCAGGAGGAAGAGGATGAAAGGGTCCCCTCTACTTTTATTCTTATAGGAAATAATTGCCCAGAGATAGCATAAACTTTCCTGAGTTGAAAAAGAATACTGTACTTTAAATTCCTTCTAAAGCGCATGGTCTAGTGACCGCATTTTTACCCTGAGCACAGTCATTTGGCACAGTAAATGCAATTACAACCAAAGTCAATATACTCTTTCTGCCGTGTGTTTCTTTTCATCAGTGAGTTTCAAAGGGCTGCTATCAGTATGGGGTGGAAATACTTCTGCCAAGCACCTTAAGCTGTGGGGATGTGAAGAATTTCTTCTCCCATGTTAATTTTTTTAATATATAAGAACAGTGTGATATCATAGAAACAGCATTATTCTAGAATGCCAAGGATGCTAATACCAACCCTGCCCAGCAGAGAGAGGCTGAGTCACTTTATTCTCCAGGTCTCAGCTTCTTTCTGGAAGAGAAGAGGGGACTAGATGCGATCAGGGCTGCTTCTTAAATCTAGCTGCACATCAGAATGGCCTGGTGTGGCTCTTAGATACAGGTTCCTGGGCCCCCAAGCCTCTTGCTCAGAATTATCAAGAGAAGCCAGACCAGCCACTTAACAAAGAACACCAACTTTCTCAAAAAGTACTTAGGTCAAGGTCGGAGGATTTCCTGGGTATCAGGTGACCATGGCTTAGGTTGGTGGCTGTCCTGATATCGTGCGGGTCAGCTGACTAGAGTTGGGCTACCCTCGGGCAGATGTAGTCCATGCACATTGCATCCAATTCTGGTGCTAATGTGCTAGACAGACAGCAGGAGAGATGCCTAAAAGCTGATGTTCTCCCCTAGGCTCACATTCCGCCTCCATGTACCATGTCAATTGATGCCCAACTGGCCAAAACAGAGCCTTAGCTAGAATCTGAGGGAAAGAGGATGTTCTTCCCCTGGAAATTAGCATAAAGGAGTGAATATTTCCAAAGAATAATCTAATCAACTGCAGGATGGCATGAATATATATATATATATATATATATACATATATATATATATATATATATATATATATATATATATGTTTGGGTACACACTAAATGATCTAGATCTTTGCTAGTTCTAACATCCTAGGATGCTTTACACTGATAAAGAGACCTGTAGGTAGGTGGAGGAGTAGGTAATCTGGGTGGACTGTATGCTTATGCCAGTAAGCCACAGTTGTGACTGATGGTACAAGAAGAGAAGCCAGTGAGCTGAGAAAGAGGTCTGTGAGAGACACTGTCTTCCACGAGCATCTGTTGGCTTCCCAGGACTTCACTTAAGCCTTCTTGTCTCATTTTGTTTCTGAGCAAGCCTGCTAGTGAAGTGTGATTGTCCTCAGACCTTTGTCTTCCTATTGTAAGTGAAGGAAACAGCACAGACCACTGAATTCTGTGGCTCAACCCACCCAGCTCACCTGATATAGCACTCAATTCAAATTCAGTTTGGTTCCAGAGTCTCTGCACCAATCACTACCTTATGCTGAGGTTCAGCCTAGGCACCACGCCTGCCCACAGTCTACCATGCATATCTGATCTCAGGCAGACCGAGGGTACTTCCTGAAGTGTATGTGCTTCCCCCTGAGTGGACTCCTTGTGATTCTTAGTTTTCTAGTATAGTCACTTCTTCCTGAGAGTGTCTGGCCAAGTTAATTTCTCAGAGCCTCAATTTTCTCATCTCTTAAGTGGGTGCATTGGACTTGCCTTACAGGGTATTTAAAAGGCATCTACAAGCCAGTATTTGCAGTACCATGTAGTTGAATACATGCAGAGCCTAGCACATGGTAGATGATTGTTAAACAAGGCTCTCATTTGTGTGCATCTCTTGCATCTCAAACCATGTTCCATGGACCATAGCCCACATTTGGTAAAGCAGGAGCTCCAGGGATGGGGCCCAGAAGTGGAGTGTTAGCAGGTCCTCCAGGTGAGTCTGATGCAAGCTAAAGTAATCCAGGGTCTTTCTGACTTCCAGCTCTTAGCAGAGACCTCCAGAAACATGATCAACAGTGGTTGGGCATGGTGGTATACATCTATAATTCCAGCCTTCTGGAAAAGTAACACAGGAGACTGCAAGCTCACACCCAACCTGGGCAACTTAGCAAGTCTCTGCCTCAATAATAATGACAACAACAAGAAGAAGGCTGGGGATGTAGTTTAATGGGAAAGCTATGCGTTCAATTGTCAGTACCACAGAGATACACACACACACACACACACACACACACACACACACACTTGATCTTTATTGACCCCCTCCAATGAATCAAGCATAGGTTAGCCTCTTTTAATCCTCACCAACCACCCTGTGAGGTGATTGTTATTGTTGTCAATTTATGGATAACAAAATTGAGGTGAGGTACAGGGTAGCAGCTAATAAGCTGGAAATCTAGGGTTTGAACTCACTCTTTGAGCTCGGATGGCAGGGCTGGAGGCAGTCTGTAGAACAAATCAGGAGCAGCCATGGCCCCAAAGTGCTGGCTGCTAACACAAGCTTGCAGTTCACGACCAGGTACCTTCTGTAGCTGACCAGCACCACGCCCTCCTCTGTCAGGGCCTTGGGCTGCCTTGTTGGTCTCTAGACCAACCTGCCCAGACCTCTTAAACCGTGTGCAGCCTTCCTCCTGTGCTGCCTGTCTAGACTCCATCTCTGTCTGGAGACTTCTGATGTTCAGGATCCCTCCAGATCTGTCTGTTTCTTTGGTCTCCAACTAGATCCGAGCTCCTACCCAGCCAGCCCTGTGCTTCTGATCTCTAGCCCAGCCATCCTGTACATGATGCCAGAGCACCCAGGCTGCACACACTCCTAATTTCATTAAGCTGGGTAGATGACTCACAGGGCTGGCTCTTCTATCTGCTTTTAAAACCATATTATGGACTCCTTCCTGGTTTACAGGCCATCTCTAGAGAGCATATATGTGTATATTTCTTTGGGGACAGTTACATGGGATTAACCGTCCCCATTCATTCACTGCCATTTGCGTCTGAGCTAATTCTGCTTTCACCTGCATTCTGGGAGCTTTAAGCACTGCGACAATGCACATGGTTATTTGCAAAGTGCCGGCACCAAAGCCACCCAGGGTGGGAGTAATAAATGAAACTTTAATCTCATCTGGGATGGAGGCCAGCCATGCCAGCAAAAGAAGCAGACAAGAATAGAGCTGTGGTCCAAAGGGGCACCACCACCTCCCCCACCCCGCCTCCGATTCAGCAAGAAGCAGACCAACGAGGCCTGTGCACATATGCTGCAGCGAGGGGCGCCAGGCCCGGGAAGCCCCAGAGGAGGGACCAGCGGCTTTTGTTCCCTTGGAGGCAGAGCCCAGTGGGAAGCAGGAAGACAGGAGCCAGGATGGCAATGGCTGGGAAGGCTTTCCCTGGCCTTCTAATGAGGCAATTAGAGCTGGAGATTCTTGGGCAGGAGGGGGCTGCAGGGACCCCGTCACCCCCTCATTTTACAGCAGAGGTAACCACTGACGACCCCAAGGGGGGAAGTGACTTTCCCATAGTCACAGGGCTAATTAGGGCTGAGACTAGGACCAGGGTCTCTGGACACCATGTTGTTCTGCCTTCCACAATGAGCAACCCTGCCAGCAGAGGGCGAGCGTGAGCAAGATCAGGTGGAGGAGAGATGTTTGCAGGAAGGACCTGGGGGGAATTTCCCTTAGGAAGTGCAGTTCAGGAAAGGTCCACAGACGCAAAACGACAGGCTGAGGCCAAGTGGCAACAAGGAAGAGGCTGTCACAGCCACCAGTATGCTGTGACTCTGCGCGGGCTGTATAATGTCCCACGTCATAGTCCTGTCACTCTGAACAAAGAAAGACGCTATTCCTTTCTGTATTTCCAAGCAGCCCAACCCCAGATTGTTGGGGAATCATGGAAGAGGGAAAGGCCCCTGGAGGCCTAAATTTGGCCTTCTCAAGGTCCTGGCAGGCTGGAGGGCCCCAACCTTGATGGCATTTCGTAGGTACTTAGCTCTCTGAGTGCAAGTCTGCTCATAAAGGGCAGAAGAAAAGCACTGAAGAATGTGCCCCACCCTGTCCCTCCTCCAGGAGCCACCACTCTCCTACACACTTGTGGTTTGAACCGCTTCTTTGTCTCGGAGTGAGCTGGGAGCTTGCATCCTTCCTATCCTCCTCTTACAAAGCACAAAGCACAGACAGAGGGGAGCCTGGATGAGCCGGAGTGGATGCAGCACAAACAGAGCACAGAGGTCCAGGGGATGTCGTGCCAGGTGCGACCCTCCCCAGCCTCTCCCCCACCGCCACGCGGAGAACGTGAGGAGAGGCTCTGAGAAGCGGAATGAGAGGGCGATCCGAAAGAAAACCGCAGAACGTCTACCGCGCACCATTGGAAAACATCTCTGTGCAGAGATCCGCGTGCGGGAGTCACAGAGATTAAGGAAGTCGCCTTTGTCCCTGGCTTGCTGTCCCCTTCTCACCTTTAAAGGGGAGAGAGAAGATCACGCTGTCTAGGAATCCCTCAACAACTGCATGCTCTTCTGTTCCAGGTGGGGCTGTAGTCACTCTTCCACCATGCTAAGCACCCATGAGCTTTTTGGATACCTGCGGGGCCTCCTGGGTTCGGAAGGTGCCTGCATTTAGGACAATGTAGCAAACATCGGCACTACAAAGCTTACGTTTCCTTCCCCTTAAAAAGCTATGTGAACACATCTCTTCTATTTATCTCCTTTATGGAACACGTCCTCTAGCACTTGCCGTCAGTCACATGGCTTTCCCTCCTCTTGTAGCCCGAACAGAAGAATTCACTAAAAGGGAAAATCCCTCCATGGCAACTTTTTACTAGAAGCCTACAGTGGGCCTGAGCCCCTCATCCATATTAATGAGGCCCGTGAGAATGGCGGAGCATTTGGAGTGTGGAGGAAAGAAACGCGGTTCTTCAGTGAGAGCTGATGTAAAGAACAAGCGGTTTGTTGGTCTGTGAACACATGCACAATGTTTTTAAGAGCAGCAGTTTTTTCTTTAAGGTTCTCAAGTGCCAACAAAATAAGCTTACGGAGTATAAAGTGGGTAACCCGAGCGTCAGTGGGGCTTGGATGGGATCAGAATGCCCCTGTTAACAAACACTAGTGAGTCTCACTGGTCCAATACAGGGCTTTGTCTTTCTCTCCTGCTTCTGTGACAGGCATCCCCATTTGTCCTTGCTCAGGCACCCAGAGGATTGTGGGGGCTGGGATCTCAAGGTTTTTAAAGAATGAAATGAATAACAGTAAGAATCTGGGACTTGCATCTGGCTGTCACCAGACCCGATTTTCAAGGTCTAGGGGAGATGGTGAAAGGTTCCAAGAAAATACTCCTGGCTACTTTCTTGATTTTTTGATTGATTTGAATGAGGGGTATCAGTGTGAAGACAAGGCCTGGGCAAACTCTGATAGAACCTGGTGTTTCTACACACCAAGTGTTTCTTCAAGCTCACTCCTGTGGCTCAGAGAAGCACCCCTGTGTGGACACCCCTCAGGGGCCAGCTCTCATGCCCTATAAGTCTCTCACACAGGGTTTTTTCCCATATAGATGCCTGCCTGAGATGGTGCCCACAGCTTAAAGAGGACAAATCTCCTCCAAAATCAAGCGCAAACATAGGTCTAGAAAAACTGTATATCAAGCCCTCCTTTATTTGGCAAGAGTTTGGGACTATTTAAAAAACATCTATAAGACAACTACTTTAAAATGCTGGTGGCATTGGGGACCATTGGATGGGAAGGACAGTGTCTCTCTGTGTGGCTAGCAGAGCTACCCTCGTATCTGGAGAAAAGGGACTTGGGTGTATCAAAGCATTGGCGCTGGCCAGGTGAACAGCAGCTGGCACAGGTTAGAGCCCCACTAATGCCTACCAGAAAAAGGTGTGGCCTGCATTCTCAGCAAGGCAGGTGACAGCAATTGTCCCACGCAGAAACACATCACCCAAAAAGGGAGGAAGGAAGTAGACACAGCATAACAAATGCAGTGGACAAGCCAGAGAGCAGGCCTAAGAGACCTTATTTCAAGGTCCCCAAGAAATAACTGAGGTGAATTTGCAAGAAAATGATCTCCTCTTTGGTAGGGGAAAAGTAGCTCAGACAAGGCACAGGGAGATCAGGTTACACACACACACACACACACACACACACACACCTCTCTTCCTTGAGATTAAAGAATCAATATCCTCCAGTTCTAGCTTTCCAGATTAAAAAGAAAAAGGACATCCCAACCTTGTAAAAAA
>NW_004524580.1:25582536-25617671 GCF_000260255.1 Octodon degus | reverse complement strand
AAATTGTTTTGAATCAGATTTCTCACCAAAGTGTGAAGGACTAATTGAGAATAAAGGTTTGGAAACCAAGTCTAAAAGTAAAAATAAATTAAAAAAATAATCACAGTAAAAGAAAAAGAAAGTGAGAGCCAAAGTAACTTTCAATCACTCCATAAATTATTTTCTTTCATCTCCAGACTGGTAGAATCTTCTTTAAAAAGCCAAGAACCGGAATACCACCCGAAGACATCTGTTCCTCTCATCCTTGAGTAAAGTACAGATGGAAACTCCTACGTGGTCTTGGTAAGAGGAATTGGTCACGCTCATTAGCCTGGGCAGATTTAAGTTTCAAATAATAAGCTAAATTGAGAATTACCGAGAGACCGACTCTTAGAGAAGCTGTACAGTAGTCTAAAGAGGGATATGCCAATTTTAGATTAATTAAAAAGGTCATTAAATTGTTCAGATGGCATGTTAATGAGCAATCTGCAGGGGACTCCATCAACAGCCACTCCTCCCAATCTTAATTACAGGACCCTTATTGAAAGGAATCAGGGTGAGCCCACCGAGGAGCTAGAAGACTCTTCCTCTTGAGCATAATACAAACATGGTCAACCCAGGACAAATCCCATGAAGAAAGATGGTAGTTATGCTTGAAATAGAAGCTCTTCCAGAAGAAAGGTAACAATGATTCCAGCCACTTAGAGTCACTGAGACATCAGAACTAATTACACAGGCAAAATATAATGAACCTTTATATTTAGGACCTAAGAGATCCAAGTGCTTCAGTATGTTTTGTCAACTCACATTTTCCCCAATGCTTGGTGATAAAATTAAAAGTCTAAAGCTATTATTTCTATTTTATCAGGTTTATTTAAGTTTATAGAGCAAGACGCTATATCTGCCATTTACTTTGGCATGCAAATGCCAGCAAAAGACGGTCCCTCTACTCTGATCAATAATCCCCTGAACGTGGGTCACCTGGGGATGTAATGACACCCAGCTGGACCCACAAGCCAACAATCCCCACTTTGGTGTTTTTGTATGATTTGCCTATAATTCCACAGACTTTGACTTATATAAACAACTAAGGTTTATTTTCTACTAAAATCCTAAGGAAGTTGTTAGTAGTTACTCAAACTTGGCATTTATAAACTAAAGCCCTACAGCTCCTAGAATTTATTGAGGAATATAATTCAGTATTCTCCTAAGAAGGCTGCTACATAGTGTTTGACAGGGATGACAAACTCCTAGAAGCACCTGGAGAATACTGGGGATTTCACAAAATTCAGGTAGGCAGTCTTGTTTTCAGTGTTCATTGTCTCAGAAATTTTCTTGGGTCAGTCACGATTTGAAGACCTATCACTTTTTTAATTTAAAAATTATTCACTATTAGTTTATTTTTATCATTGCCAAGGTAGCTTGTGATGAGTTGTGCAGTGCATCCCTTAGCATGCCACAGTACACTGAGACACTGTTATGTTCATTTTGCTAAAAACTAGAAAGGATGGAGCAAATGGACTGTGAGGCTTCCAAACTAGCTGGGTAGTGTTAGAAATGATGGAAAACCAGAAGTCTATGCACATAATACTGCATCGCAGTTGAAATATAGCTTCAGATCTTATGGAGCATTTCAAAACATGAATACATGGAGAAAAAAATTAAGTGTGAAGTGAAAACTTTATACTGCTCCTAAAATTATGCTTTAGAATAAGTGAGCTGATTGGATAAATGAACACTTACTATGGGATGGCAGGCTGTGTTGCCACCGCAAGCAGAAACACCAAAATGACACCCAGGATTTGGCGGCCAATTGATTAATATCAGTAGGCATGGATTGGGGTCATTCGCAGAATATCTGGCCTTGATTTCAAAGCAAGCAGAAAGTCCAGAGACAGGATGGCTTGTCACTTGGGGACTGGCTTATACAGTGTGCAACTTGGTGGCCAGCTGTGCATCGCAGTGACCAGCTGTTTCTAAGAGACAGGTACAACTTGAACTGCAATGGGAACCATCACCTGGGTAGCTGACAAACTGAAACGTACTGGCAGGGGCGGGGCGGGCATTTTCTCTACATTATGGACTCTTTCTACCTTTGTTACTTTGATACATTCTCCCAAACTAGGATTACCTGGTTTACAAAAAAAAAAAACAGCTAAAGACAAGTTTCACCTAGAAAACAAATAGTTTTTAATGTAAGCATGTTCATGATACTACTTGACACAAGGCTTACACTACCAATAGTCTATTTATTTGAAATTCATATTAAATCCAGTCTCCAAAATAATTTAGTCTGAAGAACAACAAAAGAGTTTTGTGAAATAGAGCTGGTTTTAGGTGCCATCATAGATTGATTAACAATCGGAAATATTTTACAACTCTCAGGTCTGGGTTCAGTTCAGCTAGAAAAGCAAACAAACAACAACAAACCCCATAATGGATTCGTGATGTCTGGGTTCTCTAAGAGAGGCACCGAGTAGTTACCATCTCTGCCTTAATGACCAAATTAGAACTTCTACTTTTCAAAATCCTACTGGAAGTTCTCTGTTGATCATGGCACTACCTTCTTTAAAACTTTTAATTCCTTTAATACCTTTCCTTGCCCTCAGAATAAAAATCAAAGACAAGTTTGTTTCCTAGTACTAAGGATTAAGCCCAGGACCTCCTGCAGTAAAAGGTTCTCTCACTTGAATTAGATCCCCAGTACTTGTTTTTTTAACTTTTGTTTTCACACAGAGGCTCATTAAATTGCCCAGTCTGGCCTGAAACTGGCACTCCTTCTGCCTCAGCCTTCTGAAGAACTGAGATTAAAGGTGTGCATCACTACACCAAGACCAAAGAGAGTTGTTTGGTTTTTTGTTGGTTAGTTGGCTGAAAGTTTTGTTTTGAGAAAGAGTGTCTCTGCATAGTTCAGGTTGTCCTTGAACTCACTATGTAATGCAGGCTGGCCTCAAACTCCCAGTGATCCTCCTGCCTCAACCTCCTGAGTGCTAGCATTAAGCTTGCATCACCAGCCTGGCCCAAAAAGAGTTCTTAATGTGATTCATAAGGTAGCAACACCTGCGAAGTTCTCCGGAACTTTCCCTCTGCTCTCCATTGTTTTCTTGCTCCAGGCTCCCAGGACAGGGTCTTCATGTAGGGCACTATCACAGCCAGGAAATCTCTCCCCACCCCTTTTCCCAAGCAGCCCCTACTCATTTCTTAGATCAAGTCCAAATATCCTGCCTCAAAATAACTTCCTGACACTCCAGAAAAGGTCATGAGTCATTTATTAGAGACTTGCGGCAGCTATCATATTTTGTGCGAGTTACTTGTGCCACTATTTGATTCATATATTTATTTCCATGTTTAGACCATAATTCTTGGGGGTGGGATCAGCCTTCCTTTTATTCTTAGAATATCCTACAGCATCTATCATATTCTGTGTTTTAATTATAAATCAATTGAGTGAATGGATGGATGGATGGATGGATGGATGGATGGATGGATGGATCTGTTGTTGGCTTAGTGACTTAATATTATGAAAAACTCTTAGTGGTTCAATTAAAGAGGACTAAACATAGTTTTTTAAAAACTTCTAAAGCCATATCCACAAATTACTTTTGGATTTTCCAAGTAAAACAAATACCATTTATGCTAATGCAGGTTAGAATAACTCTGCCCCCACTTTCCACTATAGCTGGGGTCTTGACTGTACCCCAATGCCCATGTGCAAAATGCTTGGATGCCATGCTCTGGCATTGCTGGGAAGTGGCAGAACCCTTAGAAGAAAGGGCTGATAGGAAGAAGAGAGGTCACTGGGTGAGTGCCTTTGAGGTAGGTGTGGGGACTCCTGCCCTTCCTCCTCCCTCTTTTTGCCTCCTGGCTTCTATGAGGTGAGGAATCACCCTCTGTCACGTGATACTGTGGTATTATTCTATGCTGCCAAAGGCCCAACATTGCTCATTTTAGATTTCTTTTAATTTTAAAGAGAGAAAACAATCAAAACAATACAGAATTTCAAAATAAGATGATAGGAAATGAACACTGGTTATGATATTGCGTATTGTTATCTTCAAAGTAGTTGCTCAGATTACTAGATAGAGGCACACAAAATTGACCAAACAGTATAAGCATTAACTGTTCCTTTCAAGGAACTAATAGAAATTAGAAAGACAATTATCTTTTTTTTTTACAGTACCAGGAATTGAACTCAGGACCCTGAACTTACCAGGCAGGGGCTTATTCTATTGAGCGATCTCCCCAGCCCCTGTAGGACAATTATCTTAGCTATCTTCTATATGTGTGTGTGTGTGTGTGTGTGTGTGTGTGTGTGTGTATTTTCCCCCTTCTACTTTTCTTTTTCCCTATCGCACTTGCTCTTTCTTTTTGATCAGTTTATTTCCTTTCATAATATCTATTGTACTCTTTCAGTTTCTTGTACTAGGGAGACAATATGATGTTAACACATGTGGGTCGGATTTATTTCATTTATGAATATGTTCTCTAGTTGTATCCATCAGCCTAGAAAAGGCTTTCGTTTCTCTTGCTTTATCGCTGAGTAGTACTCCATTGTATAAAAGTACCACATCTTTTTGATCCATATGGTGGAAACCTGACTAAAACATTTGCCACGATATTTTTGAATGTTTGGAAATCCCTTAGGTGTGTATAACATTCTAATTTTTTTTACTACCAACTAAATACAATTTTTTTTTGAGATGCACTCTATGCAAAGTGCTTTAGTCAACATTTTATTTAACTTGCAACAGCTTTTTTTTAACCTGTCAACCTGAATAAACTATTGTCCCAAATTATTTAATCAAGCATTAATCTAGCTGTATCTGTGGTAATGTATTTCAGATATAATTAAGGCTTCTCACCAGATGATTTTAATTAAAGTCTAGAAAAATCCAGAATTAGAACAGGGATATAGCTCAACAACACAGAGCCGGCCCAGTAAACACAAGGTCCTAAGATTGATTCCTCATTAAAAAAAAAAAATTCCAGGATTAATTTCTAGGTATCATAGGTAAGGCTGATTCAATCAGTGGAAAGATTTTAAAAGCAGGGCTAACATATCTTCCCAAAGAAGAAATGCTGACTGTAGATTTATTGGGCTAGCTCCCATTCCTACCTTCATACAAGCTGTGTGTGTGTGTGTGTGTGTGTGTGTGTGTGTGTTCACGCGTGTGCACACCTATGCAATGTACTTTCCCCTGACAGTCCCACCACACCACCTATTGGTGTTTACAATTATTTGTGAGGAATGAGAAAGACACCTCAGTGCACAGGACAGAGCAAACAGCCTCAGGGACAGCAGAACTTTTGTACCCAGCTAAGGTCCTTGGTCCCAACACCCATGTCCCAACCCAAGACCACGCACAGGCAACCAAATGCAAAAATCATCTAATATAGCTTTAGAGATAGGCTAATACAGGCTCATTTTTTAAATAGAGGAACAATACTATGGAATAATATAACTGCTCGCCCTAGAATTTATTTCAAGAAAAGCTGTCTTTGTTGGCAAGAGACTTTGCTGAGATACCTTAGAGTAGACCATGAGTCTTAGACTAGATACAGCTCTTCTTTCTCTGGGAAAGGGAAACCCTTAGTTATGCTAAGGAAGGACACAGGACATTCGTACCCTGCTATGCTAAATATTTGTGTTCCCTCAAATTCACATGAAATCCTAACCCCCTTGGTGATAGTATTAGAAGGTGGGGCCTTTGCAAGATTAGTCTTGAGTGTGGGGCCCTTAAGAATTACATTAACAGCGTCCTTCCCAAAGAGCCACTTTGGAAGGACACACAAGAAGGTACCATCTGTGAACCAAAAGAAGGTCCTTGGCGGACAACGAATCCACCAGCACCTTGATCTTGGACTCAGCTCCCTCAAGAACTATGAGGAATAAAAGTCTGTGGTTCATAAACCACCCAGTTCATAGAACTTTGTTACAGCAGCCTGAACAAAGAAAGACATACCCTTTGTGACCAAATCCTGTATTTATTCTCACTCCATTCTTTGAGCTTTTTAAGGAAGGTTACTACATTCATTCACAAATGCATTTTTAAAGACTAAGGAGGAAGCTGGGCTTGATGCAGACTGACAGGGCAGCCTGGGTGGCTGTGAGGGTGAAAGAAGAGAAAGAGAAGAGAGACAGAGGGAGAGAAAGCCTCCCTCCTCACCTTTATCACTATCACTACTTGCAACATGGGGAAGATCACTGACCATTCACTGAGCTGTGGAATTAGGGACTGGGGAAGACTATCCAAGTAACCTAAGTGGGAAGGAAAGGGGATCAGTTAACACAAATGGAATGGATAAAAGATGAGGTGGTATTTTTATACAATATAGTATTACTCAGCTATAAAGAAACTTGAGGCTTTTATAGGCAAATGGGTGCAACTAGAGATCATATTCCTAAGTGAAATAAATCAGAGTCATATGTGTAAACACTGTGTTGTCTCCTTAGTATAAGAAACTGAAAGAATAAATAAGATACAAAGGTACAATAGATAATTCTGAAAGGGAAAGCAACTGCTCAAACAGAAAGAACTGGATGGAGGAAAGGAGACAAGAAGTAGAGAATACACGATAGCTAAGAAAATTGTGCTAATTTCTATTAGTTCACTGAAAGGAACAGTTAGTGTTTATATTGTCTGATCATTCTTACATGCCTATATCTGGTAATCTGAGCACCATTTGAAGATAACGATAAGCACTATAATAACCATTGTTCAGTTCCCTTAAAAAATACCTCGTTACCTAAGTGTGATGTCATTGTTTGCTTCTATCACATACTTAGGCATTTTCAGAGAGTCAAAGGCTTTACCTAATTGGCCTGGTGTTAACTTGTTAATAGGTCATTTTAAATTCCCCAAGGCAGCAGCCAAATATCAAATTAGCTAATTAGCAACAAAATATTTCAAATATTGTTAACATTCATAGCAGGTTGTCAGAAGGGCAAATTCTGCATCTCCTCAGCACACATATTTAAATTCAACTTCTGCCTTCATATGCTTAAGAAATAAATATTTACAACCCAATAAATATATTTAAGCTGGCCTGGCTTTGTATGTGCTCCTGGAAATTATTGACTGTTACGGATATCTGGTAAGTATTTAAAAAGCAAGAAAAAGGTCTCTTATGTTCATTAGTCATGTCCATAACGCACTGTTATTTCCCAAATGAGTTTTCTCTCTCTCCAGCTGTGTAAGTGGCATCCTGGAGACAGGTAAAGGTCGACCAGAAGTACTTTCCTGTCTGTGGTTCCTGGCAGTGTTACTTCTTGTGCCTGTTCACTTTAATTCAACTAATATTTATGATCCAGATGCTACAGGAGGTGATCGCAACACAGGAATGATGAACATACAGCTCCCGTGCTTGGCAAGTTCAGCATATAAATCATGAAACGCCATTTGTGCAGAAGGCGGGTAATAGAGGCAGAGATAGAAGGGAGGTTGGCTTCATCTGGGGTGGGTGGCAGGTCAGGGAAGGTGTCACAGAGACAGTGTATATGATGACAGCATTTGCATGCACTGTGTGTGTGTGTGTGTGTGTGTGTGTGTGTGTGTGTGTGTTTCTGTTAATTGTTTTGCTTCGTTTTACTACAAATGTAAAAATAAAGGTGCATTGTAACCAATACTATAAAGCAAAGAAAGAGATGCAGAGGAAAACCTTTAACTAGAGAAAATTAATTGCCAGCTAATTCTGCTAATTAGCTCAGTAACAATCATGAGGAATTGGAAGAGGAAAGGGCAGCTCAAATAAAGAGAAATAGATACAGCATACTAGTCCTGGCTGATAATTAAGGATTTTCTACCATGGCAGGATGCCGCTCTGAAGAATAGCTATGCATCTTAGGTATAACTAGATGCCTGAAAGGTCAGCATTTTAAAGGTGAGTGAGAATCTGGTATTTGTGTCTCTGAGGGAACATCTTTGCTGTCTTCTCAGGCCTAACCTGCTGTTGTTGTATCTGATACCTTTGCTCCCAGTTGCTTCCTTACCACTTTCAACACAGGACTGTTCTCTCATGAGGATTAACATTCTGTGTAAGTAAAAGCGATCTTGAAGGAGGAGTCCCATAGAAAATTTACAATCTCAGAATTTATAGTCAAGATGGAGTACACACTCACTACGGGCAGCCTCATCTCCTACCATGGCTTTCAATAATAAATAAATAACATGCAAAAGATAAAATTAATTAAGTCTGATCACTATGATAAACCATACTATATGAGCTTTGCAGGAAGAATTTTGTAGGTCTTGTTAGATAGCACTGAATTTTTGTTTAAGGCACAAGAGTGAGAACCACAACCATTTTAGTATTGTACCAGTAAGTCTCTCTCTCTACCTCTCTGTCTCTGTCTTAAATACATACATAAGTTAAATGGCTGAAACCACGTGGGAAACCTCACAAATGAAGCATAAACATGACTCGACATGACATGGATACGCAAAGCATTTTCTACAGTGACACCAACCTTGCAAAACCAAATAGCACATTCTGAATGACAAAAACTGGTTGAGATGTATTTAATAAAGTGGGTCAACACCAATCTATTAACCATAACAAGTAATAACTATTTTTCTTAGAATGCTAGAACTAAGAATTTGGGAAAAATATAATAAAACCATAAATGGATGAATCAAAGGTGGATTTTAAAAACTTCAACTTAAAAAGAACTTAAGTGCACTCAAAATATGTTTACAGAGCTATCTTCTCTGTCTATGGAACCTGTCTTCTAAGAGTGTCTGATAATTTTACCAGGTAGAAGAATATAAATTAGAGAGGCGAAAAAAGTGAAAGAAAGATGGAGGAGCCAACAGGTGGAGGAGTTTACTCAAGTTCTCACAACTGGAGAGCAACAGAGATCATATAGGAGCCCATCTGCCACTGAATTTGGTAAAGGAGAAGTTAAAAAAAAAACCTACCACCACCAACAACAACAAAAACAACTTTGCTATCTCAGGAAGGTAGCATCTTTAATTTGAGCTATTTCCATTGTTATACTGTTTTTGTATCCCCCTCAAGGCACAAGATACATCAAGCCAAGTAATTACTTTGCTTCTCCTTCTCCTTACATTTACCCAAATTCTGGCACAGGTACTGTTGACAAAGAAACAGCTTTAAAACATATCTATTTAGAATAATAAAAGAAATTACAGGAAAAAAATCTGATATTTCACAAACCAAAGACTCAATTCCTGTGGAAGCTGTTGACTTCACTAAAAATGTACCAACACTTGGACACACACCATAGTACTCATTTTAAGACAATGTCCCTGTAAACACAACACAAATAGATACGTACAAGCGCCCATCATTGAAAAAGTTTGGGAAACACTTTCAGTTATAGCTCTGCTCTTATTCCTCTTAAAATTTTAACCCAGGGTTATCCAAATTTATGTTACCATGAACCATTCTACAGCATAATTATGATTATTTTTTTATAAAATCTATTACATATTATATAACCACGGTTTCATGGAACACCTCAGAAAGCATTGTTATAGCCCCCATGTGACTATGTATATGGTTGATGTGAGGAATATATCAAGGTTCCTTCTGCCCCATTACAATGCCTACAATGTCAACTGCTTCTAGGGGCTGTTGGACATTTGAGGCATTTATTAACAAATATTCCAGGAATTGAATATTTAAAGCTAAGAGATACTGATTCCTTAGGAGAGCCAGTTGATCAGTGGGCCTAGCCAGGCCCTTAGTGGAAGCTTCACCATCCACCTCAAAGGACTCAAGAGGCTGCACTCCTCCAGCTGCTTCCAGCATACTTGACCAATTTCTCCAAACTGGTGATTTTATTGCACACATTATTCTGAAGCCTCATGTCCCTTAATACCAGCCTACCCCCCAATTTTTGTCCCTGTAAGTTGTTCTCATCAGACTTTTTAAAAAATTTCTTTAAAAAAAACCCTCATACAAACATCTACTGAACAGATCCAACCAGGTGCCCGCTTTAGCCTCACCTGAAAATCCCAGAGCATCTCCCTTGGCCACGTTGTTACCTGCACCCAGTATTCAGCATATGTCAAAAGCTAGATCCTGCTAACTTTATTTTTCATTGCTCTCTATTGTCTGCACTGAGATCACATCTTAGGTCTTCCCTCTGAATTCCAGGTTCTTCTTGCTTCATTTCTTTTTTTTTTTTTTTTATTGAAAAGCAAGTATCAAAGAGACACTTTCCAGGCTGATTAATGGGACATTTTCAATAATTAATACATTGTACATTGTTATCTTCTCAGCAGTCATCCACAACACAAGAAGCAGCCAGGACATCCCATCCAAACACTACTAATACAAATCCTTCCTCTCACTGAACCAAGCGAAAGCAGCTGTACATCTATCCTAGCTATTCTGTATATACAAATACAAAATGGTCCTTCCTCTGTATCCCCCTCTCTAGTTCAGTCCTGTCAGAGATGGGTATTCTATTGGCATCTAAACATTACAGGTGCTTGAATTCAGCAAAGCAATCCAACATAGTCCAGTAGTCCAAAATAGTAGTGGGTTGTCCACAGAAGTTATTCATTAGAGCCTTTTACAGCTCAGCATATTAATATGGCTTTACTTTATATACCTCCTTTATATACTTTTCTGCTGGCTGGTTAAGACCAAGATAAAGCAAGACTTGTATAACAAGAAATGTAACTTTTGTATCTGATAAGGTCAATCAAGATCCCTCAGGATTTATCCTGTAACCCTCTACTGCAATTTGTAGATCCTTTGTCAGTGTCAGCCATGTGGATGAGTCACAGCAAAGGCTTAACCAATTTGCTCTCTGTGAAAGCCTGAAAGAATGTTTTCTCTCCATGTGAGTCTCCTTAGGGACACTATACATCATCTATCACATTCCTCTGTGGCTCCATAATCTCCTTGATCAGAAAAATTTGGGGCACAACTGAGTTACATGATGTTACAGTATGAGTTCTCCTGTGTCCTTGAAAGGCTAGGGCCAAAATATTGGCTGACCTTGCAGCTCTTCCTTTTCTCCAATTTTTGATCCGCAAACTTAGGCCATTAGCCTTCTAGAAAAGAAGCTTATTATTACCCTGCAATATATGCAGTTTGGTTTACCCTAATTATCTGTCTTCTTGCTGCATTTCATCTTCTCTTCTCATTCTTTTTTCTTTCTTACTTCATCCAAACCTCATACAGCTTTCAAATTCTGCTTCCCCTTAGAAAGCTTTTAGTACTTTCATTTTCATCTCTTTCTTTGCTGTACCTGAGTTGAGGGGTTTAGTGATTGCATTTAGCACTGAATTAGATAGTTTTATTTTGTCCTTTGTTGTACTTCCGTATGGTTTTATTCCTGTTTGACCTCCTCTAGCCTATAAATATAAATCTATTGAGAGCACAAATGTTGTCCTACTCTTATTTGGCATTCTATACCACCCTAATCATGCCCTGGAAACAAGAAATATTTTGTCCATTATTGACTGGAATACAACCAAAATAAAATTATAAATGGATGCCATGCAATTGCTAAAGAAATAAAGAGGGTTTTTTTTATAATACTTTATTTGCATTAGTTTAAGAAATTTTCTACTATGAGTAACATAATTCTCTTTACATTATTTTATAATTCAGACCTTTTTCAGCATTCCAGACTGCCTTCCCCCAAATGAACTCAGACTTCTTTTCCTTAAGAAAGGATGATAGTGACTGGAGAGATAACTTGGTAGTCTAAGCACCTGCCTGGCAAGCACAAGGTCCTGGGTTCGATCCCTGATACCACACCCAATGCTGGCCCTATGCCATGCAGACTCATGAAACCAGGCATGGTGGCACACACCTGTAATCCCAGCACTGGGAAGACTGAGATAGGAGGATCACTGAGTCTAAGCTGCATAGCCAGACCCTGTAACAAATAAATAAATCTTAAAAAAAAAAAAAAAACAGAAAGAATGATAGTAAAGAAATAAACCTGACTTTTACCTTTCTTATCTACAAGTCCAGAGATGTGTTCTGAAGAGTCTCAAGTGGCCCTCTGATTATCCCTCCCTCTGGATATTTATGCCTGTGTGGCGCCACTCCATGTAGGCAGGGCCCATGATTTGTTTCTAACCATAGACTGTGGCACAGAGATGAGATGTCACCTCCGTGAATATGTCACTCAACACTGCAACATGGGTCTTGCTAGCTGACCTTGTGTTGACTTCTCAATCTGCGGGCTTTGATGAAGTGGGTAGCCATGTTGGAGGTGCCCACATTGCAAAGAACCGAGAGCACCTTTTTCCAACAAAACCCAGCGCCAAAGCCCAGTGCCCTTGAAGAAGAGGAATCCTGCCAGCACAGTGGCAAGCCTAGAGGCAGAGCCTTTCCAGATTAGGCCTCCAGACAACAGTCAGCCTGGACCACCACTTAGGTAGAAGCCTGAGGAGAGGTCTGAGGCACAGAGCCTCACAATGCTATGACCAGGTTCCTGATTCACAGACACTGTGATGATAAATGTGTGCTGTCTTCAACCAACCAAGCGTGGCATAAAGTGTTTTGCAGCAATGGATAACAAGTACAGGATGCTAAAGGAGTGGGTTTATGGTTCAATAGCTGCCATTAAGATGTATAAGGTGTGGCTGAAAATTATGAAGATTGCTTAAATTTTTAGATATTTACTACTATAAAAGACACATTACTATTTTTCTCTTCCAAATACCTCCGCTTACTTTAAACACACTTAGCCTATCATTTTTTGTCACCTTCTAAAGCAGTTCTAGAAATCCTCTTGCATGAATGTCTTTTGTTGTGCTGTCATGGCTACCTGGATGTCTTGAATCAGTACAAAACATTTACTTTCATTGTCATTTTTTACTTTGGGGAAGAGCCAGAAGTTTCAAAGAGCAAGATCTGTTAGAAGAGTAGGTTAGGACACACGGTAGAGGTTTTAGAAGCCTGCCTTTTCCTTTAAATGGTATTCGGCACCAGTAGTAGCAGCAGCAGCAGCATTCACCATTTTTTTTATTTCACCTTATTAACACATGCACAAGAAGGCTTTGGAAACTGCTCTAGAAAGTTTCAAGAATGATGGGATAAATAAATGTATTTGAGGCATGGAAGAGTATTTTGAGGGGGATTAAAGATAATGTACCATTTATGCAATAAACTTTAAACATTCACTATATAATTTTTATTTTGATAGCATCATGATACTTGTCCAAAGAATAAACTCAAGATCCTAATGTTCATTATAGAATTTCTACTGCCCTCAAAATCCTGCCATAGTACTGAAGCGACTGTATTTCATGTGATACCTTGTAGAAATTTGAAAGTATAAACTGCTATCATTAAGAAATTCCATTATAATTTTGCTTCAAATCTTGACCCTAGCACTCAAGGAGTAAACTTTAAAATGTGATCCATTTCTCTTCCTTTTTGCAGAGCTGGGGCTCAAATCCAAGGGTTTGTGCACTCCCTGCAGATGGCCCACTGCTGTGCTACATTCCCCAGCCCAAGGTGGTCAATTTGAAGATTCCACACATTTTCAAAGCTGCTCGTGCTCCACATAACACTATGACCAGCATTTCATAGCTAAATATGAGAGCTGCATTTGATACATGTTAATTAGTAAACATCTAGCTACTTAATGAGAAAGAGAACTGAAGAGATGGAGGAACTAGTCAGTAGAGAGTCACTAATTAGGGGGAAAAAAATCCGCCTTTCCACAGGTTTACGTCCCGTACCTCATATCACTCCATAATTGGTTCTTTTGTGGCATTTGTTTGTTTATTTGAGCAGTTGGAAAAGCTATGGACATCTTCAATTACTTTAAAAAATGTATCTTATTTGGTGAAACAGTAGTACCCAGACCCCTGGATTTCAGAAGTGAGGTCAGAGGCTTAAACAACAAAACAGAGGGAGTTGAATGCACAGATAGATTATACAGCAACTTCATTTTGCCAAGTTTAAGATGCTGGAGAAATCTCTGCTCTGTTATTGCTTCATAGAGGATGACTCAATCTCATACTCAAAATAAAAAAGCAGAACTTTAATTTCAATGATCTTTTAAAGAAAGACATTACCACATCTTCTTCTTTTTCTTGTAGATCTCATGACCTTTGGGAACCCTGGGCTAGATGGAAGTCCCGACAGAACAAGAGCTAGACACTTTGAACGTAATGAGGCAGGGATAGACAGCACAGGAAACACTCTGGCCTTGGGCTCCCAGCAGACAAGCTGTCTTCCCACTCTTGGAGACCACAGCAGCATTCTGCCCTCATCATATTTCCTTGATTCTTTGGCATGAGCTTAAGAGATACACTCCGGCCCTTACCGTACTTGCTGGGCATCTGGCATGAGCCGGAGACGATGTGCCCTGCATTAGAATAGCTGAGGATAATTCCACAGTCACTGTCATATCGTTAGCACTGTGGGATTTGTCAGTAATGTCAGACCCACTTAAGTTCATAGACTCCCCTTTGAGATGTGAGTGTGGACACTCTCAGTCGAAGAAGCCAAGCCTGGACCTCACTGAAGCAGCCCCCTCCAGAAGCTTTGCCCACCCTCTGGGGCTAAGGCAGGACCTTCATTCCTGGGAGTTGCTATCTCTGAGTGTGGCCCCCTTGAAACTCTCCTGTGTACTCTAACCCCAAACCTAGAACAGATGGATTGTTTGAGTCTAACTTGCTAATGAGCTTCCCACTGGCCCAGTCTCACTCTGTGGGGTGTACTTTCCCTTTAATAGGTCTCCGCCTTTCTTACCACATCTATTTGTTCTGCTCAGTTCTTTGTTCAGGACCCAAGAAACATGTATATTGAGCCAGATGGACATCACTTGTCCAGGAACAACACAACTGCCTAGGTGGGGGATGGCGAACTTATGGCACACATGCTGCACTTGGCTGGCTGTTATCACTGAAAGCTCCAAATGGTTCACCATCCCTGGCCCAGGCAACCTCAAGGAAGATTTGTCTTGTTTAGGAAATTCAAGGTGAGCTTTTCTTTATAAAGTCGAGATATATCAATGACAACAGAAAGCAAGTTTAACAAAGCTTTTGTGTCTCTTTCAACCTTGTTTTGAAGTACAAATTAGGGCCTTGTAGTATGTAGTGATTATTGGGTTCAGAAGACATTTTTACCCAGTTCTTGCTCATTCCTTCATAGAACCAAAATGAGTGATCACAGAACCGGTTGTCTCCTCTTCCAGGAAGTGAGTTCCCTGGGACATGGAGGTGGCTGTCAGCCACACTCCTTCTAGGCAGCCATCCTCCTGGATGAGGCCGTGGAGCATCTGAGAAACAGTCAACCTTTGGAGGCTTCTAAACTCGAGATTAAAAGGTCAGGGCTGGGAGACACCACCTCCATATGTTAAATCCCTCTGTACCACACATAGTCCAGTCTTCAAAGACCCCAAGGACCAGCAGGCATTGCTGAACTCTGCCCGGCTCGGTGATGCAGCATTTGGTCTGCCCCTGTATCAGTGATGGTGCAGGGCCTTCAGCCACCAATGCTGACATGACTTTGAGGCAGATCACGAAGCATAATTGGACAAAGCCCAACCATCCTCCGGATTAAGTTCCTGTCTATTTCCTCAGCGATGACCTCTTGCGGGGTGCAGGTACTCTTTCAGAAACTTCAGAAACAGAAGCTGAAGGAGGCATACAGCATCCGTTGTGGAAAAGAGCAGTCCCCAAGACAAATGTCAGGGCTAGCATTAAGCTGATTGGCAGACATTAAAATGCAACATAATAGTGTGTTTGTGGCTGTGGCCGTCTCCTGCAGTTGGCTCACGATGAATAATGACGGCTTGCTGATGAGAAGCGGGGACTCAGCCGCTTGATAACATTGTCGAGTTGATGGTTTGAAGTGGCCCCACTGTCACCTGCACTTGGCTGGGAACAGCAGCCATTCTCTTGTGCAGGCAGGGCGCTTAAAATGGATCCACAGCCATGCACAACAATGTTCGTTTTGAAAGGCTTAAATAAAGCCTTCTCTGCCATAATTTCCATTGTCACCCTTTGTCCCACTGTTTTTATAATATGGCCAGGAGTGGGACTGTAAACTAATATTACATTCAACAGGCTCAAACAACAAACACCAGGGCTGTGTTTTCCAAGGAGAGGATTACCAGGCTTCCGACAGAGGCAGGCACTCCATGGCACACACAGCCACCTGCCTGATTAAAGCGGTCCTTTCCGGGGAAAAGAACGTTGCCAAAAAATAATGAATTAATCTAGCATTTCCTTTCGTGCTCCTCAGCACACAGTGGGCTTCCCCAAGCGTGGAAATAGCACATCTTCATGGAGCCGTTTCTAAAATGTTGTGCCCACTCACCAAAAAGGTCAATTTCAAATAGATTAAAACCCCAAGAAGCAACTTCAATGACAACTTTTGCACCAAAGTCAAGCCGCATTGTCCAACCGGCTTTCAAGTCCAGCACAGAGCATTATCTTTGTCTATATTTCAGCTCAGAAACCCCCTTTCTCTCCCCTGATCATGGTGTGGATGTACACAAACACACACACACACACACACACACACACACACACACACACACACACACACAGTGACTTGTAGCTCTGTGGACCGAGAACAAAGTTCTCGCTAAATCAGCATAAAGACTAGCATTGTTCAAGGGAAAGGAGGAAAATGTTCTGTATCACAGGGAATAAAAACAGAAAGTTATTGAATGTGACTTTAGCCCAAGAAGCTCTATTTGGTTGCAAAAAGAAAAGGAGAGAAGAAATGGGATTCTGAAGCGGGTGAGAATTATTGAAAGGGAGAAAAGAGTTGATTAAAATGCTGAGTGGTGGGTCCTGGGTCAAAGGCACAGATTCGAAAGGTGAAAGGCTAGAGTCTGTGAAAAACAGCCGAAATGAAATCAGAGTTTAAAAGTACAGTTAGCAGACCCAGGGTCAGAAGGAGTGCATTGGAACAAGGAAGTGATAATTATAAAGAAAAGGAGAAAGAACAGAAATTCGGAGGGCAAAGTGTTGTGCTGCTGAGAAGGGGGGTCGGGACTCCTTGAATCAAAACACAAGCACGAAGCGCATTCCACTAACACTAGGGCACATTCAGTGGAAAATCAGACCACAGAATTATGTATTTTTCTTCTTTTCCTTCTTCCTTGTTTCATTCTTGATCAGGTGCTGCTGCCACTGAATTTCCCTGGTTGGTTGTTGCCTGGCATCTACCCCAGAAACCTTATTGTCAAAAACCATAAAAATCCCTTCAAATCATATTCCAGGATTTGCTACCATTTCCATGCCAGTAATTTTTGATGCCATAGACATTGTATTTATTATCACCATCCTCCATCTCCTGAGAGACACCTGACAGCAGTTTATCCCAAGTAATTTGAACACTTCCCAAATCAGGAAGCACGCTTACTAGCACGGCAGAGGAGAGCCCAGCATTAATCAGCAAAGGCTATCGAGCAGCATTCCTCAAAGTGCGTGCTCATTAGAATTGTCTGGTCAGATTTTTTTTAATTCCCCAGTCCAAGCTGAATCACAAAAAAAATAAATGCAAATTTCTGGACATAAGCTATAAGCTTTTTTCTTTAAGTTTGAGAAGCACAAGTGTTGAGAAATCCCATTGAAAATTTCCCACTGACTTTAATGAGTTCCACACCTTAATGGCACTCCCAACCCCATCCTGTCCAGTCCCTCAAAAACTGCCCCATAGACTGAGGGATACTCCAAAGTCAGTGTCGTCAAATCAGCAATGGCTCATCTCTTCAACTGCGGAGTCAGTCTGAGCACTTGAAGTCAAAGCTTAAAGCTAAGAGGACCAATGGAAGTTGCCTGAGAAAGCAAGGAGCAGATTGAAGTTTGCAAAATCCCCCTTCTGAAATAAACATAAGCTTTTTATACCATAACACCGAGGCCACACATACACACACACACACACACACACACACACACACACACACGAGAAAAAGAGCAGAGACAGAGAGAAACAAAGACAGAGAGAGAGATTTTTCCCAAATACTATCATATTTATTATGTTAGGGTTAAAAGGAGTTTTATGGGCAAACAAACAGAAATGATTTTCTACTCTTTAGAATTTTTGCTGTGGGCTTAACCTTCTCTCTTAATGAGAAGTCACCTGCTAACATTCAGGGGTTGCTCTGACCCCACAGGCTTCGTTTTTCTTCTGAGGGACCCAAATGAGAACATCTCAGTCCTGGACTCATTATCCTTTACAGCTACATTCAAGAACTCTATTAACTCTGGGTAGAAAGTAATTCTAAAAATTCCCTGCTTGAGTTTTTTTCATATCAGCTGAAGTCATAAAGGCTGACTGAGCTCTTCGTTAATCCAATCATGGAGAATGATACCAGATACATAATGCTTTCTATATTGTTAAAAATGTGTTACATGATGCACTGTAACACCTTTTTCTACAGTAAATTTTTATACCTCTGTTTTTATTAGGGCAATTTTGTTAGTCCCTGACTTTAAAATTAATGTCTGAGCTATAATGCCACAATTTCATAAAGCTCCTTAACACAATTCCCTCCACTCCTTATTTCCTAATTCTTATAATTCACCTGAATTATTTCAACATTTGTTTGCTACCCCTGTTTTAAAAAATACCTGCAATTGCTCCCAAATGCGCAGTGAGTGAAGTTCAAGCTCTGCAGGCTGCCTTTTAAAATATTACATAATCAGATCCCAAGCTCCATGTTTGGCCTCTGAGATGACTGATTTCTCACTGCCTCTGGATGTGCCGCACAGTTCCCTTTCAGTGAGGGTTGTCACCCCTCTTCTCTCCACTAGATTAGTTGGGAAAGGGGGATAACTCTGGCTTGTTCTTTAGTCCTGAGTTTTAACCTTGGCTGTACATGGTTTTTGGTTTTTTTATGTATTTAGTACAGGGTCTTACAGGGTCTCACTATATAGATCGGACTCGTAGTGATTCTCCTGTTTTCAGCCTCACAAGTGCTGGGATTACCAGAGCGTGGCACCACGCCCGGTCTCAATAGTTGTCTCAGCTCACCCTGGGGGCAGGACCAGCATGGCAGGATGAACCCCCACTGCTGTGTACACAGTTTCTGATCCCCTTAAATGGGTTGAGAAAGATATGCCTCTTGAAAGTGTTAGACAAAATGCGTGTGCCCATGATGAGCTGTAACTTTAGGAGCCTACAAAGAGCCGTTGTCCTTATGCTTACCCTGCCCTGTGGATTTCTCTACATGTACCTGAAGTCACGGGAAATAATTGCCAGTTCTGGCTCAAGCCTTGTGACGTTATGCACTGAGCAAAGCCAGTTGCTATTTAAAAATTCCAACTGCAGTCCAGGCATGGTGACACGTGCCTGTAATCCCAGCACTAGGGAGACAGAAAACAGGATGGTCACTATGAATGAATCCAAGCTGCGTAGTGAGACCCTGCATGAAAAAAGGAAAAAAACTAAAAAATCCCAACTGTTTGGAGACCACCAGATGCAGGAGAGGCCCATGAGAAAGAGCCCTGCAGCCTTGGGTCACAAGTCTGCAGCCATGTGAGTGAGGCCATTTGACTTCCCAGCCACCCAGTGTCCTAGAAAGAAACAGACAAGGCACAAGATTCATCTGTTAGCTCACACGGTCATGAGGATGAAAGAGGGAAAGCCTCAAGTGAAACAGACAAAAAATAACCCTATAACCTATTGTTTTGGATTTGGCTTTTGTGGTTTATTTAGAGGAACAGGTAACAAAACAGGCCATGCACACATCAGCTCCTGAGTGCAAATACCGGAACTTCATGGAAAAGAGCCCAGGAGTCTTTGAGGAGAGGGGTTAAGAGGAAGATGCTTCGTATCTTTCTATGAGGTGCTCTCTGTGACATACTTAAAATAGTACCTGCCACATGTGAAGCGCTCAGTAAACATTATTATTATAGACCCAATATTCCACTGTAGATATTTCAAGAAGAATTTCAGGAAAGCCAATCATCACTGTGACTGAGAGATAAGCCAAAATTATAAAACAAAAGAAAACACAAATCTGTGCACCAAATCTACCATCTGAGTAGAAAATAGAATTAATAGCTTTGGACCAGGAAATCCAGAACTAAGGCAGTCACTATTTGAAAAGATAATACTGAAAAGTCTGTGATCACTTGAACAGAAGGAATGCATGAAGAAACCCCTTCAGTATTTTACTAAATCCTGGATCTTCCCTGAGATGGTCATCTTAGGATCAAGGTCTTTGGTCACTGAGGGATTAGAGGAAGGACGAAAGGAACATAGAACAATGATATAATAGTAGAGAAGAAATAAGCTGCAAGGGTGTATTCTCACTGGCCCCTCTATTACCAGTGAAGCAACCAATGAGATTTTTATCTCAAAGTGATCAGGCATGGTTGTTAGGCTTGGGAGCATGACTCAAATTTAGTATCAAGATGCCAGCTAGAAATAAGTGAAATCTGTGTAAGCAGCATGGTGGCCCAATTATAGACGGAGGATTTACAATACAATATAGATATCTGAGCAGAGGCTTTCCTTGTTTTGAAAAAAAAAATTACATAGTAGGCAGTTCCTGGAGACAGGACAGAAGCAGGTTTCTTACTTGCCGCAGCTGCCTAGAGGGTCTGGACAATGATGGGTTCAAGAAAAACCCACACAACTGGTGAAGTCTTTCCTTACCCAAAGGTTTACCAATACTTCCTGGCTTTTGACTTTGGTCAAGTGAGTTAGCCATTGCGATGGTTGATATTTAAAAACGCCTGCAAGACCTCCAGCACTCCCAAGTGGGGCTTTTGGATCATGAGTGTGTGATACTGGATCATGGGCATGAGACGATTGGATCGGCTCACTCATCAGACCAGTATGGTTCTGAGCATGTCTGAATGGATTTACTGAAGGTGTAAAACCCACCCAACCCACTTCTGTGTGGACGATACCAACCAATAGACTTGCAGTCTGAAGAGTATTAAAAGAAAAAGGGGAGGCTTGCTGTTGCTTTTCTCTGCTGCCCTTCGATGGACTGTTCCTACTCTACCTCACTGTCTGGGATGCTGCCTTAACTTAGAACCAAGAGACTATGCACAGAAACCTCTACAAACTGTCAGCCAAAACAAAACTTTTCTCCTTTAACTTGTAGGTGTTGGGTATTTTATATCTGCTATCAGAGTGACTGCTTTAAGGATTATATGAAAGTCATACATGCAAAGTAGCACATTAGCCATTGTTGTTATCACTATTCTCTTCATGATAATCTCCCCATAAACTGAGTTTAAGAGTAGCTCTTTCTTTTGGGGATTTAAATCCCATGCTTTGGAACACAGTGTGAATTTTATGGCTCTACACGATTATGTACACCTGAAGATTGCTCCATTAAAATGGAAATATGAATCTTTATACCTCATCGTCATATAATAGTTTCCACAGATTCCATCAACTAAGGCTATTAGTACGTGTTGTTGAAGGCTACATCTTACTCTTCTTCACATGTATCTTTGGATTTCCAGATACCTAATCATTAGAAAGTGAAATTATATTAGCAATTTCTCTACTCAGCCAACATTTCCCTTTGCAATGGAGATAGTGTGTATTGAAATAGTCAACACACACACAATTTTACCAGCCATAATAGGCTAAATTTATGTAAGATTACCTGGGCCAAAATAACCAGATATTTAATTAAATAAAAACAACATCGTGAGTGTTTCTCTTAAGGGTATTCTGCATGAAATTTACAAAAGGAGTGATAGGCTTTGAGGAAAGTGTTCTCTCTCTCTCTCTGTCTCTCTCTCTCTCTCTCTCTCTCTCTCTCTCTCTCTCTCTCTCTCTCTTTCTCCCCCCTCACCCCCACACCTTTTATAGAACTTATTTGCTTATGTAAGAAAATTCAGATAGTGAAATAGTCAATACACACACAATTTTACCAGCCGTAATAGGTTAAATTTATGTAAGATTACCTGGGCCAAAATAACCAGATATTTAATTAAATAAAAACAACATCGTGAGTGTTTCTCTTAAGGGTATTCTGCGTGAAATTTACAAAAGGAGTGGTAGGCTTTAAGGAAAGAAAATTGACTGGGCTACATATGGGGGAGGAGGGACTCAGCTCCTCTGTTAAAGGCCAGAATAATAGAACAAAGACTTTCTCTGGGAAACCTGACTCATGCACTGCATATTTCCGATTTTCATATGATGGTCCCACATTAAGCCCTAAGATATTTACTATTTTTTTTTAAATGAAGACCTAGGTAGTTGCTATAGATCACTGCCCTTGACCCCAAATTGTTTGTTGACTGTGAATGTATGAAAACATTCTTCAGGAAAACATTTGGAGATTAAGAAAAACATTAAATCAAGCCTGATGCTCTTTGCATCAGGAAGTTTAATCTTCTGTGTCAGTGCCACTTTGCTTATGGCATCATGGAACACTTCACCTACAGAACAACAGTCTCAGATTCTTGTAATATCTCCATCTTGCCCCAGGCTTTCCATGAGCATAGCAGAATCTGCTGTCTCTGAAATAATATTCTTTCTACATCACCCATATCCAAGGGCCTTTGGGTACCATGATACCTAGTATTTCTCCCACATTTCAGGTAATAGAGCTCTCTGCATTATTTGTCAGAAACGCTCCGTCATACATATCCAGGACCCATTTGCCTGGAAGACAAACACAGCCGAGAGTGTGCTGTGGGGAGAAGTGGTTCCTATCTATTCTTCCTGTTCCATTCCAGATAATAACCACTCTCTGTCTGTTCTTGAAATGAATATTTCTAGACTACTGGAATATTAAAAACAAATCACCAAAAACTAAACTTATTACTCACCCGGCTCTAATTTCGCATCTTACCTTGGTTTAATGACAGACTTCTTTCTCACTGCATTTGCTTGTTATTTTTCACTTTCTGCTGTCCTTTCCTGTCTACTCATTGTTAATGTTCCTTGTGAAGCTTTCTTCCACAGCTTGCTCTTACTGTCTCCTTCCTTCCCTCAGACCTTTTTTCCCGCCGGACTACAGAAAGCATTCTATTGTTTTATATCAGCTTTTGCCACTGAAGCTGTTTTATCCTGGTTGTAAAAACATAAGCTCTGAATTTCTTCTCCCCCCTACCAAGATCTATATTATTTTTATTCCCCACTTTCTAAAACAACAGTTTTCTATTATCACTTTTCTTCATAGCCTTTTTGGCAGTAGTTGAGAAGATTAGAAAAATTAAGCAAAAAGTTGATGGTTGCCAGTGGTTCATTAAAATTCCGTAGCATTATTAGTCACAGGCTATGTGAATAGCAAGTAATTTGCAACATTTCTGCTTATAAAACCTTAAAATCTTTAATATTTCTGCTTTTAGTTTGTTATTCTGTAAAGAGAATTTTATAACAATAATAATATATGCCCAGGAGGAATGGAGTTAGGATTACATAAAATTAGCATATTCAAGCATGTTATAAACTATGAAAGTGATAATATAAAGGTTAGCATTCAGTTATTCAGGTATAGATACACCAGGAGAGTTCCTGTGGATTAAAAATTAAATTAAAAACTCTGCCATAACAAGTAAATAAAGAAACTAAACAGCACACAATTACCAAACTTAGTCTCAATTGTGCTACATTCTTTCTGTCACCTAGAAACTAATTAGTACGACATAATCACACACTTCCTGCCCAGTAAACATACAAGTCCCAGAGGAACAAATGATTTGTATCATGAATCACTGGCCACCGCTTACTGGTAATTATCATATAAATGAGGTGCTTCACGTCGACCTCTGATTCCCCAGTCCTCTTCTGAGACAGCAAAGATGCACCAGTTATGCAAAAACTGGATAAAATTTAAATTACTTTTCTATCCTTAGCCTTCTGGATTTACTTTGAGATGGAAAAAAGGGGGGGCTGCATTAACAACAAAACAAACCTAACAAAATATTTAGTACAATACTAAAATGTTAACATACAATAGTAAATTTAGAGATAGTCCCAAAAATTAAAAAGAAGATTCCTGAGCAATCTGGAATAAAGGGACAAAAGTTAAGCATGTGCTTCAGTTTATAGAAGTTGCTCTACTCAGACCTTTAGCCAGAAGCCAGTAAGTCAAAGTCAAACAAAGGATGCCCAGCTCCACTCCTGATCAGTTTCTATCCTTTCATCACTACTTTAATCTTCACCAATAATTTCTTTGTACAAACAATTGTATTGGGTGATTTCCTTCTTGTCCCAATATTACTTTAATGTGATATTCTGTAAATATCATTGCCAACCATCATCCTCAGCATTAGCTGCATACTGGAATTGTCAGAGAAACCCTAAAAATTATTGACACCAGATGCCCCTCCTCCCTACCCAAAGTTGGAAGCAATCAGTTGGTTGTATGTGGGACCTCAAGGATTTAGAAGGCCCTGGTGATTTTAATTCACAACCATGATCAAAGAATACTGGGTAATTGCTACACACCTCTTTCACTGTGGAAAGCTCCTCTCCTTTTCCTTCTTCACTCACAGAAGCTAAATCACCTCTCTGAGGATTCCTTCTCACTAAAACATGGAGAGGTCAATGTACCCTTGCCTGAGTGTGGACCCCTGGGTATGGGTGGTGGAGGTGCTGGCGATGACACCAGGAGTTCATTTCTTTTCTCCTTTGTCCCTAGTGCCAAAGACCTCCAAGACCTGCAAGAGCTTCTACTGATTACCAAAGACTGGAATGCCACAGAGAAAACCTCAATAAGTCAATTTTCTGAAGTAAAAATTCCAAACTATTCTACTCACTCAATAAAAGCATAATGAGGGCAAAGAATCCATCACCATTATTTATCCAATACTTAAGTATTTGTTCAATGAAGATAGAAAGTGGTGAATTTTCCAAAGGGTATTCATTTCTGTATCTCCTCTCTTCTCTCTCTCCCTCTCCCTCCCTCCCTCTCTCTCCCTCTCTTCCTTTCTCTCTCTCTCTCTCTCTCTCTCTCTCTCTCTCTCTCTCTCTCTCATACACACACACACACACACACACACACATGCACAAATTCACACATATGCTCATCTCTTCACCAACTCTGCCTTCTACCTTCTAGCAATATACAGGATCTTTCTATCTTATGGGCCATGTCTTTTTATTTCCCCCCATTACTTATTTCACTATTACTTATCACTAGAGACACTACTGAACAGACAAGGTCATACGAATAATGTCATATAGACAGTCTCCACAAAATACTGATGGGATACATGAATAAATACTCTTGCATGAATTTGCAATGTAATAAAAGAAATATTTAAAAATGGTAAGATTAAGGATGACATCCCCAAAAAGCTGACTTTGTGGGTGTACACAGCTCCCAGAGATCAGCTTTTGTAACCCCCAATGAGAGCCTCCAGCCAACAGCAGGAGGCCTCCCAAATCAATGAGAAAATGAAAGCAAAATTTTTTATCACACTGAGTCTTCACCGGAGGAGTCTGTGCTTATAGTGTTTGCCAGCCCAGTCCTTGATTTCCATGATCATTTTGTGATGGACAAGAAGGGCTAGAAATAGAAGAGAAGAAGAGTATTCTACCAGCCAATGTTCCTAGTCAATCAGAATAATTCATGTATTTTTTCTTTCAAGAAGAAAATGTGGACTGGAGCTTGGTTGAAGTTGTCAGTGAAACGGCAAAAGAAAGTCAGATTGCAAATGTTCTAGCCTTCCCATCCATCAACTCAACCTAATAGCAGTGTCTACTTCATGGTTTTGTCCCTACCATTGAATATTCAGGGGATTTTGAGCAAGCATCTTCAACTACCCACCTGATTACTGAAAAAATCAGTATGGCTTTGGCATTTTTTGTTCAGTGCTCCCTGATTACTTGAAGACAGGAGGTTATAAAATACTTCACAGTGGGTAAAATTGTTGAACTGTCTGGCATCCCACTCTTATAGGTCTGTATAAACCCATTCATCACAAAAGAGTTTTATGTTGACTGGCCAGATCTGAAAATTGCAGAGTGAATAATAACTCAAGTGAAGCCCCCTGAAGGGGGCTCCCCATAAGGAGCTCATGTCCCACCCTCGTCCCACCCCACTTCATTCACAACTCCAGAAGGAACTAGAAGACCTCAGAACAAGCCACAGGATCAGACAGAAGCAAACTGCATAAAGACTAGGAAAATACAGCAATACTCTTCCTGTGGAAACTATCTTGCCAGGACACCCAAAGTAAAGGAGAGAGCGGGAAGAAAAGCCAAGCCCTTCCCAGAGAGGTGCCCTTTGTGGTAAAGCCACCAGCAAAACTTTATATGCACCACAATGCAATTTTCTAAATGAGTGGCAGTTTTCTTAACAAGTCGTGCCCCAAACCCTCTTGAGAGAATAATTATGTGGACTTCAGAGGTGGGATCAAAGCCTAAGAGGTCAGAAATGACTTGCCTACAGTCATACAACAACTTTAGAGACTCGTATCTGCTCCTCATGCTATTGGACCACACTGGTGACCATCGGGGAGAAGGAGAACTGAGGCAGGGTGCGGGGCCCAAGTAAAGAGCTGCCCGGCGATCCCTCCCACAACCAACAAGGTGAGCTATTGGCTCTTACACAAGACAGTGACCAAAATGGTCACATTTTCTCTCCGTCTTTTCTATCCTGGCTATTAATTACTTACAAACATTGACTAATCAAGAGAAATAGGATTTTTCTAACTTTTCAGGAGAGGCTAAATTAATCACAGTCTACTTAGAAAGGAATTCGCTGAATATATAGTTTTCAAAGGAGTGCCAGAGAGGTTTCCTTTTTTATGGTTGTTCTGTTTTGTTTTGTTCTCTGTCTGTTACTCCGGTGGAGTGAGGTAAGCTTTTTCCGACTTCCCCTTCTTTTTATGTTCTCACTCGGGGTTTCCTGAGGACAGGAATGTTGAGGATGGGTATTATGTGATCCTCTGGTCCTCAGAAGCAGGGAAACAGAATTGCACAAGGATGTCTAAGGGAAGAATCAAGGAGGCTGGGGACAAGGATAGCAAAGGGTTTGTCCTCACTCTGCCATTTATACTTTAACCTGAGGCCAGTCCCTCTCTAGAGAACTTCTTCATTTGAAAAGACAGTAAAAGAACAGTGTCTTAGTTACTCTTTTCTTGTTGCTGGGACAGATACCCAACACTCAAAATGAGAGAAAGAAAGATTTATTTAGCTCACAGTCACTGGAGGTTTCAAGACACTGGAGGAGAGGCTGGGGCGCTGCTGTGTCCAGGATGACCCTCTCCACACCTCTCCAGTTTAATGGTTCATGCCTCTCTGGCCCCACCCCCCGGGCCCTGCCCCTCAAGCCACTAGTTGCTCCTCCAGACCTATAACTAGTATGAGGCTTTGGGGAGACAACTAGACACAAACCATAACAAACAGTACTTGCTGTTTTGAATACAATGATATCCTTAGTTAATGATAAAGGTGTAAAGTGCAACACTTTACCATAATGTAACAAGAACATGGGTAACCTCATTTCATCTCCTCTCAGTTTTATGCATACCAAACTTTCTTTGCTCAAGAATGTTCTATTATTTTCTTGGACGAAATCAAAATGATGGCTACATTTTAGCTTTTATCTACAAAGAAATTTACATATCTAGATGAATAGGCACATGTATGCAAATATATGTGAAAACACAAAAGATGTCTCTGAAAGAAGAATTATTTCACACTTCTATTTTTGTGGTGCTGGGGATCGAACTCATGACCTTGTACATAGTAGGCAAGGGCTCTACGACTAAAATTTATTTAGAACTTCTCTATTTTTTAAGGTTTACAATCCACTGAGAAGTAGGAACTTAAAACTTTCAACAATCTTTAAAACTGGATGAAAGTCAATTACTAACAGAAATTTGTAATCAATAGCTAATATTTATTAAACAACTGCCATGCATCGAACATAGCCCTGAATTTGTATATTTTTATTTCCTTTGTCCTCAGGAAGAATCTCTGTTGTAAGCCCCCAAATTACTCCTATTTTGGAAGTGAAGAAAATGAATCTCAGAAAAGCTAAATAATATATATCCTAGGCCATAGTGTTAGTATGTGACCACAATCTGAATGTAGGTAACATGGAGTTTACCAGAATATTCTCTCTTAACCAGTACACATTTCTATTTCCTTTTTACATTTCAGATAATAAAACCTATTGATAAATCCAACTCAAAGCCTTACAAGGCATGGAAGGAAAAAGTAAAGTAAATAGAAGAGATAGGTACCCCTTTTGGGCCTGGTGATGCATGCTGAACTCTGAGAGGAAAAGAAGGAAGATCACAAGTTGAGACCCACTTGTTCCTGCCACTTAGCCAGAACTTGCCCCAAAATATAAATTTAATAAAGGAATAACAACAATAAATTCTGGAGACATCGCAACCCCTAGTACTGCACATAAAAGGTCAATAAATCCATAAAAGTTAAGATAATTTATAAAACAACATATAAGAACACCTTAATAGGGTGCCCATGTCATACATCGTGTAGATAAAGAGTGATAAAAGGGAATAGGGCAATTTGTGCCAAACAGAAAAACAGAATAAGTTGTGAGGAAGATCTGAGTGCATCAGTTATGAGAGGCGTGTGAGGAGGACTGTGCACAGAGACTGCAGCGTGTCATCGAGTGTGTCACCAGGTCCTCTTGAGGAGAGCTGTTTAAAGATGAAAAGAAGAACACGGACCTGGTGAGCAGGGAAGCAGCTGGTGGAATAGCTGTTTTTTCTTGACTGACTCAAATGCAAACTGTAGGGAAGAAAGGGGTTGCTTCTGGAGTAATTATTATTAACAAAGCATTGTCAATAACCGATGAGTTATGGGCCTCAATGTATTCTTTTTTGCACTAAGCATGGAGAGAGAGAAAAGGGAATCGTGGCCTCCTACAGGGGAATGCCACCATGTAAGGGGTATGACGATGGATAGACATGTGAAGTAGCTGAAGAACTGGTGATCAATGTTATTGGCCTGTACAAAATGATATATGCCTTCTACAGCTCTGTAAGAATCAGACAATGATGCCATCAAGGAGGCTGAGGCAGGGAGATTACAAGTCCAAGTCAGCCTGGGCTGAATAGAGACTTAGGGAAATCTGTCTCAAAATGAAAAATAATAAAAGGGTAAAAGATAAAATTCAGGGTGAAGATCCAGAGCTCAATTCTTTCTTTCTTTCTTTCTTTCTTTCTTTCTTTCTTTCTTTCTTTCTTTCTCTTTCTTTCTTTCTTTCTTTCTCTTTCTTTCTTTCTTTCTTTCTTTCTTTCTCTTTCTTTCTTTCTCTTTCTTTCTTTCTTTCTTTCTTTCTTTCTTTCTTTCTTTCTTTCTTTCTCACCAATGATCAAACTCAGGACCTTGTGCTTTCCAGGAAGGTGTTGTGTCACTGACCTACATCCCCAGTCCCAGAGTTCAAACCTGGTACCACATAAGCATACACAAAAAGTGAAAATGCCAAGCCCAGTGTCAGACAGTCAATTCCCTGCATATGGAGGCTGAACTTGGACATATTATCCTATTCATTTTGAAGAAGCAGGCTAGCATAATGACAATGATACTGAGCTTGAACAGAGTCGATTCCTTGGCATCCTGAGAAATCACCTGAATTCACCATGCCTCCATTTGCTCAGCTAAGGGCTGGTGAGATAGCTCAGTGGACTAAGCACTTGCTTTGGCAAATGCAGGGACCAGGGTTCAATCCTCAGTCCTGCAAGCTGTGCCAGCCCCACACTGGGAACACACTGAACCGGTGACCGAGTCCAGGAGTGCTGGTGCATGCCTGTGATCCCAGCTCTGGGAAGGATAAAAAAATAGAAGGATCACTATAAGTCCCAACTGCATAGTGAGACCCTGTACCAAATACATAAATACAAGAAGTTTTTGATCAGCTGACCTCTAGCACTGTAGCAGGGATTAAACCTTCCATGTAAGGTCTCTACACCCCCAGAGAAGGCCGCTGCGAGTGCTGTTTTAAGGGAGTTGTTTACTATCACCTACTCTTGAGTTCTTCCCAACTCCAGGTCTCCATAGATTTGCTTTAAAGATTCTGGCAACCTTCACTCCCCTTGGAGAAGGTCTAAATAGCTCGAGGCATGCGCTCACAGTTGCCATTTGTCTTACATCTTGGAGACTCAGGTAAGATTTTTTTGCAAACAAATACTTCTTTAGAAAAAAAATATCCCAAAGTTTTCTCTAAGGAAATCACTCCAGAATCTCAGTAAATGTTCCTTCTATCTACTGTCACTCTTCTTGTAACACCCTAGGAGGTCAGAAGAGAGTCTGACCTAGTGAAAGTTATGGGTTTGGGCCCTGTGTGGTCACTTTGCTTTGTTATTTGCTGGAAGCATGGACCTGACCTTGGCCTGACGCCTTGAAATCTGCAATGGGCAAAGGAGAGACAGACCGGGTCAACCCAAGCACCACTCCAGTTTTGAAAACTGCAGGGAGAGGTAGAACTTTCTAAGGCACATCCGCTCAGCAATCATCATTGTACCTACATGCCCACATTGCATCGCATGTACTTTGACATAAAGGTATTTTTAAAAAATTGTCAGTGAGAAGAGCAGCCATATTCTTAATGCTACACGGGGGCTGCATTCTGAATGTTTGTGTCCCTGAAAAATTCATATGTGGAAATTTTGATTCCCGAGGTGATGGAATTAAGAGGGCACAGAAAGAAGTTTGTAGTCTGAGCTTGGAAAGCAACCTTCCCCAGAAGATTGTTATTCTCCCACTCTGCTCATGGACTTCCCAGCCTCTAGAAGTCTAAGAAATAAGGGCATTTCATTTATAAACTGCCTCATTTTGTTCAGCAGCTCAAAGAGACCAAAACGATAAGAGCTAAAAGGTTGTTTTCTTACCTGAGAAGAACATGTATGTATGTACCTACGTATAGATACATGTATGTACCTATATGTATGCATGAAATAGTTCCTTATCTATTTCTCATTGTTCAGCCAATTCTAGATCACTGTGTCTGTTAGATTCTATGGAATTTTAAACTCAGCACTGAGTATAACTTTTTTAATGAGAAGGAATAAACATTATTCATTTCACTGTTTACCCCTAAACTAGCATGGGGTTGATTGGTCACTGAGACAAATTATAATTTTTGACAAATTGGGCGATCTTATTAAATGTCACAAGACTTAATGAAATTAAAATTCCTGTTCTGATCAAGAAAACAAAAAGTAAAATGACCCTAGGGTGAAATAGAAAAATCATTCCTTGAAAATGAGACTTGGTTTCATTAGTTTCCTAGGGCTGCTGTATCCAAACATCGCCAACTTGGGTGGTTTAAGACAGCAGAAATTAGTGTCTCACAGTACGGGAGCAGGAAGTCTAAATTCAGGGTGTCAGTAGAACTGATTCCCTTCCAGAGGCACAGAGTGCAGACTGCCCCATGCGGCCCTTGAGTTCTGCGGATCCCAGCTGTGGGCCTCTAGTCTGTGGCTCCTCGATCACACAGAATTTTTTTTTCTCCTTGCCACCTCAAATTTTTAATTATTTATTTTTTAAAATGTATTTAGTAGAGTCTATAGGGTCTCGCTACACAGATAGAACTCCTAGTGATCCTCCTATTTTTTTAGCCTCCCAAGTGCTGGGATTACAGGCACACACCACCATGCCTAGTCTCAATCTCAGTCTCCACGCCCTGGACACAGCAAGCCGGGGATCAAACACAGGGCCCCTGCATCTGCCTAAGCAGGTGCTTTAACCTGCTGAGCTATCTGGCCAGCTCAAAACAAATTTTAGAGCTTCACAGCTTTGCAATCCCAGTAGCTATCAGGGGCACACACACACACATGCAGAGAGGCAAACTTGCATCAGAGCACCTCTCCAAAGTGGTCCAGTCCTGTTGAGTGATACCCGGGCATCTCCAGGGTCAGTCTGCATCTTCAGGGTCCCTCCAGGCATCTTCTTGGCCTCTGCACTAGTTCACATTTACAGTGATGCAGAGGGGTGAGTCATCAACCCAGTCCAACTACAAACTTACTTTTTTTTCCTTTGCTATCCTCAAGCTCTCCGTTGATGTTTTTTCTTTGCCCTGCAACTCCATTTATGACTTTGCTGATACCTGCATCAACACCAGACACAGAAATAATCCAACCACGAAGAAGCGCCACGATTGAACCCCTTTGCAAAGGCTGCACATCGACTAATACAAGCCCATGCTCCCAAACACAGAAGGTAATTAAAACATACATTTTGTAATATTCTACACAATCTCTCTCAATATAATTTGCTTCTATTATTTTTTTCATACAAAGGAAAAAAAGTAGCTAGGCTGCATTCTGTTTTAAGTAGTGTGGTTTGGGGGCAACATTAAAACCAGAGCAACTTCAGATTTGTGCTTGGTTTCTCCATTACCACCCCCATCTCAAGTCATATTTCCAAACCATTTCCAGCATTCGCTTGGAACTTTCTACGTGAAACAAAATGGCTAACACTATAACCTGGTAACAATTCGCCTCTTCCTAAGACCAAGGAGTACAGCAGGACTACACAGTAACTTGGCCTTATAGTACTTTCAACAAAGACCAGCTTTCCTTGGCTAGGCAGGAAGGCTGCATTTCCAGGACTTGACAATGACGATGGGGGAAAGGACAGCGCGGTCCACGTACAGCCCGCCGCAGGATTACAGGCGCACTGTCAGCTCTGCAGTTTCATTATTTGGACTAAGGAGCAGAGACGTCAAGAGCAGCATGACCCAGCTGAGGTGAGCCTGGAAAGTCCTAGAATCTTGTCACTTTCCTGCGGTGACATGTTTCAGGCCCACAAACAAATCACTCACTTCCACCTGCTCCTGCTCCAATTTGTCCTCCTCTCTGAAAAGAGGGCAATAGAGCATAAATAACACCATTGCTGACTACAGTTTTAAATCTTTACAGATTTTTGCAAGCTCTGTGCATACCACAATTATCAGGCCAAAAACGCGCCACTCTGAGGACTCTTGTTGTGTGCATTTAAGACTTTTAGGCAAGGGTGGTCCCTCTTTTAATGCTAAAACATCTACTGAACAGTTTAATAACTTCAAGCAGGGGATTTTTTTTAACCTATATGAACGAATTCCTTATTTTTATTAAATTTTTCATGATCATACACCTGCAATACATAATGCATACTTATTTCCTGGGGAGCTGGCACTCACACAGAGCACGTCTTAGTACAATGACTTCCCCTTCCCCTTCCCTCCCGGCCTCTTCCTCTATCCCTAGCTCCCCTTTCATTTGCATCAAGTCTACCTCCCACCCTCTGAGTTTCACCCCTTCATCTAGGACTTTTGTGACAATCCTGGGATGTCATACCTGCAAAACGCCCTTGAAACACAGTGTTTTGCGAATGCCCAAGCACTAACAGCACCCAAACAAAATCCCAGTGTGCTCCTTGACCTCTCCCTTGGTTGTGAGGCAAGAAGAACTCGGCTGCCCTTTCCCAAATCACAGAACACCAGCGCATGCAAAGGGAATCTGCCCTTTAGAAACTGCTCCTAGTTCAGCCCTGTAACCAAGAATATATGTTTTTGTTTGCCTCCCAGAAAATGCATAAAAAAGACTGCTAAGCCTCTGGAGAATATGCAGTTATCAGAAATCAAAATGAAAACTCAAAGGAAAATGGAAGAACCAGCAATACATCTCATCTCATCAGCAGGTAAATAAGTCTTTGAAAGATCAGAACTGGGAGAGACCGTCTGGAGGAGAAAAACTCTAGCAGGTACTGTTTTCAGTAAATAAAAAGGAAAGCAGATGCCACCCCACATTTTGTGAAATATTTATGACTTCCCCATCCATACTTTTAGGGGAGCAAATTGATGACTCCTCTATCCAACACAATCACCTGGGGTGTGCCAAGCGCAGCCTCAATCAATCACACTGACGTGATTTGCTTCACCTTATTCAGAGACTGCCTTTTCCTTCAATGCAATGCCCAAGATGGAGAGCAGTGAGGGGGAGGGGGGAGACAGAAGGAGGGGGATGGGAGGGGGGACAGGGGCAGAGGAGGGTCCAGCTTCTCTCATCATCAGTTTTTAAATGCCTAGAGTTACAGTGTTTGGAGGATGCTGCTGCTGCAGATGGAGGTGCTTTGTTGCCTTCAGAGTGACCAAACCAATCTGTTAATCCCATTCCAACCAGGTGCCACTCATTCCATATTTACCACTGTGTATGCAAGGCTTGTCACTAAGGTATGCTTCCTTGTGCCCATGATTTAAAAATCAGATCCCATACTATCTAAAGTTAAACTGAATTCGCCACTGCCAAAATAAATGCAAACACATAACCACATTTAAATTCTGACTCTACATTACAGAAAACAGCTCACATAGGCAGAAACATGTTGAGCCTTGGCTGAGCTCACGATATACTAGGAAAAGTTGTTTTTCTCTTGGGGTTGAAGGAGGGGCCTCAGCCTCAAGTAAGCAAGTGAGAGAAACACTTCAAGGGCTAAAGTAGAGATGTGGGTGGGTTCTTTAAGATCTCAGGAGACAGAGAGCCTCCTCCAGTCACCTGTCCATTTGGAGGACAGCTAGAGCTGAAGGTCACATGCAGTATTCCAGACAGACATGACAGCAACTGAAAAGACATGGCAGTACACCCACACCCAGAGGATTCTTCAGGGAAGAACAAGAGCCACACGGGAAAGAGGATCAAAGAGGCTGCTTTACAAGGCCTTGTACAAGGTTGAGGCTGTTTACAAGGCCTTGTACGTCATACCAGGAAATTGAAACTTTGTCTTCTGGTAGGGACTGGCAAAGTATGGCACGCCAACAAAGTCTGATTCATTTGCTTATGGCTGCTTTGTCTCTACTGCATCAGCGCTGAGTTGTTACTAAAGAGACCATATGGCTGACAAAGTCTAAATTATTTGTTATCTGACTCTCCACAGCAAAAGCTTGCCAATGTCTGCCTGAGGAAAGAGGAAACCATTAGATTCCATAGCGGGGCTGTCAGGAGTACAGAGGAATGAGCCACAAGCCCGAGAGACCAGAGACTCTTTCAGTAATGCACATGAATGATGGTTGTTATATAAAGCCTTGCAAATCAAAGTATGGTCCTGGGGCCAGGCCATCAGCTCTACCTGGAGGCTTTGTAAGAAATCTAGGCTTGAGCTAGGGAAGTAGCTCAGGGTAGAGCACATGCCGAGCATGTGAGTGACCCTAGGATACATCCTTGGGGCTAATGAAAGAAAGGAAGAAGGGGAGGGGAAAAGAGAGAGGGGAAGGAAGCAAAGGAAAGAAGGAAAAAGAAGGAAGAAAGGACAGACAGGAGGAAGGGAGGGAGGGGGAACAGAGGGAAGGGAAGGGAAGGGAA
>NW_004524580.1:25579504-25582436 GCF_000260255.1 Octodon degus | reverse complement strand
GGAAGGGAAGGGAAGGGAAGAGAAGAGAAGAGAAGAGAAGAGAAGAGAAGAGAAGAGAAGAGAAGAGAAGAGAAGAGAAGAGAAGAGAAGAGAAGGGAAAGGAAAGAAGGGAAAACTACAAAATCCTGATGTGGATTTGAATAATCTCCCCGGGTGACATATTTCACTTTGTGAAGCCCTGGCCTACACATAGACACGGTTATGGAGATACAGAGGAAGAAGACATGACATTTAGAGGGTAGATCTGATGACCAGTGATTAACTGGATGGAATTGTCAGGTACGGAATTTGTCAGATGCCAAAATTAAGGATGACTCTAGCATTTTCCTTTGGACAGCATTTTCACTTTTGAATAGCAGGTGGTAGCAATACCAGCAGGTTAGAAAGAACAAGCACTTGGGGGAAAACGAGTTAGGTTTGGGACACATTTAGCGAGAAGGTCATGCAGTCAGAATTGGAAATACTGGAAAGAAAATTAGGAAGGTTTCTCTGAGTGCTGTCATTGTACCACGTAACTGAAGCCAGGTGATATGATTTACCCAGAGGAAATGGAAAGAATGGAAACAGGCAGAGGAAAGAACCTTGGAAATAAACATCAAGTCACCAGAAAAGGGAGAGAAGAGCACAAAGGGGTGGAGAGGAAAAGGCCGACACAGGGGGTGAACTAAGAGGAACGAGAGTTGCTATGTTCCAAAGTGAGCCCTGGACTCTAGGCCTTAGTCAAAAGAGTAAACAAAACTATATTTTAAAGAACAATCCAGCTGTATGCCTTCCTCCCTAAAACACTCCACATCACCCACAAAGTGACCCTGGAAGCACTCTGGTTGGCTACCCATTTTCTCTCTCACTGATGCTCTACCATACCCTCTATTTCAACCCTTTGGCTTTGCACTCTCCTGACTTTCTTCTATCCACCTTATCTTTCTTTCTCCCTGTCAAAGTCCTAGCCTTCCTTCAGAGCTCTGATGTCTACTCTGCTGTCTGCTCTCTGCTGTCTATATCAGCTCCTCCACAAGATTCCCAAATTCTTAGCCTTGATTATAATCCATTTTTCTCTCTTCTGTCTCCTAACCTCACCTAACTTGTGTGCTTTTTAATAGCTCTTACTTCAACTCAACTGGTTCTAGATGAGTCCTAGGGCTGCTCATCCCTGTCACAGATTGGCCAAATGTTTCTAAGGGGCAGGGGCCATGTCTTATCCAACTTTGTTTACCCTCTACCAAAGACCACATCTAGGAGATAAATGACATCTATGACAAGAATGAAAGGATGTATACTAGTTCAGTAGAATAAACTGCTCTCTAAGCCCTCATTCATTTTCATTTCCAGAGACTCCCTTGATATATTAATATAGTTGTGTTGATTATTCCTTGGGTTAGTCACATTATGTAATTCTCTTTCTAGAACACCAAGAAAAACTAACAGGTACTACTCCACCTGTCCTCCATCCCTGCATGTGCCACAGTGAAGAATTATTCGGTAGGAACCTAACCTTAGTGCCTTCTGGCCTGTCACAGTCATCTCTCGGAATGAGAAATCACCACTTCTCTTTGCCTCTATCTGCCACCCCCTTGTTTTTTTCTCAGCTCAGATAACCTCCCTGTCAGAAATCTTGCTCAAAGATCTTCACACTTACATATTTTTCCAGCTTGTCAGTACAAATATTTATTCATCAAAACCAGTGCATCAGTTGCAGCAATCTTTTATGCCTTGAGGCTTTTCTTCCTTTGGGCAGAAGCAACAAGACCGTTAGCCTCTTAAACATGGACTAAACCCAGTGTCTTCCCTTCAGGATGTGTGGCTTATGTGCTATGTGAAAAATCTATGCAATAAGAGGAGAACAGAAAAAATACTCACCAGTGACAAGAAAAGCAAGATGCAAAATTTACCCCCCAAAGCCAGTTATCTAGGGGCAGGCTTTATGGCTGAAGAATGGGATAGGAATATGAAAATTATAAGAGAAAAAGACCTAAAAGTTGAAGACTGTAATTGCAAAGGCTGAACGATCTGCCACACATGTCCTTCTCAATATAACACTCCTAGCAGAGAGAGAATTAAATCTCAAATGTGAGAAAGCACACTCAAATTATTTATTTTTATGCATCTAATAACCTACATTCTGTGATGTACTGGTGTCACAATTCAGCCAAAGAAGATATTAAATGGTAATAGAGCTGCATTCATTACAACCGCTGACATAAGATCTCAAGGCCAGTAAAGCAAAATCAGGATCCAAATGGTTGAAACTGGCACTATTTTTATTACAAGTGATTGTGTCATTTGCAAACTGTTTTGCAAGTCATTTGTATGAATATATGTATATGCACATACTCATTCTTAAGAAGAGAAAGCAGAGAGATTATATTCCATATTTATTCACTGGGCCAAAATAAACACCATTATTTAAAATTATGACCAGTTCCTAGCAGAACATAAAAAAACTAGGTGATAGCAATTCTCAAATTAATATGCATGGCTCTTCTTTACCAAATTAATCTATTGGATTTGTTTAGGTTTTCTTTTCTTTTTTCTTTTTTTTTTTTTTTTTTTTGGTGCAGGGTCTCACTATATAGCCCACATTAGTAGTGATCCTCCTGATTTCTGCCTCCCAAGTGTAACCTATTTTTAAAGTCAAGAATTTGATGGATTAGAGTGTGCTTTTGTTAGTTTAAACATGCTTAGAATAAAATAATGGTAAGATGCTTCAAATCCATAGTCTAGAATTTTCACTATACTTTCTCATTCTCAAGAGTCATTTTTGCTTGGCTGGTTTTCTGGCATTTTACATAACAACTTGGGAAACTTGGGCAAGTTGCCTAACTTCTATGCATCCATTCTCTCTCTCTCTCTCTCTCTCTCTCTCTCTCTCTCTCTCTCTCTCTCTCTCTCTCGCAGTACTGGGGATTGATCTCGGGGCCTTGCACTTGCCAGG
>NW_004524580.1:25577339-25579404 GCF_000260255.1 Octodon degus | reverse complement strand
TCTCTCTCTCTCTCTCTCTCTCTCTCTCTCTCTCTCTCTCTCTCGCAGTACTGGGGATTGATCTCGGGGCCTTGCACTTGCCAGGCAAATGCTTATTCTACTGAGCCATCTCCCCGGCCCCATTTTCTCATTTTAAAGTGGGGCAGGGGCAAAACAGTATACACCTCATGAGGTTCTCATAAAAAATATGTATCAACTAAATAGGATAAGGTCAAGGCATAATACTCAATAATGTTGGCTAATTTGTGGGGAATGTTTGGGATGTGGTAACAGGATCATTTAATACTTTCCTGTTATAATTTTATACCTATTATCAGGAGTGGGATAAAAAATACTATAGTGAAAGTATAATTTTAAAAGTATATCCATAAAAGACTAATTTCTGTAATTCCCCTCCAAATGTTCATCCTTGCTTCAATACACTTACCACCACTCCGGCCACTATCTGAAGTGGCTCTGAAGTCCTCCTTCTGGAGTGTCTTAGCTTCACGGCTGTGGCTGGCTCCCTATCCTGCATCAGCTGAAAACGTTACCTTTCATTTTGACTTTGGGGCAGAGCCAGAGTCTTACAGTGCCAGAGTTGGCCAACACGATGGATGAAGACACATCGTCATCTTCTCATTTGATGGATATCACCATAAAGGTTTTGAACTGAGTCCGAACATTGAGGCAGCCATGAAAGGCTTGCAGAAGAGAACTTCCAAAACTGCTCAGAAAGCAGGAAGAACGGGATAGGTGTGCTCGAAGCAAGAGAGTATTTTGAGATGGATTACTGGTAAGATGCCTTTTACTGGGATAAAGTTTTTGTTTTGTATTCACTGTGTATTTTTTTTATCACAGCTGCTAATTAAGATCTGAAGAAAGTGCTGACTCTTGGAATTTTGACTTTTTCCCATTGATAATCGTAACTAATGCCATACTTTAATTATAGGTTAAGGACCAAAGAGTTCATACGTAATTTTCAAGAGAAGAAAATAATTGTATCGCTATTCTCAAAATGTAAAAGAAAGCCAAAACTCAAGTCATACCTTCAGCAACTTCTATATTATTGAAACACAAGACCTGACCATAAAGTAAAGATAATAAAAGATTCAGGAAAGGTTCCTAACCTTTGAGGTTAACATCAAGGAAAATAACAATGCCCTTTCTGCAACATGTTCCCTGGCCACAGATGGCCACGAACCCTGGAAAGTGGTTTTGGAGCTCCTGACTGCCTCTCTTTATCATGTCCTGCATTTCTTAATTATTTCTATCATATGTGTGCTTTATCATTCTACAGACAGTAGAATGAAATATCCTGTATGTACACAGAAGAGCATACGCACACTTATTCTATAGCACCTTAAATTTCCGCATTATTCACCAACAAAAACAAAATTGAATCCTAACTACCTGTCTTATAAATAAAGCAATCAAAGGGAAAGCTGTTGTGTGTTCACAAGACAGTGGAGGTAAACACAGAGCAGTTGCTGAAGCATGATGGGAATTGTAGAAGAGTTTTGTTTCATTTTTCATAAATCACAAAAGTAATACAATATGGGGCATGAAAATGACCATAATTCACTACAGACATGGAAATTACCCCCTAGAAATGTGAAAATAAGATCGACAATGAGATGAGGTGGTTGATGGGAGAATTGTGAAGGTACATCACTGCATGTACAAATCTGCCACAACAAAACTCATTCATCTGTATAATCACTGTGCATTAGTAAAAACTATGGGGGGAAAGAAAAGTCAGAAAACATTTTGAAGAGTAAACTTAGAATGGAAAATGAAATGGAGAAAAAAATCTAATAACAAAGAACACACTCTCATTCTTACCTCTTCCAATGAGAAAACTAAAATAAAAATCTGCTAAATCATCTTCACAGACTCATGAAAGATACTATAGTATAGGGATGAGGGTATAATGCAGTAGTAGACTGCTTGTCTAGTATGCATGATGCCCTGTGTTTGAACTCCAACACTGAAAATTACTTAATAGGGACCAAAGTGATAGCTCAGTGGCTTAAGTGCCTGCCTGGCTAGTGCAAGGTCAAGATTCTGAGTTCAATCCACAAAA
>NW_004524580.1:25563079-25577199 GCF_000260255.1 Octodon degus | reverse complement strand
ACGTGTTTCCTGTTTGTTTTATAAAAATGTGCTAAAAATTCAAGTTACTCTGAACTAATTTTTCTTATCTAAAACCTATCTTCGATATCCTTATGTCATTAGATATGAATCTAATTCATTTACTAGATTAATAAGTAGCTCAATAAAATAGTTTTAAAAACATATAACAATCTACACTATAGATGTATTTCAAATTTTTCACTAACTTATTAAAATTCAGAGGAGTTTCCAGTATTTTTAAGAAATCATCACAACAATGAAATACCTGAATCTACTGATATTTTCGAGCGGGAGGAATTGCTGGGTGAAGAGGGAGCTACACTGGCTGTGGGTACTGACAGATTAGTTCTTCCAATGAGTCCACTTGCTTCCACCCATGTTTGCCAAAAATTTTATCACTTCATTGTTTGCTTTTTACTATTTTTAATAGATGAAAAATACAGCTGACAACTCATTTTAATTTAATTTAATTTCCACAACTTGAAGCTTTGCTATTAAGTCACAATTACCATTCAACAATACTTTATCATATTTTTCTAAATTAGGGTCTTTCGACTTCTGTATTATTCACATCTGAGGACAGGTTAGACTTCATTGGTCAGGGCTGCCTAGACCATTGTAAGACAGTGCATAAATGCTGGGTAGATGCCAGATCTAGCTTCTCCATTCTGGTGGCCTCCTCCCCAGTTCGTGACAACCAGAATACCTCCAGACATTGCCAGAATCGCCCCCAGTTGGAAACTTCTCCTCTAAATGCTTAAGTTGGAGAGCTTTTGATTTTTAAATGTACTGACTAAATTTGCTAAACAAGAAGATTTCAGAAATCACCTCCAAGATACTTTTTCAGAATTGATAAAATTCAAACCCTTATCAATAATCTAAAACCATGAGTATATATTGTACCAACATAACATGAAAAAACAACACCCAGTTAAAAATTAAGCCCAGGAACTCTGTGAACAGAACACTGTGTCAAACAAAGGGAAGTTATTTAAAACCTAGACATGATACCTACTTTAACTTCAAAGTCAACAGGCTACTGCTTAAACACCATTCCAACTCCCTTTCTATGACTTTGGAACAGGTAAAGATAAAAAGAGTTGTTAAATATTTAAATATCTATTCACTGTGCCAAAATTGCAAATGAGTCTATTTCTTTGATTATTTCTTTTGATTACTACGGTGTTGTGATTTACTTTGAGTTTCCTAATCCAAAATAGACAAATGCTTTTCCTAGACCTGCTTTTTACTGGTGAGAAACCTCTTCCGCTAGGAAATAGGACTTCTAAGTATTTTTTTTACCATTTTAATTCTCTGAAACCAATAAATACACAAATTACTTTTCTCAAGGAAAAAAATGATACATTCTAATTGTTTTTAATACAGAGCAGTTTTTCTCAGTCTCAGAAGAGAAAAATACCAAGAATAGAGAAAGCAATAGAAAAATTTAATTGAAATTCAATACCAAAAGCAAGAGCTAATATAACAATTAGGCATCTTCACCCGTTCTTACAAACAGGTTGATTGCTGCCTTATTTGTAACAGTGATAACACAAGACACACAGAGAAGTTCTTAGCAAAGAAACTGACCTTCATCAATTTATTCCAGGAGTAATTTTCTGGCTTTAATTAGAAGTCAATATTTCTTTCTGATGAATTCATAAATAATAATTAAAAAGCTACCAGCCATTCCGGCTCGCTTCAAGGTTTCAAATCTCTGGAACAGCAACAGGGGATGTTTTTAAAAAGGCAAAATGCCAGTCATGAGATCTATCTGACTATTGATAAAATACTGACAACAGCATTACAGGGAGTCAATCAACAATGCAAAGAGCTGACCAAAGGAAAATATGGAAACCTGCTCTTCTCTGCAAGACTCGGGCTTTGTGATAAAATCACACAGCCTGACAAATTCTCTGCATTGTTACAGGCCAGGATTCTAGCATACACCACCCTCATCGAAGCGCACTTTAGAATTCCAGCCATGTTGAGCTTTAAACCATCCACAAAGTTTATACTGAAAGAGAAAATTAAAGTTGTTAACCTATGATGATGATGACTTTCTAAATCCCCAAAGAGATTTCTTTTTTCTTTTCAAATACCTAAATATATGTTAGCTGAACAATGTGTTTTCTAGGGGTTGGTGAATCAATTCATAGCTTACATTTTCATCTAGTTTTATCTCATTAGCAGCTATTTCAGGTTGCTGTGTTTAATTATTTGAGTCCAGAAATGAGTTGAGAAATAAATCTTGCAACTAATGCTAATTGGTTTTCTTTTATGCATTTAAAAAATCTGTATAAATCACTAGATGAAATATCAAGCAATTAGTGGTATTCTTTCTACTGTAGCACCACTAACAACAGATCCACTACACAGAAGCAAGCTGAATTGCTTAATGCATTTGGTATGTCATATCATGAGGTTGGAGCTACTGAAGCCACTTGCAGTTGTGATAAAGCAGAGGACTGAAATAGGGAGGGCAGGAGGCTGCAGGAGGGTCCCACACTTTCTTAAGAAGGGATTTCTTATGGTCAACTTTGCTTTTCTCCTCACTAATAACTGTAATCCAGACCTAAAGTAAATATAAAGTGTCTGTTTCCATGACAAAATAAAATATAAAGAGAATTGTATTATTTGTTTCTGAGAAAGGCTTTTGTCCTCGGCATCTCCAATGTGATCCCTTTCTGAGCATGGTTTCTGAATGTATTTTAATACTAAAGACAAAGTCACATGTCATAATATTACATCCAAGTGTATGTCAAGTAAAATCATGGAGAGAGATGAACATTGTAGTGATTTTTTTTATCAGTTCTCAATTTAAATGTTTAATTAGGGCTTACAGTGTGGTATTAATCCCAAATATGTCATTCTGAGTCTCACGCCCCTGTAAATTATCCTTGGTGGGATTTGTGCAGTTGTAGGATTTATGCGATTATAATAATTATTTAATCATTTCTCAATATGTGTATACCTTTAAGACCATATAAGCTCTCTGAAGTCACAGAAAGTATCTATTTGTGGCTTTTTTACCAGAGCAAACACAATGCCTGACATACAATAGAAATTTGGTGAGCATTTTTATATTTCTTGTGATACACATGCAAACATGAACACACATGCACATTATAAAACATAAATTTAGAGCTTAACAGTTATAAATAATTGTGAAAAGAGTACCCATAATGCAGCACTCTCATCCAGAAATAACCCTGCCATGATCCCAGGAATGCCTCCTGTAGGGGTCTTTCTCATTACAGCCCTTCCTGACCCATAGAATTGCTTTGCTATTTTGCATTTAGTGTTTTACCGTCTAGATGTGCATCTCTAACTGATACTGATTAAACAACAATAGGCAAGTCATTAGGAATTAGTCATCTCATATGAGTGCATAGATTAAGTCACGTAATCACTCTATAATATTTCAAAGTATTTATGTGTATACTAGTTGTTGTCAACAGGAAGTCCTTTGTGTCACCTATGTGATCTATGCACTCATTTAATTCACTATTCAAAGTAACTAATGTTTAAGCGTCACTGTTGCCACTTCATCCATATAATAAAGCCAGACAGAAAATCAACCCTTTCTGAGCTGTATGTTGTCTGGCCCACCAAACCATAAAGTTGGATGTGTGAAGCAGAACTCCACCATCAAATGGAAGTGGTGTCTAAAAGATTGAATGTCAACAGGCCCTAAGGCACAAATGAGAGATAGGTGAAGCAGCCCAAAAGCTCACTGTCCCCACCCATGCAACACTGTCCACTCTTCCCCCACTTGCACTTCTGGCCTCTTATGGAGTTCTCTCCCATTAGTTGACAAAGGAAGAGAAACTTCTGGTCTGGTATACTGATAGTTGTGCACACAGTCTGCACACAGTATCCTGAGTGGACAGCTCCTGAGCTAGCGCCACACTGTGGTACATCCCTTCTGAAGGTCAGTGGTGAAGGGAAATTTTTCTCAGTGGACAGAACTTTGAGCAGTCCATCAGGTTATTTATATTGCTTATAGAGAAAAATGATCAAATGCACAATTACATACAATTGCATGACCTGTAGCTCGACTGAATGGCCAAAGACTCGAAAGGAGAATGACTGAAAAATTGATAAGAAGAAAACTTAGGGAGGAGGAGGTACATGAATAGATCACCCTGAATGGGCAACACTATGAAGATACTAGCTCCCCATGTGAATGGTTATCTTGGCAGCAATCAAAGTAGGATTTTTAATAACAATATAATAACTGAGTCACCCATTTATTCTACAAATATCAGTCAGCCTTTCAGCAGCATTCTCTGTCATTGCCAATGGCCTCATGAACAAATTCACGGATAAGACATGGAAGGCCAGCAATGAAACTCAGGTTTACGGACTCAAGACTGTACTGGTAACCTCTGCCTAGGACAGTCAAGTAAAACACAGGTTGCTAGTTAAGCTTGCATTTCAGATAAATCATGAAGCTTTGAGCTAGGTTATATCCGAAACATTGGATGAGCATAGTTTTACAACAAAAACTAATACGTTAGTTTTGACATTCAACATTCAAATTTAATTTGGTCTTGTATTCTTCAGAGGGTTTTTGTTGTTGTTGTTGTTATTTCTGTTATTGATTACTTGGGTTTTCTGTTGCTGTTTATTTTCTTTTTGTGAGGAGTGTTGTGTGTAGTTTGTTTTTTCTTTTGTTGTTGTTTTTGGCATTGGAGATTGAATGCAAGGTCTTATGCTTGCTAACCATACAATCCACGATTAAGCTACATTCCCAACCCAGAATTCTTATATTTTTAACTGCTAAATCTGGCAACTCTACCACTACCCTATACTATCTTCCCACCCATAAATGAGTTGTGAAGGTTTACAATTACTTATTCAGCTCTTGTATCACTGTATGCTTTCCATGTGGATAAATTATCAACTAATAACAAGTTGTCAACCAAATAATTTCATTATATTCCAGCATCCTCAACTGGAAAAATAAGCTCAGAGGTCAAGGAAACTATCAATTTCTTTCTCAATAAACATACCACTTAACCCCAGTTCAGTATAATATTTCTGCACGTCTGTATGTGTATGAATATAAGTTGCACTAGTTTAGAAGTTATTAATCACTGCAACAGCCTAAACAGTTGCAATTATTCATAGCCACCTTGTTTCATCCAATCCTTTCTCCTCTGCCCTCAGATTATTTTGAAACAAGTCCCAGAAAAGCATTTATTGCTTCTGCAAATATTTCAGTATGCGTTGAGAAAATAAGACTATTTAAAAAAAAATTTCTAGACCTGTCAATAGTTCTTTAATAGCATTAGATATCTATTCAGTTTTCAGTGTTTCCTGATTGCTTCATTACATTTCTTAGTTTCTCTGGTAAGTATTTTTGAACACATGATTTACTGAGGAACAATAAAATATCTAAAAGAAACTGGATAGATTTTAATATCATGTTAACAGGATTAACATATCCCTCATTTATTATTTAAGGGGCGAGTTAAAAATAAATTTCAATTAAATTCCATTCATCATTATTATTAGAAGATACTAAAACAAATACAAGGATGAAACTAGGAGTCATTGTGGTGCTAAGATTTATAAATCAAAACGGGCTTAAGATTCTGACACAAAGTCTTCTTGTAGTGTCTCTGCCGTTTGAGACTCCTTCCTGAAGTTCACTCAGTTAAGTACTTCTAGGATGTCTATTTGCAATCATAGTAGAGAAGCTGGCTTCTGCTAGCCCTCCTGTAAAAACTCCCATAATACTAGAATGATATAATGCTATTATGTATATATTTTAGTATTCTATATTTTAGCATATATATTTAATATGCTTATACGTACACATATACATGTATACATGCATATATTTGTATGTACATATGTCTCTCTATATGCTTATGTACATGCATAGAAGCCACTGGACATCGAGCTAATGGTCCACAAGCTCCTGCAGGTCTCCTCAGGCACTTTGCACCCTACCCTGCTGGAGGAGATGCTCAAGTGAAAGCACAGCTCTTGCTCAGCTGGGGAAACAGGTCTCAAAGACCAGGGCTATGGAGGCAGCTAGATTTGCTGGGAAGGGTGGCGGAGAGACCGGGCAGGCAAAGCAGCCCTAGCAGTCAGCACCGAAGTCCCCTGAGCCTTTGGCTCAACACGAAGATATATATCAATCTTTGAATTGCCAGAGGGCTGGGCAAAGGGCACCTACCAGGGAAAGCACAAGTACCCTATGGCCCTATATCAATGAAAGACAGTGGATTTCTAATTAAAAAACCTTTCCTCAAAGCAAAAATCTAAGGCAGTATGGATTCACTGGTTGAATTCTGTGAAACATTTAGGAAGAAATAATATCAATTTCATAAAAATTGTTTGGAAGTTCAAGGAAGAAGGATCTCTCCCCCCAACATATTTTTAGGCCAGCATTCCCCAATTCCAAAATAAAAGACTTTGTATAACAAAGAGTGCTACAAACCAGTTTTACTCCTAAACATAGAAGAAAAACCATTAATAAAATGCTAGTATTTTGGATCTGCACCAGGAATATGCTAACTTAAAGATGTTAGAGATAATACACCCAACCTCACTAGGTTTTACCGCCCATTCTATGTTTTTACTAGCACCAGATGTTCTCTCAAGAAAAAGAGAAAAGACAAAGAAATAGCTCATGGCCAACCTATCAAGGCCAACCCCACCCAATCTCAAGTCACACTGCTACTCTACTGGACCTTAATCTTACACAAACACCCTGTTGTTGTTCAAACTGGCCCTTGAGCAGGCACAGAAAATTTCACCCCCTTTCTAAGGGCTCCAGTGCTCTACCCTATAACATCCAGCTCACTACTCCCCTGGCCCAATCTCTGCCTCAGAGGTCTGCCTGCCATTTTGCCCCAATAAAAGCCGTCCTTGCTGTTGTTGTGTCTCTCCCTGTTTCCTGACAAAAGGATAATGCATTAATCAAAATAAATTAACAAATAAATTTAAGAGGATATGATTATAGAATTATCTAAGGAAATTATCACTGCAAAGCAAGATTTGTTTTGATTTTAAAGTGATCTGTATAATTGGGTGTCTTAACAGAATTAAAAAAGTCATGTAATCGCCTAAATACAGCAAGAAAAACATTGGATACAATTCAACATTGATTCATGCTAAGAAATATCAATATCTAATAGAAAGGAACTTCTACAACTCGATAAACTTTATAGAAGATGTACAATAGATTGAGTGATGATAGACTGAATAATTTCTCTCTATTTCCAAGAACAAAGTAAGCTGCAACATTTCTATTCAATATTATATACACAATCAGAACAAAAATAAATCATTTACTCTACAAGGTAGAAATCTGGTTGGCTTTCAGTTTTGTTTTGTAGCTATAGCTGACAGGTAGCAAAGTCCAGGGAAGCAATGAGAAAATAAACTATTGGAATTAATAAGTGACCCTACAAAGATTTCAGCATAAAGTTCAATGAAAGACACACATATTAGCAACTAACAAAAATGAATTGTTTAAACAACCAATTGCTGTAGCATCAAAAGTACAAAACAGGAAAAAGTTAACAATTAAAAGGATGCTTAGAAAAATTACAGAAGGTTGAAATAAAATGGACTTACTATATTCATGATTTGAAAGCATTTGCTAAATGACACTATTTAAATTCAATACAATGCCAATCAAAACCCCAGCTGACCTTTTTGTAGGTACTGACAACTGACTCTAAAGTGGATATGGAAATGCAAAGGTCTTACAGGCTCAAAACAATCTTTAATGAAAAGAACAAAATTGAAATTCCCTACTTTATGACTAACTATAAACTGTGATCCTTTAAACAGTGAGACTGGAGGGTACAAGTGGAAGCCCACATCAATAGAACATAACACGGGATCCAGAAATAGATGCATGTTATATGTACAACTGATTTTCAACCAGACCAAAAAAACCAAAAAAATCTAACAGAAAAAAGTCGTATCCACAAAGGGTACTGTAAAAACTGACTGTCTACATGGGGGAAAAGAAAAAGAAGGAAAGAGGGTGAAGAGAGAGGGCAATGAGGAAGATAAGTAGGCATGATTAAAGAATGTTATAATGTATGACACTGTCAAAATGAAATATGATAATATTCTGTGTAATTATCATGCACTAATAAAAACTCTTTGCAAAAGTACCTCCCCGCATGGTACCGCACACCACTTGCCAATACACATCTAAGCAAATGTAAAAGTAAAGAATATAGGGCCATCCAGATAGCTCAGTGGATTAAAGCACCTGCTGAGGCAGACACAGGGGCTAGAGGTTTGATCCCTGGCCTGCTGTGCCAGCCCCGCCCCCAAGGTGCACTGAGACTGCAATTGAGACAGGCATGGTGGCCCATGCCTGTAATCACAGCACTTGGGAGGCTGAAAAACAAGAAGGATGACTACAAGTCCAATCTGTGTAGTGAGACCTGAAGACCCTGTACTAAATACATAAAAAAGTAAAAATATATATATAAAGCTCCTAAGACAAAGAAAAACAGGTATGACAATGAGATAAGTAGATTTCTTAGAAATAAGCAAACATTAGCCATAATTTTTTCCATAATTTTATTGAGAAACAAATAGCAATGAGACAGTTTCAAACCAAATTGGTAGGAGAGTTTCAATAATCAACACATTACATACATTCTTCCTACTGGTTAATTGCTGTACAAGATGCGGACATGATACCCTATTTGCAAACACTATTAGAACAAATCCCTCTATTCATTAAGAGGATGTAACTATATATCTATCCTAATCACTTTGAATACACAGATACAAAATATGGACATTCATCTGTATCCCCTTTTTTGTTAAGTTCCGTAACTTGAATATTATAGGTGTGCTAACTCAGCAAAATATTCCAAAAGAGTCCAGTAGTCCATTAGTGTTGGGTCGTCCACTTCACTGGCAATGTCAGAAATTGTTGACCTGAGTCACCTACAGCTCAATATAACAGCATGGCTTTACTTCTTATCCTTCATTTTTATACTTTTCTGCTGGATGGTTAAGACCAAGGTAAAGCAGGACCTATGCAACAAGAGTTGTGGTTTTTGGGTCTGATAAGGTCAGTGAAATCCCCTCAGGATTTATCCTGAGATCCTGTACCTCGGATTGTAGAACTTTTGTCAGTGTCAGCTATATAGATGAGTCACGGCCATTGCTTGGCCAATGTGCTCTCTGTGAAAGCCTGAGATTCAGAATGTTCTCCCTCCATGTGACTCTCCTTAGGCACACTCTACATCATCGATCACTTTCCTCTTTGGCCCCATAACTGAGTTACATGACGTTACAGTACAAATTCTCTTATGTCCTGAGTCTTAATTGACCTTGGAAAGCTAGGGCCAAAATGTTGGCTTTCCTTGCGGCCCTCCTTTTTCTCTAATTTTGGTCTGCAAACTTAGGTTGTTAACCCTCCAAAACAGAAGCTTATTATTATTACTATACAACCTAGCCTGTTAAGCTTAACCTCACTATCTGTCTGAATATCAAACATCTTAGGCATAACAATGAACAGGTATTTTTCATCAAGTATTCACATGTTGAACTTTAAGTCCCTATAGAATATGATGAAAAAACATTTAAAAATTAGAATCTATTTTTAAAAATAGGCATAAAGAATTATATACTTCTGTTTACACATAAGTCAAAAATCTAACCATATACAACCTTGAAGCAAGACAGTCCCACAATATTGGTTTTCCTATCTCTTGCCTTCATTCACCACCCGCTTCTTTTTGAACAATCATCTACCCAAGAGACAGCACAGCAGCAACTGGCATGTCATGACAAGCAGCCCATGTTCAGAAGACCAGAATGACAGGCACTCCAAGCATGAAACTACTATTATAGATTACCATCTTCAGTGCAGTTGCTTAGTTCACAGGTATCAGTATATATAGTTAGTCAGGGTGAGAATCTTTCCAATTAACTGCTATATGCAAAAATCTTCTGGAGATTCTCAGGATCGTTGCCTTGCTCATCTTCTACATATAAATGTATGGCTTGATATTGTCATGTCTCCTAGCTCTTCTCCTTTCCCTCTTTTGATTAGTTAGTCCTCGAGATCCTGCTTTCCTTTTAATTGTATTATACCTTTCTATTTGTATTTCTTCTTTTGAGTGCTTATACGAGGGAAACTATATGATATTTACACACATGTGTCTGGTTTATTTCACTTATGAATATATGTTCAAGTGGCATCCACTTCAATATAAAGGCTTCGAGTTTATCATTCTTTATAGCTGAGTAATACTCCATTGTATAAAAATACCACATCTTTCTCAACCATTCCTCAGGTGATGGGTATCTTGGTTGTTTCCAAGATTTGGCTATCACAAATTGTGCTGCTATAAACATAGGCACACATATATCCCTATGATATGTTTTCAGATCCTCCGGGAAAATTCCCAGTAGAGGAATAGCTGGTTTAAATGGGATTTCCAGTCCAACTTTTCTAAGGAGTCTCCACACTGATTTCCATAATGGTTGCACCAGTCTACACTCCCACCAGGAGTGGAGAAGGGTTCCTTTTTCCCCACAGCCTCTCTAACATTTGTTGTTGGTTGGTTTCTTATGATAGCCATTCTTTCTGGGGAGAGATGATATCTCAATGTTGTTTTAATTTGCCTTTTGCGGAACTAGCCATAATTTTTAAAAAGACTAAAAATACATATTACATAAAGTATCAAAACTAAAACCTATACTTACCAAAGGATATATTATAAAAATCAGTAAACAAATTACAGGCTTAGGTTACACTGATATCAAAACTAGACAAAAACATTATAAGAAAAGAAGACTAAGACCAACTTCTCAGGGCTAGCCAAATAGCTCAGCAGATTAAAGTGCCTGAAAGCAGGCACAGGGGCCAGGGGTTCAAATCTCAGGCCTCTCATGCCAGCCCTGCCCCTGGGTCACACTGAGATGGCAATTGAGATTGGGCATGGTGCTGCATACCTGTAATGCCAACTTTTGGGAGGATGTAAACAGGCAGACCACCATTAGTCCAATCTAATAGTGAGACCCTGAACACCCTATAAATCCTTCCCTAAAATAAAAAAAGACCAACTTCTCCTATGATCGTAGAAGCAGAAGCTCTCCTGTCCGTCACCAGCTTAGAGATTCTGCATGATTCTCTCTTCTCCTCTCACTCCTCCCCTGCAATACAAATTTGCTGCATCAGTGGCTTTGTTTATTTTGTTCTCTTTAATGACCTTAGGACACAATACCAGACCAAACATGTACAAGGCTCTCAATAAATTGCTGCTGAATGAGAAATCAACAAACATTAGTATTGTGGCTTTCAGACATCTAAATTTTGCCTGGTTATAACTTTTCAGCTTGTATTATTCTGGTTGTATCATTCATAATTTTCATTTTAGAGATTGTTGTTGTTGGCTTTTGGGAACAGGTGTTGCTGTGGACTTCTGGCTACCCTTGAGCTCATTCTGCAACCCCGGCTGCCTCAGACTTGTGGTGGTCTTCCTGCCTCACGCTCTTTAGTGTTAGGATTATAGCTGTGTGCCACTACACCTGGCCATATTATTAACTTCTCTAAGTGCTGCTATTCTAGAACAGTATCCTCACTAGTATTTCCAGTACTTCTTAATTTAGTATCATCTGTAGATTTCATTAATTTATTGTTTACTGCCTGTTAATGATCATTAATGAAGATGTTAAATAAGAAAAAAGCACACAATTCCCTATGTACTGCTGTGAGATTGCTAATTATTTAGCAAATGTATGGGAGAGAAACATTTTTAAAGAAAAAAGTTTTCTGAGAGCCAGCCAAATAGCTCAGTAGATTAAAGCACCTGCAAGCAGGCAGAGGGGCCAGGGGTTCAATCCCTGGGCCTGTCATGCTGGCCCCGCCCCCATGGTGTGCTGAAATGGCAATTGAGACTGGGCATTGTGGCACATGCCTATAATCCCAGAACTTGGGAGGCTGTAAACAGGCAGATCACTATGAGTCTGACCTAGTAGTGAGACCCTGAACACCCTGCAGACCCTTCCTTAAAATATAAAAAGAAGAAAGAAAGAAAGAAAGAAAGAAAGAAAGAAAGAAAGAAAGAAAGAAAAAAAGAAAGGAAGGAAGGAAGGAAGGAAGGAAGGAAGGAAGGAAGGAAGGAAGGAAGGAAGGAAGGGAAAGAAAAAAAAGTTTTCCTGCAAATATGGAGCTTGTACTGAAAATCTTTATTCATTTATATTTTTAAAATGTATTTGGTACAGGGTCTCACTCTGCAGATTGATCTCATAGTGATCCTGTTTTCAGCCTCCCCAGCACTGGGATTACAGGTATAGGTCACCATGCCCAGTCTTGGTGACCAACTCAGCATGCCCAGGGTGGGGCCAGCGTGGCATGCAATATCAGGGACCAAACCTGGGTCCTTGTGCTTACCAGGCAGGTGCTTAGACTACTACTGTCTCCCAGCCCTCTACTGAAAATCTTAAACTAAATAAATTTCATTTAATTCATTCATTCATTTGTACAAATATTCAAAACCTTCATTTAAACTCTATGGCCATATACGGGCCTGTCGTGCTGGCCCTGCCCCCAAGGCACGCTGAGATGGCAATTGAGACTGGGTGTGGTGGGGTGCCTGTAATCCCAGCTCTTGGGAGGCTGAAAACAGGCAGATCACTATGAGTCCAACCTCATACTGAGACCCTGAACACCCTGTATGCTCTTCCCTAAAATACAAAAAAATTTTTTAAAAACTCTACAGGCGTAGAGATAGAAATATGAAGCTAAATTTGTTCAAGAGAAACCAGTTGTCCAGCGTGTTGACTTCCTTAGGAGATACAGTTAGTTTATCGTTTCATTACTTTCCAATTCTATGTCTGTAAATTTCTCTCCTTGCTAAAGCTTATCTGTGACTCCCAAAGCAATACTCAGATGCATGCAGCACAGAGGGAAACGATCCCGTCTCCAGCTGAGCTGGAGCAAGGCAATGAGCCTCCTTGTTGCAGCTGTCACATTGCAAGCACATGTCGTCTCTGTGGTTTGCTTAGGGACATATCTTTCCACGTTGGGCCTTTGGTTAGTGACTTAATGCCGGAAGTGGGCTCTGATGCAGTATCGAAGTGCTAGGTAGGGTTCCTCAGTGCAGAAGGCCGTGACATGCCTTACAGAAAAAAATGCATGCTAGATCGGCTTCTAAGCATGAAGGGCAGTGTGGCTGGCTATGAGTTTAAGGCTAGTAGAACAAAAACGTGCATTAAGTAAAATGCCATTAGACAAAAATACGTGTAAAGAAAAGTTATGTATTGTTCAGTTGACCAAAACTGTGACCAGTCTCATGAGAAGGTAGAATTGCATCTATTGTTTTTCTGTTTATGTATTTGTTACAGGATCTTACCATGCAGCTTGGACTCGTAGTGAATCTCCTGTTCTCAGCTTCCCCAGCCCTGGGACTACAGGTGTACACCATCACACCCAGTCTTGGGAGATGGCTCAGCACACCAGGGTGCGGGGCCTGCGCAGCACGTGCTTCCAGGGATCACATCTCGGTCCCCACCCCTGCCTAAGCAGGTGCTTAATCCACTGAGCTATCTTGCCGGCCCTAGGATTACATTTCTGTCAAGAACTCTGATTCAGTATTTACCAACCAGTGTTCTCAGTGACTTTATAGAACATCATCATCATGAAAAACAAGTGAAGAGTACATAGAACATAGTTTGAGAGTGAGAATTTTTCAAAAACTACATCCTACAGGACTCTGTTTAGGTGGATGTTTGAAAAGTCAGAAGTTGGGGCTGGGCGTAGACAGTGAAAAGGGAGGAGCACTTCAGGCAGAGGGAATAATGAATGTGAAGTCTGAAAGCATGAGAAACTGTTATCCTCAAGTCATATCCAGCTCTTGTTTGCTTTTGCAAATAAAGTTTTATTGGGACACAGCCCTTCCCTTTGTATATTGTTCCTTGTGTTTTTCAACCCCCATCATAGATGTACTAGAGGCATACTATATTTAGGGAGTGGGAAGTTCATGAGACACACTTCCTGTGGGAAAGGCATAGTTCAAGATATAGATAGATAGACAAATAGATAGATAGATAGATAGATCTCTATAGATATATAGATAGAGATACATAGATATATAGACATATAGATTTTT
>NW_004524580.1:25561088-25562218 GCF_000260255.1 Octodon degus | reverse complement strand
GTGGGGTGGCCCGAGGGGATGGGAGAGGGTCCGGCCCACGCTGCGCCTGGGCTGGGACTGGTCCCGCCGGCGCAGGGTAGCAGGAAACTGTCTGCACACTCACCGGACCTGGGCTAGGACTGGGTCTGGGGGCTCCCGGAACTCCCCAACAATGGCTTTTATGTTGCATATTGTTATCTTCAAGTTAGTTGTTCAGATCACCAGATATAAGCATGCAAAATTGGACATTACAATTGGAAAAAGATTAAGAAGGAAAGTTTTAAGCATTAACTTTTGCTTTTTATGCACCAGTAGAAATCAGCAGTACAATTATCCAAGCTATCCTGTATATGTACATATATATTTTCCCCTCTTTCTTACTTTTCTCCTTTGCCTCATCTCAAATGTTACTTCCCTTGGAACAGTTTCTTTCCCTTTCACACTATCTACTGTGCAACATCACTGGTCATTTGAAAAATACAAATTAAAACAACATTGAGAATCCATCTCACCCCAGAAAGAATGGCTATCATCCAGAAGTCAACCAATAACAAATGCTGGAGGGGCTGTGGGGAAAAGGAAGCCTTCTCCACTGTTGATGGACGTGTGGACTAGTACAACAACTATGGAAATCTGTGTGGAGATTCCTCAAAAACTAAGATTAGAGGCCTTATTCAACCCAGATATTCCCCTCCTAGATACTTTTCCAGAATTTAAACCATACCACAGCAATATATGTACACCCATGTTTATAGCACAATTTGTCATAGCTAAATCTTGGAAGTAACCCAAACACCCATCAACTGAGGAATGAATAAAAAAGATGTGGTGTTTTTATACAATGGAGTGTTTTTCATCTATAAGGAAAGATAAGTTGGGGAGATAGCTTGGCAGCATAAGGGCCTGCCTGACAAGAGCAAGGTCCCAAGTTCAATCCCTGGTACCACATGCTGAATGAGCCCTGGAACCCCAGGTGCGCTGTGCCTGCCCCAAAACTGGATGTGGTGGCACACACCTGTAATCCCAGTGCCAGGGAAGCTGAAACAGAAGGATCACTCCAAGTCTGAGCTGAGTAATAAGACACTGTATCAAGAAAAGAGAAAATGACAGAGACAGAGAGAGAGACGGAGAGGAGAGGAGAGGAGAGGAGA
>NW_004524580.1:25551955-25560988 GCF_000260255.1 Octodon degus | reverse complement strand
GATTGAACTCAGGCCCTTGCACTTGCCAGAGAAGTGCTGATTCTACTGAGCCATTTCCCCAGCTTTGAAAATAAATTATTGACAGAAAGTAGAAAAGAAAAGGCCTCATAGGCTGGGCAAAGGGTTTACATAGGAGTATGTATTAGGAAACTGGATGAACCAAAGGTGAGAGATGATGGGTACTTAGGTTCTGGTGGGGATTCAAAAGATAGCAGGAGAGCAGCTTAAACATAGCTCACTAAAATTTGCGAGCATTTTGTTTTGGAAGAGCATGAAGAAGAAAGAAAAACAAATAGCAATTACTAAGCCTCTGTGTGGAATGGACTGGTATAGGATGATGGGATCCCTTAAGATAGATCCCAGAGGAAGAGCCCTGACAGAGAAGAAGAGTGAGGTCTTGGGACATTTTGAATTTGAGATGACCCTGAGATATCCAGATAGGGATGCCCTGTGAGCCTCTGGATACACAGATCTGCAGAAATAGGCAGAGGCCTGGCTTGAGTAAACAGGGTTGGAAGTCATGAAGTCAACAGGTGACAAACAACACCCTCACTGTGGGTGCTTTGCTTAAGGAAAGGCGCTGATGCTGAGGAACAAAGAAAAGATGAGTTGGTGGGTTGAGAAGGAAGGAACTGACCTGCTCAGGAACAGCAGAAAGACACAGGTAGGCTGTGGAGATCTGACCAAGCATGTGTCAAGGTGCTTACGCATGAACTACTAGTGTCTCAGATATCAGATGGATTTGAGGTCTTTTCTGTTATGAGCAAGTCAAACTTTGCATTTACATCTGATGAGCCCTTCTTAATTTGAAAGAAAGATAGGCAGGCCCATTCCACGATGTCAAGACAGAATGAAAGAGAGTTCTGCAGGCTCACGTTCTGGGCACAACCGCAACCCAAAGGCCAACTGAAATTTCATGGAGTGCCATCATATTGCAGGATTGCAGTAAAGGCGAAATGCCAAGCCATGGGCTCGTGCTACTGCTGCTTTATGTTAAATAATCAAGTAAAAATTAAAGACCAAGGACCAAACAGGGATTAAAGTCTATGCTTCAAACACTGAAGAGATTGAAACATTTACTGAACTCATGTGTACCAGGCCCATTTCTGGGTATAATTCCAGGACATTTAAAGTGAAGGACTGCAGTAATTCCAGAGGGCTGGGCAAGCCTTGCTGAGTACCAGACTCTGTTTTTTGTGGCAGAGCCCAAATATCTATTTGTCAAACTAACTTGCGTTTGTCCTAAGTATAGAAGGTGACTACATTTCCCCTTCTCCTTTGCAGTTAGATGTGACAGAATTGATGTGTCTACATTGAACACAGACCATAAAACCTTAACATGAGTAATTCTATTTCCACTTATATTCTGTTTAATGATATCCTCTGAGCAAATATCTGGAGAGAGACCTTTCTCCCATGCGCTTTTCATGGTATGCCTTTATTTTATGTAAGTGAAAACTAAATGATTTTCTTAATACCACTAAAAGTTGGGGTCATTTGTTACAGTATTAATGTCAGTATCTAAATTGATATATTTTCCTTTCCATCTAAGCATCATTATATCTAGCAGTTTTATGTAAGGATTTTATACAAACATGTTTAAAGGAAGAACTATATTAATGATGTTAGAAAACCACCGATCTAATTTAACCATTCTATTTGAAAAGATGTAGTTTCAGGCAAATTGTACATTTTGCCAAGTTTACCTACCACATAAGTGAAAGCCTACACTGAAGTAAAATATACTATAAAGTATGTTAATTGTTCTACTTGTGCCTACTGAAAACAGAAGAGAGAAAAGGCTGAACTGATGAGTAAATGTTCCCGTCTTCCTATCTTAATATTTTCTAGGTACCTAAGATTCTTCAATCGCCTTTTCTAAGTTTCAACGTAGATTCTGTAGAAAGGTTTTAGTTTTGGGGGTATTATTTTAAAATTTCAAACAGTTATTTGAAAGAAGTTGATCCTATTTAATATTGAAGAGATGTGTAATCAAATGCCAACTAAATAATGTATTGAGAGGTGTCCAGCATCCTGGGATTATAATGGTGAGCAGTTCTTGCACCCAAAGGAAGGGGTCAGAGAGGTACATGACACAAAAATGCAAAATAGTGAAATGGATGTTAGCAGATGTATGAAAAATTAAAGAAGTATCAAAGAGATCCACACCTATATGCTATTTTATGTTCCAAGAAAATTAATCTTTTTTTAAAATTGCATTGAGAAGCAAGTAGCAATGAGACAGTTTCAGAACAGGTTAGTAGGACAGTTACAATAATTAGTACAATGCATATTGTTGTCTTCATAGTAGTTATTCATAGTACAAGATACAGACATGAAATCCTGTCCAAACACTATTAGTACAAATCCTTCTTCTCATTGAATTAAGTGAAAGTAGCTATATACCTATACTAAATATTTTGTGTATACAGATACAGAATGGTCCTTCATTTATATCCCCTTTTGTGTTTATTTTTGTCAAAGATGGGTATTCCATTGCCATTTAAGCATTGTAGGTGCATAAATTCAACAAAATAATCCAATATAGCCCACTAGTCCATAATAGTAGTGGATTATCCTTAGGACTGGCAATGTCAGAATTTGTTGACTTGAGCCTTTTACAGCTCAACTATTAATATGGCTTTACTTTTCATACTTCATTTTTATACTTTTCTGCTGGATGGTTAGGACCAAGATAAAGCAAGACCTATATAACAAGAAATGCAACTTCTGTATCTGCCAAGGTCAGTCAAATCCCCTCAGGACTTACCCTGAAACCCTGGACCTCAGTTTGTAGATCCTTTGTCAGTGTCAGCCATGTGGATGAGTCACGGTCATTGCTTGACCAATTTATCAAGCAAATTAATATCTTATAGAATCTTCTATACTTAAAGATTCTTCATTGGCATCTATGGTGAAACCCAAGAAAATGATGATAAAGTGTATTATTCATAATCACCAGTCACCCCCACATGTTGACAGTAAGCATAGCACTAATGAATTTTCACTTTTGAATGATTAAAAAGAAAAAACCCTGCACTGTATGACGATTTCGCCATGAAATGTAGTCGCATATCCAAACTTTGGGGTTAAAATACTTGTGGCTTCTGCCGGGGTTTATTATACCACAGAGAAGTGATGAATTTCTGTACTTTGTCTATCGTTGGGATAGAAAGGAATAACAGAATTTCAGAGATGGAAAGGACCTTAGAGAACATATAATCCAACAAGATGAATAAACTTCTCTTTTCTATTGCCAATAAACTGGTGAAATGTGATGAATACAACTCTTTTGAGTTATAGGTGATCTGATGAATTGAGACGGCCATGGTTCAGCCTAAGACACTAAAGGTTCTGCACACCACACACACACACAAAAAAATCAACTTTTTTATACATAAGGTCAATTCAAGTTAGGTGGCTTTCATCACTTCTACGAATATAGAATCAATCCAATGGAGGGGGGAAATGTCCCCTTTCAGGAAAGATGAACTTTTACTCAGCTTCTATTTGACAATTTAAGTAGCAAGTATTGCAACCCCTTCCCTACTCTCTTTTTAAAATAAATTAATTTTGAAGATGGTTGTGGCATATTTTCAAGAAGTAAACATGAAACACATTTAAAAATAAGACTTTCTCAGTGGTTGATCTTTGTTCAGCCATAGGCATTTGTTCTTTTTAATGTTTTAAATCATCTATTTCATTGCTAAAAAGTAGCTACACAGAAGCTGAGTGGGGTTCATTAGTAGTCCGCGAGCCTGTCTGTGTAAAATACCTACCAAAAGGGGCTTTTGAAAAAGACAGATTTTCGTTCCCACCCCCATCCACTGATTAAGTAGGTCATGTCTAAGACCTGGGAACATAGATTATGTTTGTAACTTCAAGCTTCCCAGACAATTCTCACGGAAAGCTAGCTTAGGGATTCCTCAAAGAAAACTATCGGCTATTTTAATAGCAAAATATATTATTGGCATTCTTATCTTCTGGATACAAACTTACGATGACATGGTTTATGAAAGAAAAAACCTTTTGGATCATTTGATCAAAAATAATTAAGAGGGTTCAGACCCAAACATCTCTCCAGAAAAGGAATCTCTAGGATTGAGGATAAGAAAGCAAACACTTTCTTACCCCCTGACACTCTTGGCCACTATTGCTATAACTTGGTGGTTGATTACAGGCTGGTAAACAAAAAGCTGAGAGGGTTAATCTGTGTTAAATTTTGGTTGTGTTAATAGGAACCACTTTCATTTTTTAAAAAGTTTTAATGCAGAAGACTAGAGGGTGGCCATTAGCTTTCCATGGGAGGCATAATGTTTTGCTTTCGATCCTTTTGGGGATGCTCCTGGGTATTTTATTTTTGGTGTATTGCACTGTTTTTCTGGCCACGGGCACAATTACAAATCACCCTATAAATTGCTTTTATAACGAGAGCTCTGAGGGGGATTCAACAAGGTTTTCTGTATGTAATTACCCAACTGGAAGTTAGCCAGATTCCCAGGACTGCAGTCCTTATACTTGTGAGCAGGACTATTTGATTGTTAATAATCGCACCCACTCAGCATCCAAGTATTTAGAAACCCTTACAAGGAGACTGAATGCTCCATGAAAAAATGTGGCAGATCAGAAGAAAAGCAGCATTTCCGGGAGCTACCTATGGGGGGGACGCCCCACCAGCCGACAACATAGCTGACTCGTACTCAGGCTCATCTGTTCTTGCATCCAAGGTGTTTAATAATTAAATGCTGGAACAGATGTGTGCTTCTTTGAATTATCTCCAAATTCATTTTTCTGAAAATTCCCCTACCCTTCACATGGCTTTATTTTTACCTGTTATGTGTGTCATTTTTCTTCCTCCTCAGTGACAAGGTTGTTAACAATACAGCTCTGTGAGCGTGAGACTGGCCTGAGATGTCAAAATGCGCTCTAATGATTTTTCACATCGAATGCATTTGGTTAGTTGCAAGGGGCATCTATTGACATTGCTTGCTGTCATTTGCCACTCCAATATTTTGTGTTGTTTTGTTTTATTCGCAGAATCTGTCTCTCCTTTTTGCTTCTCTGGTCATGTTATTGGAACTGGGATTTCATAAGACCTGGTGCTATTTCTTCTGAACACATTAGCTGGCTTGCAGCGCCATCATTAAGGCATTTTGCTGTCATAACCTTCATCCTTTCTTCCAATTAAAAGTAAGGGGTCTCACAGCAAAACTTTTCTTCTCAATGGTGCCCCAAATAAGCTCTGGTCATTCTTCATTTGATGGGCAACTTTTTTTCTTCTTCTCTTTCTAGAAGTTGCCCAAGAGAATTGGGTAGTTTAAGATTATAGTACTAGCCACAAAGTTTAAGTCCTGGCTTAACCATCTACAAGATGTACGTCTTTGGAAAACTTACTTAGCATCTACATTTCTTTTTTCTCATACAAAACATGAGGATACTCTATGGACATAACTCAGTTGGTTATAGGGAATATTAAGTAAGTTTATAATGTTATATAGACCCTCCAAGTCCCTTATCATCCTCCAGGTCCCTTCTGTTCTGGCGATGGCTTTTTCTATTCCACATATCTCTTAAAAAACCATCCTATACCATTAAGGAGTAAATATTTATGCTTAATATACATAGCCATCTATGTTTGTATATCATACATGCCTCTAGCTATCAGCATATGCTGCCATATATAGAGTCCATATACTTTAGGGAGAAATACAACTTGTATAAATATTTTAATTCTAGATTTACCGAGACACCATGAGATCAATATAAGTTACCTTCGGCATCTATAATAACTAAAGGTACTCCAAGTGTGGCCAAGAGCTTCCAAACATTACTATGGTGAACTGCTGCTTGGGTAACCTTAGTCTTTGAGATTGCTCCCCACATTTTCAATTTCTTATCTAAAAGCCAGCAGGTTTTCTGCGATATATGACATCCCTCAGGATCTTCCACACAATGATAACACTGTCCATTTTTAAAATGTCATACTATTTTCCTTTTCCTGAAGTGTGTACACATGCTTTTGGCAGGCTCTGTATATTGTACTGTAATATTTCCTTTAAGACAGAAGACCTAGATCCTTGATCTCCAGTCCTGATCACAGTACTCGGCACACAGTACATATAATGAGGCTTGATTTTTATTTTTAGGTTGGTGATGCTAAGTTTAAAAGATACTAAAAAGGAAATTACTCCAGAGAAGTGGGACATTTTCCAAAAGAAAAGCAATCTAACCTACAATTGCAAAGAAATCCCATTAGGAAGAAATGCAGTACCTAAAGAAGTGAATTCTCTGAGAAGCTCAGGTTTTAAAATAGAAATATTTAAAAGATGGTACAAAGGGCTCTTACCCAGCTGAAAGAGGCATGGCCTGATGAGAAAGGTGTTGGAGAGAAGAAAGCCCCAAGTGAACTGAGGTGCAGTGGGAACCATGAGGGACCATAGACAATGTGCTTCATGGATTATTGGGAAATGAAGTTGAGAGGAACGGGCATCTTTCTGCCACTGGCTGGGGGTCCAGTCCAATGGACAACAGAGAAGAAGAAGAGCATGGCTGTCCAGGAGTGGGAGAGCCAGCAGGGGTGGAGTAAGGACCTGTAAGAGACACCAGCCTGAGAAAATGTATTAGCTCTGAGGACAGAGGGCAAGGGTGGTGGTGGCATAGCCTAGCAGGGAAAGTGTGAGTGATGGATCTGAACTTGGTTTAGCCCATCTGTTAATAGCTGTGTGAAGCCAGGCATAAAGACATATGCCTGCAACATGAGCACTGTGGAAGGCTGAAGCAGGAGGATGGTATGCTCAGGCCCAGTATGGAAAACTTAGCAAGATTATGGCTCAAAATGAAAAAAAAAAGAAAATAAAGAGCTGGGGTCTACCCTGCACCAGCAGGATCTACAGGTTCCAGCCCAGGCGCACCATGGGTGACACCCTATTCCACACCCTTGGGATGCTCCCCACCTCTCTGCAGCATATCCCCTGCCCTTCCAGCCAAGTGGGAATTTCTGCCACATTCTGGGAACCCTCAGACCTAGTCCTAGCACAGGCCCGGTGGCTTCTGGCTACCCTGCAACTGTGGGACCTACTCATCCCAGCCCAGGCGCAGCATGGGTGAGACCCTCTTCCACTCCTTTGGGACACCCCCAACAACTCTGTAGCACCTCCCCTACCCTGCCCACCCTGGAGGAATTTCTGCCACATTCCGGGAACCCCCAGATCCAGTCCTAGCCCAGGCATGGTGAGTGTGTGGGAGAGCTTCTGACTACCCTGTGCTGGCATGACCTACTGGTTCCAGAGCAGGTGCAGCATGGGTGACACCCTCTTTCACCCTCTTGGTATGCCCCATCACTCTATAGTACACCCCCACAACCCGCCCATAAGTAGGAATTTCTGTCACATTCTGGGAATCCCCAGATCTAGTCCTAGTCCAGGTCCAGTGAGTGTGCGGGAGACCTGCCACTCCCCCCTTCTCCACCTTGTCCCCTCCAGACTCAGCTCAGGCCTGGCATACAGGCCTGGGAGGAAACCCTGAAGCTGCAATCCCTACAGAGTGTGGGGACAGAACCACCCAGCTAGTACAGGAGCACACCATCTTGCCAGAGGGGCACAACAGGTTCAACCCCAAGGGCAGCAACAGGAGGGAACAGAGCCGAGCAGCCAGACCCAAGCCAGGCACAGCTGGATAAATCCAAACTTTGCACATCTACACCTGAAAATCAGTAGGTGCTAAGGCTTTAACTGTAACAAAGATCTACAACAAAGGTCAGAAGACAGTGCTACACAAAACAACAATGAGAAGGAGCAAAATGCAATCTCAGAACCCAAGCCCTCCCATAACAAGTGCAGAGGACACTAATACATAACAAATTGGGAATCACACAGCAGAAAGCAATGAATCAATGGCTTCTGAAATAAAGAAACAGCTGTAGAAAGGTATAGAGGAACTCAGATTGGACATGAAAAAAGAAATCCCTGGATTAATAACATCTGCAGTAAAGAATCAAATGCAGAAACATATGGAGGAAACCCAATGCCGACCCAGAACAAGTGCAGAGGACACTAGCTCAGCTCAAATGTATGAATTAATAGCGTCGATAGTAAATAACCAACAGCAGAAAGTTATAGAGGAACTCAGAGTGAAATTCTTTCTACTAGCTCAGTTCAAATGTACAAATTAATAGTGTCGATAGTAAATAAGAAACAGCAGAAAATTATAGAGGAACTCAGAGTGGAATTATTTTCTGAAATAAAAAAAGAATTCTCAGAACTCAGCATCTGAAGTAAAGAAGCAACTACAGAAAAATAGGGAGGAAACCCAATCTCAAGAAAAACACCGCAGTAAAAGAATTTAAAACTCCTTCTAAAGAAGACATTGATAAAAAAAAAAGAGGAGATTAGAAAAATTATGGATTCCTTGAATGAACAATACAGGAAAGAAATAGATCACATGAAGCAGAGTCAAAGAGATATAGAGGAAATTAAAATATCAACCAAAAGCTTGCAAAACCATTAAAGTGAAAGTGAAGACAGAGTTTCAGATCTTGACGCATCTAGTGAAAAGGTAAGAAAAGATCTCTTAAAAACAACTAGGATGCAGGAAAAAGTAATCCATCACCTGCAAGATGATGGAAAGATGAACAATGTGAGACTAATAGGCATCAATGAGAAAGAAGGAGTCAATACAAATGACATTAAAAAAAATGGGCAAAAGTAATAGCAGAAAACTTCCCAAATATAAGGAAACAATCTGATATTCAGGTAAATGAAGCATACAGAACACCAAGTAACCTCAACCCAATGAAAAACACACTGAGACATATAATAGTCAAGATCCCAGAAATTCAGCACCAGAATAATATACTGAAAGCTGCTAGAGAAAAGAAACAGATCACATTCAAAGGAAAACCCATCAGAATTATGGCTGACTTCTCTTCACAAACCACGCAGGCAAGAAGAGCATGGAGCAGAGTACTTCAGGTCCTCTATGAAAACAAATTCCAGCCCAGACTACTATACCCTGCAAAACTCTCTTTCAAGTTTG
>NW_004524580.1:25540256-25547298 GCF_000260255.1 Octodon degus | reverse complement strand
GAAGTATAAGAAGTAAAGCCATGCTGTTATGTTGAGCTGTAGGGGACTCAGGTCAACAGTTTCTGACATTGCCAGTGAAGTGGAATATCCAATACTATTATGGACTACTGAACTCTTTTAGAATATTTTGCTGAGTTTACACACCTATACTATTTAAATGATGGAACTTAACAAGATAAGGGGATACAGATGAATGTCCATTTTGTATCTGTGCATTCAAAGTGATTAGGATAGATATATAGTTACATTCTCTTAATGAATAGAGGGATTTGTTATAATGGTGTTTGTAAATAGGATATCAAGTCCACATCTTGTACAGCAATTAACTAGTAGGAAGAATGTATGCAATGTGTTAATTATTGAAACTGTCCTACCAATCTGGTTTGAAACTCTCTCATTGCTATTTGTTTCTCAATAAAATTATGGGAAAAAAAAAATAAAGAGCTAGGGATGTAGCTCAGTGCCAAGGTCCTGGGTTCAATACCCAGGATAGGTGAAAAAGAAAGCTGTATGACCTTGAGCAAGTAATTTATCCCCTCACTGTCACAGTTTCTTGATGTATAAGACAGAGATATAGGGCCGGAGAGAGAGCTCAGTGGCATAAGTCCCTGCCTGGCAAGCACATCGCCCCATTTTTGAACCTCAGCACTGAAAAAAACAAAACAAAACATGTTTTGAAATATTGTTTGATTTAGTCCAGTTGTACTGTTGCATCTATTGTAGTAGTTTGTTGTCATTAAATAGAATAATACAATAAATAGTGCTACAATTAAGGGCATGTGGCTTCTTTCTAGGAGTTTAAGTCTGTTATTGGTATGAATTTTATCCCAAAGCACCAAGGGCAGTCTCAAACTTCCAAAATAGATTATCTAGCCTCCATAGGCAAAACCTAAAGAATCAAAGAACCTAAGCACACACGGAAACAAATGCACTCACTTCTGGCTTTCCAATAAGATAAGGAGAAAGGTGGATTCTCTGAACAGTCCAGCTAGTTGGTTTGAACCTCCTAGCAGAAGAAAAATAGTATCTAGGGGAGGTCACAAAAAGAAGTCACGACTGGTTGGCTTTATTTTCAGCACCCTCCTCCAGCACAGATGTATCTTAAAATTTCTAAATGAAGTCACTAGACTAGGAGATAAGCAACAGTGCACTCTGTTAGAGTGAAGATACCATCTCTCCTATTTGTTGCCCATTTTTCAATGCCTTGCACATAATAGGTGCTCAAGAATTCTTCTCAACTCACAGTTGAATAAGTGGGTGAATGAATCTATTAAGAAGCATACGAAACAAGATTGGCCTGCTTCATCTATATTTCTCTAAGTCAGCCAACCAAATGAACCCTCTGGGAATTAGAGCCAGTCTTTAAATACACTTTTATAAACTGAAACAGCAGACAACATTTGAGAGGAGGAAATGTCTTGGTATAATGACTCACTTCTAAATGCTACTTTAAATGATACCAGGACCTTCCACAACCTTTACCAATCTTTAGCTTTTGTACTCTTCACAATTGTGCAATGGTGGGGTCAGTGGGGACTGCCAAGAAGATGATGTCACCCAGACCCAGCGAGTGTGACCTTATTCAAAGAAAAAAGAAAAAGAGCCTTTGCATATGTAGTTAAATTAAGGATGTGGAAACAAGAACCTTCCCAATTAGGGCGGATCCTAATCACAATGGAAATTATTCTGGGAACAGAGGGAAAGAACATAGAGCAGAAGGTGAACTGGCTGTGACGCCCAGACAGGAAGTGACATCAAGGGGCCCAGGAAGCTTGGACAGAGACCTGGAATGGATCTCCCTCAGCTCTTCTAGAGGTAAACAACCCTTGATCTTCAACACCTGGCCTCCAGAGCTGGGTCAGAAGTAATTTCTGTTATTTTTAAACACCAAGTTTGTGGCACTTTGTCACAAACTAGGACAGACACTCCCCCTCCCCGGCCCTTTTTTAAGCAAATAAGGAAATCAAAGCAAAAAAATGTAACTGTTTCCTGAAAATTACGTTACTTAAAAACATTTATTTTGTGGTCTTCACACACTAAGTGTTATCCCAGATTCTGGGATTCAGCAGGAAACACAGCAAACAAGACAGGTCTCAAGGAGCTTCTGCTCTAACTCAGGAAGGCAGGTGACAAAGCACAGGTGACCATCTAACATGGCAGGTGGTGCCAAAAGCCACAGAGGCAAAGACAGCAGGCTGTGAAGCACAGGGCATGCCATTGCCCAGTGCTAGCCAGGGAAGGAATTTAGAGCAGACATCAGAAAGCCTGAGTGAAAGGATATCAAAAGCTGGTAGGAGAATCTCATGTGGAGGCAGCTGGCAGGAAAGTCCCACCCAAGGAGGAAGGGGCCTCAGTTATGAGAGGAGCAGGAAGAGTCCAGGGCCATTTGGGTGGAGTAGACAGAGCAAACAGTGAGACCCACGGGGAGAATTGCATGGGTAGCAGGGAAAAATACAGTTTGTGGGACACTCTCAGCACTGTATTTCCCTTAAGTACAGAGTTAGTGAGAAGACAAAAGAGAATTCTGACCAGAAATATAAATGTCACTACATGCTTGAAAGTGTTTCTCTCCAGGGACTCAATGGAGTGGTAACCTAGTGTGTGCAGGCTAAATTGAGCCTCAGCACTATAAATAATAGCAATAATGATAATAATAAAGTATCACTCTGATGGTTATATAAAGTAGTCTACAGTGCAACATAAGCAGAGTAAGGCTACCCATGAGGAAGCTGTTGCAATGCCCAGAGCAAGAACTGATGGCACTTGAACCCAAAAGCTTGTGAGGGAGGTGGTGAGACACGATCATCTCTTGAGCTGTCTAAGATGAAACTGGCACAAATTTTGAAAGAAGGGTCAAGGCTGACTTCAAGCCTCTGGGCTGAGAATCTAGGAAATGAGACTGCATTTACTGAGTTGGAAAGACGTACGGCTAATTAGTGATACGCTGGAACATGAAGTCAGGCCTTCCCTGTTCTTGTCCAGAAGTTCGTCCATTCACCCTTGATCCCAATCCAGAAATAAAACAGTAAAAACAGCCGCAGCAGCCTATGGTCCAGGAGGGCAGAGTTGCCATAGATGACAACAGTGTGGTCCCACGAGGCAGGCTGTGAGCCAGGGCCAAGGCCACGGCCCCGAACACCATGCACCTGAGGACTGAGCATGTGCTTTAGAGCCAGTGCTCTACACCTGGCAAGCTCAGCTGGACCCCAACCTGCCCCTCCTGTGCAGACAACCCTTAGAGCCCAAGCCATTCCATCTAGTTCTGAGGCAAAGGTTAGAAAATGCAGCGCCATTCATCTTTAAGCAGCCTACAGTCATCACCCATGCATCCATCCAACACAGAACTCCTGCCTGCTCTCCATGATCAAGCGTTGTGTATGGCTCTGGAGCTGTGTTAAGGATGAATACAGGCAAGACCACTGCCATGGAGGAATAGATCATCACAGAAAACTCCACACAAGGGCATGAATATATATTTTGTTTATTTTTTTATGGTGCTGAGGATTCAATCCACACTGTGCAAGCACTCTACACTGAATTCCATCCCTACCCCTTTTTTCTTTTATTTTTATTTTGAGGCAGGGAATGACTAAATTGCAATCTTCCTGCCCAGGCCTCTCAAGTAGCTGAGATTACAGGCATGTACCACTATACCTGTCCACATAAATATATTTAATAAAAACAAAACAATAAAACCCTCACAAATACAAGACAGAGATGACAGAGTAGAAAAATGACTTGCACCCACATGACTGAAACTTAAGCTCCAATCAATTCTGCCTAGGGTGGCATTGCTGCGGATGCAGTGCAGTCCTCTCGCTTTACGAGAACGCTCTTTGATCAATGTGCGCTAAAGCACAGTTCAAGATGACCAGCTATAAAGCAGCACAGCCCATTCTGGGAGTTACACTTTTAGAACCAAGGAACACAGCCACAAGAGAAAGAAGTCAGAAGCCAACAGCTGGCAGAGAAGGCCGTGTTGAAATAGGGACAGTGAGCAAGACAGGTTTGGAGAAAGGTGGCAGAGAGATGTGTGGGGACAGAACACCATGCAGCGGGGGGACAGAGGTCAGTTTCACAGGGCCCTTGGTAGGATTAAATGTGATAATGCACATGGAAGCACTTAGCCAAGTAGTAAATGTTCTACCAGTGCTAGGCATCACTATTACAACTGAAGACCTGGTCACCTAGATGGTGTTTCAGATGTTCTCTGTGTATCCCCAAGAGATAAAGGGTGAGGAAGAGCTAGAGTCACTTCAGTTCAGGGGCGGGGGATGGGGGTAGGATCTCCCAAGGGCCAAGGGCTGATTGGGTTTACCTCTTCCTCAGACCTGGTCCAGGAGCCAGCTAGCTGAGTGACGGCAATGATAGGAGAAATTTCTCCCATGGCATGGTCTGTGATTTTGCTTTATTTATAATCACTGAGTTTATTGTATTAGTCTCACGTTTCTTTTTATTGCTTCTGTATCCCATCCCCAGCTACACTCATCCCACATAAAGATAATCCAGTTCCCCAAGTTAATTGGTAAAGCTGTAGGTGTCGTTTAAACTAGGCTCCCAACAGAACTTATTATAGATGAGTTTAGACAAATTTAACTTGCTTTAACTCTTTCAAGGGGCTATAATCAAACAAAAGTCAATGATAGTAATTATATATCTCACCAAACCATGGTATATGTTTAAACCGGTACAACTTTTTCTTTTAAGAAAGTGGGAACAATATAAATTATTATTAGATAACTGATAAACACCACAATGATAAATGTTCTTGCTAGGGTAAAATAATTGAGATGATAATTAGATATAATTAGCGTTATTATGAGTCAATCATATTTCAGGAAAAAGAAAACATATTTGGCTAAAAGGATATAATTTTGTTGTTGGTACTGTACAAATTCGTTCTGGTTCAGCTAGGTCACCCATTGTATTTGCCAATCAATTATTTTAGAGATGACTGGAGATTTCCATTTTAACAAAAGCCTATTTTAGCAAACAGGAGAGCTTTTAGAAGCCTTTCTCCTTGATGTGCATCTGAGTTCTTTTCACCGGCTCTTGTCACTTCGCTAACCCACATATCTCATGACTCTTTGCCAAAGTCGTAGCTGAGCCCACAACCTAAAACAGCAGTAATAAGATGACGGAATTTAGAAGAAAGGATTACTTCATTTAACCTGTTTTATTAAACCCCTCTCATCCATTTAGTGTGGGATGGTTGCTATTATGTATCATCAGAGGAAACAGTATTTTTCATTTTCTCATGTTAGCCATCATTTTTAAAGCTGTGTCTGTTTCCTAGATCACATACTTGTATACTACATCCCTCCAGAAGATTTTATTTTTTCAACATCAAAATAAATGTTAAGATTGTGGTGGAAAAGCAAAAGGAAAATCTCCACAAGAGAAGGCAGAGCAGCCATAAAAGAAGACATAAAAACACACACACACACACACACACACACACACACACAATTGGGCTGAGGAGATAGCTCAGCAGACTAAAGCACCTGCTTAGGCAAGCTTAGGTAAGACCAGAGACTGCGGTTCAATTCCCGGCACCATGTGCCATGCCAGCCTTGCCCCAAGGGCAGGCTGAGCCAGCCAGAGTCCAGTCATAGTGGCAGTCACCTGTAATCCCAGGGCTGCTGGAGAGGCTGAAAACAGGAAGATCACTATGAGTCTGAGCTGCATAGCGAGACCCTATAACAACCAATTTTTTTTTAAAGACACTATTGGACAAATTTTAGCTGGAAGTTCAAATAGGAAATGAGAATAAATGAGAGGACACAAAAATCTGTGACTAGGGTCTAAGCACCTGGAAATCTACAGTGTTAAAGGCACATAGAGGCCTAGTGTGATGCATTTTGAATACAATATGGAATGTGGGTTTCTACAGGGAATAGGGCAGTTTTTCAGCATTAGATCTTTTGATAAAATCCTTATCCTGGAGTAAGGGACAGGGTTACCCAAAAAGGTTCTGATAAGGAAAATGAAAATTTCATATAAATAAAAACACCTTTCATTCCTCCTTGATAGTCAATACTTTCCCTAAGGTCCACAAAGCCCCAAAGATCCCCTCAGATATGAATTCTGATGAAGACATGGAGAATTTTCACAGCTTAAATGATCTATAGAATTATGATAATGGTTAGTGTTTTTAAAAAATGAACTACGTGATCCTTAAAGTTAGATAATGGTATTTGCATAGCTCTTTACAACTCTTGATGAACTTATCAATAATTTATTAGGGAAATGTCAGAAATGTCCTTGTCAAGAAGGTTCACAGGATAATGGCACTTGTTTTGAAAATTGGCTCATGCAAGAGACTGCAAAATGGTAGTCAGGTGTTCGAGTCACACTTCTAACTCTTCCATCTGGCCACCCACGTAAGTATTACGGAACATAAATCAAGGGAAGTGACAGCTAGAATGACTGCCGTGAGTGTGGAGCCTTCCATGATGAAATGCAGATGAGGTCTGGCCTTGCACCTCACCTGTTCTACCCTTGCCATGTGGTGACAGCCACTAAGGAAGATTATGAAATTTTTCTTTTTCCCTAGAACCCTACAACAGATCTCTGGATTATCTCATCAGCTTGATAAAGTTAATATTTTTACTTCTGCCATCTCTTGTTTTTCTCAAATGTCTTCTTTTCACCTTAATGAAATGTGAGTATATACAATGTAATGTGAAGGATTTAAAAAAAAAAAAAAGGTGAGGGGCAGCAAGATAGCTCAGCGGTCTAAAGAGCCTGCTTAGGCAAGTTTAGGCAAATGTAGGGACTGTGGTTCGATCCCAAGCACCACATGCCATGCCAGCTCCAAAATAAATAAATAAATAAATAGTGGTTAAAAAAAACTAGAAATAATACCAAATTTCACTAAAGAAAATCACAGGAATCCAACAATGGCTTTTTTTTTTTTTTAATCATCATCAAACCTTTTTTTTTTCCTACAGTTTTATTGATAAACATATAGCAATGAGACAGTTTCAAATCAAATCGGAAGTACAGTTTCAACAAATAATACACTGCATATATTCTTCTT
>NW_004524580.1:25434622-25535956 GCF_000260255.1 Octodon degus | reverse complement strand
GGAGAGGAGAGGAGAGGAGAGGAGAGGAGAGGAGAGGAGAGGAGAGAGAGAGAGAGAGAGAGAGAGAGAGAGAGAGAGAGAGAGAGAGAGACTCTCACTCTAGGCTTTTATTGATAGATGAATGCAATTAGAGATCATACTCATAGGTGAAATAAAACAGATGCGCATGTGTAAACATCGTGTTGTCTCCCTAGTGTAAGAACCTGAAGGAGTAAATGTGAAGGACTTTCCACAAGTGCACTAGACTGTAGTCTGAAGGAGAGATAAACTGCAATTCCGCGTGAGCCCAAGTAGCAGAGCAGTGTTGAATAAGGAGCCTGCTTCCTGATGCTAGAAGGAGAGCATTACACCGGAAGTGTAGTTTGAGCATGCATAGCTGAAAATAGTACTTTTTACTTTTGACTTTGCCTTGTATTTTCAATCATCAGTATTACAGCTATTGTTAATTCAGTAAAAAAATATTACTATTTCTTCCGCTGTGGCCTACTGAGTAAAATACCGCCTTGTGATCAGCAAGCAATAGTTTTTGTTTTTGTTTTTTGTTTTGTTTTTTTTTTTGCAGGGGGAAGTATCTACAGGGTGTTCAGAGTCTCACTACTAGATCGGACTCCTAGTGATCCGCCTGTCTACAGCTCCCAAGAGCTGGGATTACAGGTGTGCACCACCACACCCCGTCTCAATTGCTGTCTCAGAGCACCCTGGGGTGAGGCCAGCACGGCAGGCTTGGGGATCGAACCCCTGGCCCCTGTGCCTGCCTTCAGGAGGAAGCAGTAATTTATACTTGTAAAAATTCTTCTTTTCCTGTCTTGATACTCATCCATTTATCTGTGCATCTTCACCCACCTTTTTATTGCTACTAGGTCTCAGCTACTGTATTAGCTACTAGTACTGTGCCAGGAAGTAAGAAATAAACTTTGCCTTCAGGTGGTGTTTACCTCAAGGTCCAATTCACCAATATGCATGCAAGTATGATACTGAAGATACGAAGCCAACTCTGCTCTGTTGTCTTGTGTTTGCAGTAATCATTGAACTTAAGATTAAAGGGTTCCAAAAGGGAAGTTCTGTTTGCTCTAAGCCGTCTCTAAATTCTGCTCCAGCTCTATGATTTGAAACGTGTAATGTGAAATGCATAAAATTACATTTTTGCCATAAACAATAATAAACATGCTATAAAAACATAGATAATGAAAAGAAATGTTGAGAAATAAAATACTACCTAGGTTCAAGGGAGATACTTCCAGAAGCTTCTTGGAGGAAAGAGCATCCTCTATCCAGATTACATGTTTCAGAAGAGTAAATTATAGTTAGATTCAATGTATAATTTTTTTAATGAATAATTAACTGGACTGAAGAACTGTCACTTCTATATCAAGTATTATATTTTCTTATGCAAAATACAAAAATAGAAACCCTACATTTGACCTCTCTCTCAGCACATTCTGTGTTTCTGAAGCTTTGTTGATTGTTGTATGACTAGCAGACCACCCTCCCAAGGTATTTAGACTCTGTAATTTTAAGGGAAAAAGAGAATGTGTTCATCCACAAAATATAGCACAGGAACTGAGTCAAAAATAATTATGTTGGGGCTGTGGGCACAGCTTAATAGTAGAGCATGTTCTTGGTATGCATTCAATTCCTTGCATGTCAAATAGTATACATACATATGACATCAGGACAGCATGGCAAATGAGAACGTAAGTGAACTGAATATTAAACTAGTTATTTCATAGCAGTAAATACACTTCTGTGCCCAAGGAGCACTAATAGCCCGACTGTCTTTTCTAGTTGGCTGAGCTGATCTGTGAAAATAGTGCACACTTCACTTGACCTAGAAATCAAAATCATGCATAGCAAAAAACTCAGGTCTTGGAGCTCACTTTAAGAAAGTGGTTATGGTTTGGATTTTAAATGTCAGCCCCCACTCCTAAGATTCATGTGTTGTTCAAAGGCTTTGTCAGTAGCTGGTGATGCTGTTGGGGGACAGTAGAATCATTGGGAGGTGGAGCCTAGTGGAAGGAAGTTCGGCTCTTAGCATGGTGCTCTTGAAGAGGACTCTGGCATCCTGCTCCCTTCCTTTCTTTCTTTCTTTCTTGCTTTACTCTCTAGCCACCATGAGAGGAGTGGCTTGTTTTGCTACACGTCCCCTGCCACTATGCTGCGCTGCTTCACCATCCCCCAAGAGTCTCTGGTCCAACCACGGATGGAAACCTCTGAAGCTGAGGACCAAAAGAAATGGTTCCTCCTTTAAGTTGATTCACCTCAGGTATTTTGTCACGGCACCAGAAAGCTGACCAATGCAAGCACCATGAAACTGCCCACACATCAAGAGTAGGCATATGTGAAAAGCCATCAAATATCTGAAGAATAGCACTCTACAGAAGCAGACACGGTGTTCTGTCATTACAACAGTGGAGCTAGTAAGTATGTTCAGGCCAAGCTGGAAGCCTGGGCTTAGGCTTGGCCATTCACAAAGAACACTGAATGTTTTCTGCGGGTTATTAAACTGCAGACAGTAATGCTGAACTTCAAGGTTTGATGTAGACTCTCTGGCCATTGAGTGGATCCAGCTGAGTAAGGCATACAAGATGCACAACCTCATTCACAGAGCTGAGGAATTAACCCACATGAGCTCACCCATCAGGCTGCAAGATGATCTTTACTGAAAAGGAACAAATTGTTCCTAAGCCAGAAGAGGAGGCTGCACGGAAAAAAAGATGCCCTGGCACAACAAACCTTGTGGAATGAGAATGCATTCAACATAAAATAAATGCAAACAAGGTGAAAATGCTAATAGCATTCTTTGACTACGACAGAGCAAACACTGCACTAGGTGTTGGAAATACAAAACTTAAAAAAAAAAAAAATCCCTACCTAATCTCCAGGAACTCACAGGTCAGATAAATAAAAATATAAATTTTAAAAAACATAATGGTGTGGTTTGATATTATAATAATGGAGTTTCTGACCTATTTTAAAATGTAAGTCCATGAAATGTGACACCAGATTGTGTTTGAATCCCAGGCTTGGTCACTCACAAAGAATACTGTTTTCTGTGGGTGATTAAAAATGCACAGAGTAAAGCTGAATTTTGGAGTTTGCTGTAGACTTTCTGGCCATTTACTTGTATCTAACTCCATCCCTCATTTTCCTTGTCTTATGAAGAACACAGAAATGATACTTAATGACATTGTTAAGATTTAAAGAAGATTATTTGTGTATAACACTTCTAACGCTGCTTAGATCCAACTAAGCACCACCTACGGATTAGTTATCCTGTCACTATCTACTTTCTCCCCAAAGAGGTCAAGCAGATTTCCTTACCTACTGGTTTTGTGTCTGGCCAAGTCATCTGCTTCATCCAATAGAATGAGATAGAAATGACCCTGATAAGAAACGAAGGTTTCTACATGCATAGTTCTGTTTATTCTCTGCTGTCTCCACCACATCATGGGGGGATAAATGACCATCATCTTCTTCCGGTCCTTAGGGAATGAGAAACATATAGCATGGAGCTGCCCCAGGACGGTGCCTCGGTCCCACTCAGACCCAAGCCCAGTTTGCACTCACCCTGACAAGCTAGCTGGACCACAGCCAGCTCCTGACCAAGCCCAGGGAAGTTCACGCAAAGGAGCCAGCAGTGCTGAGCTTGGACCAACTGACCCAACCAACCCAGAGGCAGTTGTGCTTTACTAATACAGGACTCTTCTGTCTGTTTTTTAAAGCAGCTGAATTTAGAAGTATTTTATTATACAATAAAAGTTAATTCATGTAGTTACAATGTTTCCCATCTTAAAAACATAACATCCTCATGGGCTTAACGGTTTTAAAAAATGTCCGTTTCACCAAAGGAAAAAGCAAGCCGCTGGGTGTGGTGGTGCATGCCTGTGATTCTGCACTCTGGGGGCTGAGGGAGGAGGATCGCTGTGAGGTCAAGGCCAGCCTGGGCTACAAAGTGAATTCAAGGGCAGCCTGGAAGACACAGTGAGGCCCTGTCTCAAAGAAACAAACAGCAAGCAATTATTCCATTGTAAGTTGCAGCTGGCTCCAGAGGGCCAGCGTGTCCTCTGAACATCTTCATGAATCTCTCTACATATCTGTGGCCTTTGGATAGCTGGTACAAAAAAAGAAAAAAATGGTTGAAGAAACTCAGAACCTACTGCCTACACACTTCACCTCGCGTGTGTCCCAGGGAGAAGAGGCGTGGAGAGAGGGGGAGGTTTATCCCGCACTCCAAGTAGGAGTCTAGAGATTGACTCTGATCAAGGGTCCTCATAGGCCCGTGCATAGCTCAGTGTCTTGAGGGAGAAGAAATGCTATTTGACTCACCCTAAACCATGGTTCCCAACCTGAGGCCTGGAGGACTGAAACTCAATGAACTTCACGAATTTTTCCAGTGCTGACTGTTGTTTGGGGGAGGAAAGCAGAAAATAAATACAGGAGAAACAATTTGCTGTTCACACAGCAATTCAGGACCATTTTTGTCCTACAGTGTTCTCACACTGTATCTCAGACACCCAAAGCCTCCACTGGTGCCCCTGCCAAAGGCTCTTTTCGTAACATCCATGAATGCTACTTATTTGAATTAACCGTATACATTCAGAGGCATAAAGTTTTCTCTTTTTAGATCAAAAAAAAAAAAAAAAACAAAACTGTACAGAGGCAAAATAAAAGAAGTTCTAATGCCACCATTGACCCTCCATAACAGGACTCAGCTTCTTTTCAGATCTCCGTGCCACCTGCTTTGCATCTGCCTGACCAACTAAGAAAGGCAGGTCTGGCAGAAAGAGAAAATCCATTTTAAGTAGATCTGTGACAATACAGGCCAAGAAGGTCTTGCACTCCACCGAGGGTTTTAATCAATAAGACTGACAGCACAGAGCATGCCAGGAGCAAAGGCAAAGAAGTTTGTAAAAGGCATTCAAGAAACAGCCAGAACGGTAAGGATCTAGCCAGGATGAACAAGGAAGCGAGGGAGAGGTGCGGCCCACCGTTCCTCCTCCGATCTACCCTGGGCAGAAGAGGCAAGGGCTGATTAGCTTGGGGAAGCTTTTTGTTTGGTGCTTTTAGGCTCCAACTTTCCAAATCAGGGGAGAATTCTAAAACCCGTTGTCTAATTTCAAAAGTTGAGTTTGAAAAACATGGCAAGCCTTTTCTTTCTGTTACCTCTCAGCTGCAAACTGAAACATCTTGAATGTGCATGCTCCATAAAGGGGAGGGGACTTAATTAAATTCCTCATGCCTCTTCTAAGTGAATTGCTGGGCTATACCAGGATTAATTAGCTTCATGTTGTTAATTCAATCCAAAGGTTGCTGGTAAACTAGGACCACAAAGTTCATTAGGAGAAACAAAAACTTCTTAATGATGACAGCATCTTTGGGACTGCGGAACAGCTCCAGGAGCAGCTCCAAGCTCCGACCCAGCTTTCTTGCACTTGGGACAGGGCCACTGCAGCAGACCTGGGCGATCTCGCTGATCAGATCGCTTGTCATCAAATTTTTAACTTCTCAAACATGCTATCCTTTATTTTTAAATGACTTCTTGGTGTCAGTGGCTTTTTCTGCCCTTTTTGAATATGAAATTCTATTTTTGAAAAACTGAGGGCCAGGAGGATTGCTGCAGCTCATCCTAAAGGCACTCAGGGACCGTGGACAAGGTGAGTGTGGTTTTCATGCATCTTCTACCTCCAGCCCTTTACCGTCAATCCCATCACAGTGCCACATCCTTGTACAGGTGAAAAAAGTCTCCTGTATCACCAAATTATTTATGTTCTGTAGACAATGTGGAAAATACAATTATCTAATACAGTATTGGAAAGGATCACTCTCTCCCTCACTCACAACTGAACTCCAACTTAAAATTAAGACAAGTAGTCTGGGGAGATAGTTCGGCAGTCTAAGCACCTACCTGGCAAACATAAGGACCAGAGTTCAATCCCAATCCCAGCATACCTCACCAGCCTCGCTCCCAGGCATGCTGAGCCAGCCACTGAAACCCGGTATGGTGGCACACACCTATAATCCCAGCACTGGGAAGACTAAGACAGGAGGATCACTCCGAGTCTGAGCTATGTAGTGTGGCCCTATCCCAAATAAATAAACAGATTTTTTTAAAAAAATGAAAATAAGTAGGGACATCACATGTAAGTGTACAAGCACACCTCCTGGCTCATCACATGGTTTGGTTCCATATGTGTAATGCAGCTCAGAATCAGGACAGATTTTTCTTTAAGTACTAAGGATTGAACCGCACGCCTTCATACTGAGCTGCAGCCAAGGTTCTTTTTATGAATTTTGACTTAATTGTTTGTTTTGTTTTGTTAAGACAACATCTTGCTAAGTCACTAAATGGTCCAGGCTGGGCTCAAACTTGCGATCCTCCTGCCTCAGCACCCCGTCCACTACCTCACCCAGCTTAGAGAACCTTTTTGTTATAGCCTGCCATATCAGGTCCTTTCACCATCTCTCCCTAGTTAAAGAACTTTTCTCCATTGGGGCACTCCTGTTAGATCGTGCGCTCACATGGCGTGACTCGGGCACACACACTCCTGCCAATTCCTCCTCAGGTTCGGCTCTCGGCACACCTCTTCCCTCTGCTGGGACACCCTCCTGGAGCCCAGGACTAGACGGGACCTCAGCGCTCCAACGGGATGACCCAACACGACGGTCAGCATTAAGGCAGCCATGCAATGGCCTTGAAGAGAGCATGACTCTCGGTGCAGGTAAGTGTCTGTCTCTCATGGGGGCGAAGCTCTCTCATCCTTATGTCACTTGGTGTGCAGAAGCAACTCTGTTAGTAGTATTTGTCAGTAAATTGACAAAGGCTGCAATAAGTGCCTGCAGAGCTATGGGCCTTTGTGTCTCCCTTTATCCTAGCCTTGTGTTAAGGATCCCCCATGCCTCCCGTTACCCACCAACCTGGCATCTCTGGACACATTAACCTCAGCCACCCCTTTTGCAGAGTTTCAGTGGCCCCCAATACCATCCCCCTTTTTCTTGTAGGAGGATATCTATTTTTAACTGAGACTACCTACATGCAGCAGGGCTGAGGGAACACTTCCCATATTCCAGCTCCCCTGGCCACTGAATACACATGAAAATTAAAATATAAAATTGAATGCTATATGAGACTTTGGCAAAGTCTTCTTAAAAGGAGAAAACTAGATACCCTTCTTCAATCTCGCCCGCCTTTCCTGCCTAAAAGGTAGATGTGATGGCTCATGATCTAGCAGCCACGTTGGGCCACGAGGCAAAAAGGTAAAACTGAGAAGAATCTGTAAGCCCTAAGCTTCCTGGAGTCACCAAACTAGCCAAATCACAGCACAACTTCCAGCCAAAGTTCCTTCATTTGAAAGAAAAGAAGAAAATTTCAGTGAAGTCACAGTCATTTCAGGCACTTTTGTGTAACAGCCAGACCAAATTCCACACATCCCCATTAGGATAGCCAGCGACTTCCTGTGTTTACACGCAGTTCTTGCTAGCTGCTCCTGGTCTTCGCCCCGGGGAAGCTTTGGAAGAGGAGAAAAATCAATGCCTGCTCTGGTTACAAATTTTTTCCGGACATAATTTTTCCCTAGGGAGTAGACTCACCTTTCCACAAATCCCCTCCCTATTTCTATTAATCTCTGTACTCTGCGTGACTTCTGGACCTCTTCTTCACTATGAAATGTGTTACTGCTTTACCTATACCCTAGACCTCAAGCTCTGTGAGGGCAAGAATTCATTTTTAATTGACTATGTTATCTGTAGGTATGAATTCCTCTCAGTATCTATTTGGTAAGATTTAGCAGATGAAAAAAAAAATTGTCCCATTTTGATATTTAGTTTATTGCTTTTTAATTTTGTTATTTATTTATTTATTTATTTATTTGCTATAGGGTCTCGCGACGCAGCCTGCACTCGTAGTGTGCCTCCTGTGTCAGGCTCCCCAGTGCTGGGACTACAGGCATGAGCCACCACGCCAGGTTTTGGTGGCTGGCACAGCATGCAGCACCAGGAATCAAACCTGAGTCTTTGTGCTTGCCAGGCACTTAGACCATTGAGCTATCTCCCTAGCTCTATAGTTTATTGTTCACATTAAGTATATTTTGAATACAAAGCAGGGAATGGGGATATGTTTAGTTCACTTTTTGAAAAAAAAAACTTAGTAACACAGAAAATTTAAAAATAAGATTAATTTCCCATACTCAGAGACTATTGTCCCTTGTCTTTTCCTTCTAGAATACAAACTCTAGAACAGGTTGAATGTGGTGAGGGCTTAATATGTATTTGTTGCATAAGCATATTTCTCTTTGACCATGAAGGCATGGCCAGACCATGAGTATTTATCCATTAAAAATAGCAAAACATATTTATCTGCTCAGGATGAACAATGGCCCGGAGTGGTAAAATGTAGGTCTCGTGGACGTTGATTTTGTCTTGGGTAACATAAGTTCTGGGCCTACATTAGAACTGGTCCAGCTTAATTTTTAGCAGAGTATCCTCTTTTTTTTTAATCAAATGGTCATGACCACTGCTGCAGGACTTCATCTAAACTGCACAAAATGTGTGTTGGCCCTGTGTGCATCAGTACCTGTGGCAGATGGAAAGATCGTGGCTTGGCCAAAGCAGGCGTGAGGAGCTCCTTCCTGGCATTCGCACCTATTCCCTGGTGGCTCTAAGGGACTTGGGGGAAAATAGATGTGATGGAAAGTACTTGGCAAACCACACTATTCGATGCTTCTGGAAAGACTTTCAGCTGTTAGTGTCACTAGTGAGGCTCAGCTTTCTGTCTAAAACAGCCGAGGCCCGGGTGTGGGGTGGGGTGAAGTTGTGATAGACAGTGATATGGCACTGATTTCATGAGAAACAAGACAGGGCCTCTGACAATGAGCATCCGTAGGCACTTAGATTATAATGGAACCAGGGGCAATAAGCAGCCTGGATTCTGAGACTGAATCAAGCTGAGAAAACCTAATTATCTGACTTTTTTTCTTTCCTTTTTTTAAAGGGAGTGGGAATTGCATGATTAATAAAAGAGAGAAAATGAAGATGTAACACAACATCTGATTTTGGTAAAGTACTTAATACAGTGTCTAATAAAGTCTTCTTTGCACAATGAATTCAAATTGGATTGGATTTAGACTCCAGCATTCTATAGTGGCTGAATATAGAGGCCAGTGACAAGGAAGCCAAGGCTAGGCGTGAGGAGTCACACCACAGAGGCGTCTGGGAGCCCTGCCCCGGGAAGCAAAGAAGCTCTAGTGCTAGCTAACAGCTTCATTAATGATCTCCACGATGAGACAAAAGGGTATTTTAATGAATGTTTTTCAAGAAACTGTGGGGAGATGCTGCGAATTCCACTCTCAGCTGGGAGGTCTGCAGTGAGAAAATAAGAACGTGACAAACACTGGGAAGGGAGATCTTGAAACCTGAAGTTCTGGGGGAAATGGTAAGATCATGAGGAAATACGTTTCCTAACTCATAGAAAAGAGCATTTGGAAGATTTGAGTAAAGCAAATATTCAACCCAACCATGAAGTTAATACTAACCTGCGTGCCCACAATTCTTTCTCCCAACAAAGGAAATACATCAATATATAAGTACAGGACATTACAAAGTAGGAGCGAGCTGAAAGTCAGAGCAGTTGCACAAGACTGACATGAGGAGCCATAGAAGAGGATTTATTATTTTTTTTTAACATGTGGGGTGGTGATATCTGTAGACTGAAGCGATATCCACAAATCTCCAATCTCAAAGGACATCAATGGCCTCTTGGTAACTTTCAGACTGAGAAAGAAAAAAAAACAACAGGATAAGAATGTGCATGATCTCAAATTCACACCCCTCGTCCCCACCACTTCCAAGTGTGTCAGGACAGAGAACACCCATATGCCTTTCAAGTTGAAGTCATTGGCTGAGGGCTGTTTCCCCTTGATCATTTCTATGCTTGTAGAAGCATGAAAGCAGAAGCCTTAAACTGGGGAAGCCCAGTTCTGATAGGTCAAAAAAAAAAAAAAAAAAAAAAAAAAGTCACATTGAGAGAAATAGGAGCTCAGGTCTCTGTAGGAGCGGAGCACTAAGGGACAACGGCATTCTTCTTACAGGAAGAAGCACGTGAATTGTGACCAGAGACACACAAAGCATCGACCAGAGGTTGCGCAGACCAGAGAATGAAGAGGAGGGGTGGCAGGCGGTCAGGCCAAAATGGTAGAAGTCACTGCATCACAACTAAATGTAGAAGCTGTTCAGAGTTTTGCCTTCTTCATGCTGGGAGATCATTGAAGGCTCCTGAGTTAGAGGATAACAGTATGACAAGCCTGCCTCAGTCCAACCTCAGCATAGCTGTCAGGTTCATGTCGTTAAAAGGTGACCACAGCTGCAGGGGCCCCACAGGTTGTGCCTCTCAGAGAAGCAGAAGTTCAAGTCCTCAGGGGGACGAGTGTGTTTCTGCACAACTCAGCTCCCAGGAAGGCTCAGATCTCTTCAGCCACTCAGTGCTCTGCCCCTCTGGTCTAGTCCCCTCCTCTCCCTCCACTAGGAGGTACCAGCCACAGGTCCTCCTGCAGGTCTCTGTGTGTTCTTCCTCCCGATAACACTTGTCCTCCAGAACTCATCTGTGTCACTCAGTCCCCCCCAGGACCTGCCCAAGCAGCCCTTTGGCAGCAAGACCACCCTTAACCACCCTACCTAAAGTTTCATTTCCCACCACCAACACTCTCATCCTACTTTCTCATTGTTTATTTTATTAGCACACCATTCCTAATAGACTATAGGACTGACTTAAGAATTTCATTGTCATCTCTCACTAGAAAATAACATCTATGAGACCAAAAGGCATTCGTATTTAATTACAGTAACTTTGAATCTTTTTTTATTTCTTTCTTTTAGTTTAGGAAATTTCTCTTTCATTTCTTTTTCTTTTTTTTTTTTTTACTATTATAAGCCCCATGCCCAAAACTTTTCACATATTTAGTAGTCAATATTTATTGACTAAATGGATGAATTAATGATAGATAAATGTGACAGATGAATGACATGATGACAAAACTTGTCTTGGGCAACAGCAGAGGAGGGAGAAAGAGTGAGAGATGGTCTGTGACAGTTGCTGCCCCTTTGTGACCTGCTTTCAAATTTCCCTCCCATTGCCGCCATTCTAAGTTCTCAAGACAAGCCACACCTAAAAGTTAACTGCTACTCAGTGTTTCTTTAGACTTAGGAAACCCAAGATATCTGATAACCCAGACCCTGGAATATCATCAGAATGTGCAATGCTCTTCCTTATTTTTATCCTGTGTATCAACTATGTATTGCATGTTTCACATGAAAATGTAAATTGCTATGAAGCTTACTTTTCTGAGCTGTTTGATGAAAGAATTATAGGAATTACCCCCAAGTGGCCAAGGTCGATTTTGATATTCTTGTGAGAAGGAAACAAACAAAGCAATACACTCCTTGGAGGATGAAGACCACTTTCAGCTCGCAGCCTTCTCTTCAGGGTCTCTCTCTGCTTCTTCTCCCCACTATATCAAGGCTATTTGTAGATCTGAGTTCCCCAAAATGGTCTTTTTAAGGACAGTAGTTCACTCCTATCTTCTTGGCATTGAATAAAACTGATTGCCTTCCCTACGATTCTCATCTCCCAAGAATTGGCTTTTGAGTGGCAAGCAGATGAGATTGGGTCTGGTAACAATACCCGATATATTTGATATGTACAATCAATAGAAATGGAATTGATACAGGGACAAAGAATCTAGGAAGCATTGGGGAAAAATGATTGCCAGGTTTTTAGATAAAATAACTAGGTAGATGGTGATTCTATTTTTCCAGTATAATAGGAAAGAAAAGAGAAGATGGTAGATTTTGATTCTGACATGTTGAGTTTGGCTGGATCTAACAGTTGGTTGTCTAGAAAAACAATACAAAGTCTTGGTGTTTGTTTACCTCCAGGGTCTTCTGGACACCAATGAAATTCCAAATGAGGCCGTTCTAGCTTCCTGCAGTCAGCTCTGAGTTGAGGAAAACAACAAAGCCTCTCTATTTCAGAAGCCACTATCAGCACCCCCATTGTCACCACCCTTAACTCTGTCCAACTGGCTGTAAATGATTCCCATAATCCTCCTTGATGTCTGATAATCTGATATAATGGCTCACAAAACTAAGGAAACACTTACCTCTATTTACTAGTTTATTAAATGATTATTGCAAAAAGTACCGATGAACAATGAAGGAAACAGATGAACGAACAGTGGAGAAGTCTGTACAGCAGCATATGCAGAAGGGACATAAAATCTTCCTTGGACACAGCAGTCTCCTAGCATCCACTGTGCTCGTCCACCTGGAAGCTGTCTAAGTCCTATTACTGAGGGTTCTGAAAGAGGTTCTATTCCATAGATATAAGTTGATTCAATCAATGGCCATTGGATATTGAGTGCTGGGTTGAAATTTCTGATCTGCTAGCTCCATGTTGGGTCCGTTGACAGCTAACTTTCATCCTCCAAGCACAGCATTCATTTAAGTGTCACTGGAAAGAGCTTATTATGAATAACTAAAGATGTTTCTCTTGGGCTGGGGAGATAGCTCCGTTGTGTAAGCACCTGCCTAGAAAGCACAAGGACCTGAGTTCAACTCTTGGTACCACATGCTGTGCCAGCTCCAGAACTCCAGGTGCAACATGCAGGCCCCAAAACCAGGCATGGTGACACAAGCCTATAATCCCAGTATTGGGGATGCTGAGACAGGTGGATCACAAATCACTATGATTCTGAGTTGTGTAGTGAGTCTATATATATATAGTTTCTCTCATCCCATCACACCTGAAATGGCAAGTGTTTAGGAGTCTGTACCATGAATTGGAGGTGGAAACTAAATGTATATTTCTTAATGAGGAGCCCAGTGGGTGAAGATCAGTGAAAACCAAGCAAGGTCAAAGAAAACCAAGCAAGTGAGTATGAGAATGAGAGATCCATAGCCTACATTCACTCATTCATTTGTTCATTCATTCATTCATTCATTCAACAAGTTTTGGTGATGCAGTAGGAAGAAGGATCTGACGTACACAAACAGACAGCCAATAGAAAAGCACGGGCGATTGATGCTCCCTTTCCATTATGGGTCTTGTCATGGGACTCTGGACCAAAAATTTATTGGTTTCCCTAATTCTAACATGTGCTAAGGTAAAGGAAATTTCATCCTTATGCTTCAAATAAATTTAGGAATAGAGATGTTCCAAAGAATATGATTCAGTCCTATGAGACAACAAGTAAATGCTATATCATCCTCTGAGTTGAAGGGGATTAGAATACAGGGCTCAAAGTATATCTTTTTGGATTATTTTGAGGATTATTTGAGGTTTATTTTGAGAACTGGTAGAAACAGGAAAAGCTCTGAAAGTAGAATGTATTCCCTTGTAAGAGACATTTATAAAAGAAACCCCTATTTCTCAGGATGTCTCCCTTTAGGAAGAAAAGATCTCTAACTCACTTGAAATTCTTACCAGTGCATGGGGTGACCAAATAACTCAGCACATTAAAGCTCCTGCTTAGACAGATGCAGGGGCCAGGAGTTCAATCCACAGGCCTGCCATGCTGGCCCCGCCCCTGGAGCACCTGAGAGGGCGATTGAGACTGGGCGCGGTGGCATGTGCCTGTAATCCCAGCACTTGGGAAGCTGTAAAGAGAAGATCACTATGAGTCTGATCTATGCAGTGAGGCCCTGTACTCCCAGTACACCCTGTTCTAAAATATAAAAAAGAAAAAGAAATTCTTACCAGTGCAGAAGCTATGATATAAATTTCTAGCACAAACTTTACCCTTGCATTAGGAGTTCTTCCTGGCTCACTCCCCATAGTTGGGCCTATGGCTCACACCCTGTTTTCCTTGCTTCGAGGAGGACAATAGGCAGTGGTATTTAATCCTGAAGCCTAAAATAAAACTCCATGAGAGCCCCTCTTTCAGATTATCTCCTGAGATTTCCCACTGTCTCCCACTATTTTGCAAGTAAACATATTAGGCAACTTCTGTTTAATAAGAAGCTTGCTCTTCCCCAAGGTTGACATAGTGCCCATCTATACGCATTCATACAGTGGTCACTGATTGAAGGAACTTCATCCTGACAGCTCATGAAAAACTACATAACTTTTGAATAATTTTCTTTATGGCACATCAACAACTTTGTCCAAAGACATCAAAATATGCTCTAAGAAAATTTATTTTGACACTGTTTCCAGGGAAAGACACACCCACTAACTTAATTCCACAGTGGTTTCTAGTCAGATGATATTATGTGTAATGAATTTATGCTCTGGAATGTGTTTAGGTAAATCCCAAACATTCCCTGCACTCACTCAACAAGCAAGAGGGATGGTCAAGTTCCATCTTCTATGCTTTTCACCGTGTAGTATGCTGCATCTATGTGTTGAAACTTGTCCAGGCTTGCTTTGGCCCTAAAGTTTTTGTGTGCTATAATTTTATTAGGCACACAGTTTGTGAAAGAAAGGACGGACCCCAAAGGTCACCTGATTGGAAGCTGATCACTCCACTAACTTCTACAGACTAATTCCCTGTCACCTCCAACCATCTCCTCTGCTGGTTGGTGCATAACTTTCAGTGCAGCGAGGCTCCATTACCTCCCTTTAAATATATAGAGTATTCATTTCAAATTAGAGAAATTTGTGTATAATTGTTCAACTGATAATATTTTTCTACCTTTGAATGTTGTTTGGGGTGTACTGAGTTGGGTGAAATGCATCACAATTTTCTCCGATTAAAATTAATGAAAATTGTTTTTATTTAATAGCTTTTCACTTAGAGAGTTTTCAGAAACAAATTAAAATCACTCAGTGAGAAAAGGGGTACCTGGTTTATCCTTCTAGTGTTTCTTTTAGTAAATATAAGCAAATAAACATTTCCAATAAAATAAATTTGAACAGCCTGGTCCTTGTTTTTCTTTTGTTTCAAATGAAAATTAACACTTCCTTCCTCCTCGATGTGCCTCTGTGCTGAAGGTGCTCTTAAGTTTTGCCCCCTCATTCATCTGCCCCAGAGCTGCCCCTCTCTGAACAGTTTTTCCCCTGCTGGGTGCTTTGGATCAGCCAAGCAGCAATAACAGGGCCAAGCAAGCCCTTCCGGATTATCAGCAGATCCATTTTCTCCAAGAAGTCCTGCCCCAAGCTAAGCTGACTGACAGGAAAGCCGTGCCAACAGGAGCCCAGCCTGTCTGGAATGCGTGAACAGTTAGAGAAGACAGCTGGAGTCCAGCACAATGGAGGGGGGTGGCACAGCCAAGGAAGCGTGGAAGGAGGGCAGCAGAGAGATGAGGGAGAAACATTTGAAAGGGGTATATGTGGACACACACACACACACACACACACACACACATACACACACTCTCACTGTCACACACACATACACATGAAATTAATTAATGCACCATGCTCACAAATGTTCATTAGGGCAGATTTCCAGTGTCAGGTTCACATCAAGGCCCATGAGAAAGTTATGAAATTAAATTCTATTCTGCTTTGTTTCTATGATGGATTTTCATAGATTTTTTTTTTCTCTCCCTCATTAGACTCCTAAAGCAAATCACTCTAGTAGTAAACCCATTTAAAAAAAAATAAAAGATTGGTTCACTTCCTCAAAATGCAAAACAGCATCACGGATTAAATTGATGATATGAAAGCTTTCTTTCATAGGGAATATGTTTATTCAAACAGGTCTGAGAGAAGAGATAGGATACCCTCTCACACTTAATAATGGAAAAGTGATTTACATGGGCTTTTAGATTCCAAAATGAGAGTCAAACAGAATAATTAAATATAACTGGTGATGCCACAGGGAATGTTTTATCTCATAGTTCATCTTACCTGGAAATTATTAAAAACAGGGAAACAAAAAGTTCTGTGTTGTTAGTTATATATAAATCTACATTATTACTTACTGTTATCTACTTCTAACTAAAATGTATTAGAAGAACCTGTGAGTAATATAGATATTTCACAATCACTTAAAACACCTGAGGACACCGTATTTGTCAGCTTTCCTGTTGCGAGCTCAAACTACCTGACATCCACAACTTAAAGGAGAAAAGGTATACTGTGACTCTCAGTTTCAGAGGGTACAGTTCATGGTAGGCTGGCTCCCAGGCAGGAGCACCATGGTGGAAGGGCATGGGGTGGAGAGCTGCTCAGTTCTTGGTATCAGGGAAGGAAAACACAGGAAGAGCAGCAGAGAGGAAGGGGCCAAGGATCAGATCTAGGCCCTGTGCTCCCATCTTCATGACCCACTCAGACACACCCAGTAGCGTGCTTTACGAATCTGTTACATGTTACATCTCCCAAGTCAATCAAAACCTGACAGTTCATCTTAACTGTGACAGGGAACTTTACACATTTGCATTAGGAAAAATTTCAAACACTTTGAATTGAAAAAAATTAGAAGTTATGAATATGAATTTACCCATGGCCTAGATTCATAATTAATACTCTTCAACACTTGCTTTATCTATCTATCTATGTCTATATCTATATATCCATGTGCGGATATAAATATCGATATAGACGTATGTGCATATGTGTGTATGTGTGTATGCATTGTTTCTTTTTAGCCAAAATTCTGGAAGTCAGTTGCAGGTAACACTTTACCATTAAATACTTCAATATGTACGTCTTAAAGACAAAGACATTTATAATTGCACATTGTTGTATAATCACACATAAGAAAGTTCATAATAATTCCATTATATGTAGCACCCAGTGCATATTTAATTTCTTTATCAGACTCAAAATGTCTTTTAAAGTTTTTTGGTTTTGGAAACAATAAAGCAAAGACAGAAGCAAGGTTTTCATGTTGCATCTGTCTGTCCCTGTGGTTTCTTTTTTCTGGAACACATGGCCCATCTTTACATTTTTCTCATAATATTGCCTTTCGATGAGATCTGGCTATCTCTTTGGTAGAATGTTTCACATTGGGGAGGTAGCTCAGAGGCATAAGCACCTGCCTGGAAAGCTCAAGATCCAATCCAAGTACCAAAGAATAAATAAAAATTCACATTTAATCTGACTTATTCTTTCTTTGCAGTATTAACTTGTTCTTTATTCTCTTTATTTACTATAAAATGGAAGTTATTTCCAAAGGCTAGATTTAGATCAGATTCAGGTTTGAGCAGGAATTCTTACAGGGAATGTAGGTAGATCTACAAGGAAATCATAAAGACACATAATGATAGCTGTCCCAATAAATGATTATTGAAACATACAAGGGGGCCAGGGAGATGGCTCATTGGAATAAACTCTTCCCTGGCAAGTGCAAGGGCCTGAGTTCAATCCCCAGTTCCTCAAAAAAAAAAAAGATAAAATAAAGAAAAGAAACATATAGTGAATAGAAAATTCAATACAATAAAAAAAAACTTTGTTATGAATCCCACTCAAAATATTCTCCTTGATTTCAAACACACCTAACCCATTTTCCCTGTTCTCCCCACTTTCTGAAGCAGCTCTGGAAGTCCTCTTTCATGAATGTCTTAACAAGGTGTGATCAAAATAATCATTACCACCTGCCATCCAATACAAAAGTAGCAGGGGCCAGGGAGATGGCTCAGTGGAATAAGTGCTTCCCTGGCAAGCACAAGGGTCTGAGTTCAATCCTCAGTTCCGCAAAAAAAAAAAAGAAAGAAAAAAAAAAAAGTAGGCTCACAGAAACATTTGATGTGTTCTCATCCATGTCATTCAGGGATCTGGCACTGCCCTACTCCTAGCTCTTCCTCCCAGTCAATAGGTAAACATTTGCAATCAATTCAGGATATTGAAGCAGGTAGGACAGTACAACTAAAGACCAACAGGGTGTGTTAGAAGCAAGAGGGAGTGTGCTGAGGAAGATTAATGGCAATGTGTCTTCTACTGTAATATTTTCTTTATTTAAACTCCCAGCTATTTTTTCATGCATACTTCATATGAATGATAACAGGCAGTGTTTCTTTCCTGGCCACATCTCCTGATTATAAAGATATGTCCTCTCTTCGCAATTAGCAATTAACCTGTGGACTGACCCTGCAGCTCCCTTTGAATTTCCTAGGAGCCAATAACCTCTCACCAAATGGTTTTCAAATCCATTTATGATTCTTGTCTAAACCAGCAGTTTCATTAAAGTTTCCAGAAAAAATTATGATCTAATTCCTTCATTTTTGTACATTTAGATATAGAGTTGGGGGTATAGTAAGAAAGAGTTTTTCTACTACAAGGGATAAACTACAGTTCCTCCCCAAATTATAAACTGAATTCTTTGATTTTGGTGTTTTGTTTTAATTTTAATTACCTTATTTCAGAGTAATTAATGGAATAATCCCCTCCAATATTGTCAAATAACTCTCTCTCTCTCTCTTTCTGAATAGATTCACAGCTTTTATTTATTCCATGTTTTAAACTCAATGATAATTATTATTTTTTAAAGCTTCCCTTAATTTCCTTTTTTTAAAAAAATTATTTTATTTTATTTTGAAGAGTAAAAACAGAAGCAAAAACAAATAGAAGCATGTCCCGCTGGCTCTGCCTCTGGGCACACTGAGCCCGCAACCCAGTCCAGGTGTAGTGGCGCACACCTGTAATCCCAGCACTAGGGAGACTGAAAACAGGAGGATCACTACAAGTCCAAGCTGCCTAGTGTCTTGGTGCTCAAGTTGCCACAAGCTTGTGCCCACAGAAGTTCCCTTGAGTTGGCTCCTGACACATTAAACTTTGAATGCTTCTTTGTCTTTGAGCATCAGATGTTCCCTTCACAGATGGTCCACTGCCACAAATTTGGAATTGTTTCTTCAGTGAGCTATGATGTTTTTGAGTGGTGATGGGTATTTATAAAAATGGTGTATGGCTGGTTAGCTCAGTTGGTTGATGCTGAATAAAAGCAAGATCATGTGATCAAACCAAAATCATGTAATAAGGCCAAGACATTGGTCCATCTCCCACATGGACCATCACATACTATTTTGCCAGACCTGGTGGCCTGTACTCCTACTATTCAGGATGTTAAGCCAGTAGGGTTGTGAGCTAGAAGCCATCATGACCTAGAGAGGGGCTATCTCAGAAGGAAAGAAGGAAGGAAGGAAGGAAGGAAGGAAGGAAGGAAGGAAGGAGGGAGGGAGGGAGGGAGGGAGGGAGGGAGGGAGGGAATGAAGGAGAGAGGGAGGGAAGGAGACAGGGAAGGAGGAGGGATAGAAGGAGGGAGGGAAGGAGAGAGAGGAATAAGATCTAGTATTTTATATGTTCATTGCTACGAGGGTATTATTGTTGCTAAATCTTTTCATGCTTTAGAAGTCAGAAAAGTCACATTTTCTTCAGTTTAAGTTACAGAAGTTTTTTATGTCTTTCATTTTGCATTTATATTATAACATCTTGACTTCCAATAGCATTAACATTTTTATTTGTTTTATACAATGATGTACATAAAAGTTTCAAAACTCTACCTCCAATATTATTACTAACAACAAAATCACTGAGTGAAATACAAGATTTCTTCTTCACTGCCTTCAGTTATATATCCCCCTAATGAATAGTCAGAACACTATGCTCAAGTCTTCCCAGGTTTTTTTCTATATTATTAGGTTATCATTTTGATTTAGAATCAAATTTATTGGGCCTAAGGGTATAGCTCAATGGTAGAACACACACTTACGATGCACAAGTCTGGATTCAATACATGTTACCAACAATTTTTGTTTATTTTTTTCATTGATTTTCATTTGGGAGCCTTTATTTTTTAAATGCTTTGAATTAATTCTAATTCTAATGATTTTAAGACCAAAAATCATTTGTATGGTCAAAATCAAGATTAAAAGGTAGTCAAATTTTCATTTTTCCAGCCCAAAGTAGCCATTTTTACTGAAGCTGAGTTATACTTCTAGTGTTTTTTTTTTCTCACAAATAAGCACATAGCCATTTATGTTCATTCCTTCTGTTGCCTAAGGTAATAGCCTACATACTTGGAACTGTGCTGTGTTACTTTTTACTTGTTGTGTATTAATATTCTAGAGATTACTATGGATAAAAATCCATAGTTCTTTCTCATTCTTTTTTTCTGTTACCAAATATGCCACTGTATGACTATTGTATAGTTTTCTCAACCATTTCTAAAATACCAGTCCAAATATAGAAAGCTCTCACCCGACATTAAAATATAAAATATACACCTATATATCATTTTTCCTTCTAATATGTACTATCTATGCAAGTTTTTATGTTTTAATAAGCAGATACATAATATTCTTTTCAATTGGGCTCTAAGTTCCTTAGATAGCAAGACTTCACTTAATCTCCTAAATAATGCAAGATCTATTATCTTTGTCTTCATGTATATGACAAATAATAGACTCACTCCCTTCCATGAGGGTAAGCAGGCCTCTAATCCTTGATTGCATTAATCACATATACCCCATCTCAACAAATGAGAATTAACTTGATTTAATTTGAATGATGATTGCAGTTTATCAAGGGCTTCCTGCCCAGGAAGGAAGTGGTCCAGGTATGACTTTAATGGATGCTGTGTCTGCAAAGTAGCTCCACTGAAGCAGGGCCTAGCAACCAGGAGGCTATGGTACCTTTCTGGAACAAGCCTTTTAAAATAAACAAAAAAGAAAAAGGTAAAATTCATTGAAAGTATAGTATTCTCTGTCACAAAAAGACTAGTTGATGAGAAGAAGGGTTAGTAATCCACAATCACAGAAGGAAGGGAAGCAGGTGATAGGGATGTCCACTTGCCAACAGGAGAATAAATCATACCCAAGGATTCACCCCATCTAGACAGGGCAGCAGATATCCCCCATGGAGGAGATAAAGGCACAGAAAATAATGTTCACTTTTGATATTTGTTTAGTGTACAATACTATTCATCATTCATAGAGTCCAGGCATTTGTTTACCTCTCTCTCATAACCCTACCCCTTCACCTATGATCTTTAATAGGCGAGCTCAAGACTTCTTCATATCTAGAAAGGCAGCAAGGCTGCTCCTTGGAAAGGCAACAAGCACCTCAGATGCTGGCTTAAATACTCTCAACTTGAGTCCTGATTCTATCAGCTGTGGGCTCTATGGTTCTGAACAAGTCGTTTGATTTCTACGATCATTTTCTTTAGTGGCTAACTGGAAGTGACAAGTAATAGAGTCTAGGCTTAGTTGGACTGCAGAGAAACCCCAAAAGTTGAAACTTAGAAAAGTCAAAATATATATTATTAGGGCTGGCCAAATAGCTCATTAGAGTAAAGCACCTGCGAGCAGGCGCAGGGACCAGGGGTTCAATCCCCAGGTCTGCCATGCTGGCCCCACCCCCAGGGCGCGCTGAGACAGCAATTGAGACTGGGTGTGGTAGCACGCATCTGTAATCCTGGCTCTTGGGAGGCTGTAAACAGGCAGAACACTATAAGTCCAATGTAGTAGTGAGACTCTGAACACCTATAGACCCTTCCCTAAAATACAAAAGAAAAAAAAAAAAAAAAAAATATATATATATATATATATATATAATTAAGTATAAAATGCCAAAGAACAAGGAGCTGTTATTGAGGACATGCTGCCCAACCCCCTCTGTTGGCACACTCCAAGCCACCTGCATTGCCCAGTGCCACAAACACTGTCCACCTCCAAGCAATCTCCCAGCAATACCAAATGCGCACTCAGCATGCTCAACCACAGAATCTGCCCATGAATCACCTTCCTCTGTCCTGGCTGATGGCAGCTGTGTATTGCTAATGGCCTCCAAGCATCAGAGCTGCTCTAGTGCTGCAATTATTTGCATTAATCAAAAGCTTCCAGCAAATCTCCTACATTTGGCTGAAGAGTAAAAGTGTATATTCACGCTGTGCTCAAATGAGAGATTTCACAGGAAAAAAAAAAAAAGATACTTCCAGCACATGTTGCTACTATGGTATTCAGCTCTGCCAAGCTCTCACTCGTGGAAGTCCAATTTTGCTGGAGGGTGTTATCTGCATACAAGCTTACTAAACTATGGAGAGTATGGTGCCATAAGTGGGCAGATACATTTGCTCAATAATTCATACTTGGGTTGGTGGGACACAGTGCAATAGCCATTCTAATCCAAGGGGGCTTTCTAAGTGTGGAAATGGGAGCTAAACCAAGATCCAGACCTGTTTCCGTAACACCAGGTACAATTTTAAACAAATTATTCTCAGCCTGCATTGGAGGTGATTCCAGGCAAGGGCAAGGGCTCCAAGGAAATGAAGTCATTTTTATCCTGAAGGTATAGACAGTGTCCCTTCCCAAGGCTCCATGGCCTCCCAAATGGACCAACCCAGAAAACATTGCCTTGTGGTTATGTGAGTCTTTTCTTTCACCCTTAGCAGAAAAAAAACCCATGGAAATATACTTCACCCAACTAGCACAGACTTAGGAATCTCAATAGGATAGAGGCTTTCTGAGTTTCAGGAGACTCCTGTTAAGCCTATTGGGTTTCTCTGTGGTCAAAACTCTGTGGTCTAAACGCTAACACTCCATCCCTGTGTGCAACTATTCTCTACAATTATGACAAAATATCTGGACTTATCAGCTTCTAAGGAAAAGAGGTTTAGCTCCTATTTTGGAGGTTTTGATAAGCCTTCCACGATCAGTTTGCCTTGTTGCTTTAGGTGACACAGTCCATCATGGGAGAGTAGGACAGAGAAAACACATTCACTCCAGTGCCAGAGAAAGAGAGACATGAGGAGCGGGAGTCCTGCCGTCCACCATGACAGTGACCTGCCTTCCTCCCACTAGGCTCTGTGTCTCATCAGTACCAGGTCCATCATCTCCACAAGTACCAGGTTGAGGACCAGGTCGTCAACGCTTGGACCTCTTGGGTGCATTGACACTGCAAACTATAGAAAACCCCGGAGGACTGAAACCTGCTCCATCAGTGTGTGATCACTTGTTGTCTGTATGTTGGAGTATTAGAAAAATGCAAAGGAAGTTCTGCAGTGACTAAATGCTAAGAAGCCCTCAATGCGGAGGCAGTATTCACTGAGGAAGCAGAGGAAAGAGCAGGCCAGCTAAGCCTGATAGAATCAATGTCCTCAAGAGGCCTCTGCCTACGTGTGGCAGTTCTTCAGCCATTGGTAGTCAATGCAGGTTATTGCTTTAAAACTTCAGCATGTAATTTTTTTCTAAAATAATAAGGGCTTACATTTTAATGAAAGAATCATTATCATATTCAAGCATACCCTTTCCCACAGGACTTTATTCTTTGCATATTTATGATTCTATTGGCCTAAAGCTGAAAGAAATTTGTAAATGAACAAAGGAAGAGGTTGACCTGGAAGAAGACTGTCATAAAATGCTGTCTGTGGAGATGATTTGATTTTACTGTCCACATCTCCTCAACCTTCTTCAAGTAAACACACCTCACCTTTCCACTGCAGACTCGCTCCCCCTCCCCCTCAGCGCTACTGCTTGAAGAGTCATGTCTTTGGGTCCAAAAGTGAATATGAGATTCAGAAATTTCCCAGGAAACCAACACATCCCTGGTTCATGATGATAAGTTTGGAAGTGGGCATGTTGCCCACTTGAGCCAGAAGTGGTACTTCATGCTGCTGCTGGGAAAGTGAAGGCTTTCATCTTTGCCTTGGTTTGAACCTGGGATGATTTCCTCTTAGCACAATGGCCAGTTATCAGCGAGGCCACAGTGAAGGAAACTGGGATCAGAAAGTAAGAGGGAGATGGGTCTATGTTAAGCCTTAGACTTGTAGTTGCACAAGACTAAGTTCTGTTATTCACTTAAGCTCATCTCAGGTGGGCATTTGTGCTTCCCCACCTGAACACACCATCCCAATAAGATTTAGAACTGCACTGTATATTTCACCCTTTAAAGAAAGAAGTACCTACACTACATCTTAGGCTGTTCAGGCAACAATGACAATATATCAGGTGGGTGACATTTAAACAACAAGTTTATTTTCCACAGTTCTACAATCTGAGACGTCCAAGACCAATAAACCAGCAGATGGGGTGCTGGGGACGGCCTACATTCACATTTGCCATCCTCTTGTCATGTCCTCACATAGCAAAAGGAAAAAGGGGGTGTCTCTAGGTCCTCATATATAACACCACCAATTCTGTATCTGAGAGCTCTGCCCCAGTGACCTAATCATTCCTAACACTACCACAGGAGAGCTTAGCATTTCAATGTATGAATGCTGGGGGGACATAATCATTAATCTCTAGCCTGCCACCCCTCCCATGCTTAACTTACCATTGTAAAGTAGTTGAAAGGTGATATGGGACAAGAGATTGGGGTGTGGCCAATTGGCTGAGAAAATGGGTGTGTCAATTGTGAGATCCAGGACATATTTGCATAAAACTGTCCCCAAGCTCTACACCTGGGGCCAATCAGAAAGTGCTACCTTTAACTCTTCTGGAATAAAAATCAAACAGGTTTTGAATAGGGTGGCCTAGATCTGACCCTGAAAATTGAAGCTTATGAAAGACCTCCACCATTACTCTCATGGCCCCTGTGAGCTCTCAGTGGCCTGCTCTCAGTCTGAAGTACATACTTCCTACCTTTAATAAAAGCAAAACCATATTACCCTTTTCATGTGTCATGTCCAATTCTTAGTTCAGGATACCAAGCATCTGGAAAGAGCCCTCAAAAAAGAGCCTACAGGACCAAGAACTCATAGTGTTTCGGGTCAGGAGTAGGGAGACCTGCTTTCTGGTTGCACAGACGTCCCAAGTACCAGGCAGGAGATGGGCAAGGTGCTGAGTTTGAATGAGCACACACGAACTCTACTTTCTGGGCTGGGGAGATAGCTCAGTGGATTAAGTGCCTGCCTGGCAAGTGCAAGGTCCTGAGTTCAATCCCCGGTTCCACAAAAAAAAAAAAAAAAAAAAACTCTACTTTCTCTTGGTAGGGTTGGTTTTTTGTTTGTTTGTTTTTCTTCTATATTTAGGACAGGGCCTACAGGGTCTACAGGGTCTCACTACATAGCTCAGACTCCTAGTGATTCTCCTGTGTTCAGCTTCCCAAGTGCTGGGATCATAGGCGCACCCCACCACGCCCAGTCTCCACTGCCATCTCAGTGCCCCCAGCAGTCGGGGCCAGCCAGGCACTCAGGGGATCAAACCCCGGCCGCTGAGCTCTGTCTAAGCATGCGCGTTAGTCCGCTGAGCTACGAGGAATAAACCAAAGCCTTCTCACTTAAGTTACATCTGCGGCTCTCTTTATGTTGTTATTGCTGTTGTTAGTTATTATTGAAGCAGGGTCTAAGTTGTGCAGGCAGAACTCAGATCCCTAACCCTCCTGTCTCTGGCCCCTAGAGTTCTAGCGTTACAGCTTTGCACCACCACACGCGACTCTTAGGAGTCTCATTCAGGACATGACAGGTCTGAAATGGGGAATCTCCGAGGGTTCTCCAGACCCACAATTCCACTCAGATTCTTGCTCAGCAACCCTGATGAGGAGGGTTTCAAGAAAGCATCAGAAAGAAAAATGTTTTCTACTCAGTAGGTTGTTACTCATATGGACAGCTTTTTTTATAGTATGTGTGTGAGTGTTCTTTAATCATCTCTGTCAGAGACCCTAAACCTGATGGCAGAGGGCATGGTTTAAAAATAAATAAATCAAAGAAACATACACCTTAATACATGTACTTCTTCACCTGCTAGAGAGGTCTAGCATGTGAAACAGATTAAGCTATTTTCTAATTTTCAAACAAGGCCAGCTGGGCAAAACTATGCTGTCTTGCTGTCTTTGATAAATGAGAAGGAAACTCATTAAAGGTACCCTCATGCTTTTTCTTTCTTTTCTTTCCTCGTTTTTTTTTTCTTTTTCATCAAGATTTTCTGCAAGCTGCAGTTAATGATTGGAACAGTCTGTAGGCTGCAGTTAACAATCCTGGTGTTTGTGTCTCTGCTGAACTTGTTTATTTGCATTTAAAAGGGATTTGGGGCTGGATGTAAACACTTTGATGGGATTTATGGCAGAGACAAAGGACCGTTAACATTTTGATCCAGTGGCCAGGAAACTGAAAAGCCATCATTAAATTAGTAACCAGTGGTATTGAAGATACCTTTTGAAATCACTGATTGGAGCTTTGGAGCATGAGGGATCAGAAGGGAAGCCACAACTGAAAGGAAGGGGGTGGGAACACCAACCTTGGTGCTGGAATTTAAATGCTTTTATTCTGTACTCACAAAATGAGAACAAAAAAATACTTTTCAGGTCCACCAACTATTGTAACCCTAGAGGTAAATGCTTGAAATAGTGCCAGACTTTGTGGCATACGACTGCCTCCCAGACGCTCTGGGGACAGAGGCAGGGGATCTCTTGAGCCCAAGAGTTCAATTCAAGCCTGGATGACATAGCCAGGCTCTGGATCGATACATATAAATAATAAAAATTGAAATAAGTGGCTGTGACGTGGATGATATGAAATACACATAGCCTTATACCACCAAATGTTTTTGTCAATGACGGTCCACACAGTCAATGGTGGTCCCACAGATTATAATGGTGCTAAAAAATACTTGCCACCTTGTGACATCACCTAAGGCCTGAAGACAGAGTGTTCTCCTGTGTTTATGATGATGCCAAGATAAGCAAACCTAGGGCACTGCCAGTTACCAAGTACGTATGAAGGCAGAGCACACACAACTACCTATGATATGCCACACTTGATAATGATAAAAAAAATTATTATGTGGTTGATTTATGTACTCATAATAATTTTTATTTTGTATTGTACTTTTTAACTTATCAAAAAAATTGACTGTTAGACAGTATGCTGGGTTTTGCTGGCAGCATTACATGGTCTATCTAATGATTACTACATCTCTTGATGGCATCATTTTTGCTTGAAACACTGATTTTGTCCATTGTGGCATTATCCATTATCCAGTCTTGGTAGGTAGTGTCCTGTATACCACTTAGATTTGTGTCAGTGACCCTTATGTCTGCACACAAGTGATGAAATCGCCTAAGGTCTCATTTCTCAGAGTGTCGTGCCTGTACCCATGGACTGCCTGCCTCCAAGGTGACCCTGGAGGACCAAAGAGCACAGGTGTGGAATCACTCAGCCCAGAACCTGCACCATGAAAATCCTCTTCCATCTCAGATGACTCCACTGCTCACAGAGGCCCTGGCCACTCTGCTAGGAAAAGTGGGCTGTTCTAAAAGTATTCAAACCTCTGCTTCCTCATCTTTAAAAAGGAATAGGGCAAGGCACCTGCAGCTCATGGCTGGGATCCCAGCACTTGGGAGGCGGAGGCAGGAGGATCGGTGGGCGTTCAAGATCAGCCTGGGCTACATAGTGAGACGCTGCCTCCAAAATAAAAATAGAATGGAATCAAAATAGTATTTACTTTAAAGAGTTTCTGCAAACATGTAAGACTTTTTCTATGAAACGTTCCTTGATTCTACCAAGATAGTATCACTACCTCTCATTATTTATTTTCCCTAAATTGTCCGGTCTGATCTTGAACTTACAATTCTCCTCAAGAGCTGAGACTGCAAGCATGCACAGCTAAAACCTTTTCTTCATGCTTCCCAACTCTGCATCTTCTCTGTACAGCACGTACCTGAAGCCTTTAATGTTATATGTATGGTTTTCTCTTGCCCACATACTACGGGCTCATCAGAGACATCCATCCATTCACGGATTGCTACTTACTATGTGCCCAGCAACCTGTTGGGTACTCAGAGAATAAGAAAGACATAGGTATAGGACCTACCCTCAAGGAGCTGAGAGGCTGGAGATGGGGAAAGAGGTTCAGGCAGAAAACAGACAACACAAAGAGAACTTGTGAAATAAGGAACAGGACACTTTGAGAAGTGTAAGTCATCTAAAATGCTTAATTATTTGTTGAAAGAATATAGTATTATTTGTTGAAAGGACATATGCCCTCTTGAGGCATCAAGAACTCTAATTACACAATGAAGAAATGGAGGATAAGGAAGGTTAAGTACCTGTCAAAACCTCAGATTTGGCCATTTTTTATATTTTCTTACCACTTCGTTTAAAATATATAGATCATGAGAGTGTTCCTGTTTAATATTTCACCTCAGTGCAGAAATAAAAAAAAGCCCCACATTTCAGATTTATGCATCTAAAGGATACGAATGGAGAACCCTTGATCTATAAAACAATGCTCCTCCTGGGAATCAGACAGCATTCCGGGTAGAGAATCTATTGCACAATATTAGTGCTATCTTTTGATTTTTATTTAAACTTTCTTCAAAGCTTCAAATTCTTCAGTAACTTCTAGGAGTGGTAATTGTATCTCTCAGGAGGTATGCCTCCTGTTTAGAAAGGAACGTGACTTCTAAGACAATGAAAGAGCTATTTACACCAATCGCAGCAGCCAATTCTATTTATCAATAGCCCGTCTCTCCTCAATGAATTAATATAACTGCTCATGAGGCCAAAGCTATTGATGTTTAGTATATTTTGGACTTTTTGAATTAATTTTCCCTCTGAAGAGTAGCAACGAAATACAAAGAGATTTTCTTCCTTTTTTCTTTGTATGTTGCTAAGGAGTGCCAGGGGCCTTCTACATGCTGGATAAGCGCTGTTCCACCCAGCTATATCCTAGTGCTGAGACAGTAGCATTTTAACACTGGAATAAGTAGGGCTGTGTTGGAAAGTACACTGGTCTAGCCTGGGTATCCAAAAGTTGGATTAACTCTCTCCACTGTGCTTTTAAAATTTGTCTATCACAACTCATTGAACTTTACTGGACTCTAGTGTTCTCATCTATAAAAGTGAGGTAATAAAACTAGAAAATCAATCAGAATCTTGCACAACCTGAGTATTGCAGGGTTCTAATATTTCCATTCATCAATGTGTGAGGTACACAGTCCAGGTCTTTAGGCTCAGAGGCATCTTTTGTCCAGAGGTGAGAGTCAAACTTCTAATGGGAACCCATAGTTTGACCTGGAGAAGCACTATCTTCCCCCAAAACCTCCACCCATTCTCCTTAGTGTCCAAGATGGAATTAGAGATCTCAATAAAAGGAATATGCTTACCATGGAGGAAAAAAAAGTAAAACAATTAAAAAGTCTTTGACATGCAACAGTGAGTACATGCATGCCCACTTTCCCAGCAAACACAGGTACAGATATGTAAGCAAGGCCTCCATTCTTCAAAGCAACCAATGCAAATAACCTCAACTCCAAGGATAAAATAATTGGAGACAAATATCAGGCAGAGTGGATCCATGTGGTAGACGTGTGAAAAATTCTTTTGACATAATCGAGAGTCTAAATCATGTACATCTCAAGAATAAATTTCAGAATTGTTATCTTTTTCCTTTGAACAACAGTGCACAATAAATAAGACCACAACAAGAAAAGAGGCATATATGTGAGTAGAAATATATTTTTCTTTGGGTCCCTAAAATCACAAATGCAAGTGGCTTAATATTCAGAAGTAAAGCAAGGATAGAGAAGGCCTTTACTTCAGGACAAAAGTGTATACTATACATTCTGTAGCTGATGGCCCTACACGCATAACACTGGGAAGGTTTATATTAATGTCATTGTCATAAAGAATAATGCTGAAAATGAAACATTGGCTTATGAGGTTGGACTGGCCACTTTCAAAGATTTGATACATTGGAAGATCAGACAGACAGACAGACAGACAGACAGACAGACAGACAGAGACAGCAGCAGCATTAAAAAAATAAAATTACTGAACAGGTTCCGCCATCAAAAGAAACATCAAGAAGCCATTAAAAAATAATCCAAGGTCATGCAAAATTTCAAAGACTGGGATAATGGCACTCAATAAGAGAACTTGTCAACCAAATTGACCCAGATAGTCAAATGTCATGTAATTCTGAGAAGAGATTGTTGAAAATTGGTTTCCTTATTATGCAACCACCCACCCTGGGACTTTTCTTCAGCATTTTATCTGCATCCCCGGCTCTGAGTGAGGAAAGCTCTGTGGCTTAGAACCTCTTTGTAGTTTCTGTCCTCACCAAGAAGGAAGCATAACACTGTTTGGAGCCTCACAGCTCTCCCGTCTTCCTTCACTCATCCAGCTTGTAGTGAAACCGTGGGAAGCAGAGGCAGTAATTCGATGCTAGAACTACTACAATGAAACTATCAGATGTGGTCTTTGCCATCAAATATTTTGCCAGCTCATTAGGGGCTGAGATGTTAGCACTCAGTCAGTAGCAATCACTGCGAGGCTGTGAGCCCCAACTGGAAGGTGTTGTGCCTCAGTTGTGATGGGACCCACTGTCCAAAACATGGCCCAAACTGCACAAGTAGGACAGGCCCTCTTACCTGGTTCTCGCCCTTTTCTGAAGCAAGCCATAAAGCCTGCATTCAAAAGATACCCTCCCTATACTCAGAGAAAAGGTGTATCTTTTCCTCTGAGGACACAGGAAGATCTAAACAATCAGGCCTTGGGAAATTTTCCCTAGTTTATTACCATTAGATCACATTCCCTTTGTCTGATCACACTTCTCCAGAACTGTCATCATGTGAAGGAAATTGAAATACTTCTGTTGGTCTCTTTTGTTAGAGGGGCTCAGCCACAAACTAAGGGACAAGAAAGGAAACAAAAATCTTTCCTGCCCTACAGAAGTGTTAGAAACCATTATTCTAAAACACACACACACACACACACACACACACACACACACCTGAAACCTTCTACCTCAACCACTATCAACATACCAGCTCTAGCGCAAACAGCTTCCCCCCATAGCCCAGCCTCACAGCCCAGCCTCACTGTTGCTGCAGTCTCATAGAAGAGTGCCATTACAGGTTGGGTTGTGCCAAGAGGGAAGTCCTAACACTTGGAACCTGCGAGTGTGACTTCACCTGGAAATAGAGCCTTTGCAACGTGGTTACAAGGAAGTCATCGGGGTGAGTTCAAGTCCAACCTATGACGGGGGTCATTAATAAAGGGGAAATGTGAATCTAGAAATAGATTCACACAGGGAAGACAATGCAGACGGAGACGGGAAGATGACAGCTATGTAACAATGGAAGTCGAGATTGCAGTAATGGGTCCATGGAATGCCATTCTGGAAAGACTTTTCTTTTCTAAAATAAGGCCTCGCTACGCATTCTGGAACTCCCTACACATACAAAGCTCACAGTGGTCTTGCACTTGTAATGGTCCCACTTCAAAATCCTAAATTCTGAGACTGCAGTGCGTACCAACGATTTCTAGCAATACTAAGAGGCAGAGAAGGTTTTAGATTAGCTTGGCCCTACTAACGTTGGGTATCTTACCTCCAGAACTGTGAGACAGTACATTTGCACTGCTTTAAGCCACACAGTTTGTGATTCTTTATTAAACAGCCCTAGCAAACTAGTACAAACAAGAACTGTTCAAATAAACTGTTCTTGAATTCCTGACCTCCAAAACTGCATGAGATGAGGTGTTTCTTATTTCAAGCCACTAACGTTTGACATAACACATCGCTACAGCAATAGTTAGACTGGAACCAACATCTTATTCCAAATCCAGCAATCATTCTGCTGAATTAAACTGTAAAAGAAACCCATGAACATTTAGCTTACATTGCTGGTGATGTTTTTGGAGACAGTGATAGATTTTTCCACCATTAGGCAACAAAGCTATGGAAGTCAGATACCATCCAAAAACAAAACCAGTCTGACCTACGTTACAGTGGTTGCATGAGTCATCAAATAAACAATGCCTTGACAGAATCAGCAAGAGAGACAGAGTGTTATAAGGAGGACCATTTGTGATGGATCAACTACTCCTCTTATAGAACCAATAGAAATAGATGATGCTTATGAAGATAGAAAGAAAGCTAAATAGATAGATAGATAGATTAGAAATAGACATGATAGATTGGTAGACGAAAGATAATAGATAGATGATTGATAGATAGATAGATACATAGAAACACAGATACATAGATATATAGGAACAAGTGAGGAATGGAGTTGGAAAAACGAAGAGAGTATTCCAGAGAAAACACCAAAAATATATAGAATTTCATGTGCCCAAAAGGTGAAATTACTGTTGGCACAAACTACTGTAGCTTTTTGACAATCATTCTTTCCAGCTAACAAAAAGATCCTTTGTTTCTTCCTTTTCTCTCTCAATTTTTAACAATGCAATGTTTCATTTTTCCATTTTCTTTTTTTTATTTTAAAGAAGGATTAAACAAAGATGTTACACAATTTCCAAACAAGATGATAGGAAATTAACAATGGGTATTATGTTGCACATTGTTATCTTCAAAGTAGATGCTCAAATTACCAGAGGCATATAGAATTGATCAAATAATGAGTACTGTTCTTTTCAATGAACTAATAGAAATAGGCAATACAATTATCCTAGCTATCGTGTATGTGTGTGTGTATTGTTTTTCTTCTTTCTTTTCTCCCCCCACCAAGTTGTTCTTTCCTTTTTAGCAGTTTCTTTCCTTTTACAACATGTGTTGCACCTTTTGGATCTTGCTTACCCTTTCAGTTTCTTACACTAGGGAGACAATACCATGTTTACATATAGGAATCTGATTTATTTCACTGATGAGTGTGCTCTCTAGCTGCATCTTTTTACCTATAAAAGTTTTTATTTATCTTTCTTTACAGCCGAGTAATACTCCCTTGTATAAAAACACCACATCTTTTCTATCCATTCCTTGGTTGATTTGGATTGTTTCCAAGATTTAACTATTACAAATTGTGCTGCTATAAACAAGGGGGTTAGATAGAACCTCTAATCCTGTTTTCTGAGGACTCTCCACACTGATTTCCACAGTGGTTGTATCAGTCTACACTCCCACCAACAGTGGAGAAAGGTTCCTTTTTCCCCACAGCCCTGCCAGCATTTGTTATTGATTGATTTCTTGAAGATAGCCATTCTTTCTGGGGTGAGATAGAATCTCAGTGTTGTTTTATTGCTGGTGGAGGGAAAAACAAAATGTTTGCTTTTATTTTTTGTTTTGTCTTCCACACTTTTGTACTAGAGACTGAAACAAGGGTCACACATATGGCGAGCCAGTGCCTTACCCCTGAGCTGCATCCCGGGCCCCATATTCATAATGTACTTGATGATTTATTGAGTCTCAATATTATTATTTAAAGGTGCTCTATTCAATTTGATAATTAAAATTTGATCCAGTGGAAATCACTTCAGAATATTGCAAGTTTGGAGAAGAAAAGACAAATCCGCGGTGATATCCCTGGGCCTAGGACTTCTTTCTCAGACAGCTGAAACTCTCGACTGATTGAGTTTAATACAGCACAGCCCAGGGTCCAGCATGTGAGTCATCAGGGACCAGCATAGCTTTGTCTGTCACTCAGACAGTCACAGAAACACCAGTTTATATAAAGCTATTTGAAGCCCTAAACCCAACTCCCCTCACCCCCAATCACCATCTGTTACCTCCTGTATTATTTTCCCTCTTCGTTAGTAACAAAAGCCAGTAACTTTCAAAACAAACAAATTCTCCCTTGTCAAACAATTATGACTGGAAATTATTAACTCTAGCATAAAACACTGAATACAGGATGCTCTGTCAGTTTTGTTTTGGGGACCACAGTTTCCTTCCAGAAAAGCTCCACAGAAACGGAGCATGCCATCTACATGGAATCATAAGATCAACCTATCTACACACGTGAATTTTATGAATTCATTGTATTTCCACTGAATTTAGTGTTTTTCTCACATGTTTGCTTGCTTTTAATCAAAGCATAGCAACAAGCAAATGAAAATGATAATTTCCTGTGGACCCACCATACTTTTAGGAAGCAACTATTGATTGGCTGTGATTAAGTGAAGACAAAACTACACGCTGTGGTAGTTGAAATACTTCTGGAATTTATTAACTTCAGCATACATGCTAAGGGCAAATGAGCTTCTTTAATTTCCATAATGAAATTGTTTTTGTAAAGTTAAAAATACTGTAATGAGGCCAAAACGGTGCGCTTTCAGGGGGCTCCCATGGTGAAACAAATGAGATTTTAGCTTCTCTAATTGGGCGTACTGCAAGCTGGCTCAATGCTGTCCTCCACACAGGATGTTTGTTATCCTAACAAAAAAGGGGTCCACAGCTGTCAGCACAATGCTCGATGGCTTTTCAGAAGCCAGGCCATCGCAAGGAAGACTGCAGCTCTCTGGCTGGGACCACCCAAAGGGAAAGATCAAGTAGTGAACAGTGCTTCTCTTCCCTGATTAAGAAGTTATTCGGAAGGTAATTTGTTTACAGCTATCAAAGAGAAGCTCTGGAAACAACTGGGGAGAATTCCCAGAATCCTCTGAAAGAATTTTATTTGATTAAGCAATGAATATGGATATTCTTTCTCTCTCTTCTTTTTCCTCTTATGAATTAAATCTCATTACCTGTCAACATAGGCCTTTGGAGTCTTAGTGTTGCTGCAGAAAATAAGAGTTCGGCCTGTTTTGCGGAGGCAGTGATGCCAAACTCAGCTGGTAAGCCTCCGCAGTGGGCGCCATGGAAACAGCCTCCAAGCCCCTTTGAGCTCTGGAATGGTTTTGATGTGATATTGTCTTCATTTATTTTTAACCATAACTTCCAACTACAAAGGGAAGCAAAATGCAAGGTTACAGTCAAATTAATTTCTAGCCACCAGAAGGGAGTCAGTAACTGAATTTTCGTAGTTTCAAACTAGGAAAAATTTTGATTAAATGTAAATATTCAATAGGATTGAGGAAGTTGAATAATTCTGGTGTAAACTTCCACACCATACAGTTTCATGTACTTGCTGTGAGGAAAGTGAGTGATTGCTATGCTATTAAAATACATGAAAAATTAACAGAACACTCACCAAATGAATTGAAATCTCCTAAATCCAATTACTCAAAGGGATAAATATTTAAAGGCGAATATAAGCTTCTACAGTAGGCTATAATTATACGTTACAGTAGCAAAATGTGCATTTCCAACAGTGTAGTTCCAAATGTCCTGCATGTATTGTTGTAGAGAGCATTGTAAGTCATCACACAGAATTTAGTTCAAATAGATATTATTATAGTAAGACTTTCTCTTCTTGTCTCTAATTAATAGCTTCTATTCACTTTGATTTGATTCTTGCTTCTCAATGGTTTAAAAAATAAAACACTTTAATAAAACAAAAGGATGTCACTATTCTTTTTTTCTTTTCATTGTCCTTTCCAGTTTGTAAAATAAACTTTTATATACTAGTTTTTTCAAGAATTTTAACCAATCCTCTATTTATAAGATATGCTTAAATATAAAAAAGACTATTTGGGGGAAATATGTCATTATAAGATTTATTAATACAGAATGTAAGTTAAAATTAACTGAATATATACTTTATATATAGTGACATATATATGTATATATATATATATATATATATATGTATTCATATATAATGGTAACTTGATTCACATTTGTTCCATAATTCTGGGAAAGATGACCATGTTCATGTACATTTGGGGAACGTGGCCTCAGTCATGTTTGTCACCAAATTCAGAGTCCTATAATGAAAGCAACTTTTTGCTGAATGCTTCTGTTTGAGACAGACATGTTTATAAACCAATATACGTGTGTGTGTGTGTGTGTGTGTGTGTGTGTGTAATTATAGCTCCAGAATGATGATAATGCTGAAAATCATGTAGAACCCACTATTCATGGTTGTATTCATTTACTTATTTGTTTGTATTTTAAAGAAGGATCTACATGGTGTTCAGAGTCTCACTACTAGATTAGACTCGGAGTTATCTGATTGTTTACATCCTCCCAAGAGCTGGGATTACAGGTGTGCGCCACCACGCCCAGTCTCAACTTGCCATCTCAGTGTGCCCCAGGAGCAGAGCCAGCACGACAGGCCTGGGGATTGAACCCCTGGCCCCTGCACCTGCTTGCAGGTACTTTAATCCGCTGAGCTATTTGGTCAGCCCTGTATTTAATTATCAAGAATTCAAATTCTAAAACTTCAAGCAAAGCTTGAAACAGCAAAGGTTGGTTGTGAACAGCCTCTAGAATCTAAGTGATCTGGCCTGAAATCTCAAATGAATTTGAGTAAGTGTTTGGCCCTCACCCTTAATCGTTGAGGGCTCACTTTCCCCACTGGTAATGTGAGGACCACAAAAGCATCACTCCCACAGAGCTCCTGCATCACAGTGACCTTGCATGCTGACACAGCGTCTGCCTATGATAAGCCTTCAGTTAACTCATGCGATGAACATGAAGCGATCCAGGTGATGATGGTGATGTCAACACCAGTGATTCATAGGTCAAGCAATTCTGCGTTTTTACATGTAGGAGATTAGTCTTCCATGCCTGGATACTGGAGTTTGAGGTGACCAGAAGCTCACATGACACATAAAATATACTTTGTTGTTACAGTTTTTGATACAAAACACAACATTTTAAGCAGAAGAAATGTCAAGTGCTTCAACACTCAATACAGGTGTAGACTGATGGAAAAGAAGTGGGAGATGTGTTTCATGGAGGAGGGGACAAGGGACTGAGGGCCCTGCTGCAGCTCCAGACACCCCAAACAGCCCCCAGAAGGATTTCTAATGTCAACAGTTACTAGCAGCAGAATTCAACGATCAAAGACAATAATCACTGAACAGAGAACCTCAAAGATCCGAAATGAGATACATATTACTAGAAACGTACAAAGTGGAGCCCTGTGCATGTGCATCTCTTGGTGAAAGCAGGCCAGCCAAGAGGAGGATTGTAGTGTGATCTGTTGATCGATGTCTGCTAAATTGTTAGTCTTCTCATTAAACATGCAAAAGAGCTCTATCACTTTTCAAATAGGGGAGCAACACAGCAAAGGCAGGGGTACCGCGTGCAGCCAACTGCTCACCTGGTATCTAGGAAGCAGAGGCAGAGGAAGGGGCTGGGTCTCCTTAATCTCCTGCTAAGGCACAACCTCTGAGACCTAAGAACCTCCCACAGGCCTCACCTGTGAGGCAATGCCACCTCCCCCCAGTGCCACCAAGCGTTTAACACACAGGTCACTGGGGGATGTTGAACATGCGCACGAGTACTAAATCCAGTGTGTGTGTGCTCGCTGGACCTTCTGCTGCTCCCATTACTGGGCTGAGCTCATGACAGGTATTTTTACATGATGGCAAAAATGGTTACATGTGAAGATAAAAACAACGAAATGTGGCTGGATGAAATTGAATTATCTAGCAGCAAATATACTGCAGGGGTCAATGATCAATACTCATTAAGAGTGGAACCCACAGAGTACCTATTGAAAAGTCACTATTTGGCATCAGCTCTGGATATCTACTTTATAAGCAATGAAATAGGGTTGTTATTGGTTTATTTCAATAGATAACAATAAAATTTACCTTACAGTCTCAAAATCACTTATGGTATGAAGGCATTTCAACTCATTAACATCTTATTTTCTTTTACAATGCTCAATATATGTGTATATGTATAGGTTAGATATTAATTATGTATGTGCTCTTACGAAAGCATTTATCCACCTATATTCTCAGAATGAATTTTCACTTGTGCGACATCGCCACTCATCTCAGACATGAATACTGAGACATGCATGGGCATAGCTGAGGCAAATTTATCATGACAGCGACCAAATAATAAATCTGTATCTCTATAACCAGTTCCATTTCCGAATAATTTCTCTGTCGCACATTATTTTAGTCTGGCAGATTGCTCCATTTTCTCCCTCTCTCCCTCTCTCTTTGTCTTCTCTTTACTTTGGGGTTAAACTGCACTTTCAAATTCACATTATTTTGCAGATAGCATGTCACCTTCACTTAAGTCGCTGCAGCTGGCATTTCTCTTCCAGCAGCTGAAGCAGTTAATTTACCTGCATTGACCAGCCAGGACTGTAATCTACCACCTGATAATTGTGTTCTTCTGGGCCCACCGAAATCTTAAAGAGACAAAGAAGACTTAATTTTTGCCATTCTGTAGGTGGAAGTCTCATAATTTGATCTTAAATTACTTGATTTCCTGAGGGAATCTATGACTCTATGGGTACAGTTTTTTTTTTTCAAAAGAAAAAATTTAAACAAGTCACTTTATCCATATGTGTTTTGTTTATTAGAGGCGGGCAGAGCATATTGTAAATGATGCAACCACCAAAAAATCTCATACACAGTGAGATGTAAGTGTTGTTCATGTTTAAAGGCTTCCGGATAAATAGCTTGTTCACATACAGGAAGGTCATTAGAAATAAAGGAATTTCTGTCCTTGGCATTATTAAAAGAATAGAGAAACAGGAGAAACATTATGCAGTACCCCAGACAGACAAATTCGAAAATGTTCACATGCTGGTGATTTAACATTGTAAAGCTGGAGTGGAAATAATTTTTAAACCCACCAAGTTGCACTAAAAGTAAATATTTCTGTTAATCCAAAAATGTTAGACCATTAAAATGTGCTAACATTGAGTTTCACAGCTATTTTAGTCTTTGGTAAATAATTACTATTTCCACTTTTCTCTAGATGTTTATAATACCGGAAAATGCTAATTCATGCTTATAAAGAGAAGAGAAAGCCAGGAACCAGAAACATGCCCAGTTCAGTCTGTTACTTTATTTTGGGCGAAGAGACTGCAGTTTTGACAGTGGGGCCATCTGCTCCTAAATTTCTTCCTCCTCATCATGCCAGTCCAGTCAAAAGCAATTAAACCTGTTTTGCCATTATAATATGTAGATAATGATGATAAATTATAGCTTTAAAATAAGTCTCAAATCATGCAGACGCTAGGTATTTTCCTTACAGCTACTGATGTAAAAGATATTCCTGGACTTGTGAAATTTTTCAGCTATTTTATTAATGATGTTAGCTCTATAATGAGCTACCTACCAGGATATTCTGCAGGCACAGAGCCTAGCAGTCATTATAAGTCTATTTATATCCCAGGAAGATGTTTCAAGTGATGAGCGGAGCCCTAACATTTCGCATTCGCTGTTGAACAAAATATATAGCACAGACAGCTCCAACTTGCTATGTTTTATTATGTCACATAATCAATAAAACATATAAATACCACCAATAAAAAGGAGCAGGAAGAAAATGCTACAGGGTCCTGCAGAACATGGGGTTATATAACAGAGAGAAGATGAGGCTTAATGACTGCCAGGGACGGTACAAACTTATCACTTGTTTTGTTCTGTCTTCGCAGACTAGGGATTAAACCCAAAGCTTTCACACTGAGTTCCATCCCCAGCTTCTTTTCACTGTTGCATGTTTGTTTTAAATTTTGAGACAATGTCTCACCAAATAGTGAAGTTGCCCATGATGGGTTTGAACTTCTGATTTTCCAGCCTCAGCTTCTCAGAGAGCTGGGATCAGAGGAGTGCATCACCACACCCAGCTCAAATCTAGCATCCTTAAGGCAAATCACACATTATCTCTGATTTTCAGCAAACTGTTCACGCTTTTCTCAATGTATAAACTGTGAAGAAGCTAACATTACCAAATAACAGCTAATATGACTCTTCTTTTGGGAATGTCAACAAAGATCGCCATTGGTTTTGCTTTTTAAATTTGCAGCTGATAGCATAATTTTTTTTTTTTCCAGGAGAGTTGGTACAATTTGGTTTCCACCTTGTAATTATGTCAAGGAAAAGATGGAGGCTGGGGATATGGTTCAGTAATACAGCACCTGCCTGGCAAACTCAGGGCCTGAGTTCCAATTTCTGGCACACAAAAAAAAGAAAGGAGGGAGGGAGGAAGGGAGGGAAAGAAAGACAAAGAACCAAGAAGCTGAATGCCTGAAAGGCTCTTTAAGACACAACCTCTCTATAGCAGTGACTGATGTGGCTTTGCTAATTCATAATCACAGAATTGAAACACTTCTTGTATTGTTTCCTGCAATTATTCTCCCTAAGAAGAAACCATTTGGCATAGTAAATATATATTAATTATGGATATGCAACTTTCTGTTTTATCATCAAAACACAGATTCATGATTATGAGGAAAAAGAAAGCAATAGTTTTGCCAGAAAGAAAAGAAACTCTTAGCAACATTGGACTATGTGCTGCCGTGCAGTAGGTCATTACAGTCTATCTTTTTCTTTACTGTACAACACTCATAAATAAGTCGGGGGTAAAAGAATATGGAAAAATGAGACACTCACCAATTATATCAGCCACAGTGCTACATAAATGTATGTAGTCCACTGGTATTTTAATAGGCCTTCTCCTGAACTGTATTGGGTGTGGGACTCTCTATTGCTGCTAATCATCTATGGCCAGACAAAGGCTCTGTTCATCATGACTTACACAAGGCTCTCCCTAGACTTTGCACCATTCTTCACATCACCATTGTAGGCCTTAGACTTAGCATTCAGGGTCTTCCCCAGACAAGAGAGACTAGCAGGCCTTTGCTCAGCCCAGACAAACCACAGGGCTAGTCGTCAACCAACTGCACGGCTCCTTTTCTTTTTCTTCTGCATCCTGATTTATCACAAGAAGCATTTTGGCAACCACAAAGCTTGGTAGTATAGAAGATGTTGGGTCATATACTGGGGACGTAATTCAAATCTTGAAGGCAGATTGCAGCTGACAGCATAATTTTTTTCCAGGAGAGTTGGTACAATTTTGTTTCCAACTTGTAATTATGTGGCAACTTCAGTTGCCACATGAGTTTAATGAAGTGTGTGTTTTGTGTTGAGTGTATGCAAATAGTGCTTTTGAAAAAGTGTTGATTGTACCAGCAATAAATCATGTAAACATCCTAACATGGGTCTTGGCAAGACAAGTGAAAAGAGCAAGAATGTAATAAGACAGGAAAATAAAATTGCAGGGAGGACACACTACCAAAGAAGAAAATGGGGACAACTAAAATAATATGGAAAATTCAGAAAGGAACCCTCATTCCCGCCGTTCTGAGATATGAATCGACGTGGGGGAGGTCGAGCCTACAAAGGCCTCTTTTTAAAGTTACTTGGTAGACAGTTCAGGGAATGGGATGGGAAGAGTTTGGGAATCTCTCAAGCCCAAGTGGACTCCAATGAATCCAGTGCACCAGCTATGTAATCTTGCTCATTTTCCTCAGAGCCTCTATTTCTTCATCCATCGAGTGGATAAATTCAGCTACTTGACAGGATCATCATGAAGGACAGGTCACAGAAAAATACCTACTACGTCCCTTGCACAAAATTAGGGGTGTTTGTCATTACTGCCTCTTAGTCCCAGGATTTATTTCAGTGACTGTTTTACCTGACTATAAAAGTTATATATTATCACCACTAAAAACATTTATTTTTTACCCACTCCATGATATAGAAGGTCTGATAAAAAAAAAATACAGTGATGTTTAAATTTCAAGATAGTTACTATATTAAAACATCGCGATGACTTGCCATCAAGCCCCCTTTAGACGCTCCCCCTCACGTTACGTGCACTGAGCTCATCATGCACGGAAGCAGCTCCTCCGGAAGTTCACTTGCATGGAGAGCTTCAGTTGCACTGCTGTAGCTGCCTCAGCGTCCTGATCTGATTTAAAACTTTCGCCTTGCATGGTCATCGTGACCTTGGGAAAGAGCCTGAAGTTGCTCAGTGACAGCTCCCAGAACCAAGCAGATGAGGAAACGGGGCCACGTCCACACGAGGCTGCCTTCCCCTTGCGCAGCACTTGGCAACAGCAGTCGCTGTAGTTTTAACCACAATTTGTTAAGACTCCCATGAAAGAGAACCTCCGGAATTGCTTTGAAAATGAACTACAAGAACTATGAGTAAACTCGCTGCAAGCAAGGGGGAACATTGTGAGGGCCATTAATGGCGGTAAGTATTTATTATAAGACCTTCTGAAAGGTCTTATAAAAAATTTAAGGAAGTCACAATAATAAGATTTTAATAACATCACATTTCTCCCTCCCATTGGTGAATTCTTGTACAATGAAAACTGCATTCTGCACTGTCTCTTTTAGGCAGCTAGGAATCCCAAATCCCAAGGCTAAGCTTCTAAGCCTTTGGTGCATATTGTCATGGTTGAAAGAACCTTTCCCTCATTTCTTTCCCATAAATCTTTTTTTTTTTTTTTTTTTTGTGGTACTTTGCGCTTGCCAGGTAAGCACTTGTTCCACTGAGCTATCACTCCAGTCTCTTTCCCATGAATCTTGACTGCTAAGAATCACTAGCAACTTTGCTGAGCGAGAAATGGTATAAATTAGCACACTAGGGCAATCACTTGGGGCACTTTGAGAAAACCCAGAAACTTGATTAATCTGAGATGGAAGGTTTTAGGGGCCACCCATGGGGCTCTGATGGACACCCCAGGCATCATCCTGTGTGGAGGTGGTGCTGGAAGAGTGGGCAGAAGCGGGCTGACTCACACCTGGCCTAAGCCTGCTGATGAGTATAAATCAATCCCTTAACTGAGTTCTCTATCTTTGAAAACTCTTTAAGAAATGAAAACACTTTCTACCTTGTCTGCAGGGTGAGTGGAGTTTGGTACACAGTGACTTGTAAATTAAAACAGTCCAAAAGCAGCTGTCTAAATGTAATACCTTCCAATTTTCCATTTAGCCCCTTCGTTCTTGTTAACAGCTGCCAATGTGTTGCAATATTTGTATTTACCTTAATGAAGAAGAAAGTTTACTCCCTAAAGAGCATGTGCCAATCCAGATGATGCTAAGGAGGCTTGTGGACCATCAGCAACCTTCCCCTCGTCCTCCAAAGGCCCAGCATTCTAGCTCCTGAACCTTGCATTTATCCCTTTGTTTGATTTCTTTACCTCTGGCACCAGGCTGCTCTATCTTTTCACAAGGAATTGCTTTTTCCAAACTTCTAAGAATGTACTATGTTTTAATTTGTGTTTAATTACAAATGCATTAGAACTGTATTTTTTCAAGTACGCCCTTAACAAATCTTACAGTCAGATCCTTTCCTAAAATGAAAAGATGACTTGGTTGAAATTAGACTTAAATCTGACTTATCTGAAAGTTATACCATGTTCTGAAAGATCAGTTAATTATTCTAAAACCCACTCAGTCATGGGAGGGAAGTTAACCCACCCACACACTCTTGTTAGAGACACTGCACTATGCTCCCTCCTCTGCCCACCTCTGCAGTAGCAGTTAGCTGATAAATGCTGACCCAGCCACCAACTCTGTTGACATTAGTCAATTATGCCAGTGCCAAACAGAAAATACTGAGCAGTGAAAACAAGCTGCGTGAATTGCTATTGCATCAAAATAGCATGTTGATTTCAACTCCATTTGCCAACGGAGAGTGGAAGAGAGTTTTCCAAGCAGAAAGCCAGAAAGGGAGAAGCAGAGAAATAGTCCTAGTTATGCATTCATTGTTTACACTTTTGCATACTAATTTAGAACTGATACTTGGATCTTACCCCATACTCAATACAGTTCAAAAAGGAGTAGATCCAATTTAAACAGGTTGGTAAGGTCTGTGGGTCTGTTACTGTGGCAACAGTCATCCCAAGACACAGCATAACTAATAAGTTAACTAGATGCACCTTGTCCCAACCATCCAACATAAGCCATAAAACTAAACTGCTGTGAATCACTGGCAACTTTGCAGAGGGAGAAATGGTGCAAACTGGGACACCGGGGAAGCCGATAATCCAATTTAGAAGTGCAGATTCTCATTTCGGTTTCATTGGCATGTTCATTTTGAACTAAAGGGATCTGAGCAGTAATTCTATAAACAACCAGCATTTAGAAATCAGAGGCAACAAGATTCTCTAGAGGTATAATTGCTTTTAAACCAGACAACCTGAAATTGCATCTGCCTGATATAGCAGGGAGAAGAGGGGAAATCTCAGCTTGGAAAGCGAGTTGCTGGCCAAAGCACCCCGCAAGCCAGGCAGAGGCTGAGTGTCTTGATATATCCAGTAACAGAATTCGATTCAATAAAACTCAGCAAGGAGTTTCACTTTTAATTGTACAAGGTACAAAAACATTTTACATAAGCTGAAGTTTATCATTTAAATCACCGTTAGTGACAGCTAGAGAGCTGGTTATATAAACAAGTAAAAACAGACCCAGCTCAAAGCACAGCCCTGATCTCTTGCCACCTGCAGCAGTGAAAAGTTTGGGAAGTGAGGTGAGCCGCTAACTCTGGTTACGCAGTCTTGGAAATCTTGCTGACAGTCCCATCTACTTTACAGGCTCTCAGCACACGTGGAATGGCGCCTATATTTGTCACCGTTTTCCATGAATGGCAGCCCTCAACAGCTGTAGCATTTAACTTTTCTATCCCTTACATTCGTAATTTGAACACCAAAGAAAGATTCTATTGAGTACGATACGTACAGGTCTTTGCATCAAAAGTGAACTATTCCATAAAAAGACCAAAAAAAAGAAAGCAAGAAAGAAAGAAGTGTAAGGTTATCATTCCTGATTTTGAGGCAAAGCGCCGTATTCACTTAGCAATATTCAAAGATCTGAGTACCTAAAGTAATTAAAGTTTTTAAAAATTTCTCATAGGAGCCAAACAATGACATTGGATGATGACAAGGATAATGCCAAACCACTTTAAACCACCTCTGCTGTCCATGGAGTCTGCATGACAACATTGGGTGTGCCCGCCAACTCCCTCCATGCGCGCTTCCTGCCCTGGGTCCAACGCAGGCCCAAATCCCCCCCCCCCCCTTGTCACCAGTCATCTCTCACTTTCTCTTTCTCACCTTCTTCCTAACCTTAAACTTGTCAAGCATCCAGGAGCTTGGCACTTGGACTCCATCTCCAGCTACTCTCATTTTTGTGATGAGCTCATCCAGTCTTATGGAAGTTCAGTATTGCGGGTTCACTGACGCCACCCCCAATTTGTATCTCCCGCTGACTTCCCTGAACTACCCCGCCCGCCCACACAGTGCCTCTACTTGGACAGCTGAATCCGAAGCATCTAATTCAGCACATGTAGAGAACGGAACCTCTAGTAAATCCTCGGGACTCGCTCTGCCTCACTCTTCCTTTAGAGTTAATGGCAATTCCATCCTCTCAGCAGACACGTTTCCAACCTCTCATCCTTTCATGTTCCAAATCCAATCTTTGCAAAGCTTCTGTGGCTCTGCATTCAAATATATCAGGAACCCACCTGCTGCTTACCACCTCTACTGCCGGTACCTGTTGTGATCCCAGATACTTCTGGCCTGGGTCATTGCATTAGTCACCTTGTCGTTTGCCCTGATTTTTCTTTTGTTCCTCTGGAGTGTATGCGCATCTGAACAATCCAACAGATATTTTTAAAATATTTTGGATCATGCTATTTTCCTTCTCCTTCCATCCAGATGATCTAGGCCTACCTGGTGTAATCCCCAGCACTCCATAACCCCGACCCTCCTTATTCACCCTGATTAATTCCTGTCCAGCCCTCTTGGTCTTCATGTCACTCCTAATGTTCCAGGCATGCTTTTTAGGACCTTTATTTTATTATTCCCACTGCCTGACCTATAAACAAATCATAGGAGAAAGATCCATTCCCAGGTGCAAGGATAGATCCTAATTAATAAGTTAGAGTAAGAATCTCAGCTGCTGATGGTCTTTTCTCCAATAGTGGAAAGCTTCTCCAGTTCTCCCACAAGGAACGTCTCTCGTTCAACAAGCAGACAATGAACTTTCTTTTACTTGAGCAAGAAAATATGAACCTCATCTCGTCACTGGTAGCCCTTTTGCAATCACAAAGAAAGATGCTTTTATTGGAGAACTCAGGATCAAACTAGGCAGATACTCTTCCCCTCAGCTACATCCCCATTCCCCAAGGAACAAACTAGAAAGTGAGAAAGAAGCCAGGTCTTCAGTAATGGCATTAAGCCTTGATTACTTCATGACATAAACTAGCCTGTCTTAGTCCTTTCGGGCTGCTGATACCATCATGCCATATATTGCATGGCTTATAAGCAATGGAAATTTATTGTTCACTGTTCTGGAGGCTGATAAGTTCATATCAAAGTGCCAATAGATTCTCTATCTAGTGAGAGCCTGCTTTCTGATTCATGGGCAGTACCTTCCAGTTGTGTATTCTCATAGTAAAATGATAAGGGGGATCTCCCTTGGTCTTCATTTATAGGGCATTAACCCAATCCATGAGGGCTGCACCCTTTGTGACCCTGATGGTAAAGATTTTGGCATATAAATTTGGGAAGGATGGGGCAAAGAATATTCAAAACCACAAGATAGCTGAATAGTGAGATTGCAGTTCTATAATACAAAACAATCCCTGTAATAGTTAAGCTAGCTTAAGTTAGGTTTCTATTGCCTTCTAAAGACACAGAATTTAATAAAGATGTCATACTGAAAAGTAAGAATTAAGGTTAAACCTATTATATCTGCCAAATTTTGTTAATACTTAGACCTACATCTGTGATATGATTTGATATCTATACATTAGGAATATTAATTCATATGCCATGTAGTATCTCAAAAAGTAGAAAAGATTGTATGAACTACAAAATACTTCCATCAAGAGCATTTCTTGTGTTGGATCTTTGAGCCCCTCCAACTAAGGCACTAAGTAAGTATCTGGAAAACTAAGATGGGGACATTCAGACTGAGGAGCTTTTGTCTTAGTTCAGTCATCCTTTGCTCCTTTCTTCTTTCCCTCCCACTCCATAGCTGTCTCCTTGGAGACAGACATGTGCAGTCTGTCTCAGAGAATCTAGTACTGACGTGACTCATTCCACTCACCCCCACTGTGACCGAAACCACCACCATGGTCACCACCATGCCTGAAAGAGTTCTGCACCTCAGCTACTCGTATCCTTGCCCTCTAACATCTCTTTCTCTCACAAAAATCAGAGAAAGCCTCTGAGAATGCAGACTACACCATTCCTCTTCTCCACCTTCCAAAGCCTCCCAGCTCTGCTCTCATCCCATCCTTTCCTCCTTTCCCTCACCCTCTCTCATACCTACTAGTCCGTCCTTCTCCCTTAACTACCAAGCAAGTTCCTGCCTCCTGACCTTTGTACCACTGGATCCTCCATGGGATCATCCTTCCCCAAGATGGTCTATAACCATTTGGTTCTTTCCTCACTTCCTGCAAATCTCTGCTCAAATACCAACTTTCCATTTGCTCGCCTAAAACACAAAGTTTTCATTTTGCACATCTCTCTATCCCCTTACACATATTGTGTGTCTATTTAATATCTAGGACAGGTCTGGGGACATAGTACATGTAGTTACAAGGAGAAATAAAGCTATGTCTTAGTGGCAGGATACAGAGATGGTTGTGTTATATTATATTCTTTTCTTTGTATAATCAGACTTCCAGGTTACGGGGAAGAAAAAGTCCCACTCAAAGTATGCAGTAAAAGTTAACTTAGTAGGTTTGCTCAGTTCATCTTGCACATTGCAAAGGATGGATTGGACTTGACCAATCCCTGGGACATCCCACTTGGTAAGAGCTTCTTTGTGTACCTGGTGTTTCAGGCCATGCCAGATCATTTATGCCATCAAGGTGATTTATGACAAATGCCTGATTTTGTTGGCCTGAGCCCCAGCCCACACTGCATCAGGCTCACCTCTGAGGCATGGGGGCTAGAGACTGAGTATCTAATGTCAGTGTATGAGTGTGCCACACCTAAATGTCTACCCCTCCCCAAGGAAAACCCTGGACACAAAGGCTTGGCCCAACCGCTTTGACTGGAAGTACTTCACATAAGGTGTTATGCACCACTGCTGTAAGATCAAGCCACTGATAGAGGAAAACTGGCAGTTTGAGATGATCTTCCCTGGACTCTGTCCTATCTGTTCTGTCTTTTACTGATTTTAAACTTTACTCTCTAGTTATAATAAAACATAACATGCTTTATGATGCACATGAACATAACAGCTTGTCTCAGTCCTGTGAGTTCTTCTAATGAATTACCATATCTGAGTGTGGCTTTCAAGACAGCCACCAACATCCCAGACACTTAGCATAGCATTTGGTATATGGCAAGTGTATACTAAAGGCTGACTGAATGAATGAATGAATGACTATGAATGAATGAACGACTATGAATACATATGAATGAATATGAATGAATGAATGAATGAATGAATGAATGAATGAATGAATGTCATATTAACTGGCCACCTGGATTTTGTTCTCTGTACTCCGTCTCTTATACCATGTGTTCTTTCTTTTTCTTCCACACTGTAATTTCAAATACCAGATCCAAGTGCTGTCTAATATGACAGCAGCCCTTAAAACTGTCAAGCAACATAGAAGCAGTTGGCAGAAATGTAAGATTTAGAGATCAAGACCATTTGGGTAAACAGGGATGTGCCTCTTCAGATCGTCTTTTAGGCTGGCCTTCTGCATGGGATAATTTGCTTTGCTGCCTGACTCTTGCCCTTCAACCCAGCTTGAATCCAACTCAGAAATTGCACCCACCAAAGTAGGGCCTCAGTTTTTTTTTCTTGCTATCCATCACTGAATCAATAATAAGACAACCTGCTTTGTTTGCTTGGGATTTGACAGCCCCGTGACAGACAAGACAAGGGAATGGCCACAGCCTCAGTTTGGCCGCACGGAGCTCATGTATAATAACGTGTGCATGTGTGAGATTTAAAGTTGCCTGATAACATTCAAGGTCTTGGATGGGTTTCCCTAGCCCACTGCACTGACATCTATCATTTTAATAGCCACCAAGGAAGAAGAAAATATAGTCCTCATTAATACCCTGAATTTGACCTTCCACTTGCCTTGAATTGAAACTCAGTTATAGCCTAGAATGCAACTCTGCCTATTAAGAGTGGAAAAATCCACCTTCCTAGTATTGTTTTTCCCATGGAGTACAAGACAGAATGGGAGACACTCAGGACTCAGGTGGACACAGCTATGATTGCAGAAGCATTTCTATTTGAGGTTCTCAAAGGAAGCAATGAGATACTCACTTCACTTAGAAAGGAACTTTCTCATAAAATCATTTATAACCAGAAGAATAATACATGAAAATAACCTACAGCTAGAATTTTCCAGAATTATGAAAATCAAACTCATTGATTCTACCTGACAAGCTAATAAAAACTGGATAGCCAATTTCTGTTTCTTGCAACCTGAGAATCCTAAATAATAGACATCATAAACCATGCTAAGCATGCATACACTATATAATCTATCACAGGAAAGTTCAACAGGGTCTCACAGACAGTTATAAAAATCTCCAGTGTTGTAATAATAACTGATGTGGCAATCACATCCCCATGATATTTGCTCTAGATGTAGATATAAGATAGCACAGTGTATTCACTGTTACACAAATGAACAGTGCAAACAAAGGCAGAGTTTTATCTTCTGAAGCATGAAGGCCAATAAACCTTGAGACATTCATAAAACAATTCCTGTTAGCAGGGATGGGCTGATTAAGAAAGGAACTATTGCTTCTTGTATATAAATACAAACAGACTTTACTAAATTCAACATTCTGGGCTTATTCTTTTAAAACTGGATCAGACTTTTCATCAATCCAGGATAATCAACCTGATTTAATGGTCCTTAGAATCAATTTAGATAAAAGAATATAGAACATATCATTGGTCTTATGTCATATCTTCACTGTTCTTTTCCAAAAGGTGTTGATTTTGATGTAATGTACAGCAGAGTATGACACCTTGTGAGCCACATAAGCTACTCTAGTGTTTCCAACTTAATTGACGCATTCACAGACGCATAAAAAATTAAGTTGAAAAAGCAATAAGATACAAGAGATTACCCAAGGAAAGAATGAAACCCAGTTCCTATCTTTGTCTCATGGTGTAGCTTAGGAAACAGTTAAAAACAGATCTGCATGAGAACAGGGGCCCTTGCTATGCTGGTGGTCGTAAAAAGTCAGCAGAGGAGGAAGCCATTAGTTCGTTCCATCCATCCTTGAAGGCTTCACAGTGGAGGTTACACCTAACATGGAATTTGTAAAATAAGCGGGATTTAACATTTTATCCTGAGGGAACTGCAAGAGCAAAATGAGGACTGACTGTACTCTCTGAGGCAGTCGAAGTACGCATAACTGCCTGGGGCACGGTACAGAGGGCGGGCAGCATGGGGTGAGGCCTTGCTAGCAGGTTGTACATGTTGAAGCTCCCTTAGCAGAAATGCTTGAGACCGGAAGTGGTCCAGATACCAGATTTTGAAATATGTCCACATATATAATGAGATCTACTAGGGCTTAGGCCCAAGATAAAACACAAATTTGATTTACATTCCATATGCATCAGAATGTACTTTTGTACAACACTTTCAGGGTACCCGCACCCTCACTGGGACCCATCACATGAGGTTACATATGCAAGTTGCCATTTGCAATGTCATATTGGTTCTCAAAAAGCTTTGGGTTTTGGAACATCTAAGATTTCAGATTTCCAGTTGAAGGCAGCTCCACCTGTACTTTCACTAGAAGGGAGTGAAGGACAAATCAAATGCAGGAGGCACAGTAAGAATTGCATGATCCAGTTTGCATTTTATAAAATCATTCTGTTGACTATCTGGAGGATAGGCTGCAGGCAGAAGAAACCAGCAGAAAGAGCAGCACTTTGTTCATCTGTGTGTCCATCCATCCTATCTGTTGGGCAGTCTTAACAAGGAACAGCTGCTAAAGTTTAATTCCTTGGGATAGAAATTGCAAGCTCATGAGTCTAGGACAGATTTAAAATCCAGCTCTGTTGGATACAGCTGTATATTGTTTATCAATTTTATTTGATCCAAACTTTAAAATGAAGAGATTTCCCATAAGCATCTAGATTTTCATCTTCTCTGAAAAATCAAGTCTGGCAAAACTGGACCTACATTTGCAGCAGATGTTGTGTAGTGGATAAGCCCCTGAAAAAGAGGCTTCCATGCTAGCTTCCAGAATCACCCTTTACATTGTGTCCCTGATACTGAAGCCAAGTGTCACAGCCAGCATTGATCCTGGACCACTTATGCTCCCTTACATAGAGGAAGCACACTGTCACAGTACCCATGTAGTATTTGTAGATGAGAAAGAAGTGATGGGTCATGGGGGTTGTGGCTTGTTTCAAGAAAACCAGGAGAGATTTGTACAACTGATTAACAGTCCTGTTAATAATTTTTAGTGAAAATGCACTGTCATTGTTGAAAAAAATACAACTTAAAGTATTATTTATTTGTTTTTATTTGCAGTACTAGCCTTGAACTGTGGTCTTCCTGCCTCAGACTCCCAAAGTGCTGGGCTTATAGGCATGCATTATCATGCCTGGTTAAGATGCTCTTTTCCTTACTCTGTGTCACTTTGCTTATCTATGTCATTGGTTTGGCATTTATCTCCTCAATGTTAGAAAAACAAGAAATCTGGGGTAAGACTGCCTGAGAATGTGATACCAGAGTTGCAACATAAGTAGGAAAAGAAGACAGTTTATAAATCTTTCCATCACTCCTTGGGATAGTAACACCAGATAATCCAGAATTTCCAAGTTAACTCATGCTTTGCTTCATCTAATCTGACTTTATTATGCAATGTACTTGAAACTACTGAGAAGACAAGGCCTAGTAAAAGTCACACATTAATTTGCTTTTTGTTTATATGTTTAATTTTTTATTTTTAAGAGAATAGAAAATAGTATTAAAACAGAAAAATTACATGTGATACAGAATTTCACTTTACCAAATAGTATGAATTTCACAGAATTTGTTATAATGAATAATGTTGACACTCAACTAGTTGTTCATATTACCAGATACATGCATGCAAAATTGGAAGGAGAAAGAAATATGTAAGAAATTAAGTAGAAAAAAAGGACAGACAGTTGAGAAAAGGAGACAAAACAAATTAAGCATTAAGTTCTCCTTTCCATAGACCAGCAGAAATGCACAGTGCAGTTGTCCAAACCATCCTGCTTATATATGTAGATATATCTCTTTCCCCCACTCCCTCTCCTGTCCTCCTCCTCAACTCAGTAATTCCTTCCTTTGGAATAGGTTCATTCCTTCTTCCTAATATCTACTGTACCCTTCAGATTTTATTTTCTCTTTCAGGTTCTCACACTAAGGAGGCCATATAATGTTTGCACATGTGGGTCTGATTTCACTTAAAACTATCTTCTCTAGTTGCATCCATTTACCTATAAAAGCCTCAAATTCCTCATGTTTTATAGCTGACTAATACTGCATTGTGTAAAAATACCACATCTTCTTTACCCATTCCTCAGTTGATGGGCATTTGGATTGTTTCCAAAATTTAGCTATGACAAGTTGCACCGCTATGAACATGGGCGCACATATATTGCTGTGGTATGATGTTTTCAGTATGATTATTATTCTGGAAAAAATACCCAGGAGGGGAATAGTTAGGTTGAATGGGACTTCCAATTCACACTGACTTCCATAGTGATTGTACCAGTCTACACTCCCAACAACAGTGGGGAAAGGTTCCTTTCTCCCCACAGCCCCTCCAGCATTTCTTATTGGCTGACTTCTTGATGTTAGCCATTCTATCTGTGGTGATATGGAATTTCAGTGTTGTTTTAATTTTCATTTCTCAAATGACCAATGATATCAAACATTTTTTTCATATATTTACTTGCCATTTGTATTTCTTCCTCTGAGAAGTGTATATTCATCTCAGATGCCATTTTTGGATTGGGTCTTTGAATTTGGGGGGCCTGATTTTTTTCATTCTTTATATGTTCTAGATAGAAGGAGTTGGTCAGGGGGACAGTTGACTATAATTTTTTCCTAGTTTGTGGATTTTCTTTTTACTCTTTCAGAGATTTCTTTAAAGTACATAATCTTTTTAAAAAGCCTAGATCCCAGTTGTTTATTCTTTAAAGTACTTCCCGTGCAGTTTGGTTTTTGTTCGTGAACTCTCTACCTACTCCTATGTCTTTAAGATTTACCTACACTGTCCTCCAGAAGATTTAGTGTTTCTACTTTAATTCTTAAATCTTTTATCCATTTTGACTGTAGTTTAGTCTATGGTGATAGACATGGGTCCAATTTTAGCCTTTGCCATATGGAAAACCAGTTTTTCCAGCACCATTTATTAAAGAGGCTGTCTTTCTTCCAGTGAACATGTTTGGCCCCTTTGCCAAAGATAAGGTGGCGGAGTGTGTTTGTAATTGTGTCTGCATCTTCTAATCTGTTCCATTGATCCTCAGGCCTGTCTTTATGCTACTATCATGCTGATTTTATCACAGTAGCTTTATAGTATAATTTCAGGTCAGGGATTGTGGTACTGCCTGCTTTTCCTTTGTTTCTCAGGGTTGCTTCTGATATTCTGATTTTCTGGCTCCAGATGAATTTGTAGAAAATTTTATCTAGCTCCATGAGGTACACTAATGGTATTTTAATTGGGGGTTGCATTGAGTCTGTGTAACAATGTTGGTAATATGGCCATTTTCACAATACCTGTTCTTTTCATCCAGGAGCAAGGAATATCTTTCTATTTTCTCAAGTCCTCTTCAATCTCATTTCTCAGAGTACTATAATTTTCACTGCATAAATCTTTTACTTCTTTATTGAGATTGAGTCTTAAGTATTTCTTTTTTTTTTATGTTATTGTGAAAGGCTTGGTTTCCCTAACTTCTCTCTCAGTGTGTTCAGTTGTGTACAAAAATGCTACTAATTTTTGGGTGTTGACCTTGTATCCTACTAAGTTATTGAATTTGGTTATTAAATCTATAAAACTTTTGGTGGAGTTTTGGGGATCCACTATGTAGAGTATCATGTCATCTACAAGTAATGATAATTTTACTTCTGCTTTTCCAATCCTTAGTCATTTCATTTCTCTCTCTTTTGTCTAATTGCTCTGGCTAATGCACACACCTAGTTGATAAATATGTTTTCAGCATTTCCTAGGTTCCTGGCACTCTGCTGGGTGTGAGAGGTACAGTGGTGACCAAGATAAATACATACTAAAGTTACCACAATAGCTAAGAAGATTGATAGTTAAAAAAATAAATTATAATGACAGTGGCACATGAGGAGAGGTTAGTGTGCAAGTTAGAACAACTTGTAGAGCATTATGTCAATTAGGAATGCTTTCAGCCACAAATAAGAGAAAATCTGAATGACAGATAATTAAACCTGGGATTATTTTTCTAATACAACAAAGAAATCAGAAAGAAGACAGTTGCTGGGGCTTTCGGGTTGGTTCATGTGATTTTCTAGGCCTTTTCTTTCTGATTGCATGAGGTACCTGGGATTTTTGATGAATAGAAATTGGTTTTTTGGTGTGTGTGTGTGTGTGTGTGTGTGTGTGTGTGTGTGTGTGTAAAGGAGAGAAAGAATGGAGAATAATGTGCTCTCTGGCCTGGCCAGCTGCATGAAATGGAGGCATTTCTTGGGGTGCTGGCCATGGAGCAAGAGCACTTTACACCAATTGTGCATGGTGACTTTGAACTTCGTAGAATGGCCAGTTGAGTGATGGTGAAGTTTGAAGGCAAAAGAAAATGAATGCTAATAATTTAAAATTTCTATGATGCAATGGGCCCTTAGGGCACTTCCGATTTAACAGTCTTGAGTATTAGGAAGAAAGTTCTCAAATTCTGAAGAACAGACAGGAAACAAAAAACATTGAAGTAGGTGGCCATAAAAAGCAAGAGGCAAGAATGAAGTGGAAATAGTGAGGCTGCCAGTAGCATCCAGGGAACTTTGCTGCAGCTGACTCTGAATATTCATGATTTATAGCTTCTATTTAAGTGGTCAGTCAAGACTAGAAATAGTGATTGAAACCTTCAAGTTCTGGCTTGTTCTTTTTGAGACAAGGTGTCTTCTATGTAGTTCAGGTAGACTATAAACTCACTACATGGCCCAGGCTGGCCCTGAACTTAGAGTGACCCTCTTGTCTCAATCTCCCAAGAGTTGGGATTGTATGTGTATGCCACCATGCCTGGCCTGAGACAATGGCTCTTCTTCAGTAAGGAAAGGGACCCAGGGCCTTCATGAGTACATGGAAACTGGGCATGAGAGATTAGGGCCAGTATCCTGGGAGGTCCACTCTTACGCATTTTGTCGTTAAACACTGTCTCCACTCACAAGGAGGGAAAGCCTATGGAGAGAAATAAAAGCAACAGTCTGCCTTGCTTTACTTTTACTAAAGATGAATTAACATATAAGACTAGGCCAAAATGAATGCAGAAGAGCTCCATGGAAGACCTATATAAAGTGTATTAAAAATGTACAACACACTGTACATTCTCATAGGATCCCTGTCTTGGACCTCTACAATAGATAAAGTGACACAAAAATTTGATTAATAATATTATAAATCCTGTTGATTGGAAAACTCAGAGATGTATGACAGATTGACCTGACTCTTTGATTTAAGCCAGTATCACTGAAATAACCTTTCAGATCATGAGAAAGAATAATGTCTTACCTGCAAGCCAGAACAAAACACGAGAAAATGCAGTTGTCTTCCAAGGTTTGTTTTCATATATTAAATGCCCTCAAAACATTTTATATCTGAATCTCCTTTTCTAGGTATCAAGCCTCTAGCTCCAAACTGCCACTCATTAACCCTTCAAAGCCATTCCTATAATATTCGATATAAAATGAAATAAGAGAAGACATGAAATAAACCAAGATGCCAGCAATGAAAATCTTTAGGTAATGCATTTGAATGATTTTCCCACACTTTATGGCATTTCCATGTTTTTTTGATGGTTTTACAGACATACATGATTGAGAAGCAAACAGTCAAGTGTTTACATTATAAAGAAGTTAGAAATGAAAAAGAAATTAAAAATAAAAAATCAGGGCTGGGGAGATAGCTCAGTAGAATAAGTGTTTGCTTGGCAAGTGCAGGGTCCTGAGTTCAATCCCCAATGCTGCAAAAAATAAATAAATAAATAAATAAAAATAGAAAATCATAAGTACTCTCTATCAGAATTAGACTCCAAAAATGCCTCTGAGATTGAAGTGAATCCAATGAGCAACCAGTGCATAAGAAAACAGTGAGTTGGGGCCAGGGAGATGGCTCAGTGGAATAAGTGCTTCCCTGGCAAGCACAAGGGCCTGAGTTCAATCCCTGGTTCTGCCAAAAAGAAAGAAAGAAAGAAAGAAAGAAAGAAAGAAAGAAAGAAAGAAAGAAAACAGTGAGTATAGCCACCATAGTCATCATACACCCCAAAGCTCCCTAAATTTCTGCCTTTTATTTTGTTTCTTACACACCCTGCAAAGGAACAGACATCTGGAAATCTGGACAACCCACCCTGTTTCAGTTCAACTCCTTTACTTTTATAATAGGCAACTGTTCCTTTTCCAGCAGGGTCTTTTCTTCTGTTATATCTTTTCTACTATTTCCCCAAGGGATCAGCACTTCTCCTCATCTTAGACCACGAAGTCGCTGAAGAGTTGACTCTATTGTTGACTCTATTGGTATGGGCGTGCCAAGGGTTGATACCATGTTTTGGCTACAGCAGTTTGGTTCAGGAATGGGCATGTGACCAATGAAAGTAAGATAGTAAGACTGAGAAAGAAACTCAGCTCTTTTCTTATGGACTTGAACGTGTGTAAGCACCTGTCTGGAGGTATACGTTGTTGTTACTATGGGTTTACTAAGCCAGAGAATTCATATAGAGAAAGATTGGGTCTGCTTGACATTGTTTGAAATGCTGGATCAAGCCAATTCTAAAATTTTCCATTTCTGGCCTTTTCTGTTACAAGAGCTAAAAAATTCCTTATGTGCTTAAACCAATTTAACTCAAATTTTTATCCCTTACAACTGAAAAAAATTCAACTTACAGAGTCTTTTCTCTAGTTAGTATCCTACTCATGGGTACTGTTTACAGAGGATTTAATTGTGATACTTGTAAAAGACCAAAAAATGTTGCACAGGAAGGTTCCATGTACTATATTCCTATTAATACCTCAACTTGAAATATTTATGTAACATAATGTCTTTTACAGCCCAATTTTGCCCATTGAATTCATAAGCACAACTATCAAGCCTTTCATTACAAATAAATTAATTCTGAATATATATATATATATATATATATATATATATATATATATTAGCCTAATAACAGTTCTTACATTTTAACAAATACACTGAATAATAAACTCAAGCAAAAGTTCTCAATCCTACTGAGTTTCCCTGTCATTCAAAGTCCAAGCGATGTGAAAGTTAATGACTTCGAAGGTACAAAATTTCCATCTAATTTAAGCTCAGCTTTCGCTACTTAAGAGACCCTTGATTGTGATCCAGAAGAACCACAGGAGGGATTCTCGCTACATTCATGGAAAACGACAGTAGGTCCGCCCACTAATTCTGACAGGACTGTCTTGGAAAGAAGGTTTGGGGAAGAAAAAAATCCCAGCCATCTTGCTTTACTCCTTCTTCCACAGGAGTGGGATTCAGAGGCATGTGACACACAACCACAAAGCAGCGTGAGCGTCTGAGAAGATTAGGGAATGGCCTCTACGAAATTGGAGCATCGGAGCTCAACGGTTCCTAGCAGCTGGCCTGCAACGAGGTGCCCAAGGGCTTTAATTCCTTCTGCTACAATACTTTCATAATACAATAATTTCAATTTGAACAGGGCAATTTTTAACTGGCAGGCAAAGATAAACACAAACACACCCATTTTTTATGCCTCTGGTGTGAACGCACACCTTTCTCAGCGCACATGCTGTATAGTTGCAGCGCAGCCTGTGAGCAAGGAATACGGAAAACATCCGCATCCACAGCAGCATCCTGTCTACTTCTCTAGTCTTTCCTCACATGGAGAAACACTTCCATGAATGTTAGACATGCTCGCGCTGCTCAGTTCTCCTGTCAGATCGCAGGTCACCAAGAGGCCAGATTCCTCTAGACAGGAAGCAGTCGTTCTTTAATCCTTGTTGTGCACTAGGGCATGTTCTTGTTTTTAAAAATGATCATGTTCCTTGTTTTGCTTTTATTAAAAAGTAAACATTTAAAAGATCAAGGAAAACAAGAAAGTACAAGGTAAAAATGTTTTCCTTCTACCCATCACTGCTCCTCCTCACAGAGAAATAATATTAATAATTGCCAGAGTGTACTTCCTGAAATTTGCTATACAATGAACAAATAAAAATTTGCTTGTATATAGGAAATGCAAATATCCTAATAAGTGCCATGGTTAGTAAGATAGAAATCGGTACTCATTTTCTCCAAGTTGGCATTGTCCATTTGGAAAGAAAGATCCAGAAAATCACCTGGAAGTAGACACCTTTTTTTTGCAAAGAAAAATCAGTTGCTCATAAGTATGCAGACTCTGAGTGTTCTGGGATGACAGTGTCAGGGGAACAACTTATGTTGGGTGCTTTGGCAAAAGCCACTCTTACCCTGGTGTGCACTTTTAGAAGGAGGTGTACCAATATCAAAAAGAGATCTCTGTCCCGTGTCTCTGGGAAAGAGAAGATCCAGGGTTGAGGCTATCCCCAAAGTGAGCAAATCTGGTTGGGTGACTGGGAGCTCTGCCTGGAAAAGACACTGAGGTCCCATCTGGAGGGAACAGGGACCACTGTCCTCCCGTAAGGCCCAAGGCTTCCATGGAGGGGCCCCTATAGGAAGTAAGGCTAAGGCTACATTTATAATTTGGAGAATCATGGCCCAGCCCATGCCTGCAAATTAAAATAGCAGACTCCACTGCACAAACATGGACCATCACAGCTTTCCAGGATCTAGAGGAGTGAGACATCACAGTGGCCATGGAGAGGGGTCACTTAGCAGTGACACTGGGACTAGTCAATGCGAAATAGACGGAAAGCAAGAAACAAAGACAGCAGAGCACCTGCTGCGATGGCGCCCCCTGGTGCCAGGATATGGACTGACACTTTTTTGAATTGCATAAACCCTAGGGTTCTGGGGTAATTCATAAGAACCAGTGGACACTTGTGCTATTCCTGGATTACTGGGAAAAATAGGAGAGATACATCTATTCATGGACCATGTTCTTGAAGTATAATACCGAACTGTTACATAGAAGGTACTACATCCTTTATAATTTTATATATACTATGTGGCGGTATGGGAGTATATATAAAACTATCCTACAGTATCTGCAGCAAATTGGTTCCAGAATCCCCAAGAATATTAAAGCCCTTGGATGCTCAAATTCTTTGTATAAAGTGGAATAGTATTTTCATATTTTATAAACTATACACATCATGATCTCTAGATTACTCATACCTAATACGATGCAAGTTGTGGTTGTACTATTGCTTAGGGATTAATGACAAGAAAAACAACTGCACATGTTCAGGACAGATGTAATTCACTTTAAGTTTTATACATCCGCAGTTATAGGGCCCACAAGTGTGTGTGTACATCCATATGTGAAGGCATGTCTCTGTGTGATTCCTATCACGTGTTATTCTTCAATTAGCTATTTAATATGACAGACCTTGCATGTCTTCCTGTGCTTATATACATGTTGCATTCCTTTTGATAAGTGCATATAAATTTATTGTATAAATTTAGTCACCTTTATTTAATTCACTTTCCATTTAAAGACATGTTATTCCCAGCTATTCCCACTGTTACAATGTTAGAAAAAATATCCTTGCATATACCTTTTAATCGGTGAGATAAACTCATAAAAGTAAACCTGCTGGTCATCGATCTGTGTATTTCAAATGATAATGTTTACTGACAAATTGACCTTCAAACTGGCGACATCAATATATACTCCTAAGGATGACTAGGCCCCATGCTTACCATTTTTTCCAAGTATATAGTACACACACTCCTTAGTTCACTATCTAGTTCTAGTCCCAGGACTAGATCACTGAATCAGTTGTTCACCAAATGAGGAATTGTACAGAGTATGTTCATCATAGTATTCAGAACAAAGAAATGGTCAAAGGAAACCCCAACTTGATGGTTTTGCTTTTATTTACATAACTCTTGCATGCAGTTCTGGAATGAATAACAGGCCACAAAATTACAGTACTGTGCTATATAGTACAATCATCAAAAACTGCAGCACTGTGTAGACAAGGCTACTGTACTAGAAAAAAGAGACTGGGGTTCTATAAGCAAGGTGTATAAAACTGTATCAATAAAATTGGTGGATCAGGAGTCTAAACAGTGCACCTTAAGCATAGGTCTGAATAGTCATTAAACAAATGGGCTGTTGAGCAAGGAATATCTGTATTAATTGTATAATTTTTTCACTTTAATAGTGGAAAATGTAAATTCATATGATGATGCAAAAAATGTAATGAAATAAAAACTATTCCATTTTTTCCAATGAAAAAACTAATGCTGATAAAGACTGAGTAATGGTATATTGCTGATAGAAGAGCCAAGGCTCATCACCTTATAGGTTTGAGTTTAGAGCCCATTCATTATTCACATATTCATATACTTTAAGCACTGCTATATGCATGTTATAAACATTTTAAAACTTTATTTTATAGATAATAACTAAGGCATCTTTAGTTGTTTTTTGGGGTTTTTTTTGTTTTGTTTTTTTTTTACAGCAGGGTCTTGTTATGTAGTTGAGGATGGCTGTGAACTCAGTGTAGCCCAGCTGACCCTCCTGCCTCAGCCTGGTGCATGCTGGGACTACAGGGGTGTGAAGCCATGCCCACCAGCACCTGAAGTTACTATCCCCATTTAAGAAGAAACTGTGGCAGCAGGAAACCCATGCACTCACAGACTCGCATAACTAGCAAGTGGAAGAGAAAGCTGCTCAGTTTCCACTTGTTTTGAACTAAATAGCAACCACTCACATTTATTTTCACTTTGCGGAGAGCAGAATTCACCTCCACAAAGGCACTACCCCTGCATACCAATACTTAATACAAGCATGATAAGGAACTTGAGTAGATGGAAGAAAGCATATGGCAAAGGACTTCATCTGGCAGCCTGTTTTGATGTCTAATCCCAAGCACGCCTCCCTCTCACTCTCTGGTTCTGAGGAGCTGAGGTTCCCAGAGTTCACAGTGTTCATCGTTGGTTTGTCTTTTCTACACATCTATATTTTATGATACAAATGTAAATACTCAGGTGAAGGGGACCAGATTGGTAATATCCATTATACCGAGTGCTTTAAGTAATAAGAGTAATTATAAAATTTAATTAATATTATATGGTGATGATTTCAAAGGAACAATTTTTAAAAATCATTCTCCTAATATTTTTAGTGAGTCCATTTTATCACAGATGTTTTGTATCATAGCATTCTGAGAAATACAAATTTAGCATTATTTTATATAGAGGGAAAATACCACCCTGCCATTATGTAAATTCTATACACTTTTATTTTTTAAAGGAAATTAAAGTGCATTTCAAAAAAAATATTGTCTAAGTACTACTTACCTAAACAATAATTTTACAACTTAACAATGATAAAAATACCTATGACCCAGTTGATTGTAGGTCATCTAATATTTCTATGCAAAATGAGACATTTTCCTATGTTTATCATCTCTGAGTGTATTCTGATGTCCGTGGAAGTACAAGTATATAAGGACTTTTGCTTTAAAGAGATCAATTTATACAAGTAATAAATTCTACCAAGACATTTTCAGCTAGAAAACTCAAGCAATTTCTAAGTTTCTCGGTTTAAACAACAAGAACAACCACTGTCCATTTTTATTTTTTATATCTCACAATTCTCTGCATTTTCTATTGTCAGAAAGCCAAAGACCATACCAAAGCGTTGTCTCATTAATACTGAAATAGGATGCCATTAATTAGGCTCATTAACAGACTTTAGAAGGCAGTCAGTCCTTTCCTGGGCTTTCCGGAGCAGTCAGCTCTGCACTGAGTCTTCTTTGGACACTGTTGCTTAGGAGAAATATCATGAGAGCATTTTAAAGACAGTAATGCCAAAGAATGTTCCAGAAAAGCTTTCACCTGTTCATGTCATAATGACACCGCTTACAATACAATGCATTCACTAGTGTGTTCTAGGGATTGCACAAGGAATAATCTTCAAACAGTGAAATGTGCCTTAGATAAAATAAAAGATCTATTACAACATTTGCTCCACTTGTGGGAGTGTTAGGATGATCACATTGTCCACCTCTTTCCTGAGCTCTGACACCTTTTTGTCTCCAGTACTCTGCAGTGTGACTGTCCCTCTAGATTTTCACATGTGGAGAATCTGTGTAGATGCTCTTGGAGAGAAAATGAAGTATCAATACATTTTAAAAAGCAGATCAATACATCTGATTCCCATGAGACGAACATGTGGTAGAGTTCTTTTCAATATACATTCAGTCATATTATTCTTGAGCTGAGAAAGAGCAGCAATCATAATCCAATTTTACATCTCATGATTCTTTGTATTAGTGTCATAAAATCAAAGGCCACATCATATGGCTATCTCATGTATACTAAAATATTAAAAGAAAATAGTGCACTTGGTTTGTTAAAAGGTTAAATAACCAAATAAATATTCCAACTTAATCCAAGTAGAGGGAAAATATTCACTCATTCATTATTCACTCACTCGTTCATTCATTCACTCTTTTAGAAGATGCTTAGCAAGTCAATTCTCTATTAAATTTCAGGGATACCTCAGATGATAAAGGCAAAGCACAGCTCTCAGGCTGTAAGTGAGTTCATGTTTTAGTAGGAAAACCTGCAATGAATTTATGGATAACCTCACTTTAAGTACGTCTCATGGTCAACAGTAATACAATGTGCATAAATAAATATAGCGGAGATAGGAGTGTCAAGAGAAAATCATTTCAAACATATTGGTCAGAAGATTTATGGAGAAGGTGACATTTGGGTCTGCACGTGCAGGAGATGAGAGCTAGTCATGGACATCTGCAAGGAACAGCATCAGGGAAGAAGCAAGGACCAGTGCAGAGGAGAGAGTGTGCTCATGGACCAGCAAGGACAAGTAGGGCCACAGTAGAGCAGGTAGAGGGATGATAAGAAGAGGGAGAGAATGTAGAAGACAAAGTTCCAAGTGAAGCAAATGAGGCCTGCGGCCATAAAAAAGCTATTACTCTGAGTGAGATGGTGCTATTGTGTAGATCTAAAACGTCCCCCCAAGAACTTAGAGCCTTCGGAAAGTGGTTGGATTGCAGCAGTGTTCTACTCATCTGTGGACCTATCCATTGCTTGAACTCAGCTGAACATGCTATTGGCGGGTGAGGCCCAGTTGGAGCGGGTGGTCTCTGGAGCATACCTTTAGAGGAAGCATGTGTTCCTCTTGCTTTCCTGTGGAACTCTGCTTCCTGGCTGCCATAGATCAGCCGGGTTCTCTCCACCACACCCTCTCACCATGCTGTTTGTGCTTCAACAGAGCGAATCATGGACTGAACTCCCTGACACTGTGAGTTCAAATGAACCTCACTCCGTACATTGTAAATGTCAAGATATTGATACCAGCCATAGGAAGGCTAGCTAAGACAGATGGGGAATTGTAAGTGGTTCTGAGTGAAGGAGTTTCATGATCTGACTTCCTTAAAGAATCACTCTGCTGCCAGGAAGATAGTTCAGTGGCATAAGCACCTGCCTGGCAAGTGCAAAGTCCTGAGTTCAATCCCCAGCACCAAAAAAAAAGAATCACTCTACTTCTATGCTAAGAAAAGAGAAAAAGACACCCAGTAAATGACCCACTCTGATCATCTAGATGAGAGGGTAGCTCTTTGAACACTGTGGCATTCCTAGAGGTGGCCAGAGGAGGTTGTGTCTGCATATTTGGAAGACAGAGATCAGAAGATGTACTTATTTATTAAATGTGAAGGTGAAAGGACAGCTCCAAGGTCTTTGGCTAAGAAGCCAGAACACTACAATCTTGTTAGACATGAGAAGGAAAGGAGGAAAGGGAAGCACTGCGTTCAGCAGTCTTCCCAACGTCACTGCTGGGTGCCATTGCCTCTAATTACTCACAGGAAGCACAGAATGAAAGATTGTCCCCAAATTGGAGAGCATCGTTTCCCCTACATAGATGCTTTTTACTCACAGATTGTAATTTTTTTTTAATTTTGAAAAATGATTCTGGAAACAGGTGCTGTCGTTAACTTTACCCATCCGTATTTCCACCCTTAAATAAAATTACTCAATTGGAAAACCATGCTCTTAACACCTAATATGGGTCAGATAAGGTGGGGTGACTGAGGCAGGAAAATTAAATACTGATACATAATTATGAATAACACATAATTTTTTCCTTGCCTTTTCATCTGTTTCTAGAGTTTTGATATTGTGTGCCCCTGTTATAAATACCCTATTAGGATGTAAACAGCACTGCACCATCGCCAGTGTAGAAACCCATTTAGCTAGAAATGACTGGAAGGAAGGCTGATGTGAAAGTGCCAAGTGGAGAGAAAAGAAAGGGAGGCTGGCACCTGGCATTGGTGCTAAATACAAAGTGTGACCTGGAAGCTCACAAGGCCACTCATATTTACTATGTAAAATGTTTACACACTTCAGTTCTGCCTTCCTCCCATTGGGAAAATCAAACGTGCCACATCAGGGGTGTCTCTGGGGCTCCAGAGCTCAGGGCAGGCACAGATCAAAGTAATAGGGCTATGCTAGCATTAGGCCAGAGGAAGAGGAACACAGGAGATGGATTTAAAGTGTCACGAAATCAAAACGACTCTGGCAGTATACTAAATTGGCAGAATTAATCAAAGGGCTAACTTTGAAAGAGTTCACAGAGGTGGAGAGGAGGGCATCTTGTTGTCACTGGGATGCCCCGAGAGGGGGAAGCCACACTTAACACCATTCCCTCACCTCCGGCCACATCTCTGTCAGTGGCCAAGCGGGGTCAGAAGGAACCCGTATTGGCATTCTCCACGTAGCCCAGGGTTCACTGGTGGACGCAGGGTGGCTAGCCCTCACCGTTTCTCCCTTTCAAACTTTGAGTGTTTCTTCCTCTTAGATATGTAGGCTTCATTGTAGGGATCCAAAAGCAGTAGTCCGACTCCAGTTTCCTCTCCAATTTATTAGGAAACAGTAGCAGTAACTACTACTTGACACAGTTTCTTGTCTGGCTTTTGCATCTTGTGTATAAGGATGTGTTCTACGGAATTTAGCTTAAAACATTTACCTCTATTAATTACTGCGACTATACTCAGTATGTTTACTTTTTCACTACTACTAATGTAAAGAAATTTTTATTTTTTCTACTTTTCTCTCCTTTTTTATTTTGCATTCATTTTCCCCATTTTTGTGTATGTGGTACTGAGTCATGGACATAAAGTAACAGGAAGTCACCAAGAACTGGGAATTAAATCTGCAATGTCTTTCTCCAGCACTCGTTGGACTGAGTGGTAGGGCTCATTCCAGGGCCCTTACTGCCTCTGGACCTTTCAGGTCCATGGAATTCTACTTTTTTTTTTTGTGGAACTGGGGCTCGAACTCAGGCCCTTGCACTTGCCAGGCAAGCGCTTACTCTACTGAGCCATCTCCCCAGCCCCTGGAATTCTACTTTTGAATGCTTATAAACTTCAGCACAGATCCAATAAGGGCTCTGGAATGCACCCTACCACTCCAGTCAAACAGTCAAATGTGGACTAGAGGGACAAAGAAATTGGGCTAGCCCACCCTGTGTCTTTGAATCGAATCTCTCAGGAGCCTCGCAGTTAAGCACAGGAAATCTCCAGTTTTCAGCGGGTCTTCAATTTCCTAATCGCAGCCTCCAGTTCCCCTGGGTCTTTCTGCTGGAGCTCGCTCTGGCTGGCAGGCTGGGCTGGCAGGGTGGGCAGCAGCTTATGCTAGGTGTTCACATTCTTGAGATGGGACTGACGGGGGCCATTCTGTTCCAGTTCTTGGACAGGCTGCCTCGCCCTGAAAATCCTTTCTGTTCCCTGTCCTCATTCCCATGGTGTTGGCTGGAGCCAGATGTTTTTCACTTTCATTATTTCTTTCACTCTTGGTCAGGGTTTTTTTTAGCCCCTAAACTGATAAGTTTGGGAAAACTTCCTTTAACCAGACTTAGGGTGAGCCTGACTCTGATTGATTTTCAAAAACAATTTCCACTTGACTTTCACAACAGCCACAACATAAAAGTGATTTGTTGGGTGTCATTAATGACCTTTATCTGGAAAGCTTGAGTCAGATTCTTGACGACAGTAAACAGCATCTATCAAAATCCTCCTGCAGCACCTGGAAGCCAGTAGCCATCTCTCTGCTTCTTGTTTCTTCTATTTTATCGCATTCTGCATACGTGCGTGCACAGACAGACGCGTGGGTGCTTGTGTGTTCTATAGATTTACATGTGGTTTTTTGACATTTTTAGTTGATACTCCTGAATACTGAAGCATTTTACAGAAAGCAAAACATCTAAAGTTCCTTAAGACATCACTGATTCTGTTTTTTAATCTCTGGTACCCATGTCAGAGTTAACAATTGTTGTAGGCAGCTGAATTAGATAGAAATATTCTAGGCAGTCAGACAGGGCCAGGACCTCAAGAAGATAATATAGAAGACAAGGTGACTTTGCAACTTTGGAAGAGACAGACCCTCCCCACTGTGGGCCAGACTTCCAAGACAAAAGAGTAAACAAATACAGCCACATATTTTCCTAGGGATGGGCATCAGGGATTGATAGTCTAAATAGGTATCAGTCACCTAGAAGGAGGCCAAATGAATCACTACCCCAACCCCCAACAGGAAGAGACCCTGTCCTGTATTTGTGCCCACTTGCTTCCTCATTTGGTAACGGATTTAATCAACTTCACCTGAGCAATGGTGCTTGTAATCTCATTGGTTAACAATAGTCTTGTTCCACCTCAGTGCCACCTCAGAGAGTTCCTATGTTCACCATCTTAGACCCACCTCACCACATGGTTTTATACTATAAAAGTCCCTGAAAGAGAAAGCTTCCCTAGGACAACCCGCTCGGACCCCACTTCTGCCCCTCTCTAGGACAAGAGCTTTCTTCCCCCCAGTAAATATATTCTGCTCTTAACCTCCATTTGTTCCTTCTTAGGTTGTAGACAACACAAACTCATCCCGGGTCCTTTCAGGTTGGGAGTCTCATTTCCCTAATGTCACAACCACCAAAGAAGTCGGGTTTACCATAAGAAAGAAGGTATCCCCACATAGACTGAATTTTACTTGAAACTAGAACATGTGGATTTTGTGGTTATAGATCAGAAAATATTAGAAAACAGTCTTTCTAGATTGAGTATGAACTAAATAGTCTTCCACCATACTTTGGACAATAATTGGTTCCTAAAAACGAATCTGTTGTATAGTTATTTTCCAGAATGTTATTATAGTCAATTTCAGTAGGAAATAGTTGCACACTCTCAGTAGTTAGCTTGCTTTACTGTGATATGACCTAACAAGATATTTTCCCTTCTCCAATTATTGTATAAAATAGTTCTCTGGGGGCCGGGGAGATGGCTCAGTGGAATAAGCACTTCCCTGGCAAGTGCAAGGGCCTGAGTTCAATCCCTGGTTCTGCAAAAAATAAACATAAAAAAAATTTTAAAACTTAAAAAAAATAGTTCTCTGCTCTTTCTAGATCTGTTTTTGAAGGGTATTTTCTATTTTATGATAAAATTTTTGATTTTTGTTTTTATATTTAGTACAAGGTCTACAGGGTCTCACTAGACAGATTGGACTTGTAGTGATCCTCCTGTTTTTAGCCTCCTAAGCACTTGGATTACTTGTGCACACCACCACACCCAGTCTCAATGGCCATCTTAGTGCACCCTGGGGGTGGGGCTGACACAGTACATGGTCCCTGTGCCTGTAATGATAAAGTTTTATCATAAGCTAATACTCCCAAAAGATACACCAGTGATCCTCTTTCTTACGCAATTCAATCTTTAATGCAGAACAAAACAATAAGACAAAGAAAAAATGAGTCAGTGAAAACAATGCAGTTAACACAGACTTAACTAAAGGGTTAGCACAAGGGTCTACTAAAACTAATATGACAACTAACATTCTGACAGGGACAATTTGTGTGAATTAACAAATGAACAGCTGTGAAGATGGTATGTGGTAATCTTTCTTGATGTTTTTAAGATACAAAATCCAAATTGGCCCTGTAAACATGAGCTGAACAAGGCTTAAAAGGCAAAATACTAAGTAGGCAATGAGAGTACTACAGCAGCACCATGAAACCCATCATGAATTAGGTTGGAGTCCCAAAATGACAAGTACCAAATCATTTGGACTGGAGAGAGTGGCAGATCCCAAGGCAATGGACACCGGATTCTAGTTCATATGTAGGTACCAAAGAAAGGACTAGTACCAGGACAAAATTTGGGGATCAAAATAAATCAAGTACCAACTTTGACAAGTCTCAAAGCAGTTGAGCAGCAAAGCATGAATGTAGAGTCCTGTTCTCTGAATGCAAATAGGTGAACATCAATAGTGGAAGGAGGGGAGAAGAAGGAGAAGAAGGAGAAGGGGTCAGGAGCTTGGGTGCCTTGTTTGACTTGTCCCTAAAATGTTTGGAAAACAAGATTGCTGCAAAAACCAAGAATTTCTTGGAGCTCACACACAGGAGAATGAGCAGTGACCTGAGAATGGGGGAAGGGTGTCAGCTCTGAGTCCTCTTATGACCAGAGCTGTGGGGCCCCTCCCCAAACACATCCACACACTAAGTTCATCTTATAATCTCTACTGAGTGAAAAATCCCCTAAAATTCATCCGTGATTGAAGAGTCTCATTACAGACCCCTTGTTCTCAAAATAGAGACAATTTATATTCCAATGTTTCCTCTCCCTATTATAACACAATTATTTTTGTAATGACTCATTATTCATAAATAAAGCCATAAAGGAGTAAAGACGGCACAGAGACTTTTCCAAGAGCAATCAAATTGATGACTCTACACAATTGATTATCTTTTGGACTTGCTTTGTTAATACTTTCTACCAAAACTTAAATTCAACTACCTCTGGGAGTGAATTAACTTTGTTAGGGAATTGAAATAAGTCATAGCTCTCCAAGCTACTTGATAAAATGATTACAGGTTTGCCTCAATTTCATGTAATAGCTATCTGTCTTAAAATTCTTTGTAAACAAAATAATTGTGAGTGTCAAATCTATTTTAAACCTTTTTAACAAATAAGTTTTGCTTCTAGAAGAAATTTTATGGTTTCAGTTATGGCCTAAAATGTTTTTCAAGTTCTATTTTGTACATAAAAGCTTTGCTAAAGGTGGAAAGCTCCTGAACTAGTTTCTACTAAACATGTTGATAAAATTCATAGGATAAAAAGATTTGGTCATTTCTATCCCTATGTGGAGTTAGGATTATAATTGGTTATTTGATTTTTGCCTTCTGAATCCAGCAACTACAGTTTTGCACAAGAATTTAGCTGCACTGAGTTTTCTGTATTATGTCTTACATTGGTATTGTTTCTTTGTTTTCTTTTCCTTCATTTTTATCTTTCACGGCACCTGACCAAAGCAGGGACCATAACCTTGAGAGCTGTCAGAGACAGTGCTAGAGATGGGAAATGAAGGATGGGAAAGATTTGGATAATTAGATGGCCATCCGACAAGGGAAACAGCCAGTGCAAATAGAGTCAGAAGCAAACCTCACGTCAGAGCCAGAAGACCCAAGCAGAGGAGGAGCCAGAGCTGAGGGAGGCAGTGCAGGGCCTGCACATGAGAAGAGCTTAGGCAATAGCTGTTTTCCAAAATATTTATTAAGGCAGAGACTATTTTAAAAATTTAACACACCCCAATGTGTGTGTGTGTGTGTGTGTGTGTGTGCACGTGCCCATGTGTGTTTTGGGTAGATTAGGGCTCCTAGTGTTTTCTTTTTTCTCTGGCTTTTTTCTATTTAAGCCAAAGAGTGGCACTTCAAATACTGGAAGGGTCACCAGGACAGGAAAAGAAGAGAAGCACCTTTTTTGAAGTTCAAAGCTTGGCCTTTCGGGTCTCAGAAGCTCAGACCCGGAGGGGGTGCAGGTAGGACAGTTTGATAAGATAAAGGGAGGCTTCTCACCCACCCCCAAGCCAATCCCAGAGAGATTTCCTTTGGTCTCAGGGTTGCAGATGGGCAATGAGTAGAACCAAGATGAAGAAGAAGTCAGCCTGAAGAGGTCAGTCTCCATGCACAAGATAGCCCGGGCCTGGAGGCTCGTGTGGACAGGGGCACGGGGAGCACTCCTGCCAGTGTACACACCAGTAGCACACTTATGATATTTATCATGTTTTCTACTAACATTTGTTGAATGCTCAATATATGCCTACTTGAGCACCTTGCCTGTATGACATTTTGTTTCATCCTGCAGCAACCTAAGAAGTAGCTATCGTGGACTAATTCCATTTTGCAGAAGTCTCACAGTTAGGTTCTCTAATTCTGCAAGAACACACAGTGAATAAGAATTAATGATGTGTGAAACTTGTGTTTTAGAAAAATTCTGGTGGAGTGTGCAGGCCAGAGTAGTTGGAAGAGAAGAGTGGCAGTGGAGCAGCGGGCAAGAAGTCACTACAACAGTCAGAGAAATGATGTATCCTGGGAGCCCAGACCCCAGGAATGGATGCTTTAAAGTGTCAAATATGGCACCAGGCTTTCCAGTCCCTGAGTCTGGAAGCAGATGAAAAACTCAAGGAGAAAAACTTTTGGGGGTAGGGGAGTAGACCAGATCAAAAACAAATTTAGGTCTGATGCTATCTTAAAGTCAGTGCAAAGACCATCAGTAGAGCAAAGGCAATTCTGTCACAGACATACATAATCAATAAGTAATTCACCAGCAATTTCTCATCTCATGAAATAGTTGGTTGATAATCAATGTCTGTATCTAATTGCTTTTAAGTTGCAAAATCGAGAATATTATGACCTGGTACTAAATTGAGACCAGGGAAGATTCTGTAGATCTCTAACTTCAAAGAGTCCCTTCTAAAATATTTTACAGATAAAAAATGGGAGACAGCATGCAGTCCCTGGAATTAGCAAAATCAAATTTTAACAGATTTGAAAAGACCTAATTCCTATGTTAAGGAGAATAATGGTGCCTCCAAGATGTTTCCCTAGATTAAGTGGCTATAACAATGATCACAGACTGGATTGCTTACACAATGCTTGACTTTTGACAGTTCTGGAGGCTTAGAAGTCCCAGGTGAAGGCACAGAAAGATTTGGCATTTGCCAAATGTGTTGAGCTTGCTACAGATGCCACAGTGGTTCACAATCTTCTCATTGTGTCTTTCCTTGGAAGAAGGATGGCTAGAGAGTGCTCTGCAACCACTTTGATAGGACCATCCCTCCCATCCATGAGGCCTCTACCCTCATGGATTAATCCCCACCCAAAGGTCCCAGTTTCTCATACTATCACTTTTGAGTTATGCCTTTGAGGTAAGAACTTTAGGGAGATAAAAACATGTAGTCCACAGCAGATATACACAACCCTAATCTCTGAAAACTCTGAAGAGTTTAAACTATTTGGTAAAGGGAAATTAAAGTTGCAGATAAAATTAAGGTATTTGATCAGCTTTAATGTTAAAATTAATTAGAAAAATTGACTTGGTTTATCCTTGATTTTAAGGATAATTTTAATGAGGGGAAATTGCCTTAATTTACCCAGTCGGGTCCATGTAATATAAGGGCATTTTAAAAGAGCAGAAGGAGAGAGATGAGAACCAGAGAGATAGCAGTAGGAGAAAGATATGCGCAGGCTATTTGCTTGGAAGATGAAACACAAGGGCATAAACCAAGGAAGACAGGCATTTGTTAGAAGCTAGAAAGAGCTGAGAAAGAAATTCTCCCCTAAACTTGCAGAGAAATGTACCCTCCCACCACCTTGATTTTACCCAAGTGAGACCCAATTTGAACTTCCAACAGGCAGACTATTGGAAAATACATTTCTTTGTTTTAAGTCACTAAATTTACAGTAATTTGTTACAGCTGTCATAGGGAACTAATACAATAGGTTAGAAAATAATATTTTACTCCAACTAGCTTGGATTATTTTAGAAAACATCTGTAGACTGACGCTGTACACTAACAAAGAATCAGATTTCCATTTGTACTCTTGACAATAGGAATCTTCAAATATGAGTTGAGCATAACGATTTCTAACTGGGTCACCTTCTGGACTCCATTTACATTGGGAAAACAGCTGGCAGCAGTGTTTAGCACATCCTGGGAGGCTGCTGCTTCCTCTTACCTGGGCGCATCTCTAATTTAAAAAACAAAGGGACTGAAAATGTCGTTAGTGGTCTGTCTGAAAATAAAGGAAAATTCCTCTGCCTGCAGAGCATAAGGAAGGCAAAACCCTTGTTCAAGGAAGAGGCACTAAGACTGTCTCTGTGCTTAGCTGGAGTTAGAGAAAGGTGGGAGTTGTCACCTTCTTTTCTTCCTGCCACCTCCCACTTGTCCCTGTTTGCCATGACCCATTCTCTTAGCCCAGAGTCACAGCGCCTTCCGCAGAGAGCTCAGGTCATTCTCAGCAAGTTTCTGAGTTCAGGGTCCTGTGGTCACCTTAAGATCAGTGCACTCCTTCACCTTATTAAGTAGGAAGACAGACAAATTCCAGGCAGCATGAGAGACCGCAGTCTAATAAAAGTTCCTTCAACCAAGTCCTCAGTATGATGACATAAGCTATGCCATCTTGGAATATAAAATGAAACTTGCCCTGTTCAGGGGTCAGGAAAAAGAAAGAGCTGAAGTTGGTTCAAAGAAGCCTTGTAGCTCATTTTATTACTTTGTTTTATAAAAATGTATTTACTTATTTGGTATGGGGTCTGCAGCTCAGACTCATAGTGATCCTCCTATCTCATCCTCCCCAGTGCTGGGATTACAGGCAGGCACCATTATGCCCAGCTTCAGTGGCCCGCACAGCGTGCCTGGAGTTCTGGGATCAGGGATTGAACCCGGGTCCTTGCACTTGCCAGGCAGGCACTTAGGCAGCCAAGCTATCTCCCCAGCCTTGTAGCTCATTTTAGACAAGTTACTACTTAGAGCTGTCTGAAATGGCACCAAAATTGTGCGAGGTCAGTCCTGTCACATGCAGATTCAGAAACTGTATGACTTAACTTCTTGTCTTAAGAAGATGATAGAAAATAGCTCCTCTAACTTCAGTTTAGTACTTTGAATTTCAGGGGTGAACATAGAGTCTCTAGGAGAATAAGGTAACTTCTGACCACTTCAGAAACCAGCCTCAAAAATTTAAGCACCTGCCTAAGTAAAAGACAGAAAAAGTTGGAACCAACTTAGACTCTCTACCAGCCTTAGAGAATTCCTTCTGCCAACAAATCCTTAAACCTAGAATTTTTCCTCCTGTCCAGATGGTCAGGTAATTAATAATCAACCAAGAGTTACTGAAAGTGCAATCAAGCATGGTGGAGAGACCCAACAAGTATTGGACATGCCTGATGCCTTCAAGAAATGTGTAATTAAGTTAAGGAAATCAACCAAGGAAGGCTACAATGAGTAATTATAAGCTTCTTTGTGCATTTATTGGTCCTGTCATCATGCCATAGTTGGAAGACTGTGTGTTTCTTGTTCACATGGTAATGCAAGGTATATATATATATATATATATATATATATATATATATATATTCAGCATTATGTAGACTTAAGGAAAGCGAAGCCCTAAATGTATGAATGATAGTATCAGAATTCTTCTATAGCAGGTTATACGTAAGAGCCACATTTGTCCTGCGTTATACATAAGGGTGAGAACAAGCCTAATGCATATAACAAGACTTGTGTGCATACCTATGTGTGGTATGTACCTGCATGTGACTATACATGTGAGTGTGTGCAGGCACATGTATGTGGAAGTTAGAGAGGCCAATAGGCCCTGCAGGTTTGTGGAATTGTCGAGATGTCAATATCACTTCAATTCTTCCTTATTTTAATACAATCCAAGTGAAGAGAGGTTTCAGGCCAGCAAGAGATCAGTTTTAGGTCATTGAAAAAGGTTTTGAGGAAAATAATTTCTTGTGCTTATTTTTCAAAACAAAGTGATACATATTCCCTATAACCATTCTAGACATCTTATTTTAGGAAGCAGAAATATGAAGAAATCTCCACTACATGAAAATAAGTAGGCTGGCCAAATAGCTCAGCAGATTAAAACGCCTGCAAGCAGGCACAGGAGCCGGGAGTTCCACCCTGGGCCTGCTGGTGCCAGTCCTGTCCCCAGGGCACGCTGAGACAGCAGTTGAGACTGGGCATGGTGGCGCGTGCCTGTAATCCCAGCTCTTGGGAGGCTGTAAACTGGCCGATCACTAGAAGTCCAATCTAGTAGTGAGACCCTGAACACCCTGTAGACCCTTCCCTAAAATACAAAAAAGAAAAGAGAGGCCTTGTGGGAAGGGCAAGATTCCAAACAAACTGACTACTCTTTCCTCTCCACACACTAGAGTGGGGCCTTGAATCCAGATGTCCACGTTCAAGTCTTACCTCAGTGGTTCATAAGGTGGAGACCTGGAAAAATAACTTCTCTGTGTCCCCTCTATCCATAAAACAAGGATAGCTATAATAATTACTTTATAGAGCAAGATAGACAGGCAGAAACAACAATGCCCAACAAAACATTGTTTCCTTATGTTCCCCGTTCTCTTACCAGCTTAGTGAGTCTTGAAGTAGTTCTGCACCGAGGTTACAAGCAAGACTCGCGGTGGCCAGCTGCAGGCAAGCCCAACACTTAGGAGTGGGTACACAATTTGACCCCCAACACAGCCAATCTTGATGACGCAGGCAGTGGGGTCCCCACCATCCTGAGTACTTGAGGGACCACATGGAGCCCAGTGAACCCATCACTAACCACATTAGACACATTGTGTGGACAAGAAACAAACCTATGTTAGCCTGAGATATCAGGAGGACTTTACTGTGGCAACCTACCCAGGACTGTCCTGACCAATTCGGGGGGCACTGTGCTCAGAAAAGTAACTGAAAAAGAAAGCAGGCTCCTCTATCATGACTCAGAAACCTAGCTGAAGTGGAGCGAAATGCTGCTGTTATGGATTGTGTCTAGGTGTCCCCCCAAAGCCTCATGCAGTCATGGGGTGGCTCCTGGACCTTGTGATTGATTATTGTGGGTGTGGGTGCTGCACCTCCCTGAGGAAGGTAGTCTGCATTACTACGTAAGGAGGGGAGAGACTGTGGCTGCTGCCTGCCTCTTCGCTCTTTGCTGCTGCCATGAACAGCTGCCCTCTGCCATGTGCCACTCTGCCTTAGAGCCAGCTGAAACCTCCACTAACTGCGAGCTAACTAGACCTTTCCTTCCTTAATTTTGGGTGTCAGATATTTTGTCCCAGCAATGAGAGAAGAGTAACTGAGACAGCTACAAATTGAATCAATGGACGCATGAACAATGTAAAAACCATGATCTCTGGGTTCAAGGTAAAATTTCTGAGGACTCCTCCTCATTTCTTCCAGAGGCTGAAAAGTTTTCTCTTTCCCCTTAAGATTTCTAGAACCATCAGGTGGTAGGTTCAAAGGATTTTCTGCCCTCTGACATCTTGTGTGTTAATTTGGTTTTGTCCTACAGTTACTTGCAAATTGTGCTCAAGCCTTTCTCAGTTTGCTTCAAAAATGCAATCAAATCAATTATGTTATATTCCTAAGACGTATGTACCAAAGATTTAGAAGGGATCTTCAGTATTGCTGCAAACAATACTGAAAACATAATGCATTTTGCAAACCACTTTTTTTTTTAAACTTTCTGGCTTCTCCTCCAAGCCCTTCTGTTCTCTAGTATCCACAGGGGCTCCTCATCATTTTTTATGATTTATTAAAACATTCCCTGACTTCTAAAAGAGACCAACATTAGTCATCAACTGCTGCCATTTACAAAGTTTCCCAAACTGTGTAGCTTTAAACAACACAAGTATGTTGTCTAACAATTTTGGAGGCGGTCACCAAACCTGAGGTGACAACAGAGTGCCAGAACACTGTAGGAGGGGATTTTCCTGACCTCCTCCTCCCTTCTAGAGGCAAGGACATTCTCCCTATGCCTCTGTGTCCTCACACAGCCCTGTCTTAGGAGAACAGCAGCTATATTAGCTTGGGTGTACCTCTTGTAAGATCCCATTCTTTTACTAAAAAATTTCTACTTATTTATTTGATACAGGGTCTCACTACACAGTTCGGACTCGTAGCGATCCTCCTGTCTCAGCCCCAGCGCTGGGATTACAGGCGTGCACCACCATGCCGTTTCAGGGTCTGCAGGCCATGCAGTCCTAGGGGATTGAACTTGGGTCCCTGTGCTTGCCAGGCAGATGCTTAGGTCACCAAGCTACCTCCCCAGCCGCAGTCACATTCTGATGTACTAGAGTTAGGACTTCAGTGTGTCTGTTTCAGTAGAGACAAAACCCAACCTTGTTGCCAGACCACATTCCTGTTGAACTAGAGTCTGCCCTGAAGCAGTTATCAGCCCTCTTGCTTTGCACTTGTCAGGCCCCGAGCAGCAGCTGATACCCGATAGGCACTGACGCGAACAGGTATCGCCCAGAACGGGAATCTCGTGTGATGCTAGGTCAGCATTTCCACCAAGAATAACTTGGAATTTGGGATCATCACACATGTGCATGCACACAACACACACACACACACACACACACACATACACACACACACACTTAAAGGCATCAGCAAGTTGTTGAAGCAACCAGAGCTAGAAGACAGACTATTTCGGAAAGAGGAAGAAATAGGAAAAGACACATCGACGTTGCACAACTGTTTTGATGTTTCTGGGTTCAGAACAAGAACACACAACTTGAGTTGGGTGGGAAGACTGCGGCTAGAGACACAACAGAGCAGTTTTCATTACCTATTAGTCAGTGAGACAGAAAATTTTAGGTTTAAGGAGACAATATACTGATAACAAGGGAGGTGGAGAGAACTAAACCTGATGATAAATCTTTCTGAAGGGGCAGCCAGAGGTCCTGGGGATCAAACTCAGGACCTTGTGCTTCCCAGGAAGGCTTTCAAGCAGCTGAGCTATCTTCCCAGCCCCAAAAGACATTATTATTACTATTATTATTATTATTATTATTATATGATTACTATTATTATTATTATGACCCATATGACATAGGGTCTTGCTACACAGTTCAGATTCATAGTGATCTTCCTGTTTCAGCCTCCCCAGCACTGGGATTACAGATGTGCACCACCATGCCCAGAACACCATGCAATACTGGAGATTGAACTGGGGACCTTGAGCTTGCCAGGAAGGCACTTATGCTGCAGAGCTATCTCCCCAGCTCCCTGATGATAAATCAGTTCTTCCTTTAAAGCATATGCCAAATTCTGGAGCTAGGTCGTGTGGTTGTAAGCAGCTGAATTAGAAATATTATGGGCAGTCAGCAGACGAGATACCCTGCAACTGTGGGAGAGACAGGCACCTCTGCTGTGGGCCAGACCTCAAGACAAAAGGTCAAACAAATGCAGCCACATACCTCCCTAGGGATGCACATCAAGGATTGGTATTCTAAATAGGTATCAATCACCTTGAAAAAAAAAAATCACCTTGAAAATGCCAGGAAGTGTCACTCACCCAACTCCCTATAGGAAAAGCCCTTGTTCTGTACTCATGTCCACTTGCTATGTCACTGGCTTCCCTATTTGATCCTGATTTACTCAATTTTACCTGGTGATACTTGTAACCTTATTGGCTGACCATAGTTTTGTCTCATCTCATGCCCACCTTATGAGCGTCCATGTTTCCCACCTTAGACCCACCTCACATCATTGTTTTGTTCTATTCAATCCCTAGAAAAGGCAGGGTCCTTGGCAACCCACTCAGGTCCCCTTTCTGACCCTCTCTTGGACAGAAGCTTTCTTTTCTCCAGTAAATATATTCTGCTCTTCACTTCATTGTTCTTACAATTTATTCTTCAGTTTTAGAGAACCCAAACTCATCCCAGGCATCTTTCAGGTTGGGAGTTTCCTTCCCCAATGTCAATGTGGCTCAGACACTAGGTAGATAAAGTGAAAAGCAGGGCAGAACTGTGGGGATCTCACTTGTCAAGAAAAGAACAAGATCGGCTGGGGAGATAGCTCAGTAGAATAAGTGCTTGTCTGGCAAGCACAAGGGCCTGAGTTCAATCCCTGGTTCCACCAAAAAAACATAACAAACAAAAAACCAAATGTTGGGGAGATGGCTCAGTGGAATAAGTGCTTCCCTGGCAAGCACAAGGGCCTGAGTTCAATCCCTGGTTCTACAGAAAAAAAAAAAAAAGAAGAGAACAAGAGTTTAGGGTCTGACCTAGAGAATTCCTCATGAGCTTCTGAAAGTTAGGCCTTGGAGTGAAAGTGGAGTGGAAGCGGTCTGAGGTCTCCCAAATGAAAGCCAAGCTTTTACTGGGACTGGGAAATAGCCCCAACTCTATCTGCATGATAGAACTCAGGGTAAACTCTGGGTAGAGGACAATAACATTACCAGAATCTCTATATTTTGCTTATATAGAGAGAGTATTTAATAAGTAGTAAAGAAAGTTACTAGGCAGCTGAAGAAACTAAAATATACAAATTCTGGAGGTAGAAGTCATTCCACAGTTGATTCAGACATTAGAGTTAACAGGAAAAAAAACAAACTATGAAATAAATATAAGTTATAAGCTCAAGAAAATAAAAGGGAAAAATTCAAACAGATAAAAAGATAGAAAATGTCCACAGTGAATTGAAATGTCCAAAGCAGAATCAAATGACAACTCTAGAATTCAAAATATAGATGCTGAAATTAAAAACTAGTTAGATAGACTTAACACTGCCGAAGACAAGAAGACAAAACTAATCAACAGGAAGGCAAGTCAATACAAATAGCTACGCTAAAGAATACACAAGAGGGTCAGCCAGATAGCTCAGTGGACTAAAGTGCCTGCTTAGGCAGAGTGCAGTGGCTGAGGTTCAATTCCCCAGCATGCCTGCTGGCCCTGCCCCCAGGGCGCGCTGAGAAGGCAGTTGACACTGGGTGTTGTTGTGTGTGCCTTTAATCCCAGCACTTGAGAGGCTATAAACAGGCAGATCACTACGAGTCCAATCTACATAGTGAGACCCTATAGACCCTGTGGACCCTGTCCTAAATACAGAAAGGAAAAAAAAAAAAGAATACTCAAGGATAGAACAGACAAGAGCATGAATGCCTATGGAACAACACCACCAACATTTTAACATTCATGTAATTAACACTGCAGAAGGAGAGATGAAGTAGAACAAGAAAAGTAGTATTTGGAGGGATAATGACAGAAATTTTCCCAAAGCTCATGAAGACAGTAATCCAAAGTTTCCAAAATTCTGGAAACATCAAGGTTCTACACAAGTCCGTACAAGACCAAAACAAAACTTTGTTTAGCCACATCATGTTAAACTGCCTGCAACTTTAAAAATAATAAAAGTAAACAGGCATAGAGGAAGGTGTTGTCTTTTTAAAAAGCAATAGTAGAATTATAAACTGACTTCTCACAGAGATCATGAAAATGAGAAACAAAGGAATGATGTCTTCAAAATGTTAACTCAAAACTGACAATCGAGACTTCCACATCACAAAATAAAAGGAAAACTAGGATATTTCATGAGAACAGACTCCCCTGAATGGAATGCATGCTTTGCTAGCACAGCTGAACTAAAAACATGGTTATTAAGAGGATTTCTTTTCAAGCAGAGGAAAAATTAGCAACATGGAATGACAAAAAAAAAAAAAAAAAAAAAAATCTGTCAATAATCTTCACAACAAATTTCAGCAGCTCACAAGCAGTTTCTAGAAGCACGATTATCTGGTCAGAAGGGCTTAACTGTTAAAATAGTACTGATGTTACCTTCCTCTTGCTCCAAATCAGCCGTTTCCTCACTCTCAGCCTCGCTTGAGTCAGGGAAATTTCACATTCCTCGAATATCAAGCAACTTCAGAAGAGAAGGAAAGTCCAATTTAATCCAAATTTTCTCTCCTTGGGTCAGCAAATGATTCTGTCTTACTACATCTCCCCCTGAAAAATCCTAAAGTCTTATGGAAATGAAGGCCCGCAAGCTTTCCTTTCCACCTAATATTTTCTCATCTTCCAAAGATAGATTACTTGTAGTAATCCTCAGGGCAAGGAATAATATTCTGAAGAAAGGAACATCACAAACCAGCTGACCCTTTTTTTTTTTACTCACCACTGGTGACAATCCTAAACCTTTTCACTGTACTGTATTTAGCTTTATCTACACCACAGGAAGCTGGGGGAGAGAAGGCCGGGGAGTGATCTCATGGACTCCTTGGGGGCTGCTCAGGATTTCCATTACTTAAAGATCACCAGATGTACTCAGTGATGAACCACTCTGAGTAAAGTTTTGACAGCTGTGGCAAGAGTTAAACGATAGGACCAGGGATGTAGCTCAGCGGCAAAGTGCCTGCCCAGCAAGCGCAAGGCCCAGAGTTCAATTCCTGGTGCCAAAAAATAAAATAATTTTTTTAAAAACTCAGGAAGAAAGGAGTTGGAGGATATAAGTCTCCCCAAGCCCTTTAAAGAATATCAGACATCATAAAACAGGAAAAAGGAAAAGCTGGTCTTTGCGGGTGAAGCAAAGCTGGCTGCCTAGCGCTTTATTTTACAGGCTTGGCGATGCCATCACTTCTTGCTGTGTGCACAGAGAGTGTGTTGTGTGGCCTCCTCTGTGGCCTGGAAGCTCCCTGCAGTGAAGGTCTCCTCCTGGGTGGGGTTTCTAAGCACAGGCATTTCCCTGCATTTTTTTCAATTTTTTGTTTATTTACTTTTTGCAGTACCAGGGATTGAACTCGGAACCCTGCCCTTGCCAGGCAGGCACTCACTCTACTGAGCTACCCCCCAGCCCCTCCCTGCATCTTGTTTGCAGCTTTCTCTGATAAGCCCTCTCTCACACAAATACATGTTTTCATTGCCTTATTTTTAAAAATGCAATTTGAAGAGGAATTGTGGTGCGTTCTTCCATCTGAACCTCTCTAAGATCTGATTGCAAATTCAATGATTTTAACACTGGGTTTTAGCACGCCAGGCACCAGCTCCTCACTGCCAGATTACAAGCCCCACGGATCACAGTCACAGAAACACCTTCCCACACTGTACATCGTGCCGTGTGATTACTCACCATTGCACCACACGACGGAGTGAGTGTAGGAAGAAAATCTGGAGTTCTAGAGTCCAGTGGATTGAAAATTCAAGTTATTCTCAAATGTTACATTAGCTTCTTTACTTTTAAGCCATAGCATGCAATCTGTTGCATCAAGAGTTTTAACACTAACAGGACTCTTGAAGTAATTAATACTCCAGCTCAGAAAAGCCTTATTACCTGATGGAGGCTGTCTTAAAAATAGAGATCTGTTTCTCTAGTCAACCCTACCTTATTTTCTCCTCTATTCGTTACATTTCCCCATCTCCCTTCCCCTTTTGCAGCAGTTTTCCTTTATGAAAAATTATCCTAGTATCTAAGATGCTCCAGTATCTATTTGAAGCTCTGAGACGGCAAAGATAAATAATCTAACATGGCATTCTTGTTGGAGAGATAGGCCAGTGGGAAAAACTAATTAAAATGCAAAGTGAGACAGATGAGCTGAAATCTGCTGCACCACAATTTATGGGGAAGAAGAAGGTAGAAGAAGGTGGATTCCAGCCAGAGAGAAAAGGGCCTGCAGAACCTAACGTAGTACTCAGACTTGGACTGCACCTGCTGCTGGCAGGCAGGCCTTGCACAAAATGACTGATATTTGGGTTACTAGAGGTAGGAGAAATGGCCAGAAGGGCCCAGTAGGCGTAGTCCCTCTCCATGTGTTAGTCAGCAAGTATGTATTTAGTACCTACTACACAGCAGGTAGCTCAGGACTGGGGGCCACATGGGTGAGCTGAGAAGACGTGGCCTCAGTCCTCTGTGCAGCCACAGGCAAGGAAATTGAGCCTTGATGGCACCTATGAGTGCGGGGTGTCGAGTCACAACTGCAGGAAGGGGTGGGAAGAGGTGTGTGTGTGTGCAGATCTTGGGGTGACTAAGAGACAAGGAGGCATAAACAGGGTCAACGTGCACCCAAACGACAAACTGCACAGGTAAAAGAAAGAGATCTTCTCTCTGCAGGGACACCCACAGTGCTCTGAAATTTCAAGAACAAAAATGTCTCAGTGTACGCTTGGCGTGCACATTTGAATCAGTCAGGGTCCTCCAAAGAAACAGAACAAATAAGCTCCTCAAATGTAGAGAGAGATTTATTTTAAGGAATAGGCTTATGCAATTGTCAGTGACTGGCCAGCCTGAAATCCACAGGGGAAGCCGGCAAGTTGGAAACCCAGCATGTCCACATTACAGTCCTGAGGCAGAGTTTCTTCTCTGAGAAACCAGTTTTTGCTCTGAAAATCTACCTTTAACTGGATGAGACCCTCTCACATTACACAGCATAGCCTGCTTAACAAAATCAACAAACTGCACTGCTCACAGTAACAAAGTCCTTCCACAGCAACATCTAGGTTACTGGTTGATGGAACAGCTGGGCACCATAACATAACCAAGTTGGTACCTGAGAGGATCCATCAATCACCTCATCAAATACAGGGTTCTTATAAGACCCACAGAACAGACCGGGCACTCACCGAGGCCTCGCCTGGCCATCTCTTTCCCTACAGTCATAGCTGCCATTTGGCCAGCTGCCCAGCTTCCTTGGAAGCCTCTACAGCTCCTACTCTAGTTCTGTCTGACACTCAACTAAATTCTGTCGATTTTGACTCCTCAAATCCTTCATAAATCCCATCCTTCTTGTTCGTCCTGCTATTACTCTTCCAGCCAGGCCTCTAATTCTCAGTCTCCTCCCAATCAGCTTTCGCACTGCCAATCAGAATGATTGATGGCTCTAACATGGAAATCCGATGTTGTTGTGTTCCCTCTTCCCAGAGCCTTCAGGATAAAAGCAAAACCTTGGGAAACAAAGTCTTTATCATCTGGTCACTTTGCAAGCCTTACTCACACTTAGCTCAATCAACCACTAACATTTTCTTTCTCTTAAAATCCATCCCTTTCTTCTTTCCTGAGCTGATTTCTCCTTGACCTCGAACTTAGACCAAAACTGTTTCCTCCAGCTAAACCCAGTCTGGGTTGGTGTTTCTCCTCTAAGCAGATGACTTTCTCTTTCACTTTATGTGGGAATAAGGGTGAGTCTACCTAGCACCTCCTCACTGCCATCCTGGCTCCAAATTCTGCTCCGGCACAAAGTCCCAGCAACTCCAGCCCTAGGATAGAGGGTCTCCAGGTATGCATGCAGTTCCTGTTGTCACAGGCACAGGAGTAGCAAAGCCCAGTGTTTATCAGCGCCAGTTGTTTTGTCACAGCACAACTCAAATGGAGTGGGAAGCTTTATTAACAGACACAATAAATAGTCACTTCCAGGCTCCCCTGGCTTGAAAGACACAGCAGTATCTCTCGAGCATCCACAGCAGGGCTACTTTCACTCTGTAATTCACCCAGACATTGGGTTATTGGCATTCTTTCTCCACCACTTAACAATAAATGGTTCTTCCCAAAATAGGCAAATAAACACAAATAAAAAAGCAATAATTTCTATTATTCTCCAGCAAAGTGCAGGAACAGGAAATAGAACAGCTCTTCATGCTGGTGACATCTGCCTAGGGATTCAGTTTCCTAAAATTAAGGCCAAAACAAAGTTCACAGTCTCTGCTGACAATATATGTGTGTTGTGGGTAAGGTCACTCACCTGCCAGATGACATTTGGTGTTATCAAGGCAGCCACTCTTAGCACTGCAGTGGATTAAAGAAATCCTTTGGAGAAAGGAGACATCTGACAGTGCAAGGACAATAGAGGAATTAACTTCCGCAAGAGTCACCTCTAAGCCAGGGAAGGCAAGTGCAGGGACAGAAGCAGGAAAACAGCAGGGGCAAAGCACCCAGAGGCCTCTCTGCTTGCAGCTGTTTGCCTGAAGCATGGTCTACGTTGTTATCATTATACTGCTACGTGGTTTGGGGTTTTTTAAATAATTTTTTTGAAAAACAAATAGCAATGAGACCGCTTCAAAACCAATAGTGGGATAGTTTCAATAACTAATACATTGCATGTTGTTGACTTCTTAGTGGTTATTCATAGTACAAGATGCAGACATGATATCCTGTCCACAAACGCTATTAGAACAACTCTTTTTATTCACTGAATTAAGAGAAAGTAGCTGTATATCTATCCTAACTATTTTGAATATACAGATACAAAATGGTCCTTCATTTGTATCCCCCTTTTTTGTTTAGTTTTGTCAGAGAAGGGTATTCCATTGTCATTTAAATATTGTAGGTGCGTGAATTCAGCAAAATATTCCAATATAGTCTGGTAGTCCATAGTAGTAGTGGGTTATCTGTAGGACTGGCAATGTCAGAAGTTGTTGACTTGAGCCTTTTACAGCTCAGCATATTAATATGACTTTACTTTTTATACCTTGTTTTTATACTTTTCTGCTATGTGGTTATTGTCTACATGGTTAAATGCATTGTTATTCTCTCAAAGATAAGCAAATCTTAGTTAATACAAAGTAATGAAATTGTGAAGAGCCACACCAATCAAGCACTTAGATACACCAAAGTAAAGCTTATGGAGGACAGAGTGTTTTTATTAATAGCTAACAGGATGTCATAATTCTTAGAATTAAAAATAAATTCAAATTCATGTGTTCTGAAATGTGACAGTGGACAGCATGCAGAAAACAACCAGAATTAGAACCCTGTGTTCATTCATTCATTCATTCATTCATTCATTCATACACTCTAGACACTACATACATCCTTACAAATAATAACCAAATTGAGGCTAAGAAAGTGGAGACTCACTGACCAAATTTGATTATGATCACTGATTTATTAACTATGGGACCTTGGAAAAATGCTTAAAAGTCTTTACCTCACTCTTCTCTTCTTTAAAAAGTAGCTATGAAGATCCCTTGTTGTGAGAAGTGCATGAGTTTGTAAATAAAGTTATTACAAAGCCTGCTGGATCATACAACAATAACCACAAATAACCATAGAATAACAACCAATCTGTAGGGAGTATTTCCTACATGTCATGGACTCTAGTCCATAATAAACATGTAATTATGTAGCCATTATTATCATCAATATTACTACCTAGATCTTTATCTTTTATATTTTAATAACTGAGAATATGTTCTAGCTTCTATAACTGTTATTACAAAGTGATTAGTGGCCTTGCAGATTTCTACCACATTATTAATATGAAATTAAGAGAAAATAGAACAAAGTCTGCCATAGTCTAATGTGGCAGTCACTTGATCATGTCTGATCATGGAACACAAGCCTAATGAGTCAGACAGCAGACTTAAGAATATATTTTTTATCCACTATGTAGTGTATCCTACATGCTTAATGAAGAATGGCTTTGTCCAAGGTCAACAAGGCATTCTGTCTTCCTGGATCTTGTTTGATGAAGCAAAGCAAGATTACGAATCTATGCCAGAATGATGGCTGAGGAAAAAATAATGATGCTGATAAGGTTTGGAGATGGGCAGGTGTGAGGTTATATCCAGAAAACTGAACTAAAGCTCAGAGGATAGGGCAGCTCAGTAAGTCCAGAATCAAGAGAAGAAAAAGGCCCTGCAGGAGCTGGCTCAAGAAACTGACACAGAACAAGAAAGAATTCAGCCAGGTGGAGTGGAGCACACTGAAACCCTACTGCACTGGGAGGATAACAAGTTAAAGCCCAGACTTGCAAAGTTAGAGACCAAGCAAGACAAAGACCCTGTCTCTAGCAAAATTCTTTTCAAGGATTTGGGGATATAACTCAGAGCAAAAATCTTGGATTCAAACCCCAGTACCATAAGTGAATAAATAAAGTCTTCAGGCAGAAAGTCAGAAATTAGAACCATGGGTAACAAATGCAAGGATCAAGGTTGTGTAGGGACAGTGGGCATTGCCCCGCCCTTTTCTTGCTGGCCTAAGAAATCACAGACTCTCAGAGTGCAGGCCTGGGTGATGCTGTTATTTGCACGTTGCTTGGCACACGAATCTTACACTTGCATCTCTCTCACCATTCTGAGATTGTGAGCAACAAAAACCACCAACTACTGCCTCAACTTGGCATTCCCAGAGAAACTTTCATGCTATAGACATTCAATAACCATTTTCTGAATGAATGAATACCTACCATGAGCAAATTAGCAGACGCCAAGGGAGTCTGATTCTGAGCCAAGCGCTTTCTGAGAGCAACGTGCCTTACATCCTCCCCATCCAGAGCAAAATGGTTTCAGGGTGTGGGGACATCTGTTGGGGTTGTCTGCCAAGAATCAACACTGCCATCTTCTGAGATGAACAAATCAATTTTCCTTTGGGAAACTCCATTGTCCCGCTCTTTCCTGGCTTAGAGTATGTTAAAATTTAGTGAATTCTTTCTCTATTCTTGATATTTGAACCTTAAACAGAACTTCAAGGTCAGAAAATGGCTAGAGCTGAGTCACGCAAGCAGTTAGAACCTGAAGAGCTTCCCACTGATCCACGCTATCTCAATTGTCATGGTGTCTTGGTTTCTGTGCCTTCCGAAGACATCCTGGTAATTTAGTTCTTTCTTTGAGCTAAGGAGCTTCCCTTTATCATTTCAACAAATTCCTCTTATACAATAAGTTAGCAAGAGTGAATTTCAATAGCTCTAAGCTAAGACTCCAGCTGGGACACCATGACCTCCTTGCTCTAGAATAGAAGATCTCAACCTCCACTCACAAATGAATCACCAGGGAGTTTAGAAAAATCCCAGCTCTCGGGCTATACTCAAACCAACTAAATGGGACTTCCAGTTCATCCAGTACTTTTTAAGCTTCTTCTGGGAAATTCTAATATGCAGCCAAGGTTAAAAATCACTACTCTCTCAAAATATTATGTATGCCTACCTGCCTGGCCTAGGGAAAGGAGAAAGCAAGGGGAATTTCACAAATAGCACGTTTTTGAAAATAGAATTTAACCTTGAAAAATGGATGAAACTCCCACTCAGAATTCATGTTTTCCCCAAGAATTAAAGAACTGGAACTATGTTTTCATCTTTAATTGCTATTTTTACCAAAGAAAATAAATCTAAAGAACTTCACAATTGTAAGCACTTTCTAATTTTGTTAGCAATATAAATGAAGCACAACATTGGGAAAGAAAACATACTTGTTGGCTTGCATTTAATAAATCACAATAATATATTCCAGGCTTAGAAGTATTTCTGCAGAGAAACCCTAGAAGCATGTTTAAAGTGAAGCTCTCTTTGGTGACAAGTGTTGACCAGAGGATGATCCCAAGAGGAAGGAAAATGGATACTTCCACTTCCTCTACTCTTTCTGCCCAGTGAGAGGCTGTATTTTTTTGAGTTATATGAAATGCTATGAGAAAAAAATCTAGGTAAGGAGCAAAGCAATTAAATTCCACAGAAAACTATAAATGTGTCTACAACAAGAAAGGTATGTTGAAATATTTGGCACATCGTTTCCTAAGGCGAGGACTTGTCTTGTCATAGAATGGTTTCTATAGACAGACTAAGACAACATGATGACATTCCAGGAGAAATTCAGACATTGTGTACACATCACACAGGGAGTCAAATGGTCACACAGGGCTCAGACACAAGTGCTTCAGCAGTGGCTGGTTCTGATCACCACCTATCCTGGTGGCTCCTGTCAGTCACAGTGCTATCCCCCACCACCACATGACAACTCCCCAGTGCATGGAGATGAAAGGCATATGGGCTATTGTGAGTTCTGTCAGATCTGGTGAGGCAATGTCACCACTGTAAACTCAGCTCTACCTCTCATAGCTCTTGCGTGGACCTCAGGGTCCCTAGAAGTTCATCAGACCCATCCTCCACTACATCACACGAGGTGATTCTTTCCCCCTGGTTTTGTCTTAAGCACTGATGAGACTGAGTCCAGGAGAAGGGGTCTGTGTACAGGTGAGCCCATTACACAGGCTCAGCCACAGAGCTTGGGCACTTTACTGAGGGTCCTGAATACAGCAAGGAAGGAGGCCACAGACCCCAGGAGTGCTCAAAGGACACTACTGACGCATCTTTAACAGATGTGGGGAGGGAGCATCTCATTTAAATTCAGATACATCTCAGCATACATTCATTTTAAAGTGTTAAGAAACAAAATTAGTCAACTTAAAGTGACATTCATTTACTTTCTTTTATTTCTACTGACCAATACATATAAATGTTATAGTTTGTGTCTAGTTGTCCACCCAAAGCCTCATTGCAGTTATGGGGCAGGAACTTCTAGTTTGAGATTAAACCATGATCCACTGGGGTTATGGGTCTTAGTACTGCTGGGATTATGAGTGTAAGTGCTACACCCAGCCTGGGGCTGATAGGCTAAATGTAACACAAGAAAGACAGAGAGACAGCCTCTCTCTCTGTTGCCATTGTTGCTGCTCCTCTTCCCTGGGCTCCTCTTGCTCTTTGTCGCTGCCATAAAAGATGCTCTCTGCCCTGTGCCACTCTGCCTTGGAGCCGGCCTTGTATAGATGGAAACCTCCAGCAATTGTGAGTTAAATAAACCTTTCCTTCCTTCATTTTGGGTGTCAGGTATTTGTCCCAGGAACAAGGGAAGAGTAACTGAGACAATAAAGCAATAACTCCTTTTAAACATCACTTAGGAGGATTTCTTTACAACTGAGAATTGGGGCTGAACAAAGGATCTTCTAAACTTCATGCCTTTCTACCACAGCTATGTTGTCTTCACCATTACACATGGTAATTTTCATGGAAATTATCTAGAATAGAAAGAGAAGAAAACCAGGATTTAGGTATCCTCAGACAAGAGATGACATTAAAGCAATATGACTCTGATTGGAAAGGGTAAAGAACTGAACGAGTTAAGCAAAAGAACTTTCTTAAGGTAAGGATTAAAGTAACGGTAATCTGCAAAAGCAGCAGAAACTGGGGCCTAACTTTCATCGAGAGCAAGAAACTGAAAGAATCTGAGCACAGAGCTCAAGGGTAACAGTGAACCAGACAGCCCAACAGCCTGACCTGGGCCTGATCGTAGACCTTAGGCTGGGAATCTCATCTCCCTGGCTCAGAGATTTCCAGCTTGAAGAGGTGGACAGTGGAGATCAAAGGGTGCCGAACTATGGCCATAAGCAAAATCTCATTCACTGGCTGTTTTCGTAAATAAGTTTTGAACAAAACACAGCCACATCCATCATTTGAATATACACAGCTGCTTTCATAACCAGCGACCACCTAGCCTTCAAAGCCTGAGATATTTACTATCTGTATCTTTCCAAAAACACCTTGCTAAACCTCGGTCTTTGTGGCTGGGAATACAGAGCCATTTGGAAATAAGTCTGTTTTAAATATCTGTCAGTACAAGAGGAAAATGCACAAGCAGACAAAGGCTCCAAGGTCACTATCTGATAGCAAGACCAGCTTGACCCCTGTGGTGGAGGTAGCATCCGTGACACGTGGTCTGCAGGTGTCCCTGTGTCTTTGTGCAGAGGGGACCTGGGAGCAGGAGCATCCCAAGCTCTGGAGTGAGCAAGTATTGCTGGGGATTAAAGGAGATGAAGCAGGAAGCCAGAGTGGAGAGGTGATAAATCAGGAGACAAGGAGTCCAAACAGAAATGGAGGCTAAAGCTGCACAAAGCATTTAGGGAAGAAAAGGGAGGAGCAGAGGGGTTGCCAGAGAAGTAACAGGCAGCCTGTACCTCAGAGAGCGGCCAGAGCAGAGTGGACGGCCCCTCCGTTGGCCCCTGTGATGTCCAGCACCACACTGGGGCCTCAGAGAGTGGCAGTGTGGTGAAGCACACTGATGGAGGTCATAGCATTGCTGTTTCAAGAAGCTGACATTGAGCGTGACAGTGATGGGGCCTCTGAGGGACCCTGGGGTGGACTCCGGGGAGCTCCGCATAATTAGAGGCACAGGACTACCGTGAAAGGAGTTTCTGGGACTTTCAAATTGAGAGATGGAAGGGTGCTTCAGACATGACTAAGATGAAAGAAAAGAGATGAACAGGTGGCTTGAAGGCATCAGTGGGCCTCACATTGCTTTCTGAAGGGCGGCACTGTGGACCAAAACCCTTTGCCTCACCCAGACAGTCTGCAGTGGCAGCCTGCTTTGTAATAGGATTTGACCTGTAGGTGAGCAGCTTCCATTCTTGCTGACTACTAGAAGATTTTTCTTAGCTGTGTTTTGGAAAAATACAGAAAAGAATGCCAACACTATGAAAACTGTTATGCACGCTACCCACTCTGTGGCTATGGCTACTTCATGCAGGGGTAATGAAAGGATGACCAACATGAAGTCCTCAGTGGCCTCTGCCAGTAGCAAGCGGGTGCTGTGGTTGAGGAAGCTGAGAAGGAAAGAGAACCCTTCCCAACAGGAAGAGCATAGAAAGGGCAGTTAGGAAAGAAATCCACTAACCTGAACCAGGAGGAGCTCAGCATTCCACTGTCTGGCTTGAGAAATGAGGAGCCCAGCCCCCAGGAGGGTGTTAGAGGGGCTGAAGAAGTAAAGGGAACCCCCAAAATCACATACCCATGAGCCTTGGGAAGGAAGGAGAGGTTGTCCGTCCCCTTGTTACCTCTCTCAACCTTGGGGAGGTTACCTGTACTTCACAGGCCCCTTCTCCCACCTATAAATACGGAGATGAGTCCTCAGAGAGTTCGAGCTGCTGCCATCAAGACAATTTATAAAGAGAATTAACTTCTGGAAATGCCAGAGGGGTGCTGAATCATGGTGACTTTCACTATATTTCTAAAGGCTGCTGTAGGACCTGCTGGCTACTGAGATTTGGATGCCTGGTGCATCTTGGGAAAGAAGCTCTGGCTATGGGACCACTCACAGGCCAGGTGACATCCCTGCAGATTTGACACATCTGTAAGGGGTGTGGTGTGTGTGTGTGTGTGTGTGTGTGTGTGTGTGTGTGTGAAGTTCTGGTGGCTGCCACAAACTTTGACTGGAATCCCCATTCCTCGATGTTTTACTGAGGGATTCTGTACCAACTCTCAGCCTCCCTGAACTTCAGTTTCCTTATCTTCAAATAAGCAAATTATTGACAACAAAAAGAACTGTAAAGGACTTAACAGTGCCTGGCACCCAGGAAGCAATTCAAAATGGTAGCCATCGACACCATGTTTCAATGCCAGTGAAGCACGTGAAGCTGTTGTGGGCAGGAGGCTACAGAACAAATAATCTTCCTTAAAATCGGGACAGGAAACAAGTTATGTTTGAAAATGTCAAAACAATTTCTCCAACTGCTCACGGTCCATTGCCACCATAGGGCAGTTCCAGTACAGGGGAGGGAAGTCACTCACCACAGCTTCACCACATTTCACTTGCCATGTTGGTCTCTCTCCGCCAATCTGGGAACAGGCTGTTCAGTGCTTTCTGCTCTAGTCTTTCTCCAGAGTGAAGAAGCAAAAAGAATATGGGAAATAAGAAATTCTAACAGCCTTGGGGAGAGCTCCCCTACACTCCAGAATGGGGAGCGAAAGTGATGACATTAGAGAGCAAGGGATCTTCTATCCTTGGAAAAAGCCAGGCTTGAATTGGGTTGGGAGGAACAAGATGCTCAGCAGAAAGGTGAGAGGATGTGCTCAAGAGATGACCAGTGGTTCTGGGGTAAGGACCAGGCCTTAGAAGCCCATGGAGGCTCAGACAGAGGGGAGGCCTTTTTTTTTTTTTTTTTTTTTTTTTTTTTGCGGAACCAGGATTGAACTCAGGCCCTTGCGCTTGCCAGGGAAGCGCTTATTCCACTGAGCTATCTCCCCGGCCCCAGGGAGGCCATTATTTTCTGAGGAGGAAAGGTGAGAGGAAAGGAAAGACATGTTCAGGAACAGATTCCCTTCAAAGCATGCCTTAGGCTGCCAGGAGAGGAGCTCCTCTAATCAAGAAATCTGACACCCATTTAGCTGCAAAATGCTACCAAGAAGTACACTGGTAATGCAAATACTAACGAAGCCCAGCCATGCGCTGGCATTGCCTAGTGACACCTCCCCAGTGCTATCTGAACGTCACTTTGTTTAGGGTTGTTGTTGTTGTCTGACAAAGCCAAATATCACTTTCAAGACAAGGAAAAAGGGAAAACAGTATGAAAAACCCTCCCTGAACTAATTTATGGCCTGCACTCTAGATTTAACAAGTACCTTCTTGCCATGTTGTCCTTTATTAAAGTCTAATACTAATGTGGGGTTAATGTGACAACCCTGAGTCCATAGACAAAGTTCTAAAGGAAATAAGCTTTTATTACTTTTCCAAAGACAAAGCAATAACTTAGAACAACAGAATGATGTTAAACTTTCTACCAAGCCTCCCCTCAAATTTTTTCTTTTCCATATTTCAGGAATATTGTCTTTAAAATATTAAAGCTCCATTTTTACAAGTTCACAAGAGACCAGCAAGCAGAAATAATAGCATATTCTTGGTGACAATCTCCCAGAGATGGGGAAAATTGTCTTCAAAATTAGCACCAAAAATTGACCCCATATTTCTTATTATCAGGTCATTGGCTTAACTAATAATTGTTTATGATATGGGGTTTCACTTTGACTCATTCTATACATATAACCAGCTAAGGACATTTTTAAACTTCCGGAACAGTTCTCACATACATTGTTTCCTTTGCATCTATCTCATACTTCAGATAGCGGCCCTTTCCGCAACTGCCTCCTCCTAGATGCTGAAATGAGATGTTTACAAATCTACCTGCCCTGTGTAAAACACTTCACCAACTTCCCATCACTTATGAAATAATGTCTCCACTCTCTGCTGTGCCAGCAAACCTCCTCTTCAATCTTTTCCATGCCCTCACCCTTCTCTGCTTCCTTTCCCCCAAGTTCCCCAGTATTGCTACACCCATCACCTCCGTTTCATTGCCTATGTTTCTCCAACGCCTATGGTTCTCTACTCCCGCCATGTTGGATGAATCTTCATGCTTTTCACACTGTATATTATGCACCCTACTTTCCTGTTTACTACTTAACCAGTTGTGAGGTGCTTGTAGAGCCTGCTATGTTGCCAGGTCTTTTTTTTTTTTTTTTTTTTTTTTTTTGTATTTTAAGGAAGGGTCTACAGGGTGCTCAGGGTCTCACTACTAGATTGGACTCATAGTGATCTGCCTGTTTACAGCCTCTCAAGAGCTGGGATTACAGGTGCGCGCCACCACACACAGTCTCAATTGCTGTCTCAGCATGCCCTGGGGAACAGGGCTGGCACGGCATGCCCAGGGATCAAATCCCCGGCCCCTGTACCTGCTTGCAGGCACTTTAATCCACTGAACTATTTGGCCAGCCCTGCCAGGTCTTACTCAGTGAGTTTCATAAGCTTTACCTTCTGGATTAATGGCAATGGCCTTGTATGTCCGGTACTATTATTATGATCATTTTATACATGAGGAAGCATAGGCATAGATCAATTATAAAAGCTACTCAAAGACATATAACCATTAGGCTACTGGATGAAGGGGAGATGCAAGATTCAAACCCAGGCCCACCAGCTCCATTCTCCCTGCACTTCCCTGCATGCAGCATTGCTTCTCTCTGCTGCTTCTGTTCCGCATTCAGTTCAATTCTAGGACTGTCTCTGCTCAGCCCTCTCTGACATCAACCTCAATTTCTAATGAACTCCTCCTATGTATCTTGTGAAGAGTCTTATTATACGATAACTATCGCAACCTCTCTCCTTCCCAATGAGACTCTACGCGACTAGAAGGCAGACATCCCAATTCATCATGGTATCCCCAGCACAGGTGCTCAATACATGGCTGACGAATGACCCAATAAGGGTGATAGATAGCCTTATTATATGTGCCATAGCTGGCAAAAGGAGAGATTCAAGGAAAGTCGAGTCTAAAGATTGGATTGGTTTTTGTTTTGGGGTTTTTTTTGTTTTGTTTTGTTTTTTCAATATTTTATGTTTCCAGCTAGCATTATATCCAAGCTATAAATCCCAGGGAAGCTTTGCATATCTCTGCTATTCCCCAAATCCTAGTATTGTACTCTAAAATGTCCCATTATCTCTGGGAAAACAAAACCCTGTGTGTGTGCTGTTCACTTGGAGCACTTGGCTGGAGAGATGACCTGAAGTTTTCATGTTATTTGATTTTAATTGTTCCAAACTTAATAGGCACAAGCAGCAAGTGGGTATTCTATTCCACAATATATTTCTGGGCCAGATGAAAGTCATAGCATGACAAGGAACAGAGTGGCAATGGGAGATAGAGTTACGGACTCATTAGAGCGATGGGAAGGGAGGGGCAAAGAACCCTAGGTTCTCGGGGAACAAACCTGCTCTGTTTCCCAGGTGAGGAGCTGCATAGGACCTTCAAATACCAAGAAGGTGACAGTCCCAGCCAAACTGGGCCACTTGGTTTATTTCCTTAGTATGTACCTGTATCTAAGAAAAAGCTCCACATGAGAATTAATGAAGTTGAATCATGAAAATCAGCATCATGAAGACTGAAATTGGGACAGGTTAAAGGGTACCTGGGAGAGAACTACGTGACAGGGAAGAGGCCCATTGTCTCAAAAATCCTAATGTCTTTATATTTCCAATTTATCCACCCACTCTAACATCCAGCAGCTGGAGAGATTTTAAATAAACATGTGTAACTGGCTTTGATGCCTGCTCTTTTATTTTTTTAAATACACTTTATTTTCCTCGTCTGTACCTCAGTTGGAGAAGTCAAGACAACAGCGTACTCAACTCTCTTTGATCTGCCATTTAGATTTCCATTCTCATCCCATAATCTGTTAATCTCTCCAGCATCTCAAGGCAAGTTTGAATTAAAGTCCTGTATTGAATCCCAACATGAAAGGCAATTCTTTGTGAGCAGCTCAATATAATGTTTTTCTAAATGACATTAGAAATGTTCAGCCCTATAATGGAATGATAAAACAGGGCACCCAATGTTATACACTCTGGTGAAAAGAACATTTTTTTTTTAGCCAGAGACCAAAAAGATAGAACAAGATAATTAAAAAAAAAGTTTATTCCTGCTAGACTGCCACAGTGGTATTATGACTCAAAATATAATAGTCACTGAATTCCTGTAGGAATCTAACTTCTTAAAAAGACATCAGACATCAAAGTCTGAGTCATGCCACATTAACCACCAATGGCCAAAGAAAAGTTGGAATGCTACTGGAGAAGTTAAATATTAGATTTTTCTCTGCAACATTTAAACTCAGAGAAGTAGATACCGTGGTTGTCATATCGACTTGTGTGCATTCTTTACAGGCTTCCACGATGCTCTTTGCACCCCTTCCTGTTGCTATGGTGACCCAAATAAATTCTCTCCTGAGATTCCTCTTTCTCAGACACTGCAGAGGCAGTGGGTCAAGCAGGCAGCAAGCTAGCAAATAATGCTGTGGCCCTAAATATTCACTTTCTCCAGGCAAGGACAAAGAGCCAGGCTGCCTCTCACCACACCCAATCGCAACATCCACAAAGCTGTAATTCCATTAGGCTGAGAAAATAATAGGGTTTTTTTTAAAAAAACTGTGTAACCAACTAAATGAATCTTGACAAAAGGCAGACAGGAAGTGCAAACCAAAAAATTCTTCTAGCATCTACTTGATTCTTCTTGCATTTACCAGCGAGATCTGAATCTAAGTGCTCAGGAGAATATATAGGAAACCAAGAACTCTCACTGTTGGCTTTTCTGTGCAGAGCATTAAGTATGATTTTTAAAACTTAGAAGCAGTGATTTGAGATATGCCTGTAAAAGAGACTTAGATCATACCCAAGAAAATCACAAAGGAAAGAATGTAGTGCTTGGAAAACATGCACAAATAGTTCTAGAAGAAACTTAAATATATTCTGTCATGTGAGACATTATATATATATATAGAGAGAGAGGGGGGGGGAGAGACATATAAGACAAATACTTGTCAAGACAGGGCATCTAGACAGGTAGCAGTTCTCAGTGACATTATATTTGTAATAAGGAAACATACTATTTATACTTCCTGCAATCCCAATTCTTTTTATTTTACCTGAAAACACATAATATCTTAATGACAAAGCTAAAGCAAGGTGATTACTAAGGAATGGCGAACTAGGCTTCCTCCCCAGTGCTGCTGGTAAATAGTCCACACATGTGGACATGTACCCTCTGCCCCTAAGCAACACCTTGCTGAACCCCTTTGTCAGGTATCACCTGCATTTTCCAGATGGTGGAACTCAGGCAAAGAGGAATGAATAACTTGCTACAGCTCACACACAAGAAGTTGTATTGGGATTTAAATCAGAGCTTTTCTCCCTTCCCTGTCCTCTCCTCCCCTCCCCTCCTCTTCCCTCTACTCCCCTCCTCTCCTCTCCTTTTCTCTCCCCTTTTCTCCTTTGCTTTCTCCCAGTGTCTACCATGTCATAGCATCAATATCCAGAAGTCCTCCGGGGAATGTAACAGTACAGAAAACAAGACACTCTACTTCCACTAACTTTGTGATCCAGGACAACAGAATGCGAAATTCAAACACTAGGGGTCACAGGCCAGAGCAACTTCGGTGAGCCCAGGGAGTGGCCAAAGGCCACCATCATCCTGCAAAATTGATTTGGAAAAAGGTGGTGACCTCAGGAAGACAAAAGCTGCCATTTCTGGTCGTTTACTTCTACTTCTCCAACACAGGAAATTCTGGCTGCTCCCGTGAACACGTGTACCCAGGACTCCCCAGAGACCCCCGGGAAAGGGGCTTTCGTGTTGGACTCAGGTAGACTAGAATGGGAAACTCTGAGCTAACAGCAAGTGTGCTGAGGTTAGGACTGATTGCAAGAGAGAGGACAAGAGGGAACCACAGCAAAGAAGCAAAACAGCCCATCCCCTTCACCATGGCACCCCCACTTCCTGAGCTCTGAACTCTCACTGTGAGTTCTGCCCAGGCATTGTGATCTTCTTCCCATTCCAGGTCCTCTGGGACTGACCCTCTCTTCTCCCTCCACTGCAAGCCTCAATGGGGTCTGGTACTGGGGAAAAAGGGACTCCGCATGGATAATTTTCAGTGTTGTTTGAATCCTATTAACCTTTTCTTAGAAACCAGTGTCTTTCTCTTAAAATCTTATAAAATATATATTCAAGATTCTTAGGTCTTAAGATGCCAGTTTTATTTCTTAATGGTTGTCTGTGTAAAGGGAACTAGGGTGGTAAAATTTACCTCAGAGGCAGCTAACTGTTGGAGGAGAGTGTATCTATGCTCCATGTCAAGCAATACCTGGTCTAGACATCAAGGGGGTTACAAACATTCATATTCTTCCTCAAAGGGCAGCTGAGAATCTCATACGCAGAGTCCTCGCATGACTCACTTGTTAACATTTCCAGCCTGAAGCACAAACTGTTTCATCAACAAGACTCAGAGTTTTGGTAACTGCCTCATAAGTGGATTCAGCTCAACCTGAATTTCAGATTTTCCTCCTTCATTTCAAATGATTTAATTTCTCAAGAATTAAATTATTTTCTAGAGTTCCTCTAAATTAAATGAAGAGTAAATAAAAAGGCCTTAGACAAAAACTGAATAATTTTATTAGGAATATGATAAATGTGAGAGGTTGCAGTAGCCTGAAAATCCCATTATGTGCAATTAAGGAGCTACATTAATATAATTGTAGGCTTCCCAGCATTTTAGCCGAGCACATACAGTATTTACAGATAATTGCATGGTGAGGGAGGGAACGCAAGCTGTGAGTCTGCTATGCACGTGACTCCCATTGTCAAATTAAAACTTGGTTGGGTTTCTCCTTGAGTTATTAGCTTTAAAAGCTTAATTTTTCTCTTGCAAAGATGGGGAAAATGTGCCGGCATGTAAGCAAAATATTCCCTGTTAAAAAAAAAAAAAAAAAACATACCAAGCACAATCAAAACACAAACACTATTAAACGACCATAATAGTCATTTCAATGGTGCTCATTGCAAGTGTATAACTCTTTGGCCAAAAGAGAACTCTAATGCAAACCAATAGGTGAACAGTACTGCAGGAAGGGTGCAGAATTTGACATTGGTGAGGCCCTTGGTCTCCACATTATTTACACAAAAATGATGCTAAAATTACAACAGACCCAATGAAAGACATAACAATACCATTAAAAAAAAATGTTCAACCAAACCAGGAAAAAAAAAAAATCAAAATTTAGCCTCTACTCTGTGGACAAGTTATACAATCTTAAAATAAATGTAAACTCTCTAGATCTCAGTTTCTTCACTTTCTAAACTCAATGGTGGAGTTATATAAACCACAAAAGTCTCTTCAATGTCCAGAAATTCTCAAGATACTATCTAAGTATTGAAGCAGGCTCCATAGTACAAGTACTCTCCAGCCATTATCATTAATCAGAAATTGAAAATATTTCTACATTATATATTTTAATGTATATTTCCTCTTTTGGCAGTTTTAGGCTCACAGCCTGACTCAGCAGAAGGTGCAGAGGACTCCCTTGCACTCCCTGCACCTACACAGGCATACCTGCCCCTGCGCTTGTCATAGCTGATGAGCACACACTGACATGTGACCGCCAAAGTTCATACTTTACAACAGGATCCAAGTTTGATGTTGCACACTCAGGGTTTTGGACAACTACGCAATGACCTGTCCATCATGACAGTGTCACAGAGTGAGCATTTTTGCTGTCTTAAAGCTCCTCAATGTTCTTCCTGCTCCCCTCTTCCACCCTCATAAATCCCTGGTGACCTCACTGGTCTCATTACTGCTTTACTGTCTCCATAGTTTTGTCCTTCCTAGAACATCAGACAGGAGGAACCTCATGGGCTGTAGCCCTTTCAGCCGGGCGGCTTTCACCTCGTGGTGTGCATGGACACTTCCCCCATGTCTCCAGCGCTCATTGCACTTTAGCACTGGGTAATATTCCATTATCTGGGTGTAAATCAGCTTATCCATTCACATTTTGGCAGCCTCCAAGTCTGGGCAGTTGTGGACAAGGCTGCTATAAACATCCACATGCACATTTGTGCAGACCAAAGTTTTTAATTCCTTTCAGCAGATATAAGAAACATGATGGCTCAATCATGCAATACAATAACAGCATTATCACTTGATCAATTGTGTAAGAAATACTGAACTGGGGGGGGGGGTGGCGGCTGTCACTCCCGGGCCGTTTTCCTTAGGGTTGCTTTGGAAGAAGTAGAAGGAGATGTAGCAGAGTTGGAACTAAAACTCGATAAGCTTGTGAAGCTTTGTATTGTGATGATTGATACTGGAAAAGCCTTTTGTGTTTCAAATAAACAGTTCATGAACGAGACCTAGCATAGTACTCCACTAATGATGCTATAGTTGAGACAAGTTTGACCAAGTTTTCTGACAGTATCCAAGAAATGATAAATTTTCACACACATTCCAGGAACCCCCAGACCCAGTCCTAGCCCAGGCCCAGTGAGTGTGTGGTAGAGCTTCCAGCTACCCTGCGCAGGCGGGACCTACTGGTCCTAGCCCAGGCGCAACGTGGGTGAGACCTTCTTCCACCCCCTTGGGACGCCCCCCACAACTCTGCAGCACCTCCCCCACCCTGCCCGCCAAGTAGGAATTCTGCCATGTCTGGGAACCCCCAGACCCAGTCCCAGCCCAGGCCTGGTGATTATGTGGGAGAGCTTTGGGCTATCCTGCACTAGCAGGACCTCCTGGTCCCAGCCCAGGCACAGCATGGGTGACACCCACTTCCACCCCCTTGGGACGCCCCCCCATGACTCCATAGAACCCCCCAACCCCACCCACAGAGTAGGAATTTCTGCTGTGTTCCAGGAACACTCAGATCCAGTTCTATCCCAGGCCAAGTGACTGTGTGGGAGAGCTGCCTCCCCCCCTACTCTACCTTGTCCCCTCCAGACTCAGCTCAGGCCTGGCATACAGGCCTGGGTGAAATCCTGCAGCTGCAATCCCTCGGGAGAGTGTAGGGGACAGAACCACCCAGCTAGTACAGGAGCAGAACATCTTGCCAGAGGGGCACAACAGGTTCACCCACAATGGCAGCAACAGGAAGGAATTGAGCACAGCAGCCAGACCCAAGCCAGGCACAGCTGGATGAATCCAAACTTTGTAGATCTGCACCTGAACTTCAGTAGGTACTAGGTTGTAACTGCAACAAAGATCTACAACAAAGGTCAGAAGTAAGTGCTACACAAAATGACGAGAAGGAACAAAATGCAATCTCAGAACCAAAGCCCACCCATAACAAGTGCAGAGGACACTAACACAGAACAAATTGGGAATCACACAGCTGAAAGCAATGAACCAATGGCTTCTGAAATAAAGAAACAGCTGCAGAAAGGTATAGAGGAACTCAGATTGGACATGAAAAAGAAATCCCTGAATTAATAACATCTGCAGTAAAGAATCAAATGCAAAAACATATGGAGGAAACCCAATGCCCATCCAGAACAAGTGCAGAGGACACTAGCTCTCAAATGTAAGAATTAATAGCGTCGATAGTAAATAACCAACAGTAGAAAGTCATAGAGGATCTCAGAATGGAATTCTTTTCTACTAGCTCAGCTCAAATGTATGCATTAATAGCGTCAATAGTAAATAAGCAACAGCAGAAAGTTATAGAGGAACTCAGAGTGCAATTCTTTTCTGAAATAAAAAAAGAATTCTCAGAACTCATAGCATCTGAAGTAAAGAATCAACTACAAAAACAGAGAGGAAACCCAATCTGAAAAACATACTGCAGTAAAAGAATTTATACCTGCTTCTAAAGAACACATTGATTAAAAAAATAGAGGAGATTAGAAAAATGACGAATTACTTGAATGAGCAATACAGGAAAGAAATAGATTGCATGAAGCAGAGTCAAAGAGATATAGAGGAAATTAAAATCTCAATCACAAGCTTGCAAAACCGTTTAAGTGAGAGTGAAGACTGAGTTTCAGATCTTGAAGATGTTGGTGCAGCTAAGAAAGGATCTCTTAAAAACAACGAGGATGCAGGAAAGAATAATCCATCACCTGCAAGATGATGCAAAGATGAACAATGAAAGCCACTAGAGAGAAGAAGCAGATCACTTTCAAAGGAAAACCCATCAGAATTATGGCTGAATTCTCTTCACAAACCATGAAGGCAAGAAGAGCATGGAGCAGAGTACTTCAAGTCCTCTATGGAAACAAATTCCAGCCCAGACTACTATACCCTGCAAAACTCTCTTTCAAGTTTGCTGGAGAAGTGAAATACTTCATGACAAAGAACAGCTAAAGAATTTCAGGATGACAAAGCCAACACTACACAGACTACTGAAAGATGTTCTAGAGAGGGACCAAAATGTTCAGAGCTCCACAAAAGATATCAGAAGCAACCAACTACATAGGGCAAGCAATTAGACACAGGAGAAAAAGGAGTAAACGACAACAGGTAAATAACATGTCAATCCTAAGTCAATACATCTCAATTCTAATAATCAATGTAAATGGACTCAATTCACCAATTAAGAGAAATAGACTGGCATGGTGGATTAGGAAACAAAATCCAACAATATTCTGTATACAAGAAACACTTTTAACTCATAAAGACATTCATAGGCTGAAAATCAAAGGATGGAACACAATACTACATGGCCCAGCACCTCAGAAAAAAACAGGGGTAGCAATCCTATTCTCAGACAGCCTCAACTTCAAACCAACAATGATCAAGCAAAATAAAGAATGCCACTATATACTGGTTAGGGGAAAAATACAAGAGGAAGAGGTAACACTCATAAATATGTATGCACCAAACACGGGAGCACCCAACTATATAAAGCAAATCTTAATGGACATGAAAAATCTAATAT